>NC_089503.1:30814604-31564604 GCF_036850995.1 Saccopteryx leptura | reverse complement strand
ACAATATTAATTAACAGTATATTAGTTGCATTTTATTGCCAATAACATAACAAGCTCTGAAATAGTAGTTGGACTAAACTGCTGACATGGGCTTTTCTGCAAACTGAGCTGTAGTTTGATTTCTCATTTGTCCAAGCGAAGCATCAGCAACTGAGTAAAACCAATTACCTCAAAACCCACCAAGCCCTCGGCGGCAACTTAGTGCATCTGAGCTTTGCCCAAACATTATTACTTTCACATTACAGCCTGGTCTGAGATGGGGCACCAAAGAATTCCTACTGCTGAAAATAATTCAATATGGCAGTCTAGTTGTGCAACACGCTGCAGAGCCAAAGGGAAAGCAAAGCCTCCCTCCAACTTGGAGACACTTTGAATCCATGGCTGTCCACTTCAGGAAGGCAAGCCTGGAGGTATGAATGTCAATTGTGAAAACAGGGGCATTTTCCTAACTCCTTCAAGTAAAAAATGTTGTAGGAAAATTTCCAGGTTGTAGTGTTCACTTTTGAGGTGACGTCTTGGGTTTGGGTGGGCAACACTTTAAGAAAAAAGGATGCAAGGCTCAGGATGAAAAAGAATAAGGAGTCACAGATAATGCACATTATCTTACCTTAGTGCGCAGTGAGAAACTCTAGACCACAAAAATTCGTCACGTAAAGAGAGAAGTCATTGAGCCAACATGTGGGCTGAGGAATTAAAACAAGCATGGCAGGGCGCATCACACATTCCTAGAGAAATGTTGGTTTGTTTATTTTCTTGTCTCTGCAACATCCCTTCACTTCTTAGCCTCTCTCTGTCTCTGTCTCCCTCTCGCCCTCTCTCCCTCTCTCCCTCTCACACACATGTAGTCATTTTCTCTCCCCCCCATCTTGCTCAGTTTTTCTCATAGCACTTATCACTGTCATAAGTTACATTTCAGATAGTTTATTTATTCATTTAGTTGTTTATTGCTTGTATCCCCACCAAACTGTAAATCCCATGAGGTCAGAGGATGTATCTGTTCATACATTACTGAAGAATGGACTGAAGAAGGCCTGGCAGGTCGTAGGCACAGAAATAGTTTAATCAAATAATGAACCTGTTCACCGAACTTACATTTATCAAATATCCAGTGTCTATGTACAGAAGATTCAAAGGTGATGATGATCATAACTACCACTCCTTGGAGTTGACTAAGGGCCCTCAATGAGCTAAAAGCTTTAATACAGTCTCTTATTTGATCTCACAACAATTCTGCAAAGCACATGTTTCTATTATCCTTTATTTTTCCAGATAAGGGCATAGAGACTCAAAGAGCCTGGTTTACTTAATGCCACGTGGCTAGAAAGAGGTAAATCTATTCATTAAATGGCGTTTTCCACTCTGACTCCAGGCATTGTTGTCTTCAACAATGAATACAATTCAAGCATCCTCCCTGAGAGCCCCACAGTCTCATACTTGGGGTTTGAAGCCATGCATGGCCAGCGAAATTTCCCAGCCACAAATCCCAAAGCACTGGAGATGGACATTTGCCATTCTGGTATCTTCGGGAATGTTCTCTCTCCCAGCAGGGTCTGGGATTCCGTGCTGTTTTGCCTGGGTGAGGTTGGATGCTACTAGAGGTTTGAGAGAGCAGTATATAGTCTCACATCCCTGGTTCCAGGTCTGCATGTGAGCCCAGCAGCTGTCAGGGATCCTATTTACTTTTAATAAATCTAACAAGTGAATGATAAATAAGTGATGAGTCTTTGGCCTTCAAGAATCCAGCAGGAGCAGGACCCAGCCAGGTACCTGGGAAGCCGAACTCTTCTCCAGCATTGATAACCGCATTCGAAACAGCTGACACCAGGCTCCACAGTCCATTCAGAGCACAGAGTGTCCATGTATTTTATAGGTCACAACACCATTCCTCTCTCTGGTCCTCTGGAATGAAGAGAGTCCTTCAGCCTATTCATTCTATGAATTAAAAAAAAAAAAAGGCTTAAAAAGGTCTCCCTCGGTTACAATGTTGTTCATGTCCTTTGACCAGTAAGACTTAGAGAAAAACTTCGGGATTGATCTGAGGGACACAGAGCCCAGGTTCCATTAAAGTATATTAATGCCAAGGTCTGTGCAATTAGTGAAAAGTCAATTCCCATTACTAGTTAACACTATTGAATATCTGCTTTCTTTAATAAAAAGCCATGTCCAGTACAAAGAGAATAAATCAATAGGTTGGCTGCATTTAGATCTATCCTGCCTTCCTCTAAAATGCACAGAGAAACTCCATGTCAGAGCTCCGCTGTCTGTCTGCCAAGCTCGGCCGGGAGCTGGCAGCCGGCCCTGATGTCGTTGCCTGGAATCTTTCATGAGTACAATCTCACCTCAGCTCTCATTTCTCTGATCAGAAAGTTTGAGTTTTAACCTGTGCTTAAAAATCCTCTATTTGAGCTTCACCACCATCTATCTCCGATTTGGTCCCATTCAGAAAACAAGCTATCAGCAGCTAAGGATACACTTCTAGACCTCAGTACTGGCCCCAACTGCGGCGAGGGGGCTGGGGGGTGAATACAACCTCTTCCCAGAGGCCAAAGAATTCTTAGGGTCTGAAAGAGTTGGTCCCTTCAGGGACACCCTGTCCGTTCTTTTACAGCTGGTTCACCCTATCTGCTGCCATATTGGGAGGCCACTGGGATGTTCTATATCTTTAACTGTGAAGAGCAAAAAAGATATACTTGAGCCTTGAAGTTTCTAAGTCCGCTGGTTTCCCAAGACCACGTGCAGAGGAAGGACATGTTCACCTGGTGCCGGGCAGGCTACCGGTCCTCTGGAGCTAAGTCTGGCTCTTCATCTTCTTCAGTGTGGCCCACTAGAAGGAGAAAGTGGGTTAGACACTACTGTCATTATCATACTTAGTTTATTACAGATGAGAAGGACCATTTGGCCCCCACTGTCTCTCATGTACCTGCTGATTCTATGTAAGTTACCCTTAAGTTGGACTACTGTGTTTCCATTAAAGTAAATTACATTTCCCCCAAATCATATTATTTTACCAGATTGCTCAGTCTTGGATTGAAAAAAGGATTGATATCATTTTCTTTAGGTCAAGTTTACTATGAAGAATTATATGATATTCTTGTTTTATCATTTGGTCCTTATTTTATTGGTTGGTCTGTATTCACTGGGTCAATACTTTTACGCCCTGGCTCCCTTTCCAGGGTGTGTGACTGGAGGGGTTCGTGGGCTTGGTGGTGATACTAGTTTGCATCATGGTTTCAGTGAAAGAAAATATTTGAATCCCATTCCTTTCAGGATTCAGCAAATCAGTATACAATGTTCTGGGTTTTCCAATTGCTTTGAGTCTATTGTTTCTCTATGCAAGAAGGTAGACATGTCTAAAGAAGTGAGAGCTGGCTGGACCTATAGCAGCTTATTCCTGCAGCAGGGATCCTTAATGCCTCTTCCTATGACCCCGATCCTCATCCTCAAGTCTGGTCCATGAGGTCAGGTGATCAGGCCCCACACCGTGGAAGCAAACAATGATGGCACTACAATTGTGAATGCTTCCAGAAGCCACTGATGTCATCCACTGTGGTTAGAGAATTAAGGGAGGAAATTTCTTTTGCCCTTTCATGGAACAGCTTGTGGGGTGAAAATAACTAAGCAAACAGTGGCAATTGATACCACCTTAATATAAGGCAGGGGGCGTGTTTGAATGTGAGGAGGTGATTATAGCTACACAAATAGCCAGTTTTTCTTCACATGCAAAGTTATAGATCTTGAAAAGGCAGGTTTATTACGTGACAAGAAAAGATTTAAAAGTCATCAGACAGGCTGGGAGAGTGCTCCCAATAGCTCAGATGCCACTGCTGAAGGGATACTGACCAAGGAACAGGTGACTAGATTAAGGGACCACTGAACTTTGTCATTCCAAGTAGATAAAGGCTGTCTACTTGGACAGAAACAGAGACTGAATTCCCACTTTGGGATGGAGTTCACAAAGCGAAAGCAGGCATTGTGAAGAAATTAATACAGGATGAAGTATGGTAATGAACGTTGGGAAATGAACAAACACAGTCCCGAGCAATCTGCCATGTGAGTTTATATAGGAAAACTGCCTTTTAAGGGTCTGGCAGTTGTCTTTGGTCCTTTAGCAAACCCTGCTGTGATAACCCTGAGAGGAATAGCAGGGAGCAGAATTGGATTAAACAGTTTCTGTTTTACAAAATACAAAAAGATGTTTTAAAAGTTCAAAATTCACAGAATTGCCTCAAATGCTGCAAACCTTATGAAACATCAAGGGGTCATTTTTTCTTGCCTTCAAGACGGGGTGGGGGTGGGGGTACAAACGCTGTCAGAGATGGTCCCTGCTCTATAGATGCTCTGGAGGACCATCTTTCTCAGGAAGCGAAGGTTACCAAGCCAAAGCTGGCAGAAGAGTGGCTCCATCAAATGAGCCCAGAACGGAATGCACTCTCACCTTTGAGTTCAAGGGCATGTTGAGATTTTTATCTGAAATGAATTCTGATTGATATCAACTTGGACTAAAGGAGAGAAGCATTCAAGCACGGGTTTCTACTTGTTGACATGCTAAAGGATACACCTTAACTCTGAGTCATAACACTGGAAGAAAAGACTATTGAGAAACGCATACCACTGATACAGTCTTAACCAAGAAAGTCAACATTTCAATGACTTGGCCAATCCCTCTGCAGCCCTAAGAGCAAGCTATGATTGGGGGTCCACAACCATCCTTGAAACACTTCAATCTTTTTAGTTGTTGACTCAATTTCTCACTCCAATACTGCACTTTCTGATTATTTTAGAAATGGACATCCTTCCATAGATGTTTCTAGCCTTGTTGCTAATATAGAAAGAGAAGAGAAGGTTGAATTCCATGTTTTGAAGAGTGTTGCATCTGTGACTGGTCCTCTGTTGATGATACCAGATTCTACAATCTGCTGTTTTTACTAAACGTGAGTCTTTGCCTTCAGCTACATTAGGACTCTCATTGAAGAGAAGATAGAATTCTTTAACTGGCAAGCTTTGGAGCTTGGATGGATAAGCCAAGAACAAATGGGTTTTTCTGCTTCTCGACTCTTAGCTTATGGTCCTCATCCCCTGGATAGACAATCTCACTGCATCTATTTCTCCTTTCATGATTTCTTACCAGCCATTATTTGAAAGGTTACAAAACAATGGCTTCCCACCTCACTCAGAGTAAAAGCAAAGTCTCTACATGGCCCTCATTATCAAGTCACCAGCCCTGGCTCACCACCATCTTCATTCCTTTTCTAACTTCCAGGCGCCCTAGCCTTCTTGTTAATCCTTGAACGCTGTAGGCATGTTTCTGCTTCAGGACCTTTGCATTTGCTCTTCCCTTTGTCTGGGTTGCTCTCACTGCAATGTGAAGTCAGATCTAATTGTCACTTTCTCAACAGAGACATCCTAAACTATCTTACCTAAAAATTTTACATCCCTCACCTCCAGAGCAATTCCTATACTTATTCCTAACACACCATATAATTCACTTTTATAATCTCATTTCAGTTGGCTTCCCAGTGAAATGGAAGCTCCATGAGGACAGTGTTTTATTCACTTCTATGTCCTCGGTGCCTAGAACAAAGCCTGGTGCATAGAACAGGCTCAAAAAATACTTATTAAATAGTGAATGAATGAATAAATGACTTTCAATAATTTACCATGGGAGACTTCCATCTCTCCTTCATTCACACATGAAGGCTAGGTCCTTTCACTGGGCACCAGAGGCATCAACACCGTGATCTTCACTGAAAATGGCTATTAGCTCTTCCCATGTGCCAAATCTGATGCGAAACATCACACACGTGTTACATTATCTGATCTTCACAGCCAGCCCTGATCTGAGTATGCTCCTCCCTGGTTTAAAACGAACAAATGATGAGCCAAGGAGACCAAGTAACCTGCCAATGTTGACGTGTTAGGATAAGGTGGAGCTCAAATACAAGTTGAAGTTTGTCTAACACAGTGGGTCTCAATCAGAGGGGGTAATTTTTCACCCCCTCTGGTAATTTGATAATGTCTGGATTCATTTTTTATTGTCACAACTGGGGAGTTGCTACTGGCATCTAGTGGGCAGATATTAGAGATGCTGCTGCTAAACATCCCACAATGCACCGGCCGTCCCTCTCACAACGAGGAATTACCCAGCCCCGAAGGTCAAGTGTGCTGAGGCTAGAAACCCTGGTCTAACTCCATAAACTGTCTTTAGTCACTCTGCAGTTTTGCTTGATTAGTTGCCAGGGGGTGGTGAAAACGGCATCAACCCTTTTGTAAAACAATATGACAGTGCTACTTCAGAGTGTCAAATGTTTTCATGTCTTTTGACCTGCAATCCTATTTCTTCTATAAATCTGGCCTCAGGAAATCATATGAAATGTGGAAAATGTCCACAAATATTTATCATGACATTATTTGTACTAGCAAAAAATCAGAAACCACCTAATGTCTGGTAATCAAGGAATCGTTAAGTAAACTCTAGAATATCTACTTGCTGGAACATTAAACAGCCATTAAAATGATATTTTTAAGAGTTTATAAAGAGATGGTAAATTTACACAGAAATGGTAAATTTTAAAAATTAGGTTTCAAAATTACATGTGCAAAAATTATACATACAAAAGAAGTGAAGCAGAAGAAATGCACTAAAATATTAATAGTGTGGTAGGACAACGGCCGATTAATTTCTTTCTTTCATCTTTCAGTACTTCCAAAATGTTCTAGAATAGTAATATAGTCATTTTATAATGGGGAAATATACCATTTAAAAAGCTTTTTTTTTTTCTTTTAGTAAGAGGAAAGAAAGGTAAAGAGAGCTGCTGTTTGTATAGTGAACTTCAGACCTGTCATGGTGTACTTGTCTCTTATATGGATTTATTAACTGTTCTATTACTGTTTATTATTATCTACTATTCCTTTTGGGTAATAAAACAGAGGTGTGTTAGTTATATAGTGGTAGCTGGAACCAGCTTCATCTTTGCCAATTTATAGCTACCAAACACATTTTTTTCACTCATCTTAAATTTGTTGTTTAATGTTTTAAAAAGATTTGATTCCACCCCGGTCAGGCAGCATGGTGGTTAGAGCACCATCCGGAAGCACAAAGGTTACTGTTCAGGGCACATACAGAAACAGATTAATGTTTCTCTCTCTCCCTCTCTCTTCAATAAATAAATTAAAAAAAAAATTTTAAAGAATGGTTTAAAAAAACACATTGATTCCATCCATTAAATCAAAAAATCCCCTGTTAGAATCAAGACTGCTCTCAGGGCAGTTGGTGCCCTGAGGGCCACACAGAAGGTAGGGTGTTTATGGTTAACCTCCTTTGTGTCGACATCCAAATCCAGAGCCATGAGTCAGTGACTCAGAGTGTGAGCCTGGGACTCTGACAGGCCTTGATTCAAATCCCAGCTCCGCACTCACTAGAGTGTTCCTGAGCGAGTTCTTATCCCTTCTGTGCTCTCTCTGGAACCTGAGTCAATGTTTTCCTCAACAAAATTCTGTTCACACCTGACAGACTCCATGGTCTTTGGGTACTAGGGCTATGGGGCCATTCACTCGAAAGATGTCCCACAACCAGCCTAGTTCTCCATCCTCATCCTTCACCCCACTTTCCAGAGATGTCTTTAATCTCCAGAAAATGTGAGGCTTAGCCTACAAGAGGTATGACACCACCTATGAAAGCTTCATCCAAGATGCTTTACCTTTGGACTTCGTTTTAAATTAAACCCGCCTTCCCCCTGCGGACCGATGGAGGTAAGGTTTGGCTTTCTGGTCAAGTTTAGGCTGCAGCCTAGAATGAGTAAGGAACACAGACAAAGCAGCCACACTCAGCATCCTCACTCAGACACTGTTTTGGACATGAAAAAAACAGAGACCTCAGTGATGTAACTAACGCTCAGCATCTCTGGAATGTAAACATGTTATTTGTAAAGCTCCAAGACCTCTCTTGTTTCCAAGCAGCAGGACTTGATTTCTGCCTCTCTATTCTTGCTGCTCTTGACCACCCCCCAGCACCTCCTCTGTCTTGCATTGTTAGATGGCTTGTTTGCACAAAGAGGGACAGAATCTTTTTGCCCCCCCCCCAGATTATTTAGGCATTAGAAATTTTTTCCCTTGTCAATTTCCCATTGACTGGCTCTCTCTTCCCTAATGGCCCTGGATTGGTGTATACCACAGATGCTAGCCCAGAAAAAAAAAAGAAAAAGAGAGAGAGAAAGATAGAGATACACACAGCCAACCTCCCTGGCTATTCCCAGTGTGTCCCCCTGACAGTGCTGTGTGGAAGGGAAATTGTTCTATCAGCAACTGGGTGAGATTCATGACCCCACCACAACCTTGAATTGGCCTTTAGTTGTCGCTGATGGGAACTGAAGAACAGCGCCTGTCGACATGATTGCTACTCTCCAATGAATCAGAACATCCAGGGTGAGGAGCAGCACATTAAACCAGCTACAGAAATATATCACTGTACTTTTATATAGATGTATTGCTTTTGCCCAGGCATATAAATGATTGGGCCAGCCACTTATTTTATTTTTTTCAAGGACTATAAATTTAAAATAAGCTAAGGGTTTTTAAATGATGTTCTTTTTAAAAAAAAAAAAAAATCAAGGTAGCTATTTTAAGGCAACTGTCAAATATTTAAAGATCATCTTATATGGATATTTCAGCCATTGTCATTGGGAGGAAAATCAAGCCTTGCCACTGGCCCTCCAGTTACTTAACACATGGTCACCGACTCATCAGGTGGTGTCATTTGCTAATTGATCCTTTTGAAAAGTAAAGGTTTCCCATATGTACTTCCCTGCAGGCTTCCTGGAGAAAGTATAGCTCGCAAATTTAAGCGGTGATTTATTTTTTATTTTTTTGAATTGGTATATTTTATTTTTAAATTAAATTTAATGGGACGATATCGATCAATAAGAGTACATAGCTTTTAGCATTTGAACTGTTGATTGCATTGTGTGCCCATCGCTCGAAGACAAATCATTTTCCATCACCGTGTATTTGTCCCTCTTTTCTCTCCTCCCCTTCGCCCTCCCTCAGGTAACCATTTCACTTTTATCTATGTCTGTGAGTCTCAGTTTTATAAGCAGTGATTTAAACTGACAGCAAGACTATTTGGCAGCCTAGAACAAGGTGCTGTAAGAGTCAAAGTGTTTGGAGAAAGCTAAGAACAAGGAACCAATGATTCTTAACCTTGGAGGGCAGAGGGTCCCACTGAGACTGAAGCCAATGGATCCTCTTCCCCAAGCACACGTATATGCCTTCACTTATAAGCAAAATTTGTTGTTTTACTTCAAGGACTCACAAACTTTCTGAAGCCCCTCCCTAGAGCCCAGGTTGAGATCCTCTCCCTTTGAGGTTATCTTAGAAAGCTATAACGTCGTGACGTACCATGACGAGGTGATCACCTATATATGTCTCAAGTGGTTGGTAAGTAATAACAGGGAAAGTATAGATGTTGCAAAATAAGTACTTTTTAGAAGTGTGTATGGTTGAGAACATTCAAAGGTTTCCTATAACAGAATTAGTGTCACTTGTCACCATAGGTAACAAGGTAACAAGACCTACATGCTCTAACTCCTGCCTACATCCCTTGCATCACCTCTTAACAGTTCTCATCACCCAAAAAGCTCCAGCCATATGACCTCCTTTCTGATTTCTAGCTCACTAAGTTCCTTCCTGCCTTGGATTATTTTTAATGCTGGGCAAGCCTTTTTTACTGTTTTAGATACAGTTTGAACAAGGCCACAATATCTGCTTCTTATGGCTCTTATATTCTGTGGAGGGAGAATGACAATAGAGGCAGGAATAAATCTATATGGTTAATCATTTCAAATGCAAGGAAGCAATTAAAATAGGATGAAGATGGAATAGAGAGTGACTGATGGATGGCTACTTAATGCCTTTTTGAAGAGATGTTAGCTGAGAGTTTAGCCAAAATGGGAGAAATGAGAAACAGCTGCAGGTTAAAGAAAGCACTTTGCAGTAGCAAGTGCAAATGCCCCAAGGCTGGAGAGAAAGAAGTTGGTGGTTTGGAAGGTCAGAAAGGAGGCCATGTGGCATCCGATGCTCTCCCAGGGAGAAATTTAAAGGGCCATCCTGTGGACCAACTCATTGATATGCCATAAACAGTTGTGGTCATTACAAATCAAGTACTTTATTTCCCTGCAATAATATTGTGTTTTTGTCAAAATCTGGAAAGACTAACTGAGGTAATTCAAGACAGATTTTGAGAGGGAGTAACAGGAGACCCAGAGCAGTTAAGTAATTTGCCCAAGGTCACACAGTCAGTGAGTTAGCTCAGTAGAGGAGATCAAAGGAAAGCCCCGGCTTCTGCATTTGCGGGGTAACGAGCTTGCACCACACCACCCTGCCTCACGATCATCTTTATATAATTTACCAAAGGTTGCTTTTTCTTGAACACTAGCCTGGAGCCCCGTTCCATCCTCAGCTATGGCCCAGAGACACACCGTCATTATACAATTTTTAGCTTTTGTGAACTTTTGTTAAAAATCTATCTCAGGGTTCCTGATTTTTTGGCTTCACCTGCAGCCCAAGGTAAGCTAAAAATCCCTCACCCCTAAAGGAAATCAACCAATGCTCTCCTTCGGGGCCAGGCCTTGAGATCAATGAGGCTATTACAGATCCTGAGTTCTCATCTGCTGCTGGTTGGTCTCCCAGGATTGGATGTCCATGTCAAGGTGGATAACCACGTCCTCACCCTCCTTTGTCCCTCTGACCTCCAAACAGCCACTGAATTGACCACGATCTTGATTCCTAATCAGTGAGGGAATTCTCTGATCCAAGGAATCAATTGATTTTAAACCATTAACAAATGGAGATGGGTGAGTGAAATATTTGGGGTAGCTATAAACTGGCAAAAACTGAGGGAATTCCAGCCACTACTATGTAACTGACCATTGTTGTGCCAGTACTGAGCTCTCATAAAAAAAAGCTAAGAATCTAGTTCAGTCCAATATTGAAATGCCTTTTTGAACAAAGATGTTCAGAAAAATAAACCCTTTTCTAGGACCTCTGGTAAGATTCAGGTTCACAGTCCTCTTCCCTCAGCATCTGAAATCTATTTTCTCCTCTTCCAGTTTCTTGCTCCTTTTAGACACTGCTGGTGGGGAATATATATGAGTCATTCTTTCATGAGCCCAATTTGGCTATTGGGTATCAGGAAAGTCTTAAAAAACTATGTAGAGTTTGACCCAATAATTGTACAGAAAAAAAATATTATTTCTCATCATTCTTTTACCAACTACTGTTAGTATCCATCCTTGCTGCTTGTCTGTAAAAGTTATCACTGTTGGGTTTTCTTAATGCTGATTTTTTCTATTTCTGTTATTTTAGTTCCATTAGTTCTATTATTATATATATAAATATATTTAGATTTCATTTATTCACATATATATATATATATATAAAGAGAGAGAGAGAGAGAGAAAGAGGGAAAGAGGGAGAGAGAGGGAAAGAGGGAGTAGCAGGAAGCATCAACTCCCATATGTGCCTTGAACAGGCAAGCCCAAGGTTTTGAACCACGATCTCAGCATTCCAGGTCAACACTTTATCCCCTGCGCCACCACAGGTCAGGCAGTTCTGTTATTCTATTATTTTCTATTTCTATCATTTGCATTATTCCATATTTATTCATTAAAAATCAACTGTAAAGAAGCGCTGTCCCTTCAACTCCATTTATTTATTCAATTATTTTTAGGTAAGTATGAATTAATGGTTGTTTCTTTTATCCATGGATTATTATTACTATGATTTTTTTCTCAAGCAATTCAGATTTAGATTAACCCCTTCAAGTTTTCACTCCAATGTTCTTTTCATGTGTCACCATCCTTTTTTGAGCCTGGTTACATCCATTTTACATCCTGGTTATAAGATATTCCAGAATTATTTTGTACTTTCCTTTTCTAGCCCTGGAATCAAACATCCCTCTAAGGAGAAACTGGGATCTGGACACACGGTGTGCCCGATGCTACCTGGGTATCATGGCTTCTAGGCCCTTTCAGTGGACAGAGCTTGGATATATACAAAGTGAACCCATACATGTATGCAAAAATATCTTTATGTTCAAGTCTTCTATCTATCTATCTATCTATCTATCTATCTATCTATCTATCTATCTATCTATCTATCTATCATCTATCTATCTATCTATCTACCTGGGTATCATTGCTTCTAGGCCCTTTCAGTGGACAGAGCTTAGATATATACAAAGTGAACCCACACATGTGTGCAAAAATATCTTTATGTTCAAGTCTTCTATCTATCTATCTATCTATCTATCTATCTATCTATCATCTATCTATCTATCATCTATCTATCTATATTTATCATCATGGCTTCAGGCTGATACCTAACTCCAATCAAACTCTAAAACATTCATTCTAGTCTTTCTCCTTTTCTTATTTATAGTCCTTTTTCTCCAACAGTGATAGACCTGGCTCTCATTAACCACAATGCATTTATTTATTTGTTCAATCCTAGAGCATACATTCAGAGTTTTAGAATTACCAGCCCTTGTGCAAAAGTTTAATTTACCAACTGGAGTACAATATTTGCATAGAATTCTTTCGGTCTTTGGTTGAATAACAACTAAGTACTGCTTATTCTCTTTTTCTCTCTTTTTCAGTGTAGTTCCATTATTAATTTGTCATACAGTGAGGTTCATTTTTATTATTTGTATTCCATTGGGGATCTACTCGCATCTTGGTTGATTATAACCTTTTACATTTATTTGGGGGATACGGTAAATATAGCAGAGCTGTTTATTTAAATATATACTCAGAGAGGTGTCACCCCCCTTTCCATCCCTCATTCTTTCCACTCTCATCTTACTCACCACCTTCCGGTAACTGATTCAATTAGTTTCTAATGTTTCCTTTCTGTATTCCCTTTATACAAACGAGCAGATCCTTATATACTTTTTCTTATATCCCCTTCTTTCTTACATGAAGGGTAATGTAGCTATATATATACCCTTTATAACTTGCTTTTTTAAAGTTAACAGCATATTCCAAAAGTTAATCCAATTTTTATTTTTTCCATGGTTCTATAGCACTCCCCTGAGTGAGTGTGCCTCTGTATTCAACCCCTCCCTATGTATGGGCATTTAAGTTCTTTCTAATATTTTGCAATTACAATTAATGTTGAAATGAAGGGCCTTATGCATATGCATTTACATATTACTGGACATATATATTCAGTATAGTACAATTGCTGGGTCAAAAAGTAAGTACATAGGTAGTTTTTTTAGGCATTGCCAAATTCTCCTCTAGGATGGTTGTATAAATTGTATGCCCATCAGCAATTTATATGAGTGCTTGCTTCTCCGTGTTCTTGACAGCAGAATGTGTTGTCT
Source organism: Saccopteryx leptura (assembly GCF_036850995.1). Taxonomy (NCBI): domain Eukaryota; kingdom Metazoa; phylum Chordata; class Mammalia; order Chiroptera; family Emballonuridae; genus Saccopteryx; species Saccopteryx leptura. The sequence continues at coordinate 31,551,226 of NC_089503.1, read as the reverse complement.
GCAGGTTTCACCAATCTAATAGCTGAAAAAGGTATGTAAGTTGAGTGTTGGCTTGATTTGCTTTTCTCTAATAATGGATAATAGGTATCCTTTTTATGTTTAAGGGCTACTCTCATCTTTCTTTTATTTATGGTTGCATGATGCTTTTGTTTCTTTTATCCCTTAATTTTTAAGAGTTCTTTATGTTTTTGTGGATTGGCATATTGTGGTATATGTTGCAAATACTTTTTCCCAGTGTGTGAGTTAATTTTAACTTTTTTAAAAGGTGTTTTTTTCCCCTGAGAATTTTAAATTTAATTTTACATAGTCAAATTTATCAAACTTTTTTTGTTTGCCTCTAAATTTTATTATATACTACTTTAGGAAAGTAAGAGCTTACCCTAAGCTATTTTGCACCAAATAGAGAATAGGGAAGTGGAATATTCAAGGGCTTTGTAATGAGGAGCATTCAATTCCTATCTAGTTTATTTTCATCTTTTCAGCTGCAAGACCATTGGCAATATATTTAATTTTTTTGTAGTCTAGTTTTTCTCATCTGAAAAATGGGATGGTAAAACACACCTTGTGCTGCTATAAGGATTTGAAATGCTTATTTTAATGCTTAGCAGTAAGGAGACTATTATTATTATTATTATCATTTTCATAATACATCTAATTCTGATAATTTGATGAAAATCTCAAGAGAGGTATCCAAGCTTTTGTTCTCAACATTATCTCATCAAGACTTCCCCCCTGCAGAACCTGAGAGCTTTTCACCCATTCACTTGCATGTTCATCAAAATTGTTCTTTGCTTCCTGAAATACTTTATCTTTTGAAATGCTCTCATGTCTTACTCTATAATGAATTTAGAGAAAGTTATGAGGATGAAGGAGTTAACATCCATAAGACACACTGAGCTTGGAGATAATAGCATCAAATAAATTCCATAAAGGATTCTAATTAACCCAATTTATTATCACCTTATCTCTCCAAAGCCATTTCTTGCCCCTCAGCACCAAGTTCAAAGTTTTGTGGTCATTCCAAAAAGGACATATATTCCATAAAGCCTGGCATCGCTAGCTGACCCTGGTTATTGTCAGACCCACAAAGGTACTCGTCAGGATTCCAATGGCCAAATGTACTCTTCCTTAACAGGCAATTCCTTTTCGATTCCCCCAGTGACACAAAACAGATACCCATTGGGAAGTCTGATGACACCTTTGTTTTCAATACCACTCAAAGCAAACACAACCAAGACTATCCCGCTAATCCTTTGGCAGCTGCTTTTAAATTATTTGAACATGATGAAGTTCCCCTCTACCAATAAGTTAATTAGGTAGAGGTGCTTCCTTATGGAGTACAGATGTCTTGCAAGGGGAATAAAAAAAGCCTAAGGGCCCCATGGTCGGGAATGGATTTCCTTCTAGTCAACTGATGTTTGTTTTTCTCGTTGTCTTATTCCCAATGGGGTAATTGGACATAGTTGTCCTACTCTTTTGAAAATCCTCAGTGCATGCAACTGATGGAGGAACAAAAGAGTGGAAGTGATAAACGAACAACAACTAACTTTGTATGTCTGCTGTAATCTGGGCATTGCCCTTACAGATATATTATTTCAGTGGTTCTTATTCAAGGGGATACCACACTAAGTGGCATCTAGAAAATTTGCGGAACCACTTTTTGTCGTCATAATGTAATTGAAGAGTACTACTGACTGTTATGGGATGGTATAATAAAAAGTAAATATTTGTTTTTGTCCCAGTTTTCTGGCACAGAGATCCTAAAATCCTTGGAATCTCCTGTATAAGGAGTGTCCTTTGTATTCTAATGAGATGAATTTTAGGGAAGAGAGTGGGGAATAAGATGGAGGTATGGGGTCCCTAGATAACTTTAGGATGGAAGGTAGTCACTAGAAAGACAATCCCTGATTAGCGGGTTGGAACTTTTAGGTTCACGCTACACCTCAGCCCTACCCCCACCTCTGGGGAAAGGAGAGGAGCTTGAGATTAAGGTCAATCATTCATGGCCAATGGTTAAATTATTCATGCCTACTTAATGAAACCCCTAAACAATGGGGTTTGGAGAACATCTGAGTTGGTGAACACATTTCCATCCAAAAGGTGGCATGTCCAGAAAGGGCGTGGAAGCTCTGCACCTCCTGTCCCCATACTTAGCCACATTCATCTCTTCTATTTGGCTGTTCCTACATTGCAGGCTTTGTAATAAATCTGTAACTGTAAATGTAGCACTTTCCTGAGTTCTGTGAATCATTCTATCAAATTATTGAACTTGGAGTGAGGCGATGGTAGTGACTCCCAAACTTTGACAATACAGGAAGAATGAGTTAGCTTTCATTCTTTCTTTAGAAAATAATACAAAATCATTTTTAAGAGTTATTCAGAATATTGATTCAAAAAACTGTAAGAATAAAACATATTAGAGAGGTAAAGGTTGTAAGCACCCAATTCCAATGTGTGGCAGTGGGCTTTCTGCCACAAAGCAGTTCTCACTCACCAGCTGGGTGTCCTAGCAACTCTGTTCTGACACCAGGTGCCTGGAGATAGCATCAGATCCCAGACTAAGGCCCACAAGACTGTCCCCTCTCCCGTTCAGAGGCTGCAAGTTCAGATTATCCACTAGGCTTCTCACAGTCCAGCTACAGATTGGAGAGTCCCAGGACCCCTTCCATGGGTTCTAATAACTTGCTAGAGAGAATCACAGAACTCAAACATTTTAATGAAAAGCTATGACTCGGGAAGAGCCAGATGGAAGAGATGCATAGGGCAAGGTATGTGGAACGGACAAGGAGCTTCCATGACCTCTCCCCAAAATTTGCACGTTTGCCAACCCAATGTTTTGTTTGTTACAGAGACATCATTACATAGGCATGATTGATTAAATCACTGGCAATTGGCATTGATTCAACTTCAAGTCACTGTCCCCGCCCCAAAGGTGTGTGTTAGGGGGTGGCAGGGGGGTTGAGGACTATGGGCTGAGAGTTCCAAACCTCTAGTAACGTGGTTGGATCTCCTGGCAACCAGCCCCCATCCTTAGGTGCAGCCCAAGTCACCTCATTAACATTAAAGAAGCCATCTTTATTATTATCATCACTTAGGAAATTTCGAGAGATTTGGGAGCCTTATGCCAGAAAGGGGAGGGAGATCAAATGTATATTTAACATCCCTCACAATTTCCCAGAGGTACGTTGGACAATTAATTAATAAAACTATTATGTTCTTTTTTTCTAGATTTTGTGATGTTTTGGATTAGTGTCAGCTTTTTATAATGTGTGATTTGCTGTGATTTCTTTCCTTATTAAAAATAAATATTAATTTCTGTACCTGACTTCGTATTAGTAATTTTAGATCTTTTTTCTTACAGAGAGCCTCTCAAACTATATATGCTTCAGGTCCCACAAACTTCGGATTCCTCCCTGCCCGTGAGGCCTGCGTTAGCTATTTCCTAAGTGCTATTAGGCAAAGATGGTTCATTTCATAGGGTACCGGAGGGCTCAACTTCAAAGAATGGTGAAAGCTACAGGAGGACAGATTTCAGGTCAATTTAAGAAAAAAATACTTTAATATTCAAAGCCTTCCAAAGATGAAGAGGGAAGCTATCAGCGGGTAGTGAGTTCCATGACAGTGGAGCTATTTAAATACAAGTCTCATAATCATGTGATGTGGCCATTGTCATGTGGGCACGAAGTTGGAAGCCTGGTCCGATGTCATGAGCTTTCAGATATACTGTGATGCAGTCTGTGCTCCCTCCTGTGTGTGTCCCCTCGGACCCCTCCTCATGTACCCCGCGTCACCCTCCCAGTGGACTCTCAGGGAGTGGTGAGACGGGCCGGAGTAATGAGGGAACACAACAAGGAGCACAGCAAACACAACAATCCTTTTATGAAGAGGAGCTGAAGGCTCAGAAGTGAGATTAATGGCAGGGCAGATTCAGCCACTGAGAGCAAACCCGCAGCTGACAGTTTCTAGAAACACCTTCTACAAGCTACCCAAAGACCTAATGACATCCTAAGGGAAAGGGCCAGTTTCTCACTAACGGTGGAGGCGGTTGCTTTGCCATTAACCTTTTCCAAGGGGTCACTTCCATGCCATGAGCTCCACACGCCACCCAGAAAATGTAAGTGAACATCAGTTTTGTTTTCCCTCTTGCTTAACTGTTTTAAATGTCCTTGAACTGCATTTCTCCACCAGGCTTAATTTTATGGATTGTGGATTACATTTACAGCTCAGCACTTCTTGCTCAACCCTGGACAATTGCAGACCTACTGAGTTGTTAACTCACATGGTCAGCATTAATGTCCGAGACTAGTTATACCAAACGACTGTAGCGTAGCACAATTAACACCTGGCCTGAGAACGTCCCAATGAAATCAGCACTTTGGTCCTTCTTTTTCACCCAGCAACACCCTAAGAGGAATGTACGAGTAACGACGGGAGTTAATTGTGCTTATCTTATCCAGAGAGTTCAAATTTCTACCCCAGTCTTACTAGTTGTCTTATCTTGGAAAAAATTGTGCTTGAAAGCTGTAGGGTGGCCACTTTCCCCATCTTATGAGCTAGTTATAGAATTCCAGAGAACAATGTGACTTCTTCCATAGCCCACAGAAATTCAGTAGGTTATCCTGCTTCGTATTTTCCCCCACTAGCTCACGTGCCTTGGTTAGGAGAATTTGAAAGTTGTGATGGAAGCTACAAAAAGCTTTCGAATGATGGAAATGAAGTTGAAAGGAACTTTAAAAGTCATTTATTATTTGCATCACTAGGTCTGAAACATCTTCCAAAATAAAAGTGACTAGGACCTGCTGCATGGATGACCTACAGCCTAAGCTATCATATCCACCAATCAGAATGAATGCTCTACTCCTGTCAGATGAATACGCCCAGGCGAGTGGAGTGCAGTGAGTATAACTCATCTCTGAAGGCACTTGAAATGGTTACTACAGGGTTCCCGGTTCAAGGCTAATAACTTCGTCAACTTTTCCAGGTCGTTTTCTCATATTGTCAGCCCCACGCAGTGTAGACCGTTGTGTAGACTGTGAAAGTCTCACGTGTCGGGATGCTCAGGTTAAGAATGTCTGGGGTTCTGTTTAGGAGGATGAGAATCTGCAGCTGCTGAGAGTGGGGGGCACTCTGAAATGACCCTTGAGGTTCACTCAAGCATCCCTGCCACTGCTTTCGTGAAGGGGAGGCTGACAAATTTCCAATATCAAAACCAGCTGTCAGAACAACATAGGGTGATCGCTGTCCTTGTCAAATGCACCAATTAATTTACCTGACTGTCAATGCTAGGGTAATTGATAGACTCCACAAACTGGCTGAGTAATGAAAGTTGAAGGCATTCCTAAGTCCATTTTACCTCTTAACAGGTCTTGTAGTGGAACTGGGCTGTCAGAACTGGAGCAATAAACCTCTGCAAAAATTAAAGCTTGACATTTAAAAGTTTGTGTGCAGGCAAAGGGAGGAAGCCCCGCGAGCCACTGTATCTGTCACTATGTGACCAGTTTCCAAAAGCGTTACCAGAAAATGCTCAAAGGAAAACATGGCAAATAACACTGGGGAACAAAATTTTTGTTGCATCCACAAAAACACTTGTTCTTACCTAATTTGAGTGTGTTGATCGCAAATCTGACATTACTTTTTCTCTGTAAGCTACAGCTTTTTTGCAATTCAAGATTTTAGGTTTTCATCTTATGGTAAAATTTTCAACATTTAGTTTAACATAATGAAGTAGAATGTCTTGTTGGGCATCATCTTTGTGAAAATATAATAATTTATATAAAGCAGTAAATATACTAATACACTAAAAGATATGATTGCATCAGAATTTGTCTACAATTTTGAAATAGAACATACTAAAACACTTATTTTAATCATAAAATTTGCACAAAACTTATTTAAATTCTATTCAGGCAAAAATTTGAATTTTAGCTCATGCGTTTGTGTACTTGTTGAGGACAATCTCGTTTGATGCTCCAGCAGTAGTCTGCTCATCACTAACAGCTCCAAGATTTTCAGGAAACTTATCAAGGTGACTGTTCAGGAAGTGAATCTTAATGCTCATGTTACATTCAATGTTGCGGAAAGCCAACAGCATCCTTTGAATCAGAAGTTCATAGTTTTCTGCATTTTTGTTGCCAAGGAAGTTCTTTGTAACTGCCACAAAAGACTGCCATACTGCTTTCTCCTCCTTATTCATCTTCCTGGCAAATTTTTTGTCACGTATGAGGGTTCGAATTTGAGGTCCATCGAATATACCAGCTTTTATCTTCTCAAAAGACAAGGCAGGAAAAGCAGAAATAATATGTTGAAAGCATTCACTTTCTCTATTCAAAGCCTGAACAAACTGCTTCATTAAGCCAAGTTTGATGTGAAGTGGGGGGAAAATGATTCTATCTCGATTAACTACAGGTTCATTCACAATATTTTGCATCCCTACCCAGAACTTCACATTTCGGCCACTTCTTCTGTGTCCAGTGTTTCTCCTGAACTTGGCTGTCCCACAAACACGGAAAGCAAGGATACTTTGTGAAACCTCTCTGTTGTTCCAGCAGGAAATTTACCATTTTAAGATCCACACAAATGATCCAGTTATGCTCCTCATACTTCAGAAAGTCGAGGACAATTTTTATGTCATTATAATCTTCTCACAGATGAGTTGAATAAGCAATTGGAACCACTGCATAAACATTACCGTTGTGTAGGAGAACACATTTCAGACTCCATTTAGAGCTAATAGCCAACATTCTGTTGGACTGTAAGCGGTAACACCTAGCTGACTGAGAAGACTACTGATATCATGACAATGAACAAAGTGTTTGTCTTCGGGAAAAAAGTCCACAAAAATTTGTTCACGCTTCCTGAAATGGGATACTTTAGCTGACCGGTAGTACATTTTTTTCCTGAAGGCTGGAGGCTAATAACTCAGCTGCTTTCTTTGATAGGCCCAAACCTCTTACTAAGTCATTCAATTTGGGTTGGCTAAACTGCTGAGGGGTTAATGACTGCTTGGCATCAGAAGAAGACCCTTCAGATTCTACAACCATTTCCTCATGCATCTTATCAAAATACACTTGATCACCATGTTCACTTTCTTCATCCTTAGAAGAAATAAAACCATTGAAAACTGGAACCGGGAGTGTCTCAGAGTGTGGGATAGGTCGTATTGCTGAAGGAATATTTATTAGATATGCGATCATATGCCATTTTTTCAGATATATTTTTTATCAGATAATTTTTTACATTTAAAAACAACCACAATTATGTAAAAGTGATGTTTGTAAAACATTAATTGCCTTGTGGTTATGTTCAATCCAAGAGTCGTTGCCCTTTAACTCCAATTTAAAAACCAATGCATGCCATTAACTGTAACAAAAAGAAATTTAAATTGCATAAAAACTAGAACATGCACCAAAAAACAGATTTCAGATTGGAATCAGTGATGCAGAAATATATAGAAACAGTTCTAAAACCTCATGCAACAGAAAATGAAAAAAAAAATTTTCCCCAGTGTAAGTTAACATTCTCCTGGTTTATTCTAAAGTTTGTGCATATAGACACATCAATGACTACCATGCAGCGAGGACACTCACATGGCTATAGATTTTTGCTGAACATATGATGATATAATATAAAAGATTGTGGAATTCCAAGGTGAGAGTCTCAATTAGAGAGTCTGGCAGAGAGGATAAAAGCTATCTAATCTGGTAGATTCCCTAGTTCTGATAGAGGACCTAAGAAAGCTAAGGGTCACTTCCAAGGTGGTTGACTAAGAAACGGCAAGTAGGTACAATAGGTCTAAGCAGGCCAGATGTTGAATGTAAGGTTCTTAAGATCTATACCTGTGAACAAGTTTGAACTCTGGTCTATGCATTCTAACTCTGCTACATGTTTCTGTTATTAATTTATACTGTTTCCTGACTATGGACCATGCTCAACCCAAAGTCAGCAGTAATAACAATAACGTAATTTATTGAGCACTTAATATGTTCAGGTGCTTTGCTTAGATTTTGTACACATTATCTCATTTAATTCTCACAATAACCTTGCTTAGATTTTGTACACATTATCTCATTTAATTCTCACAAAAATGATGTAAGTAAACAAACATTTTTAATGTGCACAGCCCTCTAGCTTAACAAAAAGATACCTATAATCTCCTTTGCAATTTTCTCCCTATTCCTCCCTCCTAAAGAGGAAGTATTTTTTCTTGTCAGCAGATGGGCTAAACACTAATCTAATACATAAAATACTTATAGGGAGAGGAAGAGAAAGATGAAAAATGCCTTGTTGATGGTTATAGATTTGGGGGGGGGGTTAATTTTTTTTCTTCTTTTCCAAGAGAGAGGAGGGGAGACAGAGAGATAGGCTCCTGCATACACCTTGACCGGGATCCACCCACCAACCCACAGCAACCCCTGGCTGGGGCCAATGCTCTGCCCACCTGGTGCCATGCTCACAACCAAGCTAATTTTAGCACCTGAGGTGGAGGCTCCACAGAGCCAGCATCAGCACCCAGGGCTGATGTGCTCATACCAATCGAGCCATGGCTGCAGGAGTGGAAGGGGGTGGTGAAGAAGCATATGGTCGCTTTTCCTGTGTGCCCTGACCAGCAATTGAACCTGGATATCCACACACCAGGCCGACACTCTACCACTAAGCGAACTGGCAAGGGACATAGGGGCTTAATTTTTTAGGATTATCTGGATAGAGAGGCTTGGAGCAGCTTAGGGAGTAAATTAAGATGGAAGGAGAGTGTAAGGATTAAATAGATATTGCCATACACCAAGTATTTAAATCCTCTATACTGTGCTTTGAAGGATGTCAGCAAAAACTATCTTGGGGCTGGTGAAATCAGGCCTTATTATGTTTGACATTACTTGGAGATAGAACTACATGATCTCTAAGTTCATTAAAATTAGGGCATAAATATTACCTAATGAAAGACAAGGATATTGGCACTCAAGGAAATAACATAACTCACCCGAAGCTTTCAGTACGTTTGTAAGACTGTGATTTAGCAGCACAGATGAAACCACGCTCTGTCCCATTCCTTCGCCTGCTCCTCTGGAACAGTCAGTCCCACAGCCACGGATTTTACTTGGCCGGTTACATCTATTTCCCTCAGAGCCTCAATGTGGAATTTTACTGCTTTTCTCTCAGTAATAAGGATACTTTTACACTTTGGGTATTTACTATGTGACAGGCTATGCCAAATGCTTGACTTGCATTTTCTCTTATAGCCCTCTGCAGTGTGTATCGTCTCCAAAAGACAGAAGAGGAAACTGAGACTTCAGGAGATTAAGTCGCTTGCTCAAGGCTGAACAGCTCACATACAGCCCAGATCTGCCTACTTGCAAGCGTCTGTTTCCTCTTCTGTGTTAGGGTCCTTGTGATGCGCCAGGTAAACGCAGGCTGTTCCTCTTGGGCATGGGAGGATCTTTTTTTTTTTTTTTAATTATTTTTATTTATTTATTCATTTTAGAGAAGAGATAAAGAGAGAGAGAGAGAGAGAGAGAGAGAGAAGAGGGGAGGAGCAGGAAGCATCAACTCCCATATGTGCCTTGACCGGGCAAGCTCAGGGTTTTGAACCGGCGACCTAAGTGTTCCAGGTCGACACTTGATCCACTGGGCCACCACAGGTCAGGTGGGAGGATCTTGACTCTTGCCCAGAAATGCTCCAGGCATCCTTCTTCCTTCTCATCTTGGCCTGTTTTCTTAATGATTGTTTGATTTGCCTGTTGGCTTAAACAGGTCTGAATGGCCACATCATCTGAGTAACCTGTGTACACAGAGGAGGGCCATGTCCGGCAGGGGCTCTGGCACTTGGGATCAGTGTCTGTGGAGGGCCCTGATTGATAAGTAGGGATTTATGTAGGCAGGTGGTCTTCAATTTGGATTTGCCAGGATCAGAAAGACTTGCTTTTTGTTTTGGGTTTTTTTTTTTTCCTGCAGTAATGTGAGGCTTAGAGTGAATTCAATGTAATATTCATTCACCTTGACTATGATCTTTAAAGTCATGATCGTGTTTCTCAAGCCATCCACCTAAGATAACAAGGCATAGATTTGTGTAGTGTTCCAATGGAAATACTCTCTTGAAAAGTAAAACATTTTTCTTCCTTTCTACACTTCATGTTGAATGAAATGATCTGATGAGTGAGAGAGAAAAAAAGATGCAAAGAAAGAAAGAAAAAGGTAGGAAGAAAAAAAAAAAAGGTCCTGTCTTGATTTCTGTCCAAAGGACCATGACTCTGAGTTCTCCTAATCGGACCAAGGTCCTCATACCCGTGAAAAGGAGATATTTGGTGTCCAATAAAGTTGTCCTTCCTCTTCTCACTCACTACTCCAATTCAGGAGGCTTTCATTTCATTTTATTTCATTTTTACATTGGCCAACTGAAGCTGTCATGTTTGGGAGCTAAATGTGTTGTCCTGCGTGGGCATCTCATCCATCAATTAATGTTTCTGCCTTCTGTGCTACAGGAATTATCTCCAAGTTCATCTTGATGAATTTTTCTCTCTACCTCATTACCCAAGCTAGATACAGCAGAGACTTGTCATGTTTAATGGCGACTGTTCTACACACATTCTGATTCTTTTGAATGCACACATGCCTGTTTATAAAGGCCCATGAACATCTTATTGACGGTTCTTGCGTTAAAATGCTTAAATTACAACTGCCATATGAGTCCCTTGTAAAATCAAATCGAACATGATAGAAGTGTTTTTTTAAAAAGTGAAAGCCCTTGAATAAAATTTCTTTGTCATGCATAATCGAGAATCAAATCTCACTGTATTTATACTATTGTGCTTTGATTCTTTAACTTCCTTTTTTTCAAATCTGAATACACAGTAGTAAGATGGATATTAATAACTGTTAGGCTCTTAACACTTTTAGAGTGCATTCACACTCAATTCTTAATTGCCCCTGAGAGGGACCTATGAGATTTTATTAGAGGAGACCCTCAGACACTAAGATGCCTAAGGTAAATCCCTTATATACTTCTCTGTGCTTATTTGCTTATTTTCTGGTTCTCTCCTAGATTGCCAACTCCATGAAGGCAAGGGGCCCTGTCTGTTTCACTGTTTCACCTGCTCTATAGTAAGGAGTCCATAAATATTTCTGTATAAGAAAACAATAAGTAATTTATTCTAGATGACTTAATTTTTCTGGGTAATTAAGTTTGAATCTTAAACATCTAAATGACTTTATTGCTGAGATGGATAAAAGGCTTTCTTGCCTTTTAAAATAGAGCATATTGTTCATAATTGAGCTGTTTCTTGGAGTACAAATCACTGTTGAATCATTACCAATGGCTCTGTGTTATATTTTACCACCATGATTTTAGGGTTTAAGACAAATCAAGCTCTTTGCCTCTACCCTAACTGACCCAGACATTTATTTAATTTTTTTGAATCCTTGAGTTTTCTGACTTTAAAAAATCAGTGCCGTTTGATTGCATCTATTTTATTTCAGTAACATATAGAGTGAGTGCTTGTTATTTGCTGGATGGCATAATGATTACAAAACAAACAAACAAACAAAAGCAAAGATACAGTCCCAATGCCCAGGGCCACAGAACTGTGTATCCTTGATGTCAGTGTACAGGAATTCTTCTCATTTGAATCTGCTTCAACTTAGTAATGAATGTTATGCTGTGAGTTTGCGAATCAATAACCAAGTATGCTCACGTTGTGCGTAAAGTATGAGAAAGCAGGTATAGGAATAAGGTGCCTCCTATTTGAACTGTTAAGAGAGTTTGTGTGTGGATTGCATATATATAATATCTAGCCTGGTGTTTATGGAGGACGCTATTTGCTCAATTGCATCTGATTCTCAACCATGTTTAAGAGACCCATGTTCTCTTTAGAGGAGGCCTATGATAGAAATGAAACCAAGATCTGGAAGAATAAATATCTTGTCTAAATTTTCACTGCTACTTAGAGCCATAACTGACCTTTACTTTTCTTGATTGCTAATTCTATATATTTCCTACCAGATCACAGAAATCACAAGAATTTGTTCATACAAGTAAGCCTTGTCTGCATCTCTGTGTAATACTCCCAGTAGCTTTCCAAAATAGGAGAGCTATCTAATGTGAATCTGTTAATATCATTGCATGAAGACAAAGAGTCGAGGCAGAGTTTTGCAATGTTTACGTAAGGGACAGACGCTTAGAAAAAACAGCAACAGACATGGTAGCATTTCAAAGAATAATCAGGTATAATCTCATGCTAGTCTCAGATCTTAAGCTTTAACAGTTGCCCTAGGTATTAGTTTAGGTGGAGCAAAAGCCTCAAGCCCAGAGAGAATGTGATGTTAAGATAGCTTCATTTCGTGTGAACTTGTCCTCAACACAGGCTTTTCCTGGGCTCCTTGCTTATTTCTGTTTCTAGAGGTGGGACTCTTGTGACTGAGGTGTCTTCTTGTCCCGGCTTTCTGAATTTCCATGATGAGTGTTGGCATTTGTGTTGCCTGATGTTGTGCTGCCTCTTCAGGCAAGGGCACTGTTACTGGATCCAGTAGCCAGAAGGACCTTCCTAACATGTCAATCAAATCATGCCATTGGGCTACTTAAAACCTTCCACTGTCTTCCTATGGGAATTAGAATGAAATCCTAAACTGAAATTTGCTAAGAGAATAGAACTTACATGTTCTCACCAAAATATAAAGATATGAGGTGATGGATGTGTTCATGAATCAGCTGGGAGGAGTTATTTTTATCCTATAAACATATCAAATCATCATGATGTAAACTTTAAATATCTTACAATTTTATGTGTCAATTATACCTCAATAAAGGTTAAAAAAAGAAGAACAAAACCCTACATCTTACCCATGCCGATTGGATTGGCTCTTGTTTCCTTCCCCTCCCTCTCTACCACCCTCCTCACTGTGGCCACACTGACCTCATTTTCTGCCTTTCCATTCCAGGAAGCTCTGTGCTCGTTGACCCCTCCGCCTGAGCACGTTCCTCCTAGACCTTCACGTGGCCGCCTTATTCTCATCGCTCGTTTCCTCATCAGAGCGTTTTCTTTGGCTCCTCTCCATAATATCACTCCTCCCTCCCACCCACCCAGTCCTGCCATCTACTTCCAGCTCATTACTTGGGTATTTTCTTCCCAGAATTTATCACAAGTTTAAATTTACATTTTCTGGCCCTGGCAGGTTGGCTCAGTTGTACAGTGTTGGCCCTGTGTGTGGAGGTCCCAGGTTCGATTCCAGGCCAGGGCAAACAGGAGAAGTACCATCTGCTTCTCCACTCCTCCCTCTTCCCTTTCTCTCTCTCTCTCTCTCTCTCTCTCTCTCTTCCACTCCTGCAGCCAAGGCTCCATTGGAGAAAAGTTGGCCTGGGTGCTAAGGATGGGTCCATGGCCTCCACCTCAGAATGGCTCTAGTTGCAATACATCAATGTCCCAGATGGGCAGAGCATCGCCCCCTAGTGAGCTTGCTGATTGGATCATGATGGGGCACATGCTGGAGTCTGTCTCTATTCCCTGCTTCTCACTTCAGAAAAATACAAAAAACAAAAATAATGAATAAATAAATAAATTTTCATCTTCTTTTCTTTCTTCTCTCAAGGAATATGAGTTCCACAGGGGCAAGGGATGTTTAAATTCTTGCTTGCTGCTGTTTTCCAAAAGCCTAGAAGAGTGCCTAGCCCATGGGTGGGGCTCAACATCTGGCTGTTGAATACATGAACCGAACACACTTTAGATGGACTTCACGGGCTTCAGTAACTCTCACCACTGCCCGTGCCTCGTCCTGCACTCACACTCAGTCCCAGCAGTCCAGCCCTTCTCATGTACTGTTTCAAATCTGCAGTCGCTAGTTCCTGCTCACACTCACACCCACAGGATCAGTATAAAAGACATACTAACCAATGTGTTTACAGGTCACATGTAACACAGGAAAAACAATCATCACCATCATCATCGAAACTTACTGAGCACGTGCTAAGTGCTGGACTGCGCCTGTCTCCCATTTATTTCTAACTGTCTCCACAGTCCTGCAAAGTCAGTGATGGAGTCCACGTCCTGTGGCCACGTACACATTGCATCTCAAATATATTTGCAGGCTCCCATATCCCTCCCAGCACGCTCATCATTGCTTATCAATCAACTCCTCCTCGGAGCTGGTATTCCGCCAGGGACTGAGGACAAACGAGGTGCTCCCTGGAGGGGTCGGGAATGAGGGCCGCCTCAGGGCTGCTGACCACAGGGAACGAGAGAGGCACTGTCCCCATGCTCTGCTCCAACCGGAAAAAGGGGCGGAGCAATGGGCTGGGGGAGGGGGAGGGGCTGACCTCCATTGCAACCATAATTAATTTCCTGTTTGGGGAGCTTGCTAAGCATGCTAGTTTCTTCAGGATTCTGTGGCTCGTCATCTTGTCCCTTCCTTGTTTCAGCAGAGGCACGTCCACAACAGAAAGCTCTATGGTGCCCCCACTCCTATACAGCCCTCCTCCACTCCACTGCACTCCACCCTGTGACAGCAAATGCCCAGACCTGGACCTTTCAGAGTTCAGAGGTGGGGCCCGCTGGGGAGGGGTGGCCATGTCATGTCCTTGGCAGGTGCCCGACACTGATGTGGGGGAGGGCTTTGTGGGAGGTAGGCGGGAGCTGGGGTGTGCCCAGCTGGAAGCCGGCTGTAATTTAACACTCGCAGATGGAGACTGAGGGTGATGCGATACCCCCAGCTGTCTGCCACTGCCGCCTTCAAGGCCCCCCTCGGCTGCCTGGGACTTGGGATGCTTTGGGAAGGCCCTGGTGAGGGTGGGGGCGGTCTCATAAAGCAGCTGGTCTATTAGAAGATAAGCTTTGTGGAGAATCACACAATCATTCCGAATCCCCCTAATCCCAAACTTTATTGCCCTAGATAATAAGCTTTGGTGGCGACGCTCCATTGAAATATGGAATTGTCTGCAGGCTGGAGGCACCTGCTGTGTCACTCAGCTTTGGGCCGGCAACTGCCATGCACAATTCAGGGGCAGGTGCACCTCGCCTGCCTCAGCTCCCAGAGGGACGGGGAACAGTCAAGGGGGCTGGCCATGCTCCCACGGAGGGCTCCAAATACTTTGTGCCGAGGAGGCCCAACTAGGGCCTGAGAATGCTCTTTACGACTTGTGTATTAATTTGTTTTGAGAACTTGGGAGAGAACGAGCAAAAGGGAGCATTTGCCATTGGGGACACTGAAGCTTAGGGACCAGTCCGGTTTGCAGACCTCCGTGGTCAGAGACTGATGGGTTTCTCTCTTGCTCTAACTCCTTCTTGCCTAAGGCCACCTTGGCACTGCTGTGTTCTCTTCCTGCAGGGTCCTCCCTGTCCCTTTCCTTGCCTGTCTACCTGGGGAGCTTCCCTGTCTCCTTGTCGGTGAGGCCCGTGTGTCCCCACCAAGCAGATCGATGTGTCTGCTTCTATGTGCCTCTCTGGTTCTTGACTCACATCAGGATTGTAGCCCACATGACATTAATTAATCAAATCATCAATCAGTTTTTTATGTGCCTGTCTCTTCCACTATACTAGGAAGTCTTTGAGAGCAAAGACCATATCTGATACATTATTTTGTCCACAATATCTTGAGATGCTCAAGATTAAAAAAAAAAAAAGACTACAAGCAACCTAAATGTTAAAAAAAAAAGGGAATCCTATGTGGCCATCGAAAATAATGAGGCAAATCCACACACAGTCACAAGGAATGAGGTCCAAAGCATATTGTTAAGTAAAAATAATGCAAAGTGCCAAACACTGTAAGAATGTTATCGTGTGTTAAAACAATAATGGTAGCCCTGGCCAGACAGCTCAGTTGGTTAGAGCAGTGGTCCCCAACCTTTTTTGGGCCACGGACCGGTTTAATATCACAAAATATTTCCACAAACCGGCCTTTAGGATGAGACAGATAAATGTATCACGTGACCGAGACAAGCATCAAGAGTGAGTCTTAGATGGATGTAACGGAATTTGGTCATTTTTAAAAAATAAAACATCATTCAGACTTAAATATAAATAAAATAGAAATAATGTAAGTTATTTATTCTTTCTCTGCGGACTGGTACCAAATAGCCCACGGACCGGTACCAGTCCGCGGCCTGGGGGTTGGGGACTACTGGGTTAGAGCATTGTCCTGAAGCACAGAGGTTGCTGGTTCGACCCTTGGTCAGCCCACATACAGGAGCAGATAGATGTTCTTGTCTCTCTCTCGCTCTCTCCTTTCCACTCTCTAAAATCAACAAAGGAAACATAAAAACAAACAAAAAATAATGGTAGTAACTGTTGCCTCTGGGAAGGGTACTTGGAAAAGGGTTATGATGGGTGGAAGGGAAAATTTCTTTTATACTTTTATTCCTATTTGTAAAAACTGAAATTTTTAGCATGTGTGAGGATTACCTTCTAAAAAGGTGGAAAGAAATGCACCTGCACATCTAGAAAAGTATTTGATGAATGGAGGCGTAAACACAGGTTACGGTCAGGTTGGTTGGTCTTACTGCTCTTGAGCATTGTCCAAACATGATCTAGAACAATGACACATGTCTGCCCAAGGACATTTGCAACAGATAAAGGGAATGTATGACGTGAGTTCTTTCAATGCAGAGGAATATTTTGGGCTGGAACAGGAAATTGTCAGCTACCATCCATCATCCGAGAAGCAATGGGTGAGAAGTTTGAAAGGCACGATGCAAGCTGCCTGCGATGCTATGGGAAGTCCCCGGCGCTCCCTGCCCCTGAATGGACAGCGCTGAGGTGGAAGAGACCGAAGGGGCACTTAATGAAACTCAGTTTGGAGAATAATAAATCTGGCAAGAAACATCTGTAAACTGTCAGCTTTTCCTAATTGTTCTGATTAGGATAAAAATGTTTAAATCCCCCCAAATAACATATTCTTTCTCACTCTCTTCCCTCTCCCTCCCTCAACTACAGTTAGAGATGCCTTTTCTAGAAGGTCTGTCCTCCCTCACATGAGCAGGACCTAAATTATTTGGCTCCCTCTCTGATGGAGTATTGATTACTTCCCCATCCCCATAAACAACCCCTCAGCACCTCTCCAGGGGACCGACTGCACTAGGTTAAATTAAGAGCAATCTTGGCTTTTAACAGAACTCCTCCACCAAGCAGTTGCTTAGCGGGAGCAATTCATGAGTTTAATTTATGATCATAACAGCCTCTAGTAAGGCTGACCCCGTTCCTCTAACATCGCACTTCAGTCACATGGACTACGTTTGGGAACCCTTGATTAAGGTGAGGTGTATTTCCTAATTCAAGAGATAGAATCTGAGAACAAGCATAGTGTGTGCGGTCCCCTGCAGAACCACATTGAGAACCCCATTCAGGCAGAAGTGGCTAGTCCTCAGCCCAGCAAACGGCATCCTGGGCACTGCCTGTCCTCTGGGGGTTAACGTGCCAGTGAGTTCTTTCTGGCCTCCCTGCTAACCTGCTGTGTGAATGTTTGCTTCTATTTTTTAAAATTTATTTATTGATTTTAGAAATAGAAACACTGATTTTTTTTTTTGTTCTACCCATTTCTGCATTCATTGGTTGATTATTGTAAGTGCCCTGACTGGGGATTGAACCTGCAAACTTGGCATATCGGGATAATGCTCTTGAGCTACCCGGCCAGGGCTATGTTTTCATACAATGTGTGGTTGTGGCCGTGATTCTGATGGGCAGAAATTCAGAAACCGCCTGCTTCCTTTCCTTAGGTGCTATTTTGGTTTAAAATAATTCTCAATTAGCTAATGAAGAATTTAATATTGTTTAATGGCTTCACTTATGTATCCCGTCAGGCACTGTGACTCCACAATCCTCTATTTCTCTAGAAAGTTCCCTACTGCACTGTGATGAAAGAAATTCACAGTCACTGAACAGCATACCACATCCATACCGCAGATGGGCTGCAGGTCAAGGAGTGAGATAGAAGGAAGTGTCCAGAGCTCTCTAAGAAGTTGGAGCATTGGGTCTGGGCTTCCCCCACACACACACACACCTTCTCCTTTATAAAGCAGCTTGTCTACTGAGGGTAGCTTAGCATTTTGGCCGAGCAGCTTGAGAGATAAAGACCAAAGAGGCACTGGTCCCCCATATGGTTATTTTGTCCTTGCTCTTGTATTTCTCATCCACTCTGTAGGGAGGCTTTCCATCACCAAAGAAATGTGGGACAGGTTCTTGCTTTATCAGTCATGGAGGAAAAGAAAACTATGGTCCCTAGATGATCTGGTAGGTAAAATTAGGCTCTCAAATCTGGGCTTGAAACTTCCATGTTGGCTGTAATATATGAACAGAAGATGTAAAATATTTTAATCCTCAGCTTCCTCCTCTGTAAAATGGGATGATTGTTGTATCTTTAAAAATTGTTTTAATCATGCATTTGTTTCCTGTGGATTCAATGAGAAAATGTCATTTTGCTTCAATACCATTTTGTTAGGCATTTGTTAAGTCTTAAATATTATTAATTCTTGTTATTTTCCAAAGACACAGAAGCCAAACCAAAAAGGCTTGCATGAAGTGCATATCTTAACACATATTTATAGAATACCAGTACAAAAAGAACGAAGAAAAATTCAAGTTACTCTGATATTTAAAGCCCTGGTGATATGCTTTTGTGTGTGTGTGTGTGTGTGTGTGTGTGTGTGTGTGTGTGTGAGAGAGAGAGAGAGAGAGATATGCTTTAACGGGGGTTGGGGAAGAGTGTGAAAACGATCTGCATTTTGTGGTTAAACCAATCTGGGTTCTAATCCTGGCTGTGCCACTTATGAACTGTGTAATTTTAAGCAAAATACCTAAGTCTCAGTTTTCTCATCTGCAAAATACACATAATGATATCACATACAATTACAACAAGGGATGGATGTGAAAATTAAGGTAACTTATGTGAAGCACCTGGCACACAGTAGGTATACAAAATATACTAGTATTTTTTCCCCCTCACTTTTTGAATTTCTAATTTCACACCTGAGTTCAAATGACAAATTCAACAATATTTTTGAGCACTGGCCTGCAGAAGATGGTGGTTGACCGGACTCTCACAGTTTTCTTTGTCTGTTTGACTTGGGGTCTTTGCCAGGAACCACAAAAATAAGCCTCCCCTCTCTTAAAACATCAAATATGTTTTTGTCCTTATTGCCATTCTCACCGTTCTGTCTCTTTAAGGAAAAGACCCTGAACAGGCTGCCTACCTCATTAATACTAAAGGCTGTGAGTTTTTCAGTTCTACTGAACTCTGCATGACCCTCCCAGACAATAATTGCTTTAACATAGGGTTAGGCAACAGCAACAAACTTGTCTAAATATAAGCCAGGGCTAAAATACAACTTAACCTGGGAGATTTAAGTAGGGAAAGAAGATGGCTTCTCTCCGGAATTGCTTCTTGATTAATCACCCCATCTGAGGCTGTTGGAAATATGACAGTTTTCAAACGGCTTTAAATGTCTCCCGTTCTCCCTTCCCACACTGGCAGAAAGCCAGTCCCTAAACCATTGGTTCTTAAAGGGGACAGGTTCCCTTGGATCTTCTGAGTTGCACGGCTCAGGAGGAGAGCGGCACAGTAAGGGGCTGAGTGATAGGAGGGAGTTCTCATGCTTCTCACTTAAGGTTTGTCCGTCTTCAAGATAAACTCAAGGAGCAGCCATGGAGTCTAGAGAAGAAGCAGTATCTGGGGAAGAGGTGCGTCTTTCCAGCTGCACTCAGGGCTTAAGGAAAGCAGGCTTCACTGTGCTCACTAGTTAACTTCCAGTCACATCATCCAACATCTTACCATATACACGTGAGTCCAGGCATTTCACTGACTTAGCCTTAGTCTGCCCTCTGTCCTTCCTACTGGCCTCTGTCAATCCTAGGGTTTTTCCCAGCCACCACTTCTCTGAACATCCATGCCTTGAGTTTGGAAACCTTCAATTTGCAGTCAATCTGGAGATCATCTCCCATCTATAGTTGTTTCTTTCTCAAAGCTGGGCCAGAGCCTTACCTCTCCTCCATACCTGCTGGGCACACACAGCATCACTGAACGATACCAGTGGCCCATCTCCTCCCCTCGGTCCTTGCTAAAAGACAAACGATTCCTCCTCTTACAAAACCCTGGATATCGTCTCTGTGGTCCTTCGGTGACTTTGGCTTCATCATCTAAGACTAAAGCACGCCTCCAACTGATGGGAATTTTAGACAAGAGTTCCATTTTGTTCTTGGGTAAGAGATTTTTCTTAGCCAGGAAAGATTTCCTCTTGACCTTAAACCAAGTAAGCTTTGCACAGGGACAGGTTAGCTAAGAGGTTGGCACATTGTGTTCCTCATCCACACCCTAGGGTTCTGCAAAAGCTTCTCCAGTGATCTCCCAATTGGTTTCAACAAGAGTGGCTCTTCTCTGACCAGGCTTGTGTACAATCTGGAGTTCCATCTAAGATTGCCATTTTTGTTCACAACATTCATCCCAAGATATTTGCATAACTTGCTCCTTCTCTTCTTTTGTGTCTACGGTTCAGCTCTTTTATACAACCACCTTATATAAAATGGCAACACAGCTTCCCCCCATCTCCTATTCCTCTTACCACAGTATCTGTACCATCTGACGTACCATATAGTCATTATTTATGGTGATTCAAGCCCTCGCGAGTATTTTTTTATGTTTACTACTTCATCCCCTGCACCTAAAACAATGTGGAAACATAGGTAGTACTCGAGAATAAACATTTGTCCAATAAATTAAAAAATTATACTTACAGAGAGAGTCCTAGAATTCTAAAGTATTATGTCTTGTTTATCATAAATCAGAATAACTTCTTGATGGGATCATTTTTTCTTTCTTTTTAATTTATTCTATTTAAAAATTAACATAGAGTCAATTTGAGGGTTTTTTTGTTTGTTCTGACATGTGGCTCTATGAGTTTTAATACGTGTATAGATTTGTATAATCGCCACCACCACAGTCAGGGTACAATGCAGTTCCATCATACCAAAAAAATTCCCCCATGCTGCCCCTTTGGAGTCAAATACCCTCCCTAATCCCTTGCAACCACTGATCACTATAGGTTTATCTTTTTGAGAGTATCATATAAATGGAATCATGCAGAATGAAATCTTCTGAGTCTTCTTTCACTGTCTTTCTTGCCTTTAAGTTCCGTCTATGTTGTTGTGTATATGAATGGTTTGTTCCTTTTTATTGCCAAGTAGTATTCCATTGTATGGACATACCATAGTTTGTTTATTTGTTTACCCGCTGAAGAACATGTGAGTTGTTTGCAGGTTTTGGTGGGTATTAGAAATGATGCTATAAATATTTGTGCACAAGTTGTTGTGAAAATTTAAGTTATCAGTGTCTAGGATAAATACCCAGGTCTGGGATTGCTCTACCATATGGTAAATGTATGATTTAATGTATGTTTGATTTAATAAAAAAAAAACAACTACTAAAATGCTTTCCAGGTAGCTTTACAATTTTGCATTCCTTTCAGTAATGCATGACAGTTCTAGTTGCTCTAAATCCTCATCAACACTTGCCATTATCAGATTATCATTTGTTGTACATTTTTAGCCATTCTCATAAGCATAGAGTGGTATCTGCGTTTTAATTTTCAAATAGTGGTATCTCATTTCCCTAGTGGCTAATTATGTTAAACATTTTTCTCTTGTGCTTATTTGCTATCCATAGATCCGCTTTGATAAAGTATATATTCAAGTCTTTTACCCACTTTTAATTTGACTGGACTTGAGTTTTTATTTATTTTATTTATTTTTATTTGTTTATTTATTTATTTTTTTTGTATTTTTCTGAAGCTGGAAACGGGGAGGCAGTCAGACAGACTCCCGCATGCACTCGACCGGGATCCACCCAGCACGCCCACCAGGGGCGATGCTCTGCCCATCCGGGGCATCGCTCTGTAGCGACCAGAGCCACTCTAGCGCCTGGGGCAGAGGCGAAGGAGCTATCCCCAGCACCCGGGCCATCTTTTGCTCCAATGGAGCCTCGGCTGCGGGAGGGGAAGAGAGAGACAGAGAGGAAGGAGAGGGGGAGGGTTGGAAAAGCAGATGGGCGCTTCTCCTGTGTGCCCTGGCTGGGAATCGAACCTGGGACTTCCGCACGCCAGGCCGACGCTCTACTGCTGAGCCAACCGGCCAGGGCCGACTTAAGAGTTTTAAAAAATACATTCTAGCTATAAGACATAATGTGCTGTGCAAATATTTTTCCCAAAATGACAAAATAAAAAGTTTGTCTCTTCATTTTTAAAGTAATGTGTTTGACAGAGCAATAGTTTTTAATTTTAATAAAGTTCAACTTACCAATTTTTTATGGATTGTGCTTCTGGTGTCACACCTAAGATCTCTCTGCCTAATTCCAGGTTATATATATTTTCTCCTATGTTTTATTCTGAAAGTTTAATACATTTATTGTTTTATAATTAAATCAATGCTCCATTTTGAGTTAATTTTTCTATAGGGTATGAGGTTTCAGTCTAAGTTTACTTATTTTTGCATAAGAAGCCCAATTGTTCTAACACCATTTGTTGCAAAGACTTGCCTCTCTTCATTGAACTGTTTTTGCACCTTTTTAAAACTTTGACTTGGTCCTACTTGTGTGGGTCTGTTTTGAACTTATTTTATTTCATTGAAGTATGTTTCTAACCATATACCAAAACCACACTGTCCTGGTTAACGTATCTTGATAAAATCAGATAGAGTCAACTTTGTTATTAATTTCCTAAGCACTATCATCCTGGGATATAAGAGGAGAAAGTAAAGAATAAAAACTTTTATTGAGTACTGTGTATGTGATAGGCAGTGGGCCACGGGAACTTGTAGTATTTAATTTTTGAAACAGAGCATTGCAGGTTGGTGTTATAGCCCCAGTTTTGAAAATAAGAGAATTGAACCTCAGAGAATTTTAACAACACTCCCAAAGCCATATATTTACTGTAAGGCAGAGCCAGTTCTAAGTCACAGGGCAGAGTGACCCTTAAGCTCACGCCCTTTCTGCTGCACACTAGTTCAGGCCAACCCTTCTGAGTCTGGAGGTATGAAATATGCCTGAGAATACCTTGGATGCTCTGCTGAATTTCAATTTTTAAAAATAATTTATATTAGAAAAAAACCTCTGCGGTTTCCCAAAGTTATGTTGTTCCCATGGTTGAGATTCAAACATATTCTTATTTACACAGTCTGAACAGAAGGTTTAATTTGGTCTCTTGGAAAGACTGTGCTGGCTTAATCATCTAAGAGTAGATTGTCACACTGGCTACAGGAAGATAAATAATCAAGGATTATAAGTCTTTAATTTAATATAACTTATTCTCATTAATTAAATGCCAATTACCTGCTTGTCTTTCCTGGGAACTGGCCTTTGCAATCAATCTTTTCAGAAACGTTGTATATACACGCTCACAGAGGTATTAATATCACTCAAGATTTACTGGCACTGGACTCTTTGGCTTAAACCATCCTCAAACACTCTGCACTGTAACCGCAGATAATCGTCATAAATTTCCTGATCTTTGACCTAACTGGTTCTTAAATTTCCATTCCCTAACGGGCTTGAGGGGTTCGTATTTATCATACTGAGGCACTTACTTCTAAGGCTCAATGTGTACCAGCGAGGCTCTGGATTTCAGATCTCTGACCCATCCTCCTAGTTGGGGTTTTTGCTAGTTGCAACAGATGGGAATCCTTGGCTCTCAGAGAGTACTGTATCCTGATTCCGCTGTGGAAATCACTCATTCACAGACAACATAACCTTGCCAAGTACCCGGAGCAACTTGACCCCTCTGAAGCCTTTCAAATGCCCCATCTACATGGATTTAAGCTTTTAATGGCAGCACACATCCACTGCTGAAAATGTTTCTATGCCAGCCTTTAGCAGTTGGCTGTGTATATCTACAATTTTTAATAAATTTCTTATCCTCTAGATTGCTTATTCCTTATGCCTGTATAGGACTATACATTTTATGGGTGCTATAAATTTAAGTCTTACAAGTGGCTGGTGGTTTGCTTTGCAGAGCTGGTCTGGACTACGTGTCTTCTAATTCTGTAGTAAAGTCAAAACAAGGAGACAAAGGAGAAAACCAAATTTATTGAAGGCAATCCCAGGTTTGCTTGCACGCTCAGAGTCACAGCTTCCTACGTCTGATCAGCTTCCACTCTTTCTTTGGTTAACATTTCAACTTGAGTGCCCAGAAGAGAATGACCTCCATTATCAACCATGTTTTCAATGTTCTTTTGGTGTGGGTTTATTTTTAAAATTAAAATAATTATGTGTGCACATGCAAAGTAGAATGTAGAGTGTAGAAAAGCACAGGGGAGGTATGTCATAAAGCCACCATGATGTGCACGCGTAAATTACTTGAAAATGTGAGCCCACGTGTACAGGTACCATGCTCTTTGCCTTCACTTTCTCATTGACTTCTTTCAATCCTACTGTTATCACTTGTATTTTAATGATGGGGGAACTGAAGTTCAAAGAGTTTAAATAATTTGATCAAAACCTTCCAGCTAGCGAGTGGTAGAATATTATCCTGAACCAAATCTGCCTGACTCCAAATCCCATGTTCCTAATGTGATACTAAAAACATGAGTTATTCACCACCATTATTACCCCAGATTCATCTTTTCAACCACATACCCTGTGACCTAGCTTATCCGTATAACTAAAAATCAGTCAATGATGGGGCTTTAATGTGGACAAGTTAAATATCTCCTAAGAAACACTTCATAGCTTAGCTTGACTGATTCATTCCTGAGTTTGACCAATTCATTTCTCCAATTTTTTAGGAAACAAAGGAAATGGGCTGAATTTCTTTTTTTTTTTTTTTGTATTTCTTCTGAAGCTGGAAACTGGGAGAGACAGTCAGACAGACTCCCGCATGCGCCCGACCGGGATCCACCCGGCACACCCACCAGGGGCGATGCTCTGCCCACCAGGGGTGATGCTCTGCCCACCAGGGGGCGATGCTCTGCCCCTCCGGGGCATCACTCTGCCGCGACCAGAGCCACTCCAGCGCCTGGGGCAGAGGCCAAGGAGCCATCCCCAGCGCCCGGGCCATCTTTGTTCCAATGGAGCCTCGGCTGCGGGAGGGGAAGAGAGAGACAGAGAGGAAGGAGGGGGGGTGGAGAAGCAAATGGGCACTTCTCCTATGTGCCCTGGCCGGGAATCGAACCCGGATCCCCCGCACGCCAGGCCGACGCTCTACCGCTGAGCCAACCGGCCAGGGCCACGGGCTGGATTTCTTAATAAGTCAATATTCTTGCAAATAAGCACGATACTATTGATACCTATCAGTACTTCAAAAGCTATGAATTACTGCAACTTTCCCCCCCTTCAGCAAAAGAGATAGATTTGTATCAATTTACTTATATTCTTTCAACCAATCTCCACTCTCCATGATCATGCTGATGGGCTCTCAGTAAGGTGATAGGACTGAAATTGTTGTCCTCATTAACACACTGCTCTGACCTAAACTCAGCCTCCACTCATTCTCAAAAGGAGGTAGCTGTATATGTTACACGAACCTGGTTTTATTGATTAGATTAGGGTGAACACATGACCTGGTTACCCATTCATTGACTTGGAAGAAGCCGATCAGATGATTTTTTTACTGAGCACCAGAGACAGAACAGTATTTTTCAACTGCTGGTCTGCCAGAAATTTCATACTGGTCCTCGAAAAAGTTAACCACCCTGATGTTGTCTGACAATTAATGACCCCATTGGACCAGCACCAGTCCGTGGACTGGTGGTTGAAAACCACTGAGATGGAAGATCCATGAACAACTGCTACTGAGGTACATGGAGATTCCTGGGTTCTTAGATCCTAGACTTGCCTGCTCTTCCTCTTTATTTTTTCTGTATCCTATGTAAAAACCTTATCATTTTGAGTCAATTCTGATTCCTTGCAATCAACTATCACCCAGAAAAGAGAGATGTTTTAAACTTTCTTTAATATCAGAAAGAACTCTTAAAAAAATTATTTATTAATTTGAGAAAGAGAGAAGAAAGGGGGGTGGAGAGAGAGAAGTGGAAACATCACTCTGTTTCTGATCTGCCCTGACTGGGACTGAACCCCTAACCTCTGCATATAGGGATGATGCTCTAACCAACTAAGCTATCCGGTCAGGACAGAAAGAACACTTTGAAAGTACAAATGGGTCAAGGTTCAATTGCTATAGAATATAAAATGGTACCTATCATACATGAAAGAGTTAATGTCACCACACACAAAAAAAACCAAAGGTTGACTTTCTTCTCTTCAGTTGGACCCAGATTAATTTTGGTTGGTTGTAAACGGTGTTTTTATTCAGTAGGCATGGAATATGGGACTATCATATGTCTTATAAAGAGCTAATTGTTTGTGAAAGACACTCTCCCAGTGATGCACACAAGTCTGATGTACACTGGCTGCTGTTTTTTCTATAACAATTTCATTAGACCATCAACCCTCCCACCAGAAGGTAATGTGACAAAGCAGAGATTGTCTTCTTTGACCTTGGCAGGATCTGGAGACATTAAAGAAAGATCAACTACTCTTTTTTTTTTTTTTAAATAAACAACTTTATGAAGACCTAATCACCCTGCATACTAAATTCAAGCACAGGACTTAGAAGGCGACCATTTTCTCATTAACACTGTTGTTAATTTTTCATGCTGTATCCAATTTTCTCCATGTCTCAGACTAACCACTTACTCTAATTTATTAGCCCAGGAATTGCCGAATTACAAAGGTGAGAAAAAATTACGTTTCCTCCAGAATTAAGACTCCCACCCCAGAAAACTGGAATTTTTCACTCAAGAAATCATTTTTTTCCATTCTTTAAATTGGGATTTTATCAAATCTCTGGCCTCTGGAATGTTGGAAGGCACTACTCAACGTCGACTGGAAGGTACTGTTTTGTGTCTTTTGTTAAAGTCATTTTGCATTTATCTTCAGAATTATTTTACCATTTTATGAACAATGTAACACATTTACTTATGTGTAAATGGATGGTAGGTGAAGACTGGGAGGCTTCATTTGCAGGAAAGACCTCACTAGAGTTTCAAACAAAAGTTTACCAGCTAAAGATTTTAAATTGTGGCCTGCCCAGGCAATGGCACAGTGGATAGAGTGTTGGACTGGGATGCAAAAGACCCAGGCTCAAAACCCCAGTGTTGCCGGCTTGAGTGCGGGGTCACCATCTTGAGCATGGGGTCACAGGCTTGAGCATGAAACCATAGGCATGGCCCTACGGTCACTGGCTTGAACCCAAAGGTCACTGGCTTGAACCCAAGGTCGCTGGCTTGAGCAAGGGGTCACTTGCTCTGCTTTAGTGCCCCCCTCCCCATCAAGGCACATATGAAAAAGCAATCAATGAACAACTAAGGTGCCTCAACGAAGAACTGATGTTTCTCATCTCTCTTCTTTTCTGTCTGTCCCTCTCTTTGTCTCTGTCACAGATAAAAAAAAAAAAATTAAATTATGGATATCAAATTATGGACATAAATCTGTAACCTTTAAGATACTGCTTTTAAAAAGGACAGAAAAATCTCTTTAAAAATAAATATATATTTATATACACACACACAAACAAGTTTATCTATGTATTAAACAGATACAATGATATTTGTTCTATGTTTATATATATTAATATATATTCCTGATCTATCTATCTACATATATATATCACCCTAACAAAGAGTCCTGAAAGTCAGCACTGTACTAGAGAAATATAAAAGACTTGAATTTGTAGCTAATTCTTTAACTGTAATTAGAGAGACATATTTGTATCAAGAAGTTTTTGATTGACTCGGAATAGAAGGGAGATATCCTTAAACTGTAGGAAAGTTCAGGAATTTCCCTGAAGCTTTAACATAGTCAAGGCCCTGGCCCATGGGAGATAAATTCCATTCTTTATTATTGAAGTGGCCATTTCAACATTACTTTGCAGATGTGAACATTAATATCAGGCAGAGAAGTTCTAAAGAATAGATCTTAAAGAATAGATTGTGCACTCATTAGCTTGTTTTCAGATGTATCATCCAAACAATGAAATTTTAAAAGGCCTAAAACATTAATTCCTGAGATTTAACATTAGCCAGACCGCTCTGGTTTACAGATGTGCACTCCTAACTACATGGTCCAAAAATCAATGACTTCATATTTATAATATTTCTTTTTCCAATAAAAGATATTTATTATCAAACATTCTGAAATGAATCTTCTGATACCTTTTTCTGTTTATACACATCATAGCCAAAAAATAAGAATTATGAAATATAAACCATGGTCTGCAAAAATCCCCACAGAGGATTGAGACTGTGTTTCACAGGACAGCAGGTGGAGCAAACAGTGGAGCAGTGCCTTTGGAGGAAAACAGGCTCATTGCTCAGATCCAATTAGACTGCTGTGATTGAGGCTTTGGCTGGAGCCCTCTCTCTGGCCCAACTCTGGACTGAATTTTATGCCAGGTAGAGTGCTTGACACAGAGTGACTACATGATAAATATTAGTTACCTAGTGCATGGTTGCAGAGTTACAGATTTGCATCCCTGACCTCAGCCTAATATTCCCCAGGTGCATGATACTGGCCACGAAAAGCCCCTAAAATGATACTCTACCAGGTGGGCCATTCCACTTCCAGACCTCATTCCCAAAATGAATATTAAAAGAGAATCTCTTTGACTTTAAGTTAGTAGAAACATTTCCCAAGAAACTAAGAGAGCTGCACATAGATTCAACTAAAGAATGACAATGATAATTTTATAAAACTTTCATGTGAAAAAGAACTACAGAAGGGAAGAAAAAATGGCCAACATACATCTCCGTCTAAAATGCCTCTAGGTCAGCAATCAGCAGTAATTATTTGGGGGTTTGTGAAAGGAAAATGCCTGTATTGAATTGCTTTTAACATTGGTCCAAAGTGGTGGTGATGAAGGGGTTCTTTAAATAGCTTTGAGAATGCTGAGCTTTAAAAACAATAGGTGATGTCCTCAGCATCCTATCTAAGCTACTCACTGCAAATCCTACCAACAACCACAGAACTCCTGGCATGGATATAAATATTCATATCAATAACTAGGATATTGCTGACTCCACAAGTATAGCTGAAATAGCTTGCATATTGTCACTTCACTGGAGATACATAATTTATTTCTTGGGAGAAGTCTTCTTTGAGAGGAACATCCTCATAAAACAGTCCCCTATGTGCCACTGTGTTGATTTTGCTGGAAAAAACCCATCACATATAGGTTGTGATGAGGGGTCTAGCTCTTCTAGTCTCTTACAAAAGTCAACAGTCCTCATATTAGTGAAACAATCAGGCTATTCACTTGCCCTCTTTGTTCAAGGTTGTCCTGACATGTGAGAAGGGAAATAACATCAATTCTTAGTTTAGAGAAAGTAAGTGATCAAAAGACATACAGAAGTCACACCTATTGACCTGGGAAATCATTCAGTTTAAGACCTAGATCTTCTGCTTTCTCTCCTTCTCCCCATTCCTGGACCCCACCTCATCTTTATATTGAGTAAATTTCTCTTCATAATTTCTGAATTCAAATATATTTTATGGCTACTCCTGGATACTGTACTCACAGGCCTCATAGACCTCACCCTTCTTGGGAAGGGGATCTATAAAATATAAAGGCAAGAGAAATGCAGTGTCCATCTACCATAGCTTTTGAATCTTCTCAGAACACAGATTCCATTCATAAGGTATGAAACATAAAGCATCGACCTGGAAAAGCTGAAGTCGCCAGTTCAAAACCCTGGGCTTGCCTGGTCAAGGCACATATGGGAGTTGATGCTTCCAGCTCCTCCCCCCTTTTCTCTCTCTGTCTCTCCTCTCTCTCTCTCTCTCTCTCTCTCTCTCTCTCTCTCTGTCTCTCCCTCTCCTCTCTAAAATGAATAAATAAAAAAAAAGACTAAAAAAAAAAGGTATGAAACCAACATATTGCTCTCAAAGCAACCACTGGTGTTATGACTAGCTCCACATTTCTTATTGTGGCTATTCAACCCTTTAGGAAACAATGTAAAGAAAATTCTTATGCTTCTGTTCACATTATTTTAATCCCATTGCTACCCAGAAATATAGCTAGTCAAGGAAAAGGTTAATTTGTTGTATGTTGGACATGGTATTATTGAAGTAGATACTCATTCATTCATTCATGCATTGTTTCTCTCTCACCAGAAGTACTTTAATGCCAAAGCAAAGTTAAGAGGTGTGATGAGCAGTATTAATTTTTTTATTTCTATAAAATTGATTTTAACAAATTTTCTCAGGTAAAACCCTGTAAGTTATATATAAACATTTCAACTTTTAAATATAAGAATTAAGAAGGTAAACGTAGTATTTCAAATCTTGCAATAATTTTTTAATGTTATAGATAGGAGAACTGTACTATGTTTAACCTTTTAGGGTCTTTGTACTCTTTATGCTTCAAACCTTTTTATCTCCTTTATTGCCATCCAACTTTGTGGAGTGGCTCCTTCTGGGGTTTGAATCAGTACAAGATCTTATTTAGGGAATGCCATACTCTCTCAAGGAACCTCTGAAGATAAGAATTATCTTGATGTTCCTATTTATCTTCCATTTCTGATCTACTGATTTATGTAAAACTGGGAGGGGGGGTAGATATCTCTAGCATGAGAGATGAAGTTCAAGGAAGTGCACAAATGGAAAGAAAGAAGGGAACTGCACTATGCATGCAATACCCTTGTGTTCCTGTTGGGTGTGAGTTCAAGAGAGCTCATGCGGAATCTCATTGCTTCTTCAAATGCCCACACACAGCATCAAAAGCTAAAACCCTGGTTTCTATACCTCATAATCCAGTCTTAATGGTCACATCCACAGTGATACAAGCTCTGGTATCTGAGAGTTACAGACCACAACGGACAATGGGACCAGCTCGCCAGGAAACACTGGTCAGGAGGATATCAGTGCAGCCCAGGCCAAAGTCACCCTTCAATCCAAGTTCAGAACAGCATAAAAAAAACACATGCTCAGGGCAGTAGTTCTCCAGGGAACTATTTTAGATTCCACATAAGAGTAACTAGTGGCCTTGGATAAATCATTCCTCTCATTTATGTGCTGAATGGGAGAAAACAAGTCAACAACTGATGCATGCAAAAGCATTTGGAGGTGATGGATGGAGACATTACGGTGCATTTCGTCAATGGCATGCCATTAGAGAAAACCATTTCATAGAGTAAATTAAGAAAACAAACCAGCTACGTGACACACTTGAAATTGCCACTGGCCAGACCGGTTTTCCTCCTGCAGGAACGAAGCTGCACGGATTGACATTATCATTATCACTCACACTCCCTTCCCTAGGTTAGCTGCCTGTGCTTGTCTGCGACATACACCCAGCCCGCACTTCCCCATAATGACAGCTACTCACATAACCGGAGCAACCTGTGCACCACAGACCCTGACTTTCTTTTAGTGCTGTCTTGAACTATTATTTAAATTTCTGATTGCTACTTAACTTCATGTGTCAGTATCTTATGTTCTTCACCAAGTTATACAAAACCTTTCTTGGCAAAAATGCAGCTTGCTAGTACAGCACCAGGTTCATATTGTTCAGCAAATATTTGTTGATTTCATCTGTGATTAACTTCTGCTCTTTTTTTTTTTTCACATACCTGGCTATTGTCCGCCAAACACTGATTAACCCATTATGAAATCATTTCTTCAGTTCTAGATGCTGGGAATGTAGAGGCCCAAGACTTGGTTGCTGACCTCAGGGAGTTCAGGCACCTGGTAAAGGCAGAAGTATAGGGAGCACCAGAGGGTGCAGTTCTGGGTATGGGCAGGGGACTTCAGGGAAAGTTCCTGGGAAATGGGAGTCCCTTGAAGGTTAAGTCGTTGTTAACTAAGCATTATTGCTGATGTGTGAAAGGGCATGTTACTGAGCCCAAGCATGGAGCACCGGGTTCCGAGCCATTTGCTATTTCAGGAGCTTCTACTACAAGGCTCAACCCATTCCCAAGGTCATCCACTCAGGGCAGGGCAGAAAGGGGCTATGAAATCGCACGCCCTTTCCCTTGGTAAGCGGGCTCTGAGAGCCTTCGGATGCACCTCATGGTAACTGTGGCTTCATAAAAATCACAGCTGATTGATGGGAGCAGGCTCTCTGCCTCCGTGTGTTTAGTCTACCCGTGCTTTTAGTACCACTGTGGCTGTGCTTCCTAATGGAAATGCATTTCTCACTCTCACCATTACCCAGATATAGATGCTCTCGGATATAAAAGGCCATTTACCTCAAGATCTTTGTCTTGTAAGGCATCCCTAATTCAGGAAGGAAACGAGAAGGAGTCGAGAAGAACCCACCACAAATGTTTTGTCAGGTAGTTTGGGGAAAGAGAGAGAGAGAGGAATTTAAAGAGCTCAATTTATGTTTGGCTTGACTTCGCAGCTCTATTACCTTGTCGGTCCAGTTCACAGAATTCACTTTTGCTTGTAAAGCACTCTAACATAGAAAAAGAAGCTAAACATTTCTTTCTGCCATTTTTTTTTTCTTTTAAGAAATGATGATTGACAACATAATAAAATCTTCCATTTACTTAATAGCTCACTGGGCCCAGGACTGGGCCCATATGACTGATCTTGTCATATGAACTCTGACAAATCCATTGCGAGGTGGGAATTATTCCCATTAGACAAGTGTGGAGTCAGAGCCGTGAACATGTCCGAGGTACCCGGATGGCATAACCGGGATTTGAAATAAAGCACGTCTGATTCCAACACTGGGGGATCTTATAACACACAACGTCTTCCAGACAGGACATGCGTGTGAAAATGCCTGACAAAGAGCCATCCCAAGTTCAGAGGTAGACAAGGCAGAAACCGTGCCTCTACCTCTCCTTCAGGAGAAGGAGCTGGGCGCCCATCAGAGCTGCTGTAGACTGACTGGTGGAAGGGAAGGAAAGCAAACCCTCACGAAACACTCAGAGGTCAGACTGAGGTTTCTTTAAATAATTTGGTTTAATAATAACAATAATAAGAAGTTACAGATAAGTGACTCAACCTTTGCTGTAAAATCACGTGTCTGGCCAAACGGATCTTTCCTTCGATGATTCCCGAGTAACAAGCCGAAAAAGCAGTTCTTCACGCTCAAAGCTGCCAATGTGGGACTATCTCTTTGATTTGCTGTGTGGCTGTGGTGGTGCCGCTGACTCTCTCTGAGCTTCTCCTGAGCTGCAGAGACTGACATCATACGGGCACCAGGAAAGAGAGAGGCTTCTCAGAGAGGCTTGTGAGTCAGTGTGGTTTTCTCTTCCGTAGGATAGAAGCACAGAGGTAAAGGTGACATCTTCAAAAGAGAAAGGAGCTTTAAACTTCTGGAAGAGCCATGCTAGATAGCAGACACGCTAATCCTGCTGCTTCATTAAAGGAGGAAATGCATTTTTGCATCCAGACTTGGACATGCAGAAACGGGCCCGAAGCCTCGGTGAAACCACCCATTAAGACTCAGGGAAGTAAAGATGGTCCAGTCTCAAAACCCTCAACACATAGGTCTCCTGCCTCATGCTAAGCAGAGTTCACAAATACCTCAGTTCATAGTTAGATTTTCAAAACAAAGTACACCTTAATATACTTTGGTTTAATAATTAAACAGAAAGCACCTAAAACTTTGAGGAAAGCAAGAAAGACGAGGGCATAAAAAGATGGTTGGGAAACCAAAATACTTTACACATACTGTTAACTCCGTCGAAGCAGCACTTCCTTGCTGGATAAGGGTTGGGGGGAGGGGGATTATTCAGGGCACAGCAAGAGTTTTATCTGCAACTGCCAAATCCCAAATCCCCCAAGCTTCTGTTTCTCCCTGCTTAAGACCTGGGTCACAGTATTTATTTACTTAAGTGATGGAGATGAAGCAGGCTGCAGGCTGGCCACCTGTCAGAGTAGCAGGAGCCTGCCTCTGAAAGGGATTTTGGCGACCCCCAGCACCCCACAGCTTTATAAAACTCACTAACCGAGCTGGTAGGAGATGGTGAGATGGAAAGTAAGGACTCCACGGGGAGAGAGAGAGGCTGAGATCCAGGTGCCGTTTAAAGCAACATGGAAGAGGGCAGGGCCCTTCCTATTCTGAGATTAGAAGGGATTTTGCAAAATGTGATACCCAGACTGAGAAGTCAGGTTCTTATCTGCCTCTTGCACATGCCCTTGGGGCTCTTCATATTCTTATGAAGAGAGGTTTGTCACAGTTTCCAAGGAACGCAAACAAACACAGTTTTTCAGAAATAAGGACATCTGTGCTCTTGAAGGTGAGTGAACAGACAGGCCCTGCCCGGAGAACCTCGAGGCAGCACAGCGACCTCATTTAACAGACACACATGCACCACCTACTGAATGCCAGGCAGGGATCTCCAAACACCAACTCATGCAACAACATACAACAACGTCATCATCCATCTTCATCTGCATTTTGCAGAGACGGTTCTTACCGGTCAGCGGCGGCGCAGTGCGCATCGGAGGGGGAGCCAGTACCAGCAAGCACGCTGGCCCTGGGCTCTGTGCTCCCGCCCGCTGTGCCCTGCTGCAAGCACAGAGGAGGTGACCCGCTGTGGCATCAGAAAGCTGTGTTGCTCCTACATGAGAGATAGGAAATGCCCCAGGCCCACATCTGTTGCATATCAGCTCTAATTTTGCTCCGCAGGCAGGGTGGATGAAAAGGGCATGAGTTGGGAGTCAGACACACCTGGTTTTGAACCTTCCATTTTCCTAGGGAAAGTGATTCAACTTTTGGAGCCTTTGTTTCCCATCAGTTAAGTGAGGCTTAAATAAACTCTCTCGTGGTTTTGTGAGGATTAGAAACAAAATATGAGACCTAAGCTTTGGCCAGGTAGGTCAATTGGTTAAAGCAGGGGTCTCCAAACTTTTTACATAGGGGGCCAGTTCACTGTCCCTCAGACTGTTGGAGGGCCGCCACATACAGTGCTCCTCTCATTGACCACCAATGAAAGAGGTGCCCCTTCCGGAAGTGCGGCGGGGGTCAGATAAATGGCCTCAGGGGGCCGCATGCGGCCAGCAGGCCCTAGTTTGGGGACGCCTGGAGAGCATCATCCCTGATAAACTGAAGTTGCAGGTTCCATCCCTGGTCAGGGCACATACAATAATCAACCAATGAATGTGTAGGGAAAACAGCTGTGGTTAGGCTTACCTGCTTGTGCATGATTAGTGCGTGAGCACATGGCAGAAAGCCACGTGTGTGCATGTGAGTGTGTGTGTGTGTGTGTGTGTGTGTGTGTAGCCTATATAAGGCTATGGGTACTTTCCCTCAGCGCAGATAGCTTGCCCGCCACGGTGAGGGGCGGCTTGCCTGTTTGCTTGCCTGCTGCGGTGAGAAGTGGTTTTCCCTGCCTGTTTGCTCATACGCTGTTGCAAGACTTTACTAAACTGAATGGCCCAAAGCATTCTGGCTTCACAGTTCCTTTACCATCAGCCCGAATCCGATGTGAACCTGCCCGGCCTTGGCCACCAGTGTTACCAGAATGCATGAATAGGTGGAACAACAAATTGATGTTTCTTTCTCTGTCGCTCTCTCCCTTTCTCTTGATAATCAATCAATCAATTAAAAAAATTTTTTTAAACCCACAAAATATGAGACCTGCCCAGCAGAGTGCCTGGTAATGAAAAGAGAGTGCCCAGTCTGTAAAAGCTATTCCAGATGTTTCCTTGTGATCAGGCCCGCTGTGAAGAGTGGCAGGCTTTTGGACAGTCATTCTGGCCCCTCTGGAGACAGTCCGTGCACATGAAGCCGTGAACCCAGAGCTGCTGAAGGAAACTGTCCATGAGCCAGCCTACCCTGTGGATTCTGCAGACTGGGCTGCTTCCTGCTCCCACACAATGAAAAGCAATTTTCGTAAATGCAGAGCTTAATGAGTTTGTGTCCAGATGTGCTTTCAAGGGCTGTGCACACACACTTGTCGTCATGATTAGCCACCTGTCTCTGGAAAAGCCTGCTTTTCCAGAAGGTCAGCCTAGCTCCTTGGGACAGTAACTAGATGAAATTCTCATTCAGTCCACCTCTGTCTCCGGCTCCCTAGAAATGGCCTGCAGTCAACACCCTCTTCCACTGATGCAGCTGGTCAGAGGAGGGTTAACTGCTCACAGTACATCTCAGCTACTTAAGATGGTTATGGACCACCTCTGGTTGGGAAGTTGGAGCACCTGCTCTCTGAGCTCAGATGAAGCGTCCTCTGTGGCAGACTTTGGGTGGCATCTGACACAACTACAATGTCTCGAGATGACTGCGTGTGAGTCTGAGTTGGAATTCTGGCCTACAACATCCTTTCTGTTCTGCTGGTATTGGAATCAAGAATTTTTTTTTCTGGAATTCCCTCAAAGGAAGGAAGGAAAGAAGATGTGGATGAATACAGTCCTACGGGCAGCACAGGGGAGAAGTTGGGGATATAGCACAGATTAAAGATCTGCTTTTCTTCAAAGGCTCTTCCAGAGAAAATAAAAGACGTAACATAGTTTTCCATACCCCACCGTCTGCTGCCTCCCGGTTGCCACAGCATGTGAGTGGCACATATCATTAAAAAGACTGCTCCTGGGGACAAATGAGAATGTGTAGTGGTTACTCTATTACCCAGTGGTTCGCTGTCTCACGACCCCACACATGCCCAATAGAGCCTCCAGCCTCCACTGCACAGTCACTCTGTTCTGATAGCAATGGCAATGGCCACACAGAAATCTTCAGCCTCTGAAATCTATGGCAAGATAGATGATGGTGTGATGGAAGGAAAGAGGACCCTGAGTGCCTTATCGATCCACCTGCCAGCCCGTGAATGGTGGGTAATAAAAATTTATTGAAAATTAGGGGGGAAAAAGTCACTTATTCTAATTCTTTTGAAAGGGAGTACTGATATTGCATATGAATAAATCTGTGCCCCCCCCCTGGCCCCGCCCTTCCCCAGGGCTCAGTCACCATCCTCCCACCAGTCAACCCTCCAAACAACCGGGATTTAAAAATCTTGCAATTTTATTTGCATATAAAGGCCGCTAGATATAGAATATCACAATAAATTTAAAGAAACAGCTGCTTTCCTAAATGTCAATAACAAGGTAACATAAAATAGAATAAAGCTCAACAGCATTTACAGTGGGAAAAACAGGAATGACTATTAGCGACAATAATTTGTGCTAGCGAAGATTGCATCGACACACAGTGCAAAACGGGGGTGGGGGGTGGGGAGGGACAGGAAGTAAGAAGACAATTCAGGGTATTTAAATATAAAGGACAACTAAGCTTCATTTTCTTTAGCTTCCATTGCATCCCCTTAAGTCTATACAGGCCTGTAACTGTACCTAGATTTAGCTCAAGCTCTTTAAGACCTTGAGTGCTGAGAGAATGTGTGAGCTCCTTCGGACTTCTGATGCCCTGCTATACAGCGCCCCTTTGCAGCTCTACCATCCTTGGCAATATTAAACTCCTAACTTAATCATCATACACACAAAAAAAATACTTATATATATAAACCCATATTAAACAGGAGTCAGCACACTCATTTTTTTTTCTTTACTGCATGAAACACCTCCTCTTAACAGATTCCATTTCCATATTTTTAAAGCTAAAATAATTTAAAAGAAACAAACAAACAATGAGAACTTGTCTAACCACAGCGTGGATCTCACTAGCTAAGCCATCCTTTAAACGAGGGCTGTCTTCTCCCCTCGACACAACTTTCTTTCTAGCGAGAGAGTGGAGGGAAGTCGTTTTCCACGCCGACTCTTGTTGAAAATATGACTATAAATCCAGGCCCCCATCTGCAAAAAAAGAAGCACTACCAAGAAAACAACAACAACAAAACATCAAAAAAAAAAAATAACATCGTTCAAACAATACTCTTCAACAGTTGTGCAAATCCGGTTGGTTTTTAAAACACTGCCTGCCTGTTTCTCTCTCTCTTTTTTTTTTTTCCTTTTTCTTCCAGCTTAAAGCATATTAAAATAAGACTTTTATCACCTTTTAAAAAGAAAGCTTGGCTGTCCTTTGGCGAACACTAACAATTTACAACGGCGTGGCCTTTGAGGAAACAGAAGTCATTTTACAAATTCACAATGCTCCTCTGATTTCAAATGGATAACCCCATTTAAAAAATAATAATAATACTAAAGAAGCACAACCTCTAGCATCATTTTCTTTTTTTTTTTTTTTCTGTTGTCCCAGCAATTTACAAAAAGAACTCACAGGATTTGGAAAGAAGTAAGAGAGTGTAAATTGATAATTAGAAAAAAGATGGCAGTTTATAAACCTTCCCTCACATTCCAGGTGGGCCTTCGCAGCTTCAGGAACCCTGTGGGTTTGGAAGGTCAAATATGATTGGAGGGTTGGTCGGTTGAAAGCTGACAGTACACGTTGAGGCATTGATGTACGTTGTGTAACCGTCGGTCATAATGCCGTAACCTGTGGGGAGAGAGTGTCACACTCACCAAAACATATACAAATAAAGAGTGACTCCATGCAGGGCCCTCAGGTGAGGAAAACCAAACCGAACAAAAATCTTGGCCAGCGGGTAAGTGAGATGAAATTCAGGAAAGCTTCCCCAGATATAACAGCGTTCAGAATCAGCCTCTTGGTTTTATTCTACTTTCTTTAAAGTGAGAAGCCTCTACTTCAAAGAAAAAAGTGATTCTTTTTTTCCTTATTTAAATACTAGATCTGTCAGGGAAATGTAAAATGTCTTTTACTAGTGAGAATATAAAAAAAAAATTTTTTTTCCTGTCTCTTTAAAATATGATTTTCATTTCAAAGCCTGGTGTTCAGTATTGAGTTCTAGGGGGGACAGAATGAGTAACATAAAGTCAGGGACATACACATTCAGACCCCAAATAGACTTCCAGATGAATGAAGAAGAAAGGAGTGTTGCATCGAGAGGTGGAAGAGGAGGATGCTTGACTTCCTTCTGAATAAAATAATATCTAACCTGCCTCAATGAAAGATAATAAGTGACCTTATTGTACTTGAATTGTGTGGTCTTGATGATGAATTCCATTTCATTCAAAAGTGTCAAGTAATCAAATGTCCAAGTGATCTGGAGAAACATCGACATCGGACACTGCTTCCTAAGCTTACCGGGACCCTGGATCAAGTAAAACCACTTCCATACTCGGAATAAATCCCTTGTGACCTATTGAAGGAAAGCTAAGGGTGTATGATGTGGGTCTCTGGTGTGTATGATCCTTTTATAATTTCTAATATGTTGAAATCTTCACCACATTTGCAAACGTACACATTTCCTTATTTGCCTTTTAGCCTCTGCAATTAAGTTTGTAATTCTATGTGGGTATCCAGGCCCACTGGCACAGAAAAATATGCTCGTGTAAAAATAAAATTATCAGGACTTACAGAAATAACAGATAAGGTCCTCCCACCCCCTTCCAAATTGCTAAAATTTCTCCAAGTAAGCCTGTGGAGAACTTAATGAGGGTCAATGGAAAAATCTCTTAAGAAAAGAAAAGAAGCATTTAAAATGTGCACTGTTTGGTTCTGGGGTCATGAAGTCTTGTTATCTCTCTCCATCAGGAGGCTGGTATTTGCCCTCTCTCTGCCCTCTTCAGCTGTCTTAAGCGAATAAAATCGAGACAAGTTTATTTGAATATGATCTCTTCCCTTTTAAGCAAGTTTATTATTTTGGGACTTCAGTGGAATTCCCCAATTGTCTGGCTAGTTTAAAGCTAATTAATGATTTAAAAAAAAAAAAAAGATGAAATGCAAACCCATAGGCATGCTGCAGGAATGCAAACCAGATAGCTGCCCCGGAAAGGCTGTTTAGATGTGAGCGCCAACCCTTCCTGCCCACGTCACGCAGCATGCCTTAGGGAAGCGCCCTCCTTCTCAGGGCAGGGCGACATCCACGCTCCGGCGGGCACCCGCCTTCCATCCACTCGGCGGGTGCCTGCATTTGGCGCTCACTTATTTTTTCTGGACTCAGCAGGATGACTTTCAATATACTCTTTATTACCTGCATACACGAGGAAGCCACTGGATTTGTGGGATCTGAAAAGCAAGCTTGTTTGTTTGTTTGTTTTTTCTTCTTCATCGGGTACATAGACCTAAATACCTCAAATGCAGATTCAAAAATAACTTTAGAGAATCACCATAAACAGGGGGTGGAGAGAATATGGACGCTGCCTACATACGCACATCCACTGCACACACGTGTGCAATGGGAGAGCCCGGCAGGGCCAGAAAACGGAAGACCCGCCGAGAGAGGGCTCTGGGTCTGTCCGGAGGCCCGGCTCCCCCTGGTTTGCCAAAGGGAGGACAGACAAAACCTAGAACCCCAAAGTTTCCTTTTAGGTTCTGTGAAGGGAGGCTTTTAGGTTCTGTGAACTTGATTCCAGCTTGCTCTGAAAGGCAGAAAACGGCAACTGGACCAGTTCCCACTTACGGGAGGATTTAATTATTCTGTTTAACCTCAGCCGGAGCTAAGAGCCCCGATGATTTCTGAGAAGTCTGAAACGGTTTTCTGACGTTTAGTAAGAACAGGTCGACCCGCAAACGGGCAGGCTCCTGGCACCTCTGCTCTACAGCTTTGACTGCGTGCCCAGGGCTAGTTTCTGAAGCTCGTCTTGTCTTCCTGGGTCTCTGTGTCCATTCTCTATGAAACACAATGCTTAGAGGCTACAGGAGTTATTTAGTCTAATACCCAGGCCATTTCTTCTAACACTCTTGAAGAGAAAATTTGTCCTTTATTAATTCATGCCTGTTCTACAGCAGAAATGATCAAACATTCCTCACCAGAGCCCTGAAATTCCAGAAGTTGCCAGGGGGTGGGCCAAGTTTTCTATAAGGTCTGCCAGACCTAGTTCCTACTCTCTACTCTATTTAAAATAGAGCAGCTCCAAATAAAATATTTATCGGCTTTATGTGCAGGTGTTTCTCCTAACATTTCATCTGATGAAAGGTTTGCACCGGTAGGATGAGTGTGAAAACTACTGCTCCAGTTACTCACAGTGTAACTTAGGTGCCCAATGAGACCAACATGGCATGAGCTCTTTTCTTCTGGTCTTACCTTCATGAATTCCACCAAACACGTGGAGCTTGGGTCGGACTCGTCTCTGGACCGTGTTTAAAAGCTCCACGCAGCCCACTCTTTGAAGCTCCTTTGGAACCCAGTCTCGAAACCCTACGGGGCAAAACGCAATCAATACTCTTAATTTTCTTTCTTCAGGTAAGGTTTCATTTAGACTTTCAGGAAGCCATAACTCACAGAAGGTTTATTACGTTATCTGTAATCCTAGCCTCTCCATTAATGCTCACAATGGCTTTTAAAGAACTTTTCACTCATCACTTTGTCTTCTTTAGGTTCTTGAAAATAATTTTTTTTTTGGTTTCCTTTTTTTTTCTTCCTGTTAATTAACTTTTTTTTTTTCCTTTCTGTAGGGGGTTTGATTTATTCAGCCACAGGTTTCAAATCTTCTTCATGGGCCCAATGACATTTATTCCCGGCAGTCGCCTAATATCTCTTTCTCTCCCAACTCAGTTACTTTCCATTTTTATTACATGGACAGGGTTGACTACCAAGATAATTCGGAGAAGACAAGCTGAGAGGAGCTGCCTGCAAACTGGCCGCAAGCACCCTGCTCTCTAAATACGTCAACTTTTAACCCTTGGAAGTTCCTGAAGACCGAAGCTTGGGGACGCCAGGTTCCTCCTCCAGTCTCTTCCCTAGCGATAGGCAACAACGGTGACCTCGTGGTGGCAGGCAGAAAGCTGGGGCTAATTGACTACCTTTGTGTAAAAGCCACTTAGTTCTACACTTAATGCAGAAAATCCATAAAAACTGACATCAATTATAGCAAAAGTCAGTTATCTGAATGATTACGGTCCAAGTGCCTCTGCGGGATGGGGTGTAAAGAAGGCAGGTGGGACGAAAGGCTAAGCCATCATCATTGGGAATCCATTCCACAGTTCCATTAGGGGATTGCTACTATTTAGAAACGATCAGACTGAAAGGGACAGACAAGTTTATTCTATGTGTTGGAGAGACCGGAGGAAGGAAGATTGGACATCTCTGTGAAGGCGTGTTAGCTGGAGAGTGGGGAATGGCCGGAGAGTCTGGCAAGAACATCAGATGAAAGTGGGCAACCTGTAAAAATCCAACCAGGGATTTCAAAACTTTGTAAATTAGAGGGAAAAATCCTTAGTCCCCAGTAATTGGCATATTCCCTATTCCCTCTGGATGTGTTTTTCTTGAAGGGGGGAAATATCTCATTTCACAGGCAATGCCTAGAGAAAGCATCCTGCTCACAGCACAATAGCGAAGTGGGATGGCTCCCCCTCTCGGCAGGAGAAACTTCAAAGTCAATCCCCACCCTGACTCCCACCCTCCAATCCAATATTTGCGTAAGAATCTCATTCAATCACTGTCCCGAGGTTTAGCTTTACCTTATGCAAACTCTGCCTGAGCTTTTACTTTGGAACCCCAGATCTTACACTGCTCTATGCCCACCACTCTCTGGACACATCATCTTTACCACATGGAGAGAGGGTAGCCTCCCTCGTGAGGATGTCTGAATTCTTCCAAGGCTAGAATTCAGACTTATCATCATGACCACTTACTTTTCTACCAAAAAATAATAATGACTTGATGAAGTCTGTGGATCAATCGATCTGCTCAAAGTTATATTCCAAATAATACTTCAGGCATGTAGATGCTTTATGCCGAGGCTGTCCAAGTCCCTTACAGTACACACCCTGTAAGGAATCATGCCTGCACCCACCAGACTGGGCAGAAAAGCACCCCGTTGGCTGGGATGCTCTCTCCCCGAGGCTCTCACTGGCTAGCTGTGCTGATCAGAGCATTCCACTAGCAACTTAATGACTTAGTTCGTCTCTAATGATTGCAAAATAAGGAAATGAATTGTGACTTCATAAAGACTGTGGATAAGTACAGTCTTTTAAAGTACGGGATGGGGTGTTATGGGGCAGGGGGGAAAGCACGGGGGTGGTGATTCCGAAGCACTGAACACACCAGGAGTGCTGATCTTGTGCAAACCCACAGTCTCTCTGTCTACAACAGACCTGGCTCCCCTTCCCTTGGTCGCCCCGAGCTTTAAAATGTGCCACCAGAGCTCATGCTCATGCTCTGGTCATCTGTTGTTTCTTTGTGACCCAGAGAGCATCTATCTCCCTGTGAGGGCAGGAAGGCAGCACCGAATGGCACGGAGGGGAAGCAGCTGCAAGGATGAAATTCACACGAGGACATGCACCTTAGGTTTTTTTATTTTTCAGGCTCAAGGAGAAAGAAAGTGTCACGATCAACCCTAATCACAGGGGGAAAAAAAAGTATAAAAATCATCTATTTTTGTATTGTTTTGTCCCTTTCTCAAAATCAAGGTGATCGAGAAAACTTTTCTAGTCCACTTAAAAATTTGTTAAGAGGGTAGATTTCAAGGTATGTGTTTTTTACCACAACTTATAGAGGGGGTGGGGTGGGGTGGGGCAGAATGACATCTCCTACTAGAAGGGAGACATCTGAATGTCCTGAGCACACCTTAGTCTGACAAGGGGGACGGGGGGGTCCTGGCAGAGCTATCATGGGGGATCACGATGGTCGTGATGTTTGGAAAGTGCTTTGTGGCTAAGCCAAACAGCTAACAGATTCGTGAATAATCAGGAGATTATTATGTAAGTCAAATAATCGTTTTACCCATATTCTGGGTAACTACAGGTAGCCTGGAAGCATACTGGCAATCCACACCTGGATGCAGGCTCAGCATCTCTACAGGATGAGTCTGGTTAAGTAACATTCAACCTACCGTATTTCCCCATGAATAAGATGCATCTTCTTTCGAAAAATTTGGGGGTTAAAAACTGCATCTGATACAGTGGTTGTGGCATTTCAAATGCCATAGGTGGAACTGAGGACGAGGCCATATCTGAAGACAGGGATTCGTCATCAGACACAGATGAGGACAAGCTAATGAATGGGAGTTTTGACAGTGATGAGGAATTGTATGAATTTTATGATGAATAAAACTTGACTTCATTAACTTTATGTATCTTATACATGGGAAAATACAGGTAAGTCCTTATTTAACACCTTAGCTAAAACAAAACAAAAAAGGATTCTTTTCTCATATAATCAG
The DNA here is from genome assembly GCF_036850995.1 of Saccopteryx leptura. Lineage (NCBI taxonomy): Eukaryota > Metazoa > Chordata > Mammalia > Chiroptera > Emballonuridae > Saccopteryx > Saccopteryx leptura. The sequence goes on along the minus strand of NC_089503.1, from coordinate 31,507,186 downwards.
CACAACTACTAAACTTTAAAGATCTCCTGGGTTAGACTGTGATATGGAAAATAATGAACAACTCTGAACAAAAGTTTCCGTTTTCGCTGCCATGCAAAAGCCCTGTGATTCGGAGGTCCTTGTCTTCGCTCCACTCCTCACCCCCTTACTTCTAAGTGAACGCAGTTCTTAAAATAAATGACCAAACTCAAAAGACAGCGGTATTCCACACGCATTTGATTTTCCCTGACTTAACGAAATCAAAAAATTTAATTTCAAGAACACCTGTAAGCCCAGCAGAACTGCTGAGTTTAATTATCATACTGGGTTTCTTTTAAAGACATTGACAAAAAAAAATTTTTTTTTTAAAGGAAAATGATTATGTCTCCAAAACATTTCTTCATTACGCTTGGGGAAAAAAAAAGGTGTCTCATATCACAGACAGACAACCTTTGCTTCACTTACCTAGAGGAGGTCCGTGCGTCATGAGAATGTCGATGCCCTCGGGGATGAGGTTCCATTTGTCCAGCAGAGACTGACCTCTGGGGAGGTTAAAGCCCCATCCGTTAAACCACGGGGTCCTTTGGGGAGATAATGCACAGGGTATCAGGCCAGCGGAGCCTCGTTTCTGCCCTGCAATACTTCTCTCTCGTACATTCCCCCGCGGTTTGCATTGCTCTCTTTTCTCTTTTTGATGGTTGGCCCTGTCAGCGGGGTGCTTTTCTGTTGACTGCTTCAAAACCAATCCATCTGAAAGCAAGTGTGGAGCCTGCGAATTGTCGGACTAGAAAGGGGCACAAGAGCCTTTGCAGGGGAGACTTTCCCAGCAGACTTCTAACAAAAGCTGAACAATGCTTTGTCTTCCACCAAATCTCAGTGCTTCCTAAGATGCCCAGCCCAGCTCCGAAGCATTCCCACCCTTCCTGTCGTGCCTCGGGGCACTCAGAAATTCCATCAGTACCCCTCCCGCCTCCCCACTGCTGTGGAACTACATCCCCAGAAAGATTCTCACTAAAACCCTTGGAGAAAAGGACACGTGCTCTGAAGGCAGAACCTCTGTCCACAGAGAACACCTCGGGCTGAGAATGCAGAAAAGAATGGTCTGGGCTCTGAAAGGTGAGAGGGGACACAACAAACAAAAGGCCAATGTGGGATTTTCCTCCCGTCGCCAAGGGGAAGATTTCTGGGGACATCCCTGATCACTAAGGAATGCACTCTCCTGCTATTGAGTGGGAGCATCCCACCCTCTCAGGAATTTCTGCTTTAGAAATGAGGTTTTGAGATCAATGCTATAGGGGCTTTTTCCAAACAGAGTGCATTTTTAACTGGACCTGAAAATGTCTGTACCATTTATAATAACAGGAAAATGAACAATTTTTTTTTTCTCTACAAATACCACAGGCTAAATCACATCAGAACAAAGCAGTTCCTAATGCTGGCTTATTCCCAAAGATCTAGCCATAACCATTATTTCTTGAAACTGATTCTCCTGTTCTGTAGGAAGATTCCAATCTGCTACAGCGTACATGTAAAAGACAAGCTGGTCAGTTTTCCTGTTTAGTCCTTTCTCCTTCAACTGCTGCTCCCTCCATGCCTACCGAAAGAGGTAACCCTGTTTACAAGGTCATGGGGTCAGTCACAGCTAATTAAACAGGTGCATTCTTAATTAAAGCCAATCATGCCTGGGCTAATCAGATTCTCTTAAGACTCTGGACTCAGAAACACTGACCAGCATTCATTTGGTGGTGGACATGTGGAGTCAAGGCCAGAGGTCAAAGAATGGCAACTGAAAGCCATTTGCGAACCTCAGCTCCCCAATGAGGTGACAGAAAGCTCCGGAGAGAAGAGACTATGTAACCCCAGTTAGAGAAAAGAAACTGAGTAAGTACCTGACTTGGTTCCTAACTGCTTTCCAAGTCCTGAAACCATCCTCAGGAAGTTTACTTGTGGTAACAATAGTAATATAACAACAATGATAAGAATAATTATTAAAACTATTACTCACTGGATATTTATGTCAAGGTACTGTTCTAAGTACTTTATTTATAGTAACACACTTAAACCTCACAATATTAATGTCATTTTACAGATGAGAAAACTGAGGCGCAGAGAGGTCAAGTAAACGGAACCAATAAACTGGATATAAACCCAAGCAGGCTGGTTCCAAAACCCACACTCTTAACCACTATGCAAGTCCCCTTCTTATATACTACCTGAATTAACTTACAACTTTCTTGCCTTGGGTGAGTCCCTTCTGTACTCTTTCAAGTCTGAGTGTTTTGTTGCTTGAAGCCAATGAGCTCTTAAATGAAATAATATACCTATGGCATGGTTCCGAAATCCAGCAATAAAACAGTGGAACGGACAGAAATAACACGGTGAAACGGACATCAGTGGTTTTTGCCTGCTCAGCTCTTTTCCCTTTCTTTTGGTAACAGCAATCGAATTTCCCCCAGGGAACCTTTGCCTCTCCAATTCAGTACCTGTGTTCTGGAAGGCTGACCCAACCCTGCTCTAGAATGAAGCATAGATTGCTTTTCCCTGGACAGTGATTGGTTCAGGGATGTATGTAGGTATGACCCCAGAGGGGCTAATGAGAGTCATCCTCAGGATTTCGCTGGTGCCAGCCACCTAATAAGAAGTCACGGTTTCCTCTCTGGGATCCTGAGTTTTGAGAACTACATAAGCCTGGAATTGCCTGGGAGCTATGTTAGCCACTGTGGCTGGCCTTGAAGATCAAACCAGCACGAAGAAAGCAAAGAAACAGTGTATCTTGATAACCCTGTTGGATGTGGGGATCCAGCTGTGCCTGAAGCCAATCACATTTTTCCTTCAAAGGACAAACGCCCATAAAACCCTTTTCTTTTTATTAGCTTGAATGAGATCCTGCCTCTCGCAACTGAAAGAGTCCTAATGCTGTATACACAATTACAGGCAGCCTCCAGGTTTCCAACGATAGGTTCTATAGGTTTGTTCTTAAGTTGAATTTGTAGGTAAGTTGGAACCGGCACATTTACTTCTTAAAAGCAACTTAGATGTCTTACTTTGTCTTAACTAACACAGTATTTATTTTTATTTCCCCCTTCTGTGCCTATAAATACATAGACATTTTCAAATCTTCAGAATGTATCTCATTTGTGACCTGGGAACTAACTGCGTGTATTGCATTTAGGGTAGAAGTGACCTACATACCTACAGTAGGCAAAATCTCTCCCTCCACCCCCAAGATGTTTATGTTCTAATTCTTGGAATCTGTAAACATGTTACCTTACATGGTAAAGGAGGATTAAGGTTGCCATGGGGTTCAAGAGCTAATCAGATGACCCTAAATTAGGGAGATTACCCTGGATTACGTAGGTAAAACCCAATGTAATCGCTGGGTCCACGGAGAGTGAGGGAGGGAGACAGAGAGGAGACCGGAGTGATGCAGGGTAAGGAGGACTCAGCTTGCTGTTGTTGCTGACTTTGAAGCCGGAGGAAGAGAAACGCAAGCTAAGGCACGTGGGCAGCCCCCAGGAGCTGGGAAAGCGAAGGGAAGAGAGGGAATTCTCCTGCTGAGTCTCCCGGAAGGAACGTCACCCTGCTGGCGCTCAGACTCGCGCCGAGTGAGACGCCCCGCAGACTTCTGACCAACAGACTGTAAGGGAATGACTATGTGTCATCTGAAGCCACTAAGTTTGTGATTTGTTACAGAAACAACAGAAAACTGATGCAGTAACGGACATATCTGAACTGGCTACAGAATCCAGGGACCGCGATGGCCCTGGCCCCACAGGGTAGATGGCTTATGTGTAAGGGACACAGCCCTTTATAGCCACCTGGCCTTGCTGAGTCAGACACAAGGCTTCGGTTTCCCGAGGAAAGGGCAGTGCCCGCTCTCTTATCCCAGTCTGCTGGGGAGGCCCTGGGCATCGCGGGCATGGGGGTAGTGCCCGGGGGACCTCTCCGGAGCGTGGTGAGTCCGTGTCCCTCGCTTTTGGCCTCTCAGCCTTCCTGCCTTCTGACGCGGAAACGTTTTCACTAGAGCTCCCCAGGGTGAGATGCCCATCCATCCTTCCTCCTCATTGTACAATGATCCTTTTCCAGGATTTATTTTAAAAGTAAAAAAGAAAAAAAAAAAATGGCAAGCTCAAAACCCAAAGAAAACTCAGTGAGCATCTCTTGGCAGGCAAGAGAGAAAAAATAAGCAAAAACATCTGTTTTCGTCGATTTTGCAAACAAGCTTCTGGGCCTAAGGTTCCTGTCTGACTGGCACATAAAGAAGAGTCTGAAAGAGTCCCAGGCACACCCATGTGGTCGGCACAATGAGCGGCTCTGATTCCGCTGCCGGAGTCCGAGGGCGCTCGGCCTCAGGGCCCCCGGGAAACCCCAGGGGCTTCCAGAACGGAAGAAACAGGACTCAACTTTTTTCAGTCTTAAATTTTCCCCTCAAAGAATTTTCTCTTAGAAGCTCACTGCCTTATTCCAGCGGACTGAGGAAATGTTTAGTTTTATAACTGCACTGGGAAAAAATTAAGATAGGCTCGTCTGTAGACACCCCAAACTTCCTCTGGTGAATGCTCAGCGTGTGGCAAAATTCAGAAGCTTCCAAGTTAAGGATAAACTTTTAAAATGCCTGGCTTTTTTTTGTTTGTTTATATTTTTTTTATTTTTAGGGAGAGGAGGGTAGGCAGAGACAGACTCCCACATGTGCCCCGACTGAGACCGACCCGGCAAGCCCACTAGGGGGCAGTGCTCTGCCCATCTGGGGCCCTTGATCCATTGCAACCCTCAGATTGCTAAAAGGGTTCACCATTTTAGTGTCTGAGGTGGAGGCCAAGGAGCCATCCTCAGCACCTGGGGCCAACTTGCTCTAATTGAGCCTTGGCTGCAGGAGGGGAGAAGGAGGATGAGGATGATGATGATGACAATGATGATGATAATGATGATGAGGAGAGAGAGAGAGAGAGAGAGGTGGAGAAGCAGATGGGCACTTCTCCTGTGTGCCCTGACTGGGAATGGAACCCGGGGCATTCACACTTCAGGCCAGTGCTCTACTACAAAGCCAACCAGACAGGGAAAAAATGCCTGGTTTTTACCTGGACTCAAGCCTGTATGTGTAAGAGAGCAACAGAGAGGTTAGGTTAGAGGAAAGGGAACATTTCTTGAGTTCCTGATATGCTTTAGACAGGGGTTTTGCATAGGCTATTAAGTAATTTCTCACAACTCTTGAGCTAGGTATATCAGTTTAGATTAAAAAAAAACAAAACACCTGACAATAGGTAATATCAATAACTTGTTACTCTCAGATTTGAACCCAGATCTGCTTGCCCCAAAGCCTGTGTTTTTTCCTTACACAATGTTGAACTAAAACCTTCTATGCCCAGTTTCAGTTTTGCTCTCAGTTGCATAAAGTAAAAGCAGGGCTGCTCCCTACAGCGTCTTAGGCTGTGCACTGCACAACCCCAGAAGGGGCCACGGTTTCGTGTGAGCGGCGCGGCCCTTAGTAGAAGCGAAGTGTGACTTCAACAATGCTGCTATGGGTGTCCTGGCATGTTTTCTGTTCCTCTGGATCCTCTAGATAAGGCCATTTCCACAAGACAGGGGCCAGGCAATGAGAAGCAGCCCAGCAAGGGGCTCCAGGATTGCCCCAGCCTGGCATCATCAACAGGACATACAGAAGTTGGGGGACCCATGTGCTGATTCTCAGTCTGGCATCAACTCACTAACTCATGTGGACCTCACATAAAGAGAGAGACCTTCGATGGGCCAGTTTCCTCTTCTGAGAGATGAATGAGTGGGTGGACTTGAGTACTGGATTTCAGGATTGTTTTTACGTTGCAGAGATCATATGCAGAAGCCTGCACCCAAAGTGGGGACTCTGGACCGCTGGCTGGCTCACCTAGCCCCATCTTCCTTTCTGACCTACCCATCTGAGCACAACTGGCAAAACCTGACCCTTGATCATCTTTCTATGATCCAGAAACCCTAACATTCTAGAATTCTGTGCAGACTCTCAATGTTCTGAGTAAATGCTGTGAGTTGCTTTCAATGAATGACCCAAATTGCCTAGAAGAGACTTGAGTCCAGTGTGGGAGAAATAACTACAGAGTAGAGACGGACTGTGTCAGCATCAATGAAGGATGTTTTTCCAGTTGAGTTTCAACGTGAAACACAAAACCCCAGCAGTGAGCCCATCAGGGAATCCCTGGACAATAGTGCCCCAGTCAACCTCCAAAGCCCCACAAGAGGGGAACTAGGAAGAGAGAGAATTCTAAGGGAACAATGTCTCTTGCCTCAGCCAAGGATTTAGTAATTAGCTGTGACTAACAAATACCACATGGGAACTAACTTATAAGACAGTGTTCCACAAAGCACCCTATTGCCAGTGGGCCAGGCGTAGCCTGTAACCCATCCCTTCCCAGGGAGGGATTAGAAAATCCTGGAAGGAAGGGAAACACTTCAGCTGCCTGAAGCAACCGGACGGAGGAGTCCGACGGGTGGAAGCCGGGAGGCCTTCGAGGTGCCCTCCCTCTTGCTCTCGGAATAAGAGGCACTTGGCCTCTGCGGGCCGGAAGTCCAGGAGCAGGCACTAAGGGAGTTCACGCGGGCAGAACTTGTTCCCAACAATGTCAATACAAAACAGGTTTTCTGTGTGGAAGCAGGTGGAGATGAAATCACACAAAGGTCATCCGTGTTTGCAGTACACAGTGCTGTGGGCAGCAGGGAGGTGCCGGACCATAAATCCTGGGCTTGGACAGGTGAATGGCTGTTGACTCCCCCACCAGCTTCAGTGGGGCTGGGCACGCCCCAAGAAAGCAGGATTTGTGAGCAGCAGGTTGGAACTCGTTCAGCTCAGAGGTGCTGTTCAGATTCACAGCCCTGCGGTTGGTCAGTGCCAACAAATTCTCCACGGACAGAGGGGTCCTGGGCATGCTAGATTGCAACGACTGGGGACTCTAAGACAGTCTCCTAGGTGCCTCCTGCAGAGACGAGGGCTTGGAAGCCCCAGGTAGGGTCCCATGGAAACCTGCCTGGAAGCCGGGAAGGGGGGATGCACAGGCTCCCACACCGGACCTAAGAGCTGGCGTTTTGGGCACGCCACTTTGAGGTATGAGAACCCGGGGTTTCTGTCAAGTTAGCCATTCTCGTTTGGGAGACAGTGGCTATGAGCATGGTCATCATGGAGTGAAAAGACCTAGATTCAAGTCCCAGGTCTGCTGCTACTTACTGGCTTCTCTGAGCCTCACTGGCCTCCTCTTTCAAATAGAAACAGAATATCTGCTTATGTGGATCAAGTGAGAGAATTTATGTAAAACTTTTAGCAGAATACTGCCACAAAGTGTTAATGTGCAGCTTTTATTTTGGTATCTATTAGCAATATAAGTGTAAGTACACACACACACACACACACACACACACACACACAGCTACTCATGTTACTTTATCTCTCTAGAATTTCCCAAGCTATGGCTCATCAAATCATGGACATTCCAGCTCCAGACTTTTGAAAAGTCCCCAATGAATAGGCACGCATTACTAGATGGCTAGATAGAGCCTGGTTTCCTCCGGCTGATTACTTATTAAAAGGCACTTCCTCAGCTCCCTTCGAGTGGAAGGTTTTCAGAAAGGCACTCACTCACGGGCTGCCTGGCCCGGTCTCGCCCAGACAGTCCCGTGGAACGTGAGAGCACAGGGCAAAGCGGTTAGTCAAGGCTGCTTAGCTGGCTAGTACAGTTGGTTAGGTTTTGACAGGATCCTAAATTGGGGAAGTTCAAGGAAGAAGGTTACTTCCGATCCTTGGAATATTTATAATTGTGGGGTCGGAGACGTTCACTGGAGGAACTGACAGTCCACTGACCACTGCCACCTGGCATCTCCATTAAGCAAAACTCAGCATCTGGGAGCCGGTTGGTTCCCACGTACGCTTTTCTTTTCCAAATGATGGTGTTTCAGAATCGCAACCTTCTCCAGGCCCGGCACGCCCGGCCGCATCGGCCCATCTCTGCCTGCACATCACACCAGGTCCACGAGAAGCTAATTTAACCACCGCTGGTTAAAATCACACCGCACTTTCACAGCGCCTTTCACATGCCATGAAGCTGTCATGATAATTCTTGATCTCCAGCTCACCTGACAGCTCAGCCCTCCCTAGACTGCAAAGCTTCCCATCAGTTAGAAATAGCGGCTTCCCTGGCACCAGATGTCATCCTGCACATCCAGATGAAAGGCAGACACCTGGCCCGCTCCCTCCTCTGCCTCCTCTTCCCCTCCTAGCTCCGCAGTTTGTGTAAGGAGCCAGCCTTCTCTCCCCCAAGTCCCCCCGCCCCAGCTTGGCGGCCCACAAGTTACTTCCCCATGCAATTAAAAAGACGTCTTCCATTAGCCGAGGGAGGGACTTCGCACCTTGTGCGGCAGCAGAGAGACACACACGCACCGACTGGCTGGGAGAGGGAAGGACAACTGAACGTCAGGGCAGGATTCACACCCCTGTGCCACTGCCTGTGAAGGCTGCCTAGCCCGGACCATGGGGGGCTCAGCGGCCACCAATGGGCAGCGCCGGCTTCTCTTGCACCAGCTGTCTGGTCCCGTCCCTTCACTGGGACTTTGTAACTTGGTCTTCCGTTAGGAGGGCCTTGGGATGACAAGAGATACTGTTTTGATAAAAGGCAAGCCTAGATGAATAATGTGGTCTGTACACCATGCACAGGACAGGAGCAGATCATCCATGAGACAGTCACCTGAGGCCCAGGGGCTGTGAACAGGGGCTCCAGACACCAAGGCTGCACACCCTCCGGTCTTGACAAACACACCCACAGCGCAGCGTCCCCTGCTTTGTAACTATTAAGAAAAGCGTGTCAGAATGAAGCCTCTGCTGCCCATTCTCCGTTCCTCTGCTGGAAAGGAGATGATGTCAGCAGAGTTTGCTTTAGGAACCGAGGGGGAAAGAAATCACTCACTATGACCTGTTTTTGAACTTGGTGTGCTCTGAATTATTAAAAATAACAGTGTTTGCCTAGCCTTCTCAAGCATACCTGTCTTTAATCTTACACACAAGTTCAGAGCAGGAAGAGGAAGGTTTTCAATCCATTTCCTTCCCACAGGGATGTGAGGGAGAGCTTGCCCATCCGTTATGCACAGAGCCAGGCAGGGCAGAGCTGGATGCCCACATCTGGGCAGGCGGGTGAAACAGAGCTGGGACGTGCCTTGGTGCTTCCAGAAGTGCCTCTCTGTCTTGCCGCTGAGGAAATCAGAGGCGCAATACCAGGGCAGCTGCTCAGAGGGTGCCCCTGACTCAGCAGCTCCCAATGGGATTGGCACTCCCCACCAGGACAGGCCAGAAGTCCTCAAACAGGGACATCTCAGCACCCACCACGCAGGCTCGACAGAAAAAGGCAGGCTCAATAGACGGCGAGAAGTAGAAAGAGAAAAGCAGCATTCAACTTTTCCCCTTTGTTTTTGCAATCACTTTTTCTTAAGGTAAAAAATATATATAACAGAAAATTTAATATTCTAACCATTTGTAAATGTGTAATTCAGTGGCATTAAGTATACTCACAATGATGTGCAACCATCACCACTATCCCTCTCCATCCCATTTTCATCTTCCCAAACAGAAACTCTGTAACCATTACACAACAGCTTCTCAGCACCTCTGTCCACAGCCCCAGTAACCACCATTCTACTTGCTGTCTCTATCACTATGACTGTGCTAGGTACCTCCCTCATGGAGGCGGCATCACACGCTGTCTGTTCTTTCGTGTCTGGCTCATTTTGCCTAGCATAGTGAGTTCAAGGTTCATCTATGCTGTAGTATGGGCATATCAGATATTCATTCCTTTTCGGGAATGAATAATATTTCACTGCACGGGCACACAGCATCTTTTTTTCATCTAAGGTTTCTGGAAGTCCAGGGTGTGCCAGGCTTGGCTTTTCATCTAAGGTTTCTGGAAGTCCAGGGTGTGCCAGGCTTGGCCAGAGGGAGCCATGGATGGTAAGTCTGAGTCCCTTTCTCCATGCAGTGTGCGGTTACTGGGTTGAGAGCCCAATGAGGATGCGCTCAGTATGGAATTTCTGGGGCACTGACTCATTCAACAGACATAACCATAACCTGGATGCCTGTTGTGAGCCAGGTTCTGTCCAGTAGATACCACAAATATAAAATGGAACTCAGGTTCCAGGATAAACTCACGGCACACCATTTCATAGGTAAAGTTGCCCTGGACAGAAGTCTTTCAACTTTGGCCTTTATTTCTAAGTCACCTAATTTCAGAGGAACTTGGGAAACATCGGAATGATCTGAGAATTAAGCCAGCGATGCTGAGCACAGCTTGTCCTCCAGCTCAGGGGGGTAAGTGACCAACGGCACATTTGGCAGGACTTTTGGGGGAGATCTCCTCTCATTTCCTCATGCATACCCCTTAATAAGGCTCTTCAGCTGAAACCAGGACCACAAAACACAAAGCCATCATCTTAGTAAGAGACCGAGCCTGAGAGGGCAGCGTGTATCACAGACCCGGCTGGTTCCAAAGCACAGGACAAACAGGACAGGTGGGAAGACTTCCAAGTACTCAGGCAGCTCGGCAGAGAGGACGGGCACCTCCCTCGCCTCCCTTCCCCACCCTGAAGACACGTCACAGAAACCTAGCAGGTAGACAGTGTTCCTCTAACTCAGACTTCCCAAAAGAGTACAAAAAGAGAAAAAGCGGTTCAGGATTAGGTAGATGTCTCGTTACACAGCGAACTCTTAGAAACTGACGAATGATGAAGTCTCTGCCCACCCCCCACCCAGGGAGGATAATGCAACATGTTATTACGTTTAATTCAGTGCAGAATGTTGAGTGCGCGCGCTGTCACACATGTGCGTAGTTAATGCTGGTTTCTTTTTTTACTATTTCACATTCTAGGGCCCCAGACAGATATAGCTGGGGAGGGTTATGCTGTTAAGAAAGCCTGCCACCCCAAAAATATATCCAAAGAAAACTAAGTGCTAAGTGGACGATTAAATACTAGGTAGCCATTCATTAAACATAACAAGGGAGTTTGGAGGCTCAGTGACTTCTGTCTGGCTCACCACAGGGTCCCTGGCACCTGGCACGGAGCAGGCACCTAAGTATTTGTCGGCTGAATTAAGAATGAGTGTTCCTGAAGAGTTTGTAACTTCATGAGGAAATGTGTGTTCCTTGACGGTCAATGGCAAAGCGCAGTGTTAATGTGCATTTCAGTATAAATTCAAGTATGCAAAAATGCTTAGAAAAAAGACACAGACCACCATGCTGAGTGAATGTTCATCCTGGGAGTGGGAGAAGGTTTAAGAATGATTTTTATCCCTTCTGTCTGCTTGTCTACTATTTTCTACCTTTTCTGCACTGACTTTATGTCATTTAGAAAAAAAAAAAATTAGTCAGTGTAAAATCAGCCAAATGCAAGTTGGGCATGGAGGGAGATAAATGGAGAATTCATTATCTACCCAGACTCTCCTCTTTGATTGCAAAGTAGCTTCCTCCAGGGGGTGAAGAAATTGGTGGATTTGGGGCACTTCTGCTCAGAAAAATGATGTAAGGATTGCCTTTTCTCTCTCCCCTCCTCATAGCCGTTTGTGGAAACAGAAAGGCTTCCCCAGTAGCAGAGGTCTTATATTCATTCAAGTAATTCAATACACACTCACTGAGCAGCTGTGTGCATCTCTCATTTTACTGAGGGATGTCAGTTTAAACGTAGATAACATGACACAACTGCATAGCACTTAGCACAAATCATTCTCACATTTATTAGTTCACAATAACTGCGAGTGGTGGGCAAGGTATTAACGGTAGAGAAAGTGGTACACAAAAACAGGAATTTTAGTAACTTGCCCAAGATCAATCGCACTTGAGATGGAAGGAACATAAATTTTGTCATCCAGTGATTCTATATGCAAGGTTAAAAGTTAGGTCTGGGTTCAAATTCCGACCGTTTTCTGCTTAGTGGTGTGACCTTGGGCAAGTGTTTCCATCTGACCTTAAACTCCTCATCTATAAAGTAGAGGTAATAATACCAGTCACCAAGATTTGTCAGGAGAATTGAATGTGATCATATATGTAATGAATTTAGCAGAGTGTTTGCCCTACATTGAGTCAGATATCTGCTTATTGTCACCATTATGAACACTAATATTATAAATATTAACATTGCCAACTCTTTCATTTTTGTTTCCTAATTTATCTTCTTTGTGTTCCCCCAAAATGTACCTTCTGTTCATTCCTCAGATTTAGAATGCAGATACCAAAGAACTGGGTGAATCTGTCTCAAAGCAACAAGCAGTGGTGTTCAGATACAGGCGGACCAGCTTTGGTCATGGGACAGCACAACTTCCGTCAGAAGACATGGGCTCTAGCCGTGGCTCTTTCAACGGACTTGCTACATAACCTTGAGCAAGTAACTTCTCTAATCTCCTATTTCCTTACTGCAATGGGGCAACAATTCCCATGAAGCTTGCAAGGTCATCAAATAAATGCCCGCATGTCAGCGCGTGGCAACCAAAGGCAAAGTGCCTTCTGACAAAGTGTCTTCTAATTCCCCTATCATTGGCTGTCCATGTTGTCCGTTTGTGCCATTTGAAAAGCTCAGAAGAACTGGAATAAGTGACAAGTAGGTCAGATGTGAGTGAAACTGCTGGCCCCATTTATCTACCATTTTGGCTGTAAACGACTCGTTGCAGTCCAGACCGATTTAGTAAAGTGAGAAAACTGAGAGGGCGAACCGGCACGCAATCAGGAATGAGTGAAAGGCCGGAGCTGCCCCTTCGACGCAGAGGTTAAAGCGAGCAGACAGACCCTGGTGTCTCCCGCACTGTGTGCCAGCCAACCATATATTATTAATTGGGCTCAGCAAACATTACGGAGCACCTTCCACTGCAAGACTCTGGCCAGGCCTCCAGGGAGATCTAAATGCAACGAGAGACCATCCCAACCTGCCATCTGGTTTGGATAACGAGATAGTCACAGGCAAAACTGTTCTCCCCTCTCTCTCTCTCTCTGCCCATTAAAATTCTACTGAGCCCTCAAGGCTCAACTCATATTGTCCCCAAGAAGCTTCCCTGATGCCCTCAGCACTTTGTTTAATTGTCATTTATGAAATTTATCACGCTCTGCATTATTACTGGCCTGTGTGTGCAGGTGCGCGTGTGTATTTTGACTTATTTCCCACCTCATGCCAACAAACATTTGCGGTGGGAGTTGTGTTATGAATACGTCTGTCTTCCCCAACAGATTGTGAGCCATGTCCTATTTCATACTGGGCTCTCCAAGGTCTAACACAGTGCCTGATACGTAACAGATGTCAAGGAAATATTGATAATCATGAAAAGAGCAAGAAAGTTTAGTCAGTGCCCAAGGGAGTGATCCAGATAATATATGGGATTGGAGGTTGGGATGGGCAAGACAAACTAAAGTTTGGTTTGGGAACAGTAGAAACCATTTAAAAAATACTTCATTATCATGCAGGCCTTTACTGCCGAATATGGTCGCCATGGGGCGGCTTCTGAGCACTCAGAATGTGGTCAGTATGAATTGGAATATACTGTACATGTGAAACACACACATTATTTTGTATACTTCAGGAAAAAAAAGAATGTAAAAATACCTTAATTTTTACATTTATTACACATTCCAATGATAATATTTGGAGACAGTGGGTTAAATAAAATACATTAGTAAAATGAATTTTACTTTTTCTTCCTTCACTTTTTAATGAGACTACCGGAAAAATTTAAATTCCATATGTGGTTCCTGTTATATTTATATTGGACAATGCTATCACCGACTGCACAAATGTCTGTAGGATGACTCAGTAATCCCTGTGTAGAGATTATATCCTAATAAAGTAATCCAAATGCAAGGGGAAATGCTATGCATAAAGTTATTTACCACAGTGTTATTTTTTAAAGAGCAAGTTAGAAACAAGTAGATCCTAAATTCTGTATAAAAATAAGAGTGGTTAAGAAATACTATGATTGGAATATCCAAAAATATGTATCTTATGCAAGCACTAATTTATAAAGACAAGGTAGTAACACAGACATTCTTAAACCATAATATTGCTTGGAAAAGTCAGCCCACTGTACAGTGTTTGAACCTACATGTAATCTGCCTGCAGTCATAGTCATTCCATCACTGATTATATGACTACTCCACACCAGCTTCTGTATTAAGGGAAGGTCAGAAATGAAAGGTGGATGCAAAGACAGCCAGGTGTACAAATGGAAACACATGCCAGGTGAGACGGCCATCTGAAGGAGGTCACACCTGGGGAAAAGGTGAGGAAGAACAAGGTAGCTATTCTTTCTGTCAGGCGTGGTATGGTGTTTTCCTCCAAAGCCCAAGCTGTCTTGGATTTTTATCAAGAGAAGGAGAGAGTGGAAACCAGAGTCTGAGCCAGGTGAGCGTCTGGCATGGAGCAGGTATGCGCTGCGGGCTCCGAGGAACTGAATGGTTCCTCACAGTGAGGCTCTGGACTCAGACCTGTGTCTGCACTGGTGCTCACATCTGTTGTACCTCTCCAGGTCTCAGTCTGCCCATCTGTAAAGGGGAAATAATTCTAGTACCTACTTCATCCATGCACTGTTGAGAAAATTAAATGAAATCATCCATGTGAAGGTCTTAGCAAGGTGCTTGACACATAATCAGCACTAAATAAATGTTTTTATTATTATTATTACTGCAAAGATTCGAGGACTAGCAACATACACCTGACCAGGATGACCGAGTAGAAGGGTGGAACCTGCCTGCTCCTGACACCTCTTTTTACCCAATCACTTCTTTTCACTCTAGAATCTTTTATAGCCACGGAACTTAAGTCAAAGTTTCTTCTTTATTTCTTTTTTTTTTTTATGCCTTGAAGGATGATGAAATGATACATATTCTATATGACGTGATAGTGAAATAATTGAAGCGGAGAATTATTTAGGTCTGCTGTCTCTCACTCGGCAGCATGACTCTTACAAAAGCCAGAGTGTACTCTCATTTCAAATTCCACTCCCTCCCCCACCAGCATGTTACGCATTCGGCTCCAATCCACGCAGAATATTAAGCACAAGTTATCAACCTCCAGGTGACCTCCCCATTCGTCGAAAACAAAACCAGGTCAATCGTTTTGTTGTGTGTGTGTGTGGTTTTTTTAAAGAGCTGTTGATGAATTCAAGAAATCTGGAAAAAGAAACATTTCATTTTTCTGATACCCAGTCCTGCTCTTTCTCCAATAAAAGACTAAACACATTTACAGGAAAACAGACTCTTCATTTTATAAATAGAACATTGTTCAAGGTTTTCTAGAGGTGTCTGCTAAAAATAAAGAGGGTTACAGTTTACGTCTTTATAGCTTTCAAAACAAAACCGAAAAGCTGGAGCTTGGCTGGACGTGTTATATTTCTATCTTGAAAGGTATCTTTATGTGAGCCAGGCCTGATTTCTTGAAATGAAATTCCCCAGAAATTAGATTTCCTATGTTTATACAAGGTGTGCCTAAGTAAAGTAGTGACACTTCATGACTTTTATTTTTTGACACCATGGGGTTCTGTTCTGTTTTTTTTTCTTTTTTAAAACATACGCCCCAGAACAAATACAACTGCATATTAATAGTTCTAGTCTATGAAGTACTCACAGAATTCCTCTTTGACAACTGGTTTGTTTGAGGAGTATGATATCCATTTCACTGACTAAGTTCTAGGTTATCTGCTCACAAATTAACATTACTGTGAAGCCAAAACCCACTGGTCCCCGAATTGTGAACTGCATGACCCACGCTGTTTCTGGGTTGCCCGCTTAGAACTTAAGCATCATGTTGTGGAAACAATGCCGCGTTCCTAGGCAAGTCCCCAGAGGCCAAGCTCACTCACGTGACTCACCTACAACAACAACAACAACAGCGCTAAGAACTCTACCACTGCCTAGACTGTGAGAGCAAAGAAAGGACTGATTTTCAGCTCTAAATGCTAAGGACACGTCTCCCCTCACCTTGAGGAGTGGGGTTGCTAATCCCCAGTTCTGTCATGGCTCTGGGGCCAGGAACACAGAGGACAAGTTAGGCAAAAGTGAACTAAGGTCTCTTGGTGTAACTGTCCAGGGCAGTAGCTCCCCTACCAGGTCTAACAGATTTGGTCTGCTGAGATTTTTCTGGGTCACAAAGGGTTTTCTGGTTAAAGAAGTTTGAGAAATCTTGCTGCATTGCCTCCCTCTCCACTTTGGGGATATAAAGTGAGCATTGCCCCCAGTGGAGACCCTGAGAATCCCTGCTGTAGGGAAGTATGTCCACCTTGATATAAATGAACACGTTCCAAACCTATCAGACTCCCATGCATCCTGTCCCGATTTCTTCTCTAATCCCTGGTAACAACAGCTAACATTTATGAAGGCTTATGATGAGACAACAACTGTTCTAAGTACTTTACATACATGAAATCATTCACTGCCAAGTAAAGGGTAGGCTGAACCTTATTATGAATGTGGACACTGAGGCAAAGAGGGGTGAGAGAGTCCCAAAGTCACACAGAGACCCCTGTTTAATCACCCTGCCAAAATATACCTGTGAAAGCAATCGCTTTGAAAGTCACTCTAGGAAACAGTGTCCAGTAGGTAGGTCCCAGCTTGCTGCCGATGGCCCTGCCAGCCCCTTCTCTTCCTTCACGTCCACGTCCTAGCCGGTGAATCTTTAGAAGCTGGATTTGGAAACCGTCTAAGGGTTACAAGTTTCCCTTTTTTGCAACAGAGAAGACAAAGTCTCTAACAATGAGTCTTTATTCATAAAAGACTGAAGAAAGATTCATACACCCTTCAGAGGATTTCCGGTTTATTTCTGTCCTGGTGCATTAGTGTTCTTGTGTTGCTGTAACAGGTAACTGTATAAACCATGGCTTAAAACACAAATTTATTATCTTACAAGTCTGGGAGTTCAGAAGTCCCAAACAGTCTCATTGGGCTAAAATCAAGGTATCAGCAAGGCCGGTTTCTTCCAGAAGCTCTAGCGGAAAGCCATTTCTCTGCCTTCTCCACCTTCTAGAGGCCACCTGCATGCCCCATGCCGCCAGGCCCGGCAGACCTCCACTTCTGTGGTCACATGGTCCCTCATTCTGACCTTCCTGCCTCCCTCTTTGAGGGACCCCTTGTGATGACATTGGGCCTACCCAGATGATCCAGGATAATCTCCCTGTTGCAAAATCCTAAGTATAATCATATTTGCAAAATCAATTTGCTATGTCAGGTTTACAGATTTGGGGGATTATTATATATAGTCATCTTTGCGGGGGGCATCTTTTCTGCCTACCGCATTGGCATTGCACTGCTGCTGAGTTGAAGGGGAAAACAGACAGGGACCTGAAATTGGCAGGCGTGGGAGGCAGGAGGGGAGGAGACAAAGATGCCTCTGGGGTCCCCAGCTCCCACTGCATGGGACGGGGAATGAGACAAGGTCATGGGCCCTCTCCTGCCCCCACGCGGCCCTCCCCCATCAGCAGTGCAGGCATGAGGATGGTCCCTGAACAGCAGAGGTGAGGTAAGGAAGGCACTTCTCCAACAGGTGTGCATTTACCCGGGAGGCATGGTTCTCCACCGGGAACATTCGAACACTTATACCATCCTGACTTAGCACTCTAGAGCAAGACCTTCCCTTAAAGATCCTGAAATTTTAAAAATTGAAATCACAATTTCCCTCATATTACAAGCACAGGTATATTTCTGGTTCTGCTTACAACCTTTTTTTTTTTTTTTTAATCTTCCTGGTTTGCAGCATAGGAAGTAACACAATGTTTCTCCAATGGTAAGAGAGATGTTTAAATAATGTAATAACTGCCAAGTGCTTAGATCTGTGCTGGGCACAGAGGACACTCTCAGTAAGCGTTACAATTCAATTTGATTGTTGTTGCTACACCACTACCAAAACAGTCAAACAGTCAAGTGCTTTCAAAACATTCACTTTTTTTAGCCTCACAACCCGAAGGGGCCAGACTGTCATTTTCTCCGTTTTATAGATGATCAAATCAGGCCGGTCTACGGTGTTTAAATCACTTGATTAGGGTTACACAACCGACTGGCAAAGCTGGCATCCCAACGCTGCCTCCGGCGCCCACAGTTTCATCATGTTCATTTCTCCTTCAAATCTGCAGCCCGGGTCCCCCCCGGGGGGGCCAGCAGAGCTCGTCACAACCACCACCAGTTAGAGCAGAGTCAGCTCAGCTTTTGAGTGTGAAGTCCTAAGGGGCTTTTGTGGGCAGACTTTTTGAGTTATTTATTCTTCAAAGAACACGTTTCTGCTGACTTCCTTGTTGGTGCTGGTCATTTGGAAGGTGAGGGAGCCACAATTTATGCCCCTCATTCGTCCCTAGTCCCTTTTGCTCTCTGATGACCCACCATCTCCTGTGTGAAACAGCCACAGCCTCTCGCTAGTCAAATGCCTTCTTCCCAGAACCTTTTAACGAACAGTATCAACAACTGGAAAATTCTAAGAGTCACAAGTTTTGCTGGCTGTCCCTATAACATAAAACTCTGAACAAAGGGTGGCAGTGACAGCCGATCATGGTGCCTCTGCATTGGGAAGGATACCGAACCACAAACGTCACCTGGCTTCTGAGGATGCCGGCTCAGCACATCGCAGGGAGAAAACCCCATTTCCCCAAACCTTGGCAAAGGTGAAGACCAGGAAGCTTTGCGAGTCCTTCTTGGTTTTCTGAGCCGGAAGTAGCCGGGGGTTTGAATTTCCAGCTCCGCCTCTACCAACAACTGTCAGACTCCCCACGTTAATCCACATGGGATCAATCCATAAGGGCAGAGAAGGGATTTGGTCTCAGGTCAGCCTGTCTATATATTTCACGTGGGTATTTTTTTTTTCCCCCTGGCTGACAAGATACAGGATGAAGGAGCTCAGGAGAGCCATGTTCAGCAGACCACAGTAGAAAGACACCTGGGTTTTAAACCAGCTTCTGAATTAAAAGCAACTGTGTCACCTGCAGTAATTTACTGAACTCCTTCCTGCAGCTGCCCGTCAGTAGGTAGAATGCCGATGGTCAGTACGTATTTTTTACTAACTGTCGACATAACCTACCAGCCTGAGAGGACAGAGTCTGGGATACAAATTGTATATTTCCCTTTTGTTTCTCTCTCTAAACCAGGCGTCCCCAAACTACAGCCCGAGCGCCGCATGTGGCCCCCTGAGGCCATTTATCCGGCTCCCACCGCACTTCCAGAAGGGGCACCTCTTTCATTGGTGGTCAGTGAGAGGAGCACTGTATGTGGCGGCCCTCCAACGGTCTGAGGGACAGTGAACTGGTCCCCCGTGTAAAAAGTTTGGGGACCCCTGCAAACGGTAAGCTCCATGAGGGTTTCTCTGCTGTTTCTCCAGCACTGCCTGCCCCTTATTCGATCCCCGATAAATAGGTTAGGAAATGCAAGAACAAACTCCAAAGAGGCGGCATGGTGCAGTGCAGGGCTCGTGAAACTTTAGAGTGCATCGGTGTACCTGAAAGGCCCCCTCCAAGGTTCAAGGAGGTCCAGGGTAGGGTGTGGCAACGTGCATTTTCCACAGGGGCCCAGGAACTGCTGGTGACGCGGCCCTGGGCCCAGAGTTTGAGAAGCACTGCTCCGTGGCAGACTCCCTTAGTTCACATCCCAGTCGGCAGCTGAAGTCACCTCGGCACATCAGCCACCGCCCCTGTGAAAATGCAGAGGGCAACAAAACCAACCTCACAAATTGCCTGTCTGTGAAACACTTCCAGCAGGACCTGGCATTTCCTAAACATTGCATCTGCTGTTATTATTGGGAGACTTTTCTTTCCTGCTTTGATGATTTAGTCTCTGTTTATATGAGTTCTTCCCACAAAAATATATGAGTTTGTGTATTTGGAAATCCTGGACTCCACCCCCAGAGTGACCCTGGGACTCAC
Organism: Saccopteryx leptura; assembly: GCF_036850995.1. NCBI lineage: Eukaryota > Metazoa > Chordata > Mammalia > Chiroptera > Emballonuridae > Saccopteryx > Saccopteryx leptura. Next base: position 31,487,319 of record NC_089503.1, on the reverse strand, counting down.
GTTTTACCCATTCAGATCTATGTGGATTTGGGCCTTTGCTGATTTCTCACTCAGTCAGTCCATGATTAAAGTGAGCACCTTTATCTTCTAAATCAGGCAACTTCTAGGTTCCAGCAATAAAGACATCCCCTCCTGCCTAGGGTCCGGCCGTGATGGTCATCTCCGGATGGTCAAAGCCATGATCAGTATCATCTCTCCCAGACAGCCTGGGATGCCTGGGGAGGTGCAGAGAGCTGCCTCTATTTAAGATGAAGGAAATTAGCAGTGGAACAAATTAAAACAACAATCAGATTTAAGTGGCCTCTATCAGGAAATTAACTTTAATGGATATTGTCATCACCAGACCTACCTCGGAGTTGCTCTGCTCACAGCGCTGGGATGCAATAAAAATGGGGCCTAAATGCCGCGTTAGCTACCCTCCGCTCTGACTGAATTTTCTTTTTACTACCTTATGTTTGCTTTAATATGTTCCTTCGCTTGTTCATTCAAGCTTTTCTATGATTCTATTAAACTGATTGCACACCTCTGCAAATGACTGCACATCCTTACCTGAGTTGAACGCTCAAATGGGGACTAGGAAATGGAGCCCTTGCTTTGTCACTTTCTCTTAACGGGGATCTGGAAGCTTCTCTTTTCTCCATCACATTGCAACCCTAGTATGGTGAGGGTGCTCTGAAGGGACTGCTTTCTATTTCTACACTACGGACTGTTCTTGCAGAAGGATAAGCATCTGTCTTGTTACCTAGGCATCGCTAGGGGATCTGGGGCTCCTCTGGAAAACACTTATTTATTTATTTTTTCAGGTGAGAGGAGAGGAGACAGTAAGACAGACTCCCACATGCACCCCAACCAGGATCCACCCAGCAACTCCGTCTGTGGCTGACGCTCACAACCAAACTATTTTTAATGCCTAAGGTAGATGCGCTCAGACCAAACGAGCTATCCTCAGTACTGGAGCCAATTCTGGAACCAATTGAACCACTGGCTGCAGGAGGGGAAGAGAAAGAGTAGGGGGAGAGGAAAGGAGAGAAAAGCAGATGGTCACTTCTCCTGTGTGCCCTGACCAGGAATCAAACCTGGGACATCTGAATCTAACCCTCTATCCACTGAGTCTCCCACTAGAGTCAAAACACTTATTTCAATTCTAGACTGAGTCTAGTCACCAGCCTTACTCTACCCACTGGGCCTATGAGCAACCGTCTTTCCTCATTCAAAATCCCTCTAGATTCTGCTTTGCAATCTAGGTTGGGGGTTCAGCTGTCTTCTTTGATAGCCACTTAGGAATCATCAGATCAAGAGTGAAAGATCAAGAGCACTGCAAGGATGGCAGGCAGAGGGGGTCTGACCTCATGGGAGAGTCTCTGACTTATTAACCAAATGAGCCTCCAGGCCCAAGGAGCAGGCACCTTGGGGGAAGCAGAGCTGGTGGGCTGCCCCCCCCCCTTAGTCCATCGGACAGCACCACATGCTGGGGAAGAGCATGGATTCTGGGGCTGGGCCGCTGGGTCCGAATTCTTGTTCCACACTTTCTTGGCCGGACACACTCTGGCAAAACTCATTGTGCCTCAGTTTTCTCATCTGTGTGACTGGAATAAGAGTAGTTTTTCTACCTCAAGGGCTTACCATGGAACTTGGTTAAGATATGTAAAAAAATTGGAATGTTCTTGACACTTAGTAAGTACTAGGGTGTTTGTTCAATGAATAGAATGTGTGAGAGATGGCAAAGAAATGGCTGTTACTGTCAAGGAGTTCATGTCTGGTAAAGGAAACACACTTGAGAAGAAAGTGGTTTTGTGTGTGTGTGTGTGTGTGTGTGTGTGTGTGTACTCTTAACTAGAGGATAATTACAACAGCTTCCATTTATGAAACTGTTATTAGGTGCTTTCCACGTTTGTCCTCTATTTAATCCCTACAAGAGTTCTTCAAGTATTATAGTCTCAAGTATTATAGTCTCAAGTAACCGAGGAAGAATGAGACTAAGAAAGCTTGAGCTCCTGAACCGAGGAGTCACAGCCAAGTGGCAGAGCTCGGACTCAGACGCAGAGCTGCCTCCCTTCAAGTTCATGCTCTTTTTCTTGACAAGACACTTAAGAAAACATGTGCTGCTCATCCCAGTAGAAACCGGTGGGGATAGAGGGCAAAAAGACTTGTTTTTCTTTCTTTTTTTTTTTAACCCACTGTTAACTAGGTGACCTTGGAGGAACTACCAATCCCCCGCGAGCTCCAGCTTGTGCAGGTGTGAGGCGGTTCACTCTGCGTCCTCCCTGCCCTGCCCTGCAGAGTTCCGGTGAGAACTGTGGTGACAACCCGGGCAGCCCCGGAAACACGGAGAGCGCCAGAGAAAACTAAGCTTCTCTAAGCTGCTCCGACTCTAGACCTCCACATACAATAGCCTTGGCTGCCTGCTCTGCCTCCCCGCCTTCCCTGAGCTTGTCATAGGCAGTCTCATCTCCTCACCCAAACGGAAGCCCTCGGGGCACGGATGGCATCTTCCCCCTCTTCCCATAATCCTGCAGCAGTTTGCCTGGTGTCAGACACACAGAAAGAACACACTTAACAGGTGTTACAGGACAGGACTCCAACAAGGGAGAAAGACTGAAGTAGAAAATGACAAAGTGTATCCGAGAAGTCACAGAAAGGTATGGGGTTGGACAGAACACGTCAAGTGGGACTGAAATGAATGGGGAAAGGAATGCGGTCCGGTTCCGAAACAGCCCGGGTTCCGATAAACTCAGGTTAGACTGTTGTACTTCCAGATGCAGAAAAGAAAGAGCCCTTCTGAATCTCTAAAGGTTTGCCAATCACTAATTATATGGCAATTATTCTATTTTGGGCTTTTGCTAATGAGATCTGGGAAGTGTCTTAATTACCCAAAATTATGAAAATAATTTCAAACTTGACTCTAGGGCTTGTTTTACTCCACTTAGGAAGAAAAATATAAATGGATGTGCACAGGGTTATTTTTTATTAAAAAACAGTGTGAATTTGCTGGAACTCGAGGCCCCTATTGTCAACCCAAGTCTTTAGCATCCTGGCCCTTTAAGGTCTGAAGTTTCAGACCCAGGTAGTGTCACTATTGTGTTCAATAAAGCGCTAGAGGATTCTGGCAATTTCCAGAAAAAGGTCCGAGAAATTCCAGTCGTTACCGAAAGAAGGGAAGGTGACTGATGCTCTGTGCTCAGGGGAGGCCTGCAGGATAGCGTGGAGGTGGAAGCAGAGGGGAGGGGAGGGAACAGTAAGCTTACTGGACAACATACGCTTCTCCTCACGAACTGCTTCCTACAGCCCAGGATCCGCGCATTTCCTCAGGTGACACCACAGCCGATTTGTATACACCTTTGTAATGTATGACCCCTTTTTGTGATGACATTAGGGAAGAGAGTTTAATCTGGAAGGCTAACAGCACAATTCTTGGTCCTCTCATCAAGGATATGGCCTTCAGCACATTACTAAACATCTCTATGCCGCAGCTGCCTTGGTTATAAACTAAGGTATTAATTGTATCATCTCCCCCCAGGGTTAATTAGAGGTGAAACAGGTAAAGCACTCCACACACCCTAGACCAGGGGTCAGCAAGCTATGGTTTATGGGCCAAATCTGGCCCAGTGACTATTTTTGCCAATAAAGTTTTGTTGGGACACAGCATACCTATTTCTTTGTGTACTGTCCGTGGCTGTTCCCACACGGCAATGACAGATGTCGGGGTCACAGGAGAGACAACAGGGTCTGCAAAGTTTAAGATATTTACTCTGTGGCCCTGTGCAGAGGCCATTCCCCAGCTCCCATTCTAGACACTAGAGCACTGAGTGAGCAAGAGCACTGAGGGCAGAGGCAGACTGGGTAGGCATTTATGGCATTTTACAGATAAAAGAAGAAAGCCCAATAGGGGTTATGTTACTAACTTAAAGGTAGCAAAGGTAGTAAGTGCCCAGCCATGGCCAGGCTGGACGGTCTGACTCCAAGCCCAATGTCTTTTCCACAGCACTCTACTGTCACGCTCATTTCACCCAATAAACAACCAGGGCCGAGGCTGCCAGCCAATCGGTGGCTGAGGCCACGCCTTTGACTTCTGCAAGAGGTCTGCCTGCTCCTAAATCCCCATCGCAGGGTGTCACCCCAAACATGCTTCCAAAGGACGCGAAGCCGGTCCACCACAGCCAGGTTTACAAAGTGTGTTCTGTGGAATGATAATCGGTCTTGAGTTGCGAAACACAGGGTGCCAGAGTCCAACACATTTGTGAAAAGCAGAGTTCAAGTGCAGAGGTTTCCTTACTCCAGGACTTCCCAGGGCCGTTAGTGTATCAACACATATTGCGAATCTCTAAGAGGACACGGTGAGCCGTGGTGTTTCCCAAATCCGTCTGTCCCCTCCCTCCTCGCCCCGAGAGTTACTCAGAACTGCTAGTCTTCAGAACACTCCTCTTTGGTCTGAGAAACACTGCTTCTCCACTTGTAGGAAGGGACTCTACCTCCCCATACCCAGATGACATATTTTTTAATTAATTAAAAGAAATTAAAACCAAGGAAATGCCCTTTTAATTACAACTGAAGCATTTACTGACCAAATAGTTCCCAGGAGTGATTACTAGAAACACATGCTTTCCAGTGCCGCTGAGAAAAGACCAAAGTAGCAGCTTCTGCTCCTTCTCATCTTACCAGACCTTCAGAATTCTGGCTGACCAAGGGACAATCAAGATCATCTGTTCCACGTGGAAAAGCAGAAACGGAACAAGCGAGAGATCATGTTTTTATTCAACAGTGGCCACAATCCCCTTCTATAAAACCAATCACTTTTAGAAACATCTGTAACATATGAACTACTGACAACTGACTATAATCTTGCGGTCATAGTTTAATTATGCCTCCCCCCCAAAATGCCCCCTCATTCCAGAAGCCTGGCAACAGATCTGGGGTTCTGTGGCTCAGTCTCGTATTTCTCTCTCTCTTCATCCTTTAATTCAATCCCAACGATAAAAGTGGGAACCGTATCTAAAGCTCTGGTCCCTCGAATGCCGTTCCAGAGCCATGGCCGGCACCTTCTTGGTCCCCTTTCTTTTTGACATCTGTTTCTTCTCCATTCGTGAGATTTAATAGAAGCAGTGTGGGGTGGGGGCTCCTCCAGAGACTCCGAGCCCCGCCCTCGGGCTAGGTCGGGCTGCCCTCTTGTTCAGTGCATATCGCTTTGCAACACTCATCTCCCTTGAATTGCTCCTGGACCGGAGTCTAAGCCCCATGAGGCAGGTGCTGTTTCCCACTGAATTCCTACAGCCTGGTCCCAGCAGAGGTAAAGAAATATTTCTGTTCGCGGATCTCTGGCTCACCAGAATAACTGCCCCGAAGGTGATGTTCCAGACACCCGGAATAAGCAGCGGTGTAAGAATTGTTGGAGCGTTTGTGGAAGGAGGTGGGATGAATCTGAGGAACAGAAAAGCCCCCTCGCGCATGTCAAAGAAGAAAGTCTCGAGACCTTGGAAGAGGAGAATGACAGAAGACTAATGCCCAGACAGAAATACCTTTGGCAATGTTTTAGGGGGAAAAAAAAAGAAATGAAACTCCCCCCCCCCAGTGAAGATCTGTGATGGGGATACTCCGTCAAAGGAAATCCTTGAGACTTGTCTCGGATGGGAAGCATCCATGGAAGCCACAGAGAACATGTGCAGATCACCTCCGACGTGAGAAGGGCGTCAGAGAGGCAGGGATAAGGGGCCAGGAGCGTGACACTGCGCCCGAGCCGACCAGTTGCACGGTCTGATGAGGGAACCAGAAAGAAAAGGTACTGTATATTAAAACACTGCATCACGTGTCAGCATTTATTCTTACTTCATCCATTCAGCCACACAACAGAGGTTACCGAGCATACACTCCATGTGGAGGCTGCAGTGTCCACCTCTGCTCGGGAGACTTTCAGAAAAATCACACGTAAGGTGACATTTTGGCGGACTCTCCACTGGGGCTCTTTAAAGGGAAAAAAAGTTCTCGCTGCTGGTAAGCTCTGATTTTAATCTGTTTGGATCAATCGTTTGATCAGATGCCACATTAGTATATCCCTTTGCTCAAAACAGATTCCTGAAACCAATTCTTCACACCTGCTTCCCCATCCGCCTTGCCGGTGACCTAGTAGGAAATGATAGCTACTAAAACATCATAAAATAGAAACAGCAGTTATGACATGAAGATAGTAAAAATAATAGCGGTGGATCATTAATGAGGGCTTCCTTCGTGTCAAACATTAGGCAGAGGATTTCACAGGCTGAAGCTTATGATTGAAGTATCCATACTGGCTGTTTCCAGGGGAGGCGTCTGAGACTTAGCCAAATTAAGTAACTTGTCCAAGGTCACCCAGCACGGGTGGGAGTCAAGCTTTGGTCTGCCTGCCTTCAGGGTCAGTGTCTCGTCTCACTGAGCTCCTTTTACAGTGTAGGAGGGGAGGGAGAGAGAAGGCAGAGAAGGGACAGAACAAGGGAGGGAAGTTCACCATTCCCAGAAGGTGGCACAGTAAGGTGGAAGGTGCCCAGACTTTGCAGCCAGGGGGAGCTGGGTTCAGATCTTGGCTCTGCAGAATGAACTCAGGGAACAGGCAACACTTTGTTTGCAGTTGGGGGGAAATAAATAGGAGATCCCTCCTCTGGCACCTTCTGTATCAAGAGAAGTACCAGTAACTAGTTTGATGGGAGTTCTGTCTACTTGAAAACTGTACAAATCAGTGACACTTGTCATAAGAGAGAAGACTGCGTGAGTAAACCCTAGTACTCTTATTTAAAGCAGGGATGAGTTCACCTTACGCCGCTTCCGCTCCCGGCATCCAGGTGCTAAGAGCGGTGCGTTGCTCTCAGTCCTCCTTTGAGATGTGGATGAATGCAAACCGCTAAGGGACGCCAGACTTTCTGGGGAAAGCACCACTTCCGCAGCAGGATCTACATCTTTTTGTGTTCTTGTCATCTCCGTGAGAGTTAATAGCATGATTTGAAAGGAAACTGATTAAAGCTTTTTGTAACGAGTTCAAAAACAAGCAAAGAAACAAATGGCTATTCACCGGAAAAATCTAAAAAAAGAAACCACACCGGGATGGCATCTTAGCGTGAGGTGAAAAGTCTGCCCTTAAAGCAGGGAAGGGTAGAAAATATGAAACTGAGAGAAGGAACTGACAGGAGGCCTGATTTGCATTCCGCCGGCTTTGTCAAGTAATGAAAGTAAAGCCCTGTGTCCGGAGCAGACCTGTCACTTTCAATTGCTCCATATTGTTTGGCTTGTTTCACAATGTGCTCCAAACAGATCAACTGCACTTGCCTTTCTGAAGACATAGTCTATAACAAGACTGGAAATTAATAGTGGTTTCTGAATTACTCTCAAACACACAAAACGTCACCCTCCTCCCACCCCCTCCACCGGGACACTTTTCCAAGATGACTTAACTCCAGGATGGCTAAATCCATTTAAAATAAACATTCAAAACAAGCTCACCTCAGGGCAGACACAAGAAATAAAATATACATTTACTGCGATCCCAAATAATGTTACAAGTTAAGGCTTAAAAAGAATTAAATCAATTAACTTGAAAAAAAAAAGAGAGAAAAAGAAGCTTTTATTGTAATCTTACTCCAATTTACTTTTCCTTTTTATATCTATACTTTTTTGGTGCTGTGCTGTTTTGTTGGAGTTTTTCCCACTTCTTTAATTTATTCTAATTAATTTTTTTCATTTATTCCATAATGCACCAAAACATTAAAAAATCTTAGATGCACTCATAACAGCATTAATTTCTTAAATCCCTATAACTGTGTGTGACAAGGAACCAGCCCCTGTTCTACCTTAATTAAATAAATTTCAGGATGTCCTGTGACTGCGTTTGTCAAGACCTCCGGGAGTCAGTGATCACTCACTTCGGGATGAAAGACCAGGACAGGACACACAGCAATTTCTTAACAGCAACGGCATTAATTTTTTCCCCTCTTTGGGAATTGTGAAATTAAGTTTGGGGGTGATGAACGGTCCCCATAAAGCTTCCATCTTCTCTCCTACTCTTTTCCCCTGACAACACCTCTTCTAAGTGTTCAGCCGTTGCCTGAATGACCTGTGACAAAGGGCCAAGGCAGACCGCAGAAGCCAGGCTGGCCTCATGAACCTGCCCAGTGGGAGAACTCCGAAGACGAGGAAGGGCTGCGTGGGTCAGGCTGGCGGGACGGGGTGAGGCTTCCACCCCCGCTCATCATAGGTAGGAGATAAGGCTCAGAGGGTACACTTGATCTGTTGGGACACCCGTCACTCATGCCGGGACCTAGATTTCACACTTTCTGACTCCTAGGGAAAGCTCTTGCCATTCCTGAGGTCTAGTCCAAATGACTACTAATTAATATAACCGTTTGTTTTTTTTTTATTGTGGTACAATATACATAACATACACTTTACCATTTTAACCACCTTCAAGTGTGCGGTGTGGCGGCATTAAGGACATCCACGTTACTGTGCAGCCATCACCACCGTCCAGCTCCTTGGCTTTCTTATCTTCCCCAACGGAAAGCCTGTGCCCATGAGACAGAAACTCTCCGCCCCTCCCCCCTCAGCTCCGCCCACCACCCTTCTACTTCCTGTCCCTATGAACCTGACTACTCTCGGGGCTTCACAGAAATAGAATCATACAATGACTCTCTTTTTCTGTCTGGTTTACTTCACTTAGCATCTTTCTGAGGCTGATCGATCTGTGTTGTTGCATGCATCAGAATTTCCTTCCCTTTACGGCTGGATAATATTCCACTGCATGTATTTACATTTTGCTTATCGCTTCATCTGTTCACGGACACCTGGGTGGCTTCCACCCCTTGGTTATCGTGAACAACGCCGCTGTGAACACAGATGTATAAATATGTGCTTGAGCTAACATAAAATTTAATAAAGCAATTTCTCCCTTCCCTAGAGTCACTGCTATCATCTCTAAAATGATGGTAAGAGGATAGGCACCTTCCTGAGTACACCACTTTCTACCAGTACAAGCATTTTTCCATGGGCCACACAGTCTTCCACTAAGCTGTTAACCCAGCCCAAATTTAGGGTAACGCAAAATGAACAGTTTAGAAGTTAATGTCAAAGTTTTCATGTTTCTTCCTGGCCCTGAGAATTCCAACCACGTATAGAAAATGGGATATGATAGAGGCTAGAGGCTCCCTCTCCTACTCTATCCTCTTCGTGTTTCCTCCCTCGGGAATTCATCCTGAGCAAAGACTGTTAATTGAGCTCAACCTGACCACCATTTATTAGACACCTAGCCAGTACCAAGATCGATGCTAGGTAGCTATTCACTGGCTTGATCGCGGCATCCCTAAAACTATTTTTCTTTGGAAGATACTATGAAAATGGCACATTTAAAAAAGAGCTGTTACACAGCATGACTTAGGAAGAATAAATTAAGTCACTGCAAAAGAAAAAGAAAAAGTATAAGGAAGCAGAAGAAACATCTGATACATTTGCCCGTGTGTCCATGTTTGCTCGCCTGCTGAAGCCTCCAGACTCTGCCAGGCTGTTCCACTCTTCCTTTCAGACAGGATTTAAAATATCTACAGAGCCTCCTTGGCAAAGCCATTAGAGACATGCCTGTGTATTTCAATCCGGCTCGTGGCTTCCCCAGCCATCCCTTTCCTAAGGAAGTGCTAACAGCAAGGGCAGACCATGCCTCTGACTCCACTGTCTCCTAGTGGAAAACAAGCAGCCCTATTAGTTTGCCAAGACTGTTGAACCCTTCTATGCGGACTTAGTCTAAGAGGACTTTTTTTTTTGTCCAAGTTACAGATGTCCCTGAAAACAGCGATTTGTCATGGAAATGTGAACATTTAACTCAAGTTTTCTTCAGTCACCATTTTTGCCTTAGCGTCTGAGAAGCAAAAAAAGCAGCTACAACAGGGGTCTCAAACTCGCGACCTGCGGGCCGCATGCGGCCTGCCCACCAATTTTGTGCGGCCGCAGACTGGCCCGCAGACTAATCCACGAAGTTTGATTAGTCTGCGGGCCGCACAAAATTGGTGGGTGGGCCGCATGCGGCCCGTGGGCCACGAGTTTGAGACCCCTGAGCTACAACATTAACATATCGTGTTTTCAAGCAGGGAAGGAGGGAAAGAGGGAAAGAAAAGCTGTTGAAAGCAAAAAGGTCATTTGATTTGATATTAAAAGAACATCTGATTTGCACTCTGTGAACCGGACTGCGTAAGCACAGGCTCCTTCTAGGCGAACAGGCCAACGCTTTCAAGGTGGGCTTCCCCTGCCCTGGGGCACTGGCCATTAAGTCCTATCAGTATGTGACAGAGCCCAGTGGACCAAAAGCCATCCTCCTGGGCTGCTGCACACCACAGGTTTTCACACAAGTTCAAAACTCCCGACAGGGTGAGTTGATAAAAATCCTAAACCACGGTAGCCCGTGACGTGGGCAACTATTCATTTTATATTCACCTCCTTGTCGTGTTAGTGCAGAGGTCATCTAAAGAGGAGGCCTAATTAATCAAACTGTCAGAGGCAATGAGGAGGAGCATGTTAATAGGACTTTTATTTCACCCAGGAAAGCGGCGGCCTGACAGGAACCAGGAAATATGGCCTGGGTGTTGCTGTTTATTAGCAATGCTGAGATCTGTGGTAATAGGAGCCAAGCAGTGTGTGGCTGATAAAGTGCAGGGTGTCAAGAAGCAGCAGCGACTCGAAATTAGACTGACAAGAGCCAGCACGCGGAGGATATTGATAGCTGGTAAATAGGAAGCCAGGTGCAGAGGGGCACTTCGGAGAGGGCGTCCCAGCTTAGAGGGGGCTGTGCATGTAGGTAGGGGCAGGGAGAACAGGCTGTTTGGATTCTGTCCTCTGCTGGGCGCTGAAATGGCTTGCTTCCCAATGAATCACGACTTTACTCCACCGGCATTTTGTCAGAAGCTTCTTGCACCAGCCCCCCTGCCATGGGCTGGGATGCAAAGATGCCCAAGATGCCACCCCTGTCCGCTAATGCCATGCTCGTGTTGGGGAGAAGACCTCTTTAAAATATCAAGAAAGTTACAGCTCTCCAAAAGAGAAAATTCTTATTTCCATCAAAGATACAGAATTAACGGTGTCAAGGGGTTCACAAATTGACACCCACTCCGGAACATTGTCAGAGGGGAACCCCGGCTAAGAGTCCCTCGTCTGCTGTCACCATCTCCTATGGAGGGAGTATATCCTTCAGAGGTGAATGGGCATCGTTTGGCGGGAGAATGAGACGCACCGCAAGGGTGCCATTTTTATCACAGGGACTTCCAGCGGAGGACTGGAGAACATCGTCATGTCATCCATACTGAATTCCAAAATCTTATGTTTCTGCAGCCACATCCCAGCTGCTAGGGAAGGAGCCGTGAAGTTCAGAGCAGTCAGCCAGCAAAGGCATCAGCAGCTCCTGGGTTGGGCGGGGCTCTCAGACTGGAGTCCCTTCCATCAGCCTGGCGCTGATGCCAGGTGTCCACTGGGCAGTCCCATTCTCTACTTCTGGGCAGAGGCCCAGGTTTCTGATGGTTTTGTGGGTTCTGCTGACGACCATGACATGCACTAAAATTTTAGAGCTTTGTACACTGACACCACAGCCATTAGGGAGGCTACTGCTGTGCATCCAATTTTATCGACAAAAAAGTGGACAAGCCATTTTAGACAATTTTCTTCCACAAGGATGAGATACAAACGGCTCACTTCTAGAACCTGGTAGAAGGCGTTCCCGAACAGCTCAGGGGAACATTCCCCTGTCATTTCAGTAATTCCCTTTCCAGGTTTCCTTCACAGCACTTGTTCTAATTCATACCTGGTTTTGCTTTACTCATCTCTTTACCTGTTTGTTCTTTAGTCTTCCCTACTGGACTTTAAGGTGACCACCGCAGGAACTGTGTCTATTTTATGCCACGTATATATTAGGACTAAAATACATTCATTGTCAAGCACAGAGCCTGGCACGCAGCAGGTACTCCACAAATTTTTGTGGAATGAATGAATGAATAAATGAGTGTACCTAAGTACTACTGAAAATGAAATTAACCAGACTATCATGAATCTTAAAGTTCTGCTGTGTTTGAATATGATTTCATTACTTCATTCCAAAAAATACATTAAGCACAGCCTGACCTGTGGTGGTGCAGTGGATAAAACGTCAACCTGGAATGCTGAGGTTGCCGGTTCGAAACCCTGGGCTTGCCTGGTCAAGGCACATATGGGAGTTGATGCTTCCAGCTCCTCTCCCTGTTTTCTCTATCTCTTTCCTCTCTCTCTCTCTCCAATAAAAATGAATAAAATATAAAAAAAAAAAATACACTAAGCACCCATCACTGCCGGCCTTGTCAGACCCGAGGCTGTGTTAAGTAGACTTGACCCTGATCTCACAGGGTTTTCCGGTGTCACTCCTTGTCTAGATCACATAAATAACAAACATAATGACTGAAAACGAGCAGCAATAATAGGTGTGTTAAATTGGTCCTATATTTCAGGCTGCACAGAGTAATTTGTACATATTATCTCAATGATGCTCACAACTATCTTATAAATGAAATGTTTTGGGTCCCATTTTACAGATAAAGGTATGAGCTCTGGAGAAGTGAAGTAACCTGCCCACAACCAGCCGTGGGCCAATGGGGGCACTGGAGTTTGACTCTAAAACCTATTTTGTAGAATTAACACACACTGGTGTTTCTAAAACACCCAAACAAGAAACACAGAAAAATGACAGCCACATATGTGAATGCCCTTGGACCCTGCTCTGCCCCCACCTAGGTTCCGCAGCCACCACTGTAATGGCATCTGTCTTAATGGGGGGTTTTATCTGTAAAGAATTTCCACATAAAATGACACATTTCACCCCCAGAGATACTCTCTAAAAGGAAAGAAAGAACATATTAGCCCCTTTTCCCAGAAGAGGTAACAGGCTCAGAGAAGGTCTGGCTCAGTGCCATATTAAAGTCCTGGTTTCGTGTTCTCTGCAGTCCCAGGATTATTTTAATTTTTGCATTTAAATGATTCATAGAATATCTCAATGGGTCCTTGGAAAATAATCTGTGGGCAGCCAAGTATCCTGAGACGGGACGTGGCAGCTTGACACGGTGGCAACAGTCACCTGGGGTCTTTGCCCAGCCTCCCCACTAACAAGCTGTGGGCATCCGAGCAACCCCTTCCCCTCTTTGGGCCTTGCTTCTTCCCCTGTAATGATGGGGATGGGGACCCTGATGACATGAACTGTGAGGTGCTTTCCAACTCTGACCCCTCCACATAGTGAAGCTCCATCGCATTCCTTGTTTCTTTCTCCTTTTCGGCTTTGGGACTTAGATGTGACAAAGCTTGGCCTGCCCATGACTAAGGACTTTGGCTGTCCGGTCTTAGAAACGCAGAGCCCACTGCTGACCTGGCCCACGTACAGTAGGAAAAGGGGCCTCAGAGGGAGGGAGGTGGCCTTGGCCAGCTGGTAACATTTGCAATGCTCAGTAATGAGGAGTCCGGATGCTCAATGTCCTCTTATTTATCACTGAAACCAGGCTGATTCAGAAACGTCGCTACTGAGGGATTTATATCTCAGGACCAGAAATTGAGTCTATTCAGAATCTTATCAGGAACCACCCTATTTCCACCCCATCACATCACTCCACCGAGATGCTATTTTAAGGTTAAAAGAAACCTGTTTCCACAGATGTTCCACTTAACTTTTTACCATTTTCATGTATGTCCTAATAATGTTAGAGGAACTTTCAAAAGGATATAACACGCAGTGGGCCTCATTATCACAGAGTTGAAAGGGGTGGGGGTGGGACCTGATACAATCTTCCCTGACTGACAGGCTACAGCGGGGAAGGTGGGGTCAGTCAGAGCTCTGGAGGCAGGAGACCCGTGCCCTGGTTCCCACTCTCCATGTAACTCGCTGCTGTCATGGGCAGGTCGTTTAACCTTGATTTCTTAAGTTGAGAATGGAATTGCACCAATTAAGCCCGCCTCAAAGGCCCTGGGGAGTGGAGGGAGCCACACGTTCCCATGTCCGGCCTCTTCTCACTTTGCCCTTTCTGCTCACTTAACGCTTCCTGAAACCTCCTCGATCGGCTACGACAGAATAAAAGGGGAAATCAGAGATGGCTCACGTCTCTGCTTTAAAAGCTCCAAGGGCTTTTCACTGCCTCGGAATAACCCCCAAATTCTGAACTCCTCACACAGCCTGGCCTGCTCTGGCCGCCGGGACCACGGGATGCCTTTACCCCTTCACCCCTCTTTAATTCACCCGCCTCTTTAATTTACTCTTGCTCTGAAGGCCTCCTCTCTCCAGCGCTGCCAAGTGGCCAGGGCTGCGTCATCCTCCCAGCCCTGGCTCCGACATGCCCCTGTCCAGGGGCGCGTGGACCAGTCCTGGTCCCTCCTGGTCTTCTCCTCTGTCCACTCCCCCTGAGGACCTGTACTCAGGCGGTTTCTGCAGATGGTAATTAATGATGTTCTATGTCCTCTCTGTCCCCTAGCTCTATCAGTATTTCTTTGGGGTCACCTGAGGTGCTTGCTAGAAATGAAGGCTCCTGGCTCTCTCTCGCTCTCTCTCAAACTCCCCAGATTACAACCTCTGGAGGTGGGGAATGGCTTGTGCACACAAGAGGTGAGACTCACTTCCCTACAGCATGAGCTCTCGAGGGGTGAGAATCACGCCAGACTCACCATGTGTCTCCAGGGCCGAGCCCCGTCCCTGGTACTCGGGGGGGCATGTGATGAACACTGTGAAAGAATGAATAACATATGTCTTTCACGAGACCAGGGACGTTCTTGTTTTGGGGGTTTGACCTTAAGGCGAGGTGCCTTTGGACATCATTTTGCCTGGCAGGGTGGGGCCGTACCTAGAGCAGAGCGAGCAGGGCCACACTCCGTTGCCAACATGATACCACGTGGCTCTGCCCGGAGGACGGTGGGAACCTGCAGCGGCAGTGGCTCTGAGAAAGAAGGGCCTTGTGGGGCGGTGGCCGCAGACCCCCCGGCTCAGGATCTCCAGCAGACACGGACCCCTGCGGAAACGTGAAATCCTGGTGGAGTCCGAAGGCATCCCTCAATAGGGTACACACGCAGTGCAGCGGCCTGCGGTGGGCTAGGAAGGGAAGGAAACACAGCCCTTCTTTTTTTTTTTTTTCCTTTCCTTCTCAGACCATTCAATATAAAAGGCTAAAATACCAGCAGCTAAAATTAAGCCTCTGGTAACAAGCAAATACAATGTGTCCGTAAAGTCATGGTGTACGTTTGACCGGTCACAGGAAAGCAAAAGACGATAGAAATGTGAAATCTGCACCAAATAAAAGGAAAACTCTCCCAGTTTCATACCTATTCAGTGCAGTTCAATGTGGGCTCAAGCACAGATATTTTAGGGCTCCTAAGGTAGTTGAACCGTATAGCCTCTACAGACTCGTCACTGACTGATGGCCTACCAGAACAGGGATTCTCCACCAAACTGCCGGTTTCCTTCAACTGCTTATCCCACCGAGTAATGTTATTCCTATGTGGTGGCGCTTCGTTATAAACGCGCCGATATTCACATTGCACTTTGGTCACGGATTCGAATTTAGCGAGCCACAGAACACACTGAACTTTCCTCTGTACCGTCCACATCTTGACTGGCATGGCCGTGGGCTGCTCCGCTGTATACACGGTGTTACGTCATCATCTGTGCAAGTGCACATGCTGTCACATCATCCTACAGAAACTGGGAGGGTTTTCTTTTTATTTGGTGCCGATTTCACATTTCTATCGTCTTTTGTTGCTTTCCTGTGACCGGTCAAAAGTGCACCATGACTTGACGGACACACTGTAGAATCAACAGCTTCCCTAGGACCTTCGCACTGAAAAGGGAATTTGGGGTCCAGGCCTAAAGGGGAACGCTGCCCATCAGTCTGGGAAGGCTCTGCACCTCGCAGGTGTCCCGGCTCCAGAAAGACACGGGGAGCCGGCGGAAGTGGATGAGCTGCCTCCGTTATCTGTCAGCCCTTGGGCATCCTTTCGTTTAGTCTTCTTCAAAACAAACCCTCTGAACGGAGGCTTGGCAGGGGCCCTGACAAAATGAAGATGAAGACCATGTTGTTTCATTCTGGGGGAAAATCAAATTTTCTCTCCAACAGGTCAATTTTCAAAGCTGGCTAATTTTGTCGTGTCCTGCGGCCCCAACAGTAACACCATGCTCTGCACACCGGCTTCCGGCTGCCCATGGTGACATTCTCATTGAATCCGTTTCCTTAGACATTAGGAAAATAACTATTTTCCCTTCCTAGGGGGAAAATTGAGTGCACCGAAATGTCTGGTCATTTTCTACAGTTTGCCCTGTGATTTCAAAATGGCAGATTTCATCGGATACTGGTGAGACCAAGCAAAGAAAACCGTCTTCTACTACTCCGAGCTTCCCTTGTTAGTTCCTAACGATGGGTGCCTGCCCTTTCTGTTGACCTCGATCCTGGCTGGCTGGCCAGGAATCTCAGACTTGGTCTCCTTGGGCTGGCTGTGTCTTCCCTGAGGTCCCTGGGACAGGATGTTAATGATATTTGCAAGCAGCAGGAGCAAAGGAGGGAACTTCCGGTGCTCTCCAGGTGCCCTCCCAGGTCCATGCAGTACACAAAAGGGGTCAGGGGAGTGTCATTGCTTTCCCACAGAGGTCATCCCCACCTGGTCTTCCTGCCACGCACCTTTGTTTCAGGAGTTTCTTCGAGGAAGCTACTAATCTCTTCACAAGATTCCTTTAAAAGGGAGAAGGGCGCTTCTTTTTCACCTTGACAAACAAAAGGGACCTGCACCTTAATCCCCATGACATTGCTCTAGGAACCTTATTTACAGTATGATGAAAACCCGTCCTATTCTTACATCCTCATTAAAGCTAAGCCTCATTTAGCTAGTAGGACATTTTTACAATGGGTTTACCGGCGCACTGTGATAAATGGCTGTCTAACATCCTTCAACAATAGCCGGGCTACAGTCACAACCACGATGTGCATAAACACAGCGTCAGTTTAACAATGCACAGGACTGAATAGCAGGAAGTGAAGGCAAGCATTTTCCCTGAGTGTGTGTGTGGGGTGGGGGGTGGGGGGGAATTCACTGGAGGGGAAATTTATAAAATTTTTAACAAGTTTAATATTTCTGCAGAGGAGAGTAAAGATGACCTTTGAAACTCATGACCTAATTAAGAAAAAGTTTCCTGAAATTTGATAGTTTGATCTCTAAAAGATAAAAAGGACTGAGAATAGAATGAATATGACCCTGTTCTCTCCTTAAAAATAAAAAATCTTATACCTGAAAAACAAATAGAATGGCACCCTTCTAGAAGCTGAAGGCCAGTTTGCTTATTCAAGAAAAAGGACTGGTTACTTGGCAAATCAAAACAACCAGTGCCAGGCCAGACCCTGAAGATCAAAGCACTTTTTATTTTATCTTTTTAACCCGAGGGTCTATAAACTCTGCATTTTTTTTTCCCTCTGTGATAGAGAATCTAACCATCACCTTTATATTAAACATTGTTAGGGCCTCTACCATGTTACCTGGATGACAAAGGGTGAAGCGTAAGGTTTCCTAAATTAGGGAAGAAACTTAAATGTACTAATACAGTTAGATCCTACCTGGATTTCCACTGGCCTCTGATAGAATTTCATACCAAACGCTATTGCATAACTGGACACAGCAAAGCCTCTAGTATTTACACTGGAGACTAAGGTCTGACATTCTGTCTAAATGAAATTTCCCAGTTGTCCCAAGCAGTTTTTACCTTGATTCTATGCTAGCAGTTTGAAATGTCACTACATATTGCTTCAATGACAGGTGAGCCAAAGCCAAAGCCAGCTTGGCTGGTGCTCAGAGCACACAGGCCCGGGAACCAGATTAGTGTCCTCTGCCCCACTGTCCTTAGAGCGCTGGCCCATGCTCTGTCCCACTGAGCAGCACTCCAAAGGGGACCCAAAAACTCTGCCAGTGACCCTCTCAAAAGGGGGGACTATGGACCATTATCACTGAAAAAAAAAAACACTAACACCCAATCTCTGTGTGTCTTTTTCCCTATCTGTGCTTGAAAGAATAAAAGGTTGCCTTTTGGAGTGAGTTTCAGCAACAGCCAGCCCTATTTTTATTATCTGAATATACATTTAAAACAAAAAGTAGAGTTTCATAAAACTGCCATCATGTTAAAAAATTGGAGTCACATATCCTTAGGTGACTCCAAGGTCTTGGTTTTTTTTTTTCCTTCTTTTTAATACTGGAAGGCAGCTTCTACCACCCCCGCCTTCCTTCCCATATGGGAGGGGAGGTAATCAGAAGGCATGTCTTCGGGCTTCATCAACAGTGTAAATCAATTAAGAGCATCGCTATTCCCCCCAGGAAGCCATCCCTTTGCACATCATCCTGGCTTAACATGATGAGATATGGGAGTCCCCACTCACAAAGGTAAAGATTCCTCACCTGGACAGTCCCGCCAAGATTAGAGCAGCCTTTGGGCACATCCAGAATCTGTCACCTTGCCAGGCACTCCATCCAGCCCTTGGGGACTGACATACTGCTTGCTTTGACCAAGAGGCTCTGTGACTCGGTTTCCCCTCTCTGACACAAACAGGACCCTGGCTTGGGTAATGTTTTATCACGTCCTGATTTCAAAGCTTACTCTTTAGGTAGAGCATAATTTCTAAGCATTTAAAACTCTCTCCAGACATGACTTGAGCTCTTCTTTACAAATACCTTTTCTTTCTAGAAACCCTGCACCAGTATGAATAATGGAGGGAACCGCACAGTCATGCCTTTCATTTTGAGCAAATCAAAAATCTGGGGAAAACTCACCTGGAGTTGAGACAATGTAAGGAAAACACCAAATTCCCTTCAAAAATCTGAGGGGCTGTCTGACCTGTGGATTGAGGTTTAGATGGATATGGGCTCAAACTGTATCTACTCAAGAAGTTTGAGTAGAACAAAATGCCAAGCCTGGTGAACGGTCTTCAGCTGAGAGGAATGGAGGTGTAGCAGGCGTAGCGGGAGAGGGATTAGCACCCGCAAAATCAATCTTGACCATGCAGGAGGTAACAAGTGCCCTGGCCACACTCCAGAGATTACCTGGGCCGATAAAGAGAGTGGATGAATCCACTCAACCTCATGTTCTTGTGGTCTCTCTCTCTGCCTCTCTCTTGTGTGCACATGTGCAGTAAAGGCATGTTGCAGAAGCACTGGATGACCAGGTACACTTTAAGAAATGGCGCAATCCTGAGATTCTCTAAGTCTATATATATCAGATGGAAATAAGAATGAAAAGAAATGGCCCAGTCTCTATTTCTCACTTTTTCAGCCCACTTTTTCATTTTTAGGCAAAATATACCCATTTTAGACCTTCCTGATTTTTCTGAACAGTGCCATAGAAAACCCTTACATCAGTATTGTCTTTCCAGGAATGTTGGGCTCTTAAAGCAGGAAGCGAGCATTAATTACTCATTTACTCCACAGCAGTTACGCGAACAAAACCCGGTTAGACTGACAAATACACAGCAACAGGCACCAATTTGCAACTGGAAAAAAGTGACCTGTTCACCTGTTAAAAATTAATACCTCATATAGAGGCATAAGCTGGAGAAATAAAATCCAGTGCCTGGCAGGGGTCAACCTCCTTCTTAAGGCTTCCTTTCATAGATTTTATTTTCTGTTTCTTAAAGGGATCAGGCAATTCACTCATACGGTTTCAGTCATTCTATGAAAAGACTCATCAGCGTACTAGCTCTGAGAATGCGCGCCCAGCACTGCTCCCTGGACACGCTCTAAAGGAAGACTAGAAAAGGTGGGGACAGAACCCTGTTCTGGGGCCAGGGTTCTCTCCAGGACAGGATCCTCAGTGATGGCGTGCACCCATGAGAAGAAAGCTCACAAGGACTTTCTCATGCCTTATGCCTGACATTTTGGCTTTCTAATTTTTCAAATATCTTTTCTAATTGCTGAAGGCTGATGTCCTCCTTAAGTCATGTAAGTGGCTTAAAATGACCCCTTGGCACTTTCAAATTGTTACGTGCACCAAATTTGTCACGTTTCAGATCCCGATCATATCAAAAAAAGTACAAATGGTCCAGGGAACCTGACTAGGCAGTGGTGCAGTGGATAGAACATCAGACTGGGATGTGAAGGACCCAGGTTTGAAAAACCCGAGGTCTCTGGCTTGAGCGCGGGGCCGCTGGCTTGAGCAAGGGGTCACTCGCTCTGCTGGAGCCCTCCGGTCAAGGCACATATGGAGAAAGCAATCAATAAACAGCTAAGGTGCTGCAACGAAGAGCTGATGCTTCTCATCTCTCTCCCTTCCTGCCTGTCTGTCCTTATCTATCCCTCTCTCTGATTCTCTGTCTCTGTCAAAAATAAAATAAAATGAAGTCCAGGGAAGAAAGCTAGCATTTATTCGGTGATAATTAAATTCCAGGAATTGTTACATACACGATCACATTTGACCTGTAAACTAGATATTTCACAACCTTTATGGTGATGAGGCTCAGAGAGGTAAAGTAACTCGCTTAGTGCCCCACAGTTAGTAAATACCTTCACCAGGCTTTGAACACACTTCTAAGCCCAAAGTACCACTCTTTCCCAAACACCAGCGGACTGCAATAAAGTCTGCAGTAGATGCTGTCCTGCCATTCTCAGGTTAGTAAGAATCACCACCACATTCTTATTTGGGACTCAATTCAGAATCTATGTTCCCGGAATGAAGATACAGTTTGATGACACAAATGGACCAATATGTATTAAGTTCCCAGTTTCCAAGTGTCCAGTGCAACCCCTGAGGCTGCAGTGCCTCGTGGACAGAAGCTACTCCTGGGGTGTAAGAGACGGCCCTTCCCACGGCACGCGTTCACGGCACAGGGGAAGGGGCCCGCGCCTGGGCGCTCAAGTCCCGCGGGGGCTCTCACTTCTCAGTCTGCTTTCTCTCGTGTGAAATGAGAGATGAAGAGGAGATGACCTCAAAGGTCCTTTTCAGTTCCATGTATGAGAAAATATTCCGAGGTTTGGGAAGAAAACGTTAAAACATGAAATAAGGAACCACGAGATGTCAGAGAGGGAAAGAAAGTCAGAGATCAGTGAGGATACTATTTTCATTTTATACAGGAAGAAGAAAAGAGGCCAAAAGTGACATCCAGAATACACCCCTAGGAAGTGAACCATGTATATAAATAACTGGGGTTCCCTGAGTTTCCATCAACCCTCCTTCTACAACGCAGAGCAGGATGAGCTGAAAACGAAACATAATTAAGGGGAGAATGTAGAGAAATCAGTAAAAATCACAATGATCATATCTCCCCCCCACACACAGATTATGAATTAACTACATTTTCATTTATTTTGTTCTCCACTTTAACGAGAAAGATGTCCCCATGAGGAGTCAATTTATAAGAAGTGCTCCTAGGAGTAGATACACAGCCAACTATTAACACTTATAGCTTCAAAGTCAGTTGTTCTCACTTTTTCTTTTTCTTTTTTAAATTTCATTTTAGAGAGGAGAGAGAAAGGGAGAGAGAGAGACAGAGAGGAGAGAGAGACAGAGAGAGAAGGGAAGGTGGGGAAGAGCTGGAAGCATCAACTCCCATATGTACCTTGGCCAGGCAAGCCCAGGCTTTCGAACCGGCGACCTCAGCATTTCCAGGTCAACACTTTATCCACTGCGCCACCACAGGTCAGGCTATTCTCACTTTTTCATGAGCGGAAAATCAACCTGAGTGCTGAAGTGTAAATTCCCTGCCCCCCACCCCCAAAGGTTCTGATTCACGGCGAGGCAAGGGCCCAGGCACTGAATTAACAAGAGAAGAGGTCAAGGCTGAGATCTGTAGTTAGGAACCTCATGTTCTAAAGCTAAGTAAGTGAAGTGAATAAAATTTTGTTAATCACGGTCACCCGGAGACAACAGATGACCCTGGGGCAATTCTGAACAGTTATTAAAATGGCAGAGTTTTTTGTTTAATCTTCAGAAATGTAAACTGACCCAAGCACCCCATTCTACCAGAGATGCCTGTTTGTCAGCCGTGTGTTCTTTTCTGCGCACAATGTTAGCACATTCGTAAATAAACCCCTTAAAGTGGGACTTTTATGGGACCATGGAATATCTGGTTTAAAATAGACGAAATCACTATGACAACTCTAATTTTATAATAAGAAAACCCATAAGTGTCCTAGCAAAGAAGAGGAAAAGCTAAACTACGGTTTCGAAACACTGTGTCTCGTGAGGTTTTTCTGCAATTGGAAATGTTCCGTCTTCATAAGAAAGAAGTCTTTGCAGCCCCTTTAGGTCATGTTATAAGGAGAGGCCCAGACAAGGTCATAAAATATTCAGTATAGCAGTTTTCAAAACCCACAAAGTTTCACACAGGAGCTCATATTATTCCAACATGCACCGCAAATGAACAGGGTTACATGAAATTGGAAATGATATCCTCTGGCCCCTGCTCCATCAC
This sequence comes from Saccopteryx leptura, assembly GCF_036850995.1. Classification (NCBI taxonomy): domain Eukaryota; kingdom Metazoa; phylum Chordata; class Mammalia; order Chiroptera; family Emballonuridae; genus Saccopteryx; species Saccopteryx leptura. The sequence goes on along the minus strand of NC_089503.1, from coordinate 31,464,898 downwards.
CCTCGCCCGGCCGTACGTGTGGTGGGCTTGGATTACATACCCCAGCATCAAACATTTTTCTCTTTGGAAATCCTGAGGACATGTGTATTGTGACAATCAGTTTTGTTCAAGGGTGGCCACCATTTTCTGAAAGCCAAACTGACACTCTTTCTTTCCAGGAATGAAAAGGCAACAAAAAGTGATTTGAGATCTCTGGAGACCAACAGCAGCAAGGAGCCCCTATTTGAGAGTCAGCCTGGTGTCAGTTCCATTTTGTAGCACACATGACACTTGGCAGGAAGAAGAAAACGGTGGAAGCTCAAGCGGCACGGAGGCGCACTGGGCATTTCGTCCTCGGCACAGCCAAGACCTCAGGTGCCCTCGGATGAAGCAGTGATGGACAGATAAGCGTTCCGGACCCTGCTTCCAGCATCTTCTATTTACACACAGAGGGTCCTGTGATCTTTGTGAAAACTGGCTTTGCATTTCTCTAACTGTTATGCCATAGTCTTTGCTTTTTCTTAAATTTTTTATGCATTTCTGCTTTCGTTGGCCACAATAATAACACGGAGTCCAATCCCCCAGCCATTTCAAATGGAAGAAAGCCTTACTTGACAAAAATGAGAACTCTACAATCCCGGATTTCTGGAGGGTGATGTGGGGCAGGAGTTACATCTGCTAAACAGAACCTGATGGATAGTGAGTGGAAATGTAAAATGGTGCAGCTGCTGTGGAAATGGTGTAAGTTCTCAAAAAACTAAACATAGCATTACCATGCAGTGCAGCAATTCCACTCTCGGCTCCCCACCCGGAAGAAGTAGAAACAGGGACTCACACAGATCTCTGCATACTCATGTTCACAGCAGCATGTCTCACAGTCATCAAAAGGTGGAAGCCATCCCAGTGTCCACCAACAGATGAACTGATAAACAACATATAGCATATACATAGAGCAGAGGGGAGTCTGACACACACTAGAGCATGGTTGAACCGTGAAGATGGTATGTTGATAAGCCAAATCTGAAAGGACATATATTATATGATTCCCCTTATATGAGAACCTTAGAGTAGTCAAATTCATACAGATAGAAAGCGGAATGGTGGCTGCTAGGGCTTGGGGGACGATGAGAGTTACTGTTCAAAGGGTACAGAGTTTCAGTTTGAGATGTCAGTGATGTTCTGGAGATGGTGGTGGTGGTGACGGTTGCACAACAATACAAATATACTTAACACCACTCCACTGAATTGTACACTGAAAAATGGTTAAAATGGCAAATTTTATGTTATATACTTTTATCACACACATAGAAGAACCTTGATAAGGAAATGGTGATGCTAAAACTGAGATCCCATGAATGGGACTCCGGTAGCATTTCACCTGTGCCACAGCACAGCTGAGTGGCAGCGAGTCTGTCTCTGCAGGAGCGCGAGGCTGCCCCGCCTTCTCACACTCCAACATCAGGACCATGAGCGACATCCCTGAACACTGTCAGCATCGCTGCAGGATAAAGAGAGGGCCACGAATGGCCCCGCCGTCCAAGTGCATCACCTGGAGCAGGAATATCATGAGAAAGACCTTACAGAAGAGAGAATCTTCCCTGGAAGTTCACTACAATAGCTAAATCTTCTCTTGGAAGAGTAAATGCTCTTTTAACTTTCTCATATTTAAACAAAAACATCTTGACACTTTAAGCACTAGAATTGTTTCCAAGTCTTATTTCGGATTCTGAAGGCAAGCATCGTATATTTCCTATCACAAATAGAAACTCAGCCCAGTTTCGGGAGATTAGCCTCTGTAAACAATTCAGGCAGTGAGGCTGGGTGCTCCCCGTCTCCCGTTAAATGGTCCGATCAACTTACCAACTGTAATTCAGTAAGTCTGTGTGCCTCTTTCAAGTGTTGCCAGATTCAGAAGTCTGGGAAGTGGGTATTTGGGGAGACGAGGGAAAAGACTGCAGTTCGCCAGGCAGGGATCTGCACTAAAGAACTTGGAAAGCTTTGCCCTGGTTCTGGGCACATTTTGAGAACACAGAACAGAAAGTTCACGTTCAACACCTGTTCTTCATTACCCTCCGCTTTCCAGGGTAAAGATATCCCCATTACCCGGGAGTATTCAAAGATATAAACATTACTTGAACTTAACAACAATCTGAAAGTAGCAATAGGCAGATTGCAAACCAAAGCAACTCGGCCAGCACCAGCCCCCAGCATGGACTCTCTTCTGTTCCTCTAGGGCCCGTCCGGAAAGAGGAGAAAACCACCCGCAACCTAGATCCAACCTGGGCACGAAGGAACAGGCTGCAGTGTCTGTTCTGCATAAAAACCACTGCATCAATAATGCAAATAATTTTAAACTATGTAAAGGTACCAAGAGTCTTTCGAAAGTATATTCAGAAATAGTCTTAAAAAGGAAAGGGGAAATAAGTCACTTTTAAGTATTATTTTAAACAATGACTTCTTTCATTTAGGGGGAAAAAAATCCTGTTTCTATTTCTGGTCCTCGGTCTATTTCCCTGGAGTGGATCTCTGAGAGGAGTTTACTAACGTCCAAGTACTTGCAAACAAGGAGTCCAATAAGACCCTATTCCCATCCACTCTGACTTCCACAGAACTGATTAAATAAAAAGCCACTGTAGTAGGTTTAGTTGATGGAAACTGAAATAAATAGATGTATTTGTTACCCACACGGCAAAAAGTATGGAAAAGGGCACAGTCTCTATCATCTGGTATTTATTTGATGGATGGAAAGTTTAGTAAGAATCAGAAGCGACGCATGTGGGGAGATTTTAAATCTGGGGAGAAAAAAGGGGTCGCACGGTAGGGAGCAGGGTGGGGAAAGAGGTACTGTCTGCTGGAGGAAAGATGGCCGTTCCGAAAGATCCTGTGGTTTAGAAAGAGACAAATGCAATAGTTAAGAATAGCTGAGTGACTTCAGCATTTAATCCGTCACTGCGCACTCCAGGTCCCCACCCAGGCACTCCAGAGGCCGCTCTCTCTGCACAGGGTGGGCATCTTCAGTTCTTACAAATTCCCCAAGAAAGTCTTCCGTGCCTTCTAACTGGGAGACCCTGGCCAGGGAACCAAAGTTTACCAAGATTCAAACTTATGGAAGAGCGAGAGGAAAAAAAAAATCCTAACACACTTTCTTTGTACAGATTTATGTCACTCAGAAAGGTTTCTCTGCCATCTATTCAGGCCAATTGTGAAATGTCACTTACAATATAACTCTGAGAACCACTGAAGAAAATAAACACCAGCTAGGGTGCAGTTCTGTAGAGGTACCTAGCTTCAAAGCGGAGCTGTCCCTTTTCCTGCCCCTCCCCATTGACCGCTCAGAGTGCACCCTCATTAGCTGCTTCTCCATGTCATGCCTCCACTGCCCCACAGCCCTGGCTTCCATTAGGGATCAACGGTAAGCTGATGGCATGTCACGCCCAGCAAGGTAGAGCTTGCGACCCAGGCTGAGGCCACTAGTGCATTCCATTGCTCTGTCCCTGGTTATTGGTACGAGGATGGAGACAGGGCCCAGGTCAGCCCCAGGTTCAGCGTCAGGATTTGGCCGACTCTGCTATCCCCTACATAGTCCCCTTTCCCCTCTTAGCCCTCTAAAGCCACTGGCAGCTGTTTGGAAAGCACGAGAAGATAGCATAGCTCAGAATTGAGCCACCTCTACAAAATGGAAAGGGAGAAACAGTCTCTGTTTATGGCCATCTCCAAACTGCCTCTCAAGCCGTATCTACCTTTGAATTTTCCAAATATGCAAGCCAATACATTCCATTTGTTCAGGCCAGCTTGGGTTGTCTCCAGTCACTTCTAACAAAATAATTCTCGCTGATATGGAGTTTTGCTTAAACTGTTATACTTTTTAATAAAGTAAAGTATTTATTTGGACCTCAGACTAGTGAAATTTTAGAAAATATAGGGCTAGGTTGTATTTCTCCATACAATATCTAAAGAAACAAGATTCATAGAGAACATTCCAACTCTTTGACTATAAGTATATAGTAAGCATTCAATAAAAATGTGATCAATTATATTGATATATATTTAAGATAACTATACAAGCACCCATTACAAATAAGTGGAATGATAAATAAATATCAGCCTGTTTGACTAGGTCTTTTATCAGAGCCAGAGGTTACCAGACTTGACAATTTTGCGGATGAGTAAAATGTGAAGAAATGCTTTAGGTACTCTTAAGTTGTTAATTTTTATTCTACCATGAAAAGATGCTAAAACACAGACATACACACACACACAACACAACACACTAGATCATCCAGTACACTTCATTCAAAAAATAAAGCTCAAAATACAGGATGACCATAATTTCAGAATGAAAATTCTTCTCAAGAAGCTGATAACAATGAAAACACAACACACGTACACATTATCTTTTTTTTCTCACTTCAGCATGATAATACAATGGAAGTTTACTTTTTGCTTCTTGATATACCTGACATAATAATAAACTTAGGCTCCTCCCTAGTACAGACGGGCTATTTCTTCATCATCTGGATTAACTAACATAGCCTTCCATGTATCTGTTTTGTATTGGGGCAGAAAACCTGTAAATCTGAGCCTACTTTGTGTATGAGAAGAGTCTCCGATCAAGTCTAGAGAAAAGCCTGGGAATGCTCAAAGCTGTGGCATATTTGCTCATCTTCAATCAATTCACTTCTATGATTTATTATGTTATAAAATTATACTTTTTATATTATTTCATGTGTTAGCTTCTTTTGTGAGGGTGCAAAGATGTAGGTGAGAAAGTTCTTAAGGAATTTACTGGGATGCGAAGCCAATGTGAACACCCATGAGACACCTGGATACCTCACAGGCTTTCGGCATGATCCAAATCAGGTCAGAGCTCAGGTTCGGTATCAAGCAAACTGAGCCTGATTCTTTTTTCTGCTACTCACGAGCTATATGATTCTAGACAAGTCACCTGCAGGTAATGGCCACAGGTTCTACATAATGGGGATTAGTATACCTTCCTCACAGGGTTGCAAAGGTGAAATAAGACGTTCGGCAATTTCTGGCACATGGTATACTTTGCAAATTAACAGTATCTCAAGTGGCTCAAGCTGCAATTGCATTTAGAGTTCATGCAGTATGTTAATTAAATAGGTAAAGCAGGAATATTAAAGCAATTGGAAAAACTGATGGGGTCTAGGGCACATTGGGGCATACGTGTGCGACGGAAAACCTCCGAACTCATTTGGTCATTTATCTGCCTAAACAAAATAGTGTACTTGGAAAACACATCTAGAGTCCAAATGTAGCCCTTATTCCTAATTCAGGAAATAGGCAAGTAGACTCTGAAAAGATAGGAAAAAGAGTGGAGGGTTTCAGTGAATGAAGTGTATTTTAAAGCTACATCCAAGCTTTAGTAATTATAATGTCTCCCCTAAAAGGTCCACTCACTAACACATGCTTTATTCCTGTGCACAGCACTTATGGGTCTGAGATATTTCACATTACTTTTATTTTTGGTCTACCTATTTCTTGCTAGAATAGAAGCTCCATGTGAGCACAAACTTTGTTCCTAAGCCTGACAAAAGAAAGTGACCCATTAACATTTCCTGAACGTCAAAATCAGAGTTATTATTTGTTCCTGTGGATTTCTACACAGAATCACTACTTTCCAATTTGGAATTTTAGTTTCTGAAATTTAACAGGTTTATCTTCCCCCTTTCAATGAGTACCCAGGAAGGAGGGCAATAGCCAGGTAATTCAGAAAAGGGATTCAGAAATGGAGAATTTGTTTCAAAGATGTTAGAAGAGGAACTTGGACTTAGTAACTAATTGTAGGATGTCCCTGTCGTCTCTGGGGCCAAAGTGACAAAGAGAGGAGGTGTCCTTGCTGGAGGCCAGGGTGACCTGACAGTGGACCCATAATGATCATCCAGCAAAAGCTGGGTCCACTGAGGAAAGGGTCCTCCAGGGGAAGCCAGACTCCAGAGCCCCGCTGGAGGTCAGTGTGCAAAGGAGCCAGGAAACTGAGTTGGCAGCTGTCAATCTGCCCTATGATAGAGAGGGGAGCAGGACAGGGACAGGGACAGAGCTGAATGCAAAGAGCAAAGGGTCTGCGCAGACTCAGTTTGAAAACATTAACACGGAAGGGGCAATGACATGTGGGTCCAGGGGCCAGGGACTGAGCGGCTCTCTGTCATCTTCCCCTGCTTTCCATACTTTTGTGAATTCAACTAAAACAGGACTCTTCAGCCCGAATACCTATTGAACATTTGGATAAATGCATTTGAAAGAGATAATTATTAAGACCTGCACCACCAACCATGCCATTCTGATTCTTTACTTCTGAGCAAATTCAATTTGGTAAAAATGGGAAATGATGGCTAACACTATACCTATTTGAGCACACTGGTGAGCCTCTGAATCAGAAGTGTGTGTGTGTGTGTGTAAGAATATAACAAATACTTGAAGCATATACACATAGTTCGAATTCTTACCATCATACATAAGAGAATAGTTAACAGAAATACTAATCTCTGTTTTGTTTTCCTCTCCCTTATCCCAAGAAGGCCTTTGTGTTCCTTTGCCTCAGGGGTGTTTATATCAAGGGTTAAGTAGAAGTTGCCAGAATACCACCTGGCCCCACCCTTCCTGACTTGTTTTCACTGAGGGCATGCAGCTAGGTCCACACTGGGGAGGAGGGCCTGGTGAGTGCCCTTGGGGACAAGGGTGAAGGCGAAGAATTATGAGAAACAGGCGAGATAAACTAGAGAGGGACCCCCTCTACAGCTGAAACAGAAGACTGTCGGGACTAGTAAGGACTCCGCTGGAATTCCTGGCAAGGGTGCGGGATGGCGGGGGAGTGACAAGCCCTCCATGGGAACAGCTGTGAGGTGGCCCTCACCAGGACAAATCATGCCCTCACTTTCAGCTAGCCAGAGACCCCTCAGGTCAAGGAAGGTAAAACAGAACCATCATTTGCTTTCGAGGGACCATGCCACACCAAAAAAGGGCCCATCAAGCAGTGGACCAAAGTCCAGAGGGGCCCCTCCCAATGTCCTGGGTCTTTCCAAGGCCATGGGCTGGGAGCCAGGGCGGAGGGAGCATCATTCATGGGTGAAACCCGATTTCTCCCTAGGCTAAGGGGTAAGGGCTCAGATTGAGATTTATTTCAACCATGAAAGCAAACAAACAAGTCGATGTGAAACATCTTGCATCCACCTATCCTAGTGGAACAATAGTCACACCTGCTACACATGTTTAAATGCTTAAAAACTCAAGTTGCTGGTGCAGAGTTATAGCTCACGCCTTGGGCTTTCATCAGTAGATGCAGCTGTGGAACTGCTGGGTGTGGGCAGGGGCTGGTGACATTCGGAATCCTTACCTTGGGGATGGGCTTGCTGATGGTGTAACAGAACCTCAGGAAGGTGACACGAATGTCTCTTAGGGATCACTTGGGAGGACCAATCCCACATACTTCAGAGAAGACAACAGACTGGCCCAGAAGCCCCAAATTCAAGTGGAAGATGCCACACATTACAAGTGTTTCCCAAGCTTCAGCCCTCATGTACTAGAGTCACGATTCATTTGCCACATCTGCACACCACCTGCACTAATATTTACTGAACATTTCTCTACATATGGACTCATTTTTATTACTTAAATTTATTCTCACCCTAACCAACAGTATTCATGAAATCACAAGGTTGGTGTCCTACATTAACTCATCACACACCCACACGCATACACACACACACACACACACACACACACACACACACTTTCCAATATGCACAATAAATACGAAACTGCTAAAGAACAAACGTTCATCTGTGTGCTGCCTAAGATTACGTCATGCTTCATTAAGTGGCATAACTTAGCGCAGTTTGGGGAACCGCATCACATGCGTTTCTGTAAGAGCAACGCTTGTTCTGCGTGTTCTGATGACATTCTCCCTTCCCTTTGATCCCAGTTTCCAGACTTTGATATCCTTCTCATGATGATTGGTCTGAATATAAAATGACACTGAGAGAGAGAGCAAGGTAGGGAACAGAAAGGAGGGGCAGAAAGAGGAGGAAGAGATGAAATCATCAGGAGAGACAGGGGCAAGAAGAAGGAGAAAGAAAGATGCCCGGGCAAGAGATCTAAACAAAAATATCAAGGGCACAGGAACCTCTATATTTGTGTTATGTGTGTATGAGCAATGTAATCAAGCCAGGAAGTGTGCTTATCACGAATATGGTTACCTCATGAAGAGGCAGTATGATCGCTAAACAATGGTACCACGCTGGTCCCAAGCCTAAACCTGAAAATAGGAGAGAAACATGGACGCTCTCAACCTCCAGATCCTTCCAGAGCCCTTGGAGTTCACCCTGTCACTTGATCTTTGTCTTTTCACTCTACGGAGACTTACAGCTCGCCACACAGCCGGTCCTCCCTCGACACCTTCCCCACTTACCGTCCTTATCAGCTCAGGAAGAAATTTCTGCAAAACTCTTCCTCTGGTCACTGATATCTGGGAACCAAACCTATTAAGATATTTTTGATCCTTACTCATGCTATTTTGAATGTCTGGTGCACAGGAAGGAACCGATAAAAATAGAATTACAATGCCCTTACTGCCAAAGCAGCAAAGGGGCCGATTAAGATTGATGTCTGAATAAATACACAATAGCAGGCCCTACATTCTAATAGCCTTTGATGGCAGTAGAAAAAGCATGGAGTTTCCCCTGACTGTAACTGTGTACATTTCTATTCCCTTACCATGTTCTTTTTTTCCGAAAATCTGGCCCCTCTTGTTTCAAATATTAAAAGTCATGTAGAAAAAAAAATAAATCAAAGTCATGTAGAATAATAATGATAATAATATACATAATGGCTAATATTCATTGAGTGCTGACTAAATGACAGGTCTGGTTTGGGGAAGTTTGCATGTGCTAACTCACCCAATCCCCACAACAAATAACCCCAAAGGGATGCCTGGATACTGTTATTTCTATTTGTAGATGAGAAATGCAGAATCAGAGAGGGAGCAATAGCATAACAGAGAGATCCAAGCTCAGTCCTGCTCCTCCAAATTAGTAGCATGGGAGTCACTTAAACTCTCTTCATCCCAAGCCACCTCCATAGTGAGAGTAGCTAAGGTACAGGTTGCTATGAGGGCTAAATAAAAGATATGTCAAGTCCTTAAGAGTGCCTGCCACCACATAAGCCCCAAACACACTGCTATCACCATCACCATCACCACCGCCATCATCATCACCGTAATCATCATCTTTCCTTCTTCTATATTCTCCACTGATTAAGAGGAATATTCTCTCTTCTCTCTTTCACTATAAAATTGGTTATAATATATTAATCTTTCTATATGTTGTTGGATTTGTTAAATTTTGTCAAGTATTTTTGTGTCTATTGATAAGGCATATTATCCTGTAACTCTTTTTTTTTTTTTTTTTTTTTTTGGTGGGGAGTAATGTCTTTGTTAAAGTTTGGTATTGATATGCTGATCATAAAATGAGTTGAGAAGTATTCCCTCCCTCTTCTTCTAATTTCTGACTATGTGCAAGATTTTGATATTTCTTTTTTGAATGTTTGATGACCTTCACAAGCAGAGCCACCACCTGGAGTTTTTTTGTTGAGGTTTTTTTTGGAAATGAATTTTATTTCATTGTTATATATAGGACTATTCAAATTTTACATTTTATCTTGTGTCTTCTTCTAGTAAATTATACACTGGTTTTGTGTGTGTGTGTGGTTTTTTCTTTTTTTTTTTTTTTTTGTATTTTCCCAAAATTAGAAGCAGAGAGGCAGTCAGACTCCTGCATGCGCCCAACCGGGACCCACCCGGCATGCCCACGAGGGGTGATGCTCTGCCCATCTGGGCGTTGCTCCATTGCGGCCGGAGCCATTCTAGTACCTGAGGTGGAGGCCATAGAGTTGTTCTCAGCACCTGGGCCAACTTTGCTCCAATGGAGCCTTGGCTGCAGGAGGGAAAGAGAGAGACAAAGAAGAAGAAGGGGAAGGGTGGAGAAGCAGATAAGCACTTCTCCTGTGTGCCCTCACCGGAAATCGAACCCAGGACTTCCACATGCCTGGCTGACTCTTTACTGCTGAGCCAACTGGCCAAGGCATAAATTATACATTTTAAATTTGTTCATTTCATCTAAGTTTATTGGCATAAAGTTGTTTGTAATAATCTCATATTTTTTATGTTCTTAAGATCTGTAGTGATAACTCTTCTTTCATTCTTGATATTGGTGATTTATAATCTCTTTTTCCTTGATCATTCTAAGCTTATCATTTTTGCTGATCTTTTTAAGATCGAGTTTTAGCTGGCTATTTTCTGTTTTCTAGTTCACTGATTTCTGCTCCTTAATATTAGTAATTCCTTCATTCTACTTACTTTTGGAGCTGGTTTCGCTTTTCTTCTTCCAGGCGCCTGAGATAATTGGCTTCAGGTCTTTATTCATTTCTAATTATAAACACTGGAGCTAGAAATTCCCCTCTAAGCAGTGCTTTATCTGTACTCTGCAAATTGTACAGTATGGTATTTTCATGACTATTCCTTCGATTTGAAATGATTCCTACATTTAGGCATCTCTGACTCATGTAGAAGCATGTTGATTAATTTCCAAATATTTGGAGTTAATATAGCTTGTTGTTGTTGACTTCTTACTAAATTTCATTGTTTTGAGGGAATGATTTCCTGAAGTTAGATTTTAAAGCTTATAGAGTTACTGAAACTTGTTTTATGGTCTAGCACGTGGTCTACCTTGGTGACAGTACCCTATACGCTTGAAAAGAATGCAGTGGTTGGGTAAAGTGTTCTATAAATATCAGTTAGGTAAAGGTGGTTAGTAATGCTGTTCAGATTCTTTTACGTTTTACTGATTTTTATTTTTGTTCTAGTCAAAATCAATGGATGCGAGAGTTGTGTTAAAATCTATTGTGATTATGGAATTGTCCCTTTCTCCCTTTAACACTGTCAATATTTGCTTCATGTATTTCAAAGGCCCAGTGTTAAGCACATACACATTTATGACTGTTATGTCTTTCTAATGGGCTGACCCTTTTATCATTATGAATGTCTCTCTTTATCAATGATAATACTCTTCGTCTTAAAGCATATTTTACCTTATATTGATATAGCTATTCCAGAAGTCTTATGTTTACCATTTGTCTGGTACATCTTTTCCCATCTATTTACATCAACCTATTTGTATCATATATTTAAAGTGCATCTTTATATTTAAAGTGCATCTTTATATTTAAAATGATGCCTTTTTTAGATAAAATACAGTTTTCTAATTTATTCAAAAAATCTCTGCCTTTTAAGTTCATTTCATGTTACTATTCATGTGAGCAGATATAAGTCATCTCTTATTTATTTATTTTTGTCCTCTGTGTTTTGGTCTTTTGTTCATCCTTCCTAGCATCTTTTGTATTAAACTTATTTGTGTGTGTGTGAATTCTGCCTTACCAATTGGCTTCTAAGCTTTATATTATATTATACTTTAAGGGGTTGTTCTAGGGTTACTTTATACACCCTTACCATTTTACAGTAAAGTTAGAGATAATATTGTGCCATTTCACAGAAAACGTAAAAGTCTTGCAACCATGTTAAGTCTCCTCACATTACTATAGGACACAGTTGTCATATCACATCTACAGCTGTTATAAACATGAGAATGATAATATTTGTTTTAAACAGTCATGTATTTTTGAAAATAATCAGTGGGCAAGTAGGATTTATATCCACCCAGATATTAACCATTTCTGATGTTTTTCATTCATTCCTGAAGATCTGAGTTCCCTCCTCTCATTTCCCTACAGACTAAAGAGCTCAGTTAGCACTGCTGGTGGTGTGGGTTTGGCAGCAATAACTTTTCTTTGTTTCTTTTATCTGAAAATGTTATTTTGTTTTTATTCTTCCAGGATATTTTCTTTGGCTGAAGAATTCTGGGTTCACAGGTTTTCTTTGCCTTCAGCTTTTAAAGATATTCCACTGTTTTCTGCCCTCCATGGTTTCTGATGAGAAGTTTACTGACACTTAAATCATTGTTCCCTTAGAAGTAGTATGCTGTTTTTCACCTGGCTATCTTAACTATTTTCTCATTTTCTTTAGTTTTCAGCTATTTGACTATGATATTCTCATGCATAGTTTGCTTGACATTTTTCCCTATTTGGAGTCCACTGAGCTTTTAAATCTGTACATTTATGTATTTCAGCAAATTTGGGGACATTAGGGCATGATTTTCTCAAATAATTTTTGGTTCTATTCTCTTTTCTCCTCTGGGTCTTAAATAATCTTTGATATTGTTCTATAGATACTTGACAGAGCTAATAATTTTTTCTTCTCTTCTTTGCATTATATACTTTTTATTAATCTACTGTGAAACTTATCGACTCATTTTTCTTTTGTCCCATCTGCTATTAAACTTACATAATAAATGATACATTTAGGTATTATACTTTTACAGTTTTAATATTTCTATTTGGTTCATTATTTTTTTATATCACTTCTGATATCTCCTGGCTTTCCATTTATTACAAATATATTTTCAATCTTCACTTAACATAATTATAACTGCTTTAAAATCCTTTTCTACAAATTCAAAGATCTGATTCATCTTAAGGTTGGCCTCTGCTGATTATCTTTTCCCTTGACAATGGCTCTTCACATGTTAAATAATACTGTCTATTTTGAAGGCTATGCTGTAGAGACTCTGGATTGTATTATATTTCTCAGAAGAACTTTTATGATTTGTTTCAGCAGGCAATTCATTTGGTTAGACTCCAACTCTAAACTCTAGCCTGTCTGAGGTGGGTAGCCGTCCAGTTCTCAGTTCAGACTGCTTTCAATCCGCCCGTGCATGTGTGGCTCAGGAACCAGCCAGAGACTTGGATAGAGTTCCTACACAGAATTTGAGGCTCCTCTTGGCTCTCTTTTTTCTGGTATTTCCCCTTACTCACTAATAGCACTGGTTACTCTGAACTCTTTCAAATGGTTCCTCTTGCCAGAAAAAAAAAACAGAAAGGAAAAAAGAAAGAAAGAAAGAGTTCAAGCTCTCTGTTGGAATTGTAGCCACCCCATGCCACAACTCATATCTAATTGTGGGTGCCCTAGGGGGCAAAACCACAGAAATGGAAAACTCACTCTATGCCTGTTGCTGCCTCTAACTATCAACTCCCCTCCAAAAGCCTCCCTGCTTGTGTTTATTCTCCAAAGCCCTCAGGTAGTTATTTTTTCCCCCAAATTTTGTAGTTATTTGTGGAAGTTTCAATCTGTTAGGAGTTTATTCTTCCATTACCAAAGCAGAAGCCCATATTACCTTGTTCATAAAGTTCAAATCCAACAGCCATATATTATTTAGATATGTGTTTGTTTCGATAAATTTAAAGAAGCAAAACAAAATGATAAAGATAAAATTCAAATTAATGTACTCCTGAGAAGGAAGACAGAGGGATAAGCAAAGGGAAAACACATAGATCAATACAAATTATTGTCTGTGTTCCAGTGCTCTGGTTGTGTGTCGGCCAGTGGCTGTTCACTACATTACTCAGAAAAACATAAATAACATGATAATAATAAGGGTTTTGCATAGACCGGTGATGGCAGTGTGTCATGAGCCAAGGACTTAGATGAATTTAATTCTGTCCATCTAAAAACAAATGTTCACAGAGTCCCCATCAGAGAATCTTGCAAAGTCTCAATACCAACATGATTCTGAGACGCTCCAGTCACAGGGTCTAGGAAATAGCTAAGGATTTATGAGATTCATTGCTAGGTGAAATTTATGGACCATTCACATTTAGGTGCATCTTAGACACAAGGTTAAGAATGAGAATCCCCCCTAAATAATGTTGCCGTTTGAATGAGAAGGATAAAAAGACAAAACCAGGCGTGTGTGTATTGTTTCTTTGTTTGCAATACATACAGCCTGTTTGACCGAGACAGAAAAAGTTCCTAAGGGTTTAGCAGCAAAGAATAAGAAGGGAGATTGAATGTAAGAATGCTGAAGCATTCTCAAAGCAGGACAGAACTTCAGCTTGCATGCTTAAAAGCATGCGCACATGTCGAGGACCGTGGGACATTTTCCCAGAGAGGACTTGACAAGGAGTCTGCCTCTCTGGGCTTAAACTCTGCTGAATGGAACATCAAGAAGTATGCTAGGGGAGGAGGATCCCACTGGCCAAATGGGTGGAAAAAGTGATGCAATCAGAGAGTTCTTTCCCATCTCTAATGTTATGACTCTGTAAAAAGTAAGAGTCCAAACCACTTCAAAATAAGATCACTGGAGACCTGGCTTTGAAGACCAGGCCTGATGAGAAAGAAGTTGATCAAGATTGATTTTCCTGTTTGATATTCACATACCATGCCAAAATATACCTCCACCTGACTCCTGCTTCATAGCAAACACAGGGTAAAATTTTAAACGCATGCAGAACGTGTCTCCGGGAACTGGGAACGGCAGAGGGATAATCGACAAACAATATCACTGAGAAATAAAGGATTTGTTTCCTACAACCAAACCCTTGACAAATCATGCCCAATATAGTGTTTCTCAGGATATTTGAAAGAGCACCACAGAAAGCCCTTTTTCACCTGCTTGCTCTCTGGTTTGATTTTAAGAACTCCCAATGACTACCCTCGAAGAAAAAAAAAATACTGTTAGATTTTTTTTCTTTTATGTCATTACCAGTAAATTGCCCATACTATCTCAAGTCAGAAGTATAGAAACCTCTTTTTGTTGCTTTCACCAAAACATCCATAAAAACACATTTTAAAAGCTATGCTTTATAAAAAAAGACACTAAAAAAGAGGGGACAGAGAAATTTGCTAATTGCTGTAACATTCACATCTGCAGTCTGCTGAATACCTCTGAGGGTGTGGGAAATAGAGCCTCTGTGGGGAAAGGTAACCCTAATTATGCGACATGCTAGAGGCGCCCAAGTGTATGTCAGGAGCAGATGCTGATAAGATATGCTCCAAAGGAATTGTGTCTGGACTGTTTCAACGGGGAGCGTTGTTGGGGTAATGTTGGTATTTAGTTGTGATCTAGAGGCCAGCAAAGGTTAGGTTGGACAAAGCAGAGCTTAATGAAGATGCTAGTATCTGGGGTGAAGGAGCCACAAAGCCTTGCAAATTAGCAGCTGAATCCTGACACTCATTAGCGATTATATATGCAAGGGCTGCAACGTCAGCCCCAACCAGTAAAACAGCTTGGACGCTCAGCACACACACAAAGGAAATACAGTCAGTACAAAAATAAAGAACTGAGACCTTTGCAGTATCTTCCCTTTCACATTTTGACATTTTTGTTTTTCTTTTCTGCTTTTTTAAAGTATTAATGACAGGACCGCAGTTACTTACCTTCCAATTTAGTCCTAAAATAATTACAACTGCGACTAAAATGAGACTTCATTTATTTTAAAATCAAGGAAAGTCTAGTCAGAAATTGCTTCTGCTAAGTTCTATACAAGACATAATATATTCTTGTTAACTAACAAAACCAATAAATCAAGCTGAAGCACTTATTAAAGTATCTTAGAGCACCAAATTTATCACTGATGACAAATTTAATTTGGGACCCTGACAGTTTGCTTCTTGCACATACAGGATGCCAACAGATTTCTTTTTTGGGAGGAGAGGTTATTTCACAAGTAACAAATGCAGAAACTTACTAGAAATTTTTAAGGCAGTAAAAGATGAATCCTGACAGAAAATTGTGTTTTCCCCACAGTACCACAGTCCCTGGGAAAAGTTGTGCTTTAGAATTCTTTTCCAGAAAATTCTATCATCCACACGTTCAAGTTAGCAGAATTTTTAAAGTGGTGATAATGAGCATTTTACAAAGCAATTTATAATCATCACTCAGTTAATGTTCTATATCCACGGTGAGGACATTGCAAGTCCCTTGATAATGAAGATTAAAAAAAAAAAATTGAGGTCCAGTTTCCCTCTACGTCACAGGTAGACTAACTTCAACATGTAGCCGGGTCATTTGGCACAATAGATGGTGGAAAGAGAAAAAAAAAAGGAACTTCACAAAACTGTGTTGGGTCTTATGATTATTCAGTACTGTAGCTTGAAAGAACAATATCTTCACTTTAAGTGTCACACACGAATTGTACTCCAAATACACGTAAAATTATTACTAATAGGCAACCTTTGCGCAACCCGTAACGTCTAGACTACATAAAATGAATAATGCCTTATTTTCTGTCTCAGTCAACTGCATGATGCAGCTTATTGTACAACACAGCCAGGCTGCACAAGTTATATTTTCTACAAACTTCTCCTCCTCCTAAATCATAGCGCTATAATCCTACATTTGCATGTTCTTGCTGTCTTTTCAAACGGTATTTTCTTTCTTGACAATGCAATCAGCATATAAAAACCAAATTTCACCGCCTGGTCCCGTTTAGCACAAACTGAACACCCTAACCCACTGCCTGACAAGGGGAACGCATTAAGCTCTGGGACAAAAGCATCCAAGTCGACCTGTTTTGCAGACTGATTAATAGAAACAAGCTCTGAGGACTAATCACAAGTCTAGCAAGCCCTGTTTTGCAGATTAATAGAACAAAGACACAGGAGAGGAAGGGAGGTTACAGTACTGGAATACAAATAAGCAAAGGTAGGCACCAGGCTTCCCACCACGGAAGTCACATCCTGTAAAGTCAGACCCACATACCTTAAGTCCCAGGGAGCTACACTCAGGGATAAGTCAAAATGTGGCACCAAAGCGGTCTGGGGTCCATCAGTCATCCCAGCACAAAATGAGCCATCTAGGTGTACTTTCCTTAGAGATTCTGACTTCAAAGAGGAAACATTTTTCAGCAGAATGAGGCTGGCTCTGGGGGCTATGGGGGAACCCTTCCATTTCAGCCAGGTGAACCACCGCACCTGTTGATTTGGACGGATGCTTCTATCTCCCCACCTTTTGCAATGGCCCGACGCACAGGTACTCACTCTCTGGAGTGTGTGCATATGTTCAGGACCACAGATATCCAAGAACTACATACACAACGTCAGCAAAAAGAGCGTCACTTGCCAAATTACGCCTAGACACAACTTTTACAAGAGAATGTAGCCTTCTTTCCCTGACTATAAAAATAAAGACTCGCCCACTGTAAGAGTATACAATATCCCAGGGAAGTAGAATGAAAGAAAGGGGTGGAAAAAAAAGAACATTCACAAGAGAAAAATTGTTGTTACCCTTGTGGTGTATTCACCTCTCAGTTTGCATTTTCTCTATATTTTTATATGTTTTTGTAATGCTATGACCCTCTCTGTATATTTTTAATGGAGGCATGGCTTTTGAAATGCTCCCTGCTAAATGTAAAAAGAAAAACATACCAATGCTCTCTGATGACTGATGCTAATTCTTGAATGACTAAAACCTGGTGACTGTATGGATTTTTACTGGAATTGTAAAATCTTCATCCCTGTGAGTATCTGGTTCACTGAAGAGTGTTTACACAGCTTGGGAAACAGTCTTTAGGAATTCAGATGTCTTATTTTTTGCATGATTTCTTTCCTTGACGATTTTCTGCAGTAACTATTTTATTTCACCTTTTCTTTTTAATATTCTTACTTGTAGAACCTCAGAAAGACAATTATTTTGTCTCGTTCACAAGAAGAATGTAAGACTCCGCAGACAAAGGGAATGCATTTTCTCTGGCATCCCCGTAATTCTGCTTTATCAGTAATTCAATTATGCTGTGTCTTGCAATAATCAACCAAGGAAAAACACATTTGTCACGAAAATCATACATATCCACAGTCACCAAATCTCAAAACTGACTTCAGAGCTCAGTTGAGCCCGTGGTTGAGAGGCTAGACAAACTTCCAGATATACAAAGGCACGATCCTGTTTCTCCCAGGCTTTTCAGATCCGAGTTCAAACTCTACAGAGGGTAATTCCTATAGCAAATAACCTTAAACACCAATACCCTCCTTGGCATCAGGTTTTCTCTTTAACAGAAACAATGTGCAGCACATAGCTGGGTTTTGGCATGGAGGAAGGCACTCAGTGCCCTGAGATCTCCCTCGCCTCTATGGGACGCTGCTATGCCAGCCACCACCACACAGACTTCACCTCCGGCAGGAGCTGCGCAAAGCTCTATGGGACGCTGCTATGCCAGCAACCACCACACAGACTTCACCTCCGGCAGGAGCTGCGCAAAGCTCTATGGGACGCTGCTATGCCAGCCACCACCACACAGACTTCACCTCCGGCAGGAGCTGCGCAAAGGCACCGAGGTCGGGGCCAGCCCGAGACACACGCACTTAGGTTTCCCATATCCCCTACTCATTCTGCTGGATCAACAGGTAAGTTGTTCTCCTTGGAGAAACATGTCTCTTTAAGGGAGAGGCTGAATTTGGATAGAAAACTAGTCTTCGCTGTTTCATCTGAAACAAACAGAGAACAAACAAACAAAAAACCCAGGAAGCATGAGGAATGCTTAGTAACAGAGGCATTATAAGCATCACCCTAAAAATCCTCATTCACAAATGCTCCCTTCCCTATGAATTTATGTAAATATGTAATATATAAAAAGCCAACCTCACAAATGGCTTTTTCTTAAATTTCCTTCCCACATCTCCTGCCCCTTCGGTCAGACGCCAAGTGACAAGAAGTAGAAAAGAAAGCGGGGAGTGGTGGCTAACAATGTCCCAATGGCATATTTCCAACAAGTGTTGCCATCTACAATTTCAGAGTCGGTCTGAGTCTAGCATCTTTTGTTTGTTCTGAAAGGATCAAAATAAGAAGGTGTTTTCTACTGAGTCTTCATTCAGAATAAAAACAGAGGTCAGATGATGGCCAGTGAATTGAGCACGGGACTTTTAAGTCATGAAGACAATAAAAACATTTCTTTTTCCTGTTGCTGTCTTCAATCATCCTCTTTCTGGAACCAGGGTCCTCCAAGCTACTTCCCATTGCTCACGAAGCCTTTTGTGTGGCCTGAGATTTCAGTATATCTTATTGCATTCGGTGTTCAGATTGATATGGCCCATAATTTCAATACATATAGTAGCTCAAAACGTAGTAAGAAAAACAGTAACCTCCAGTTTTAAGCCCAGCAAGCATCAAAGCCACTTTAGTTTTAAGTACAGTTATTTTGTATGTAATAAGTTAAAAAAAAAAAAAAAGTAATGATCAATTTTAGGAAAGAATGGAAAAATGGAAAATCAGTGAGCCTACTCTGACTGGTTTTTATCCTTTACAAACACTGTATCAGTTTTACTTAGTCTTCAATGTTGATTTGCCAGAATTTCATCGGAAATTTTAGCACCACTTTTTAAAAAACAGAATCTATCCTAAACTACCATGCCAGATATTAGGTCTGAAAGCATCTCAATTACCGTCTAAGTATCACCAGCACCTTCAGATGCTGTCTTAGGAAATTCTATTCTGGGAAGAATCTTATTTAGGCTAGTTAGTTCTTAACAGTTTTTTCTAATGCGCCTTTCAGATACTAAGTGCTCCTCTTTGTTGACTTTTCATTTTTCACTGTAATTTTCATACTTGGATATTACTAGTCATAGTAACTCTATTTATACCTTAACTAAGCTGATCTTTTCTAATATTTGAGCAGAATTGTCTTCCTATATCCTCTCCTGAATTAATGCCGATTTGTAATTCATCTTTTTTGCTGTTTCTGAATGCAGACACGTTCTGCTCACCCGGAGGCTTTCAAATTTGTCACCAATTTCCTGTGTAAGCAGCCCTCATGGACCATTCCACATTCAATTTGTAGTCCCTATCCAAGATTACCTTTATTTTTCTTGGGTGAAAACACAGTGCCAAGCATTACTCATACATTCAAAATGATACTCGTGTAAGTGACCTTAAAAATGCCCATATGTCTTCATTTAACAGACATCCATTCACTCTTCCATGTCTTTTGACCAAATGCAGCTGATATATGGGGTTCCTTCCTTAAATGGTTTCCACTTATCCAGATCAGAAGCAACTTGCTGTGCAAAGAAACTGTACAATTGCTTTTAAAAATTCTCTCTCTCTCTCTCTCTCTCTCTCTCTCTCTCTCTCACACACACACACACACACACACACACAAACAAGGTAACCATTTTCTTACACTGTTCCCTATTCATCTCATTTCTGTCCCTTTTTGCTTCTCCCTTTCTCTCCTGGTCTACCATCATAAAGAAAGAAAAACAAAAAGCAAGCAAACAAAACAAGAACAAACAAAAAGATAATAGCCATTACAAAACTACACAACTGTTACTTTCCAGGGAAGAAAATCTTACTGAGCATTTACGGGGTGCCAGGAACTTAACAGCATTGTCACATTTTAATTCCATGAAAAAATATACTGAATGGCAAAAAAATAAATAAAGGCTTAGGGCTTGGACTTCCAGTTCGCTACTCAGGAAATGAGCTTCCTAGAGGGACTTATTTCACTCCTGTAAACTTTCAATTTTATCAAATGGGATTTGTAAAATTACCTTCTCTATAGGGTTGCTGTGAGGCTTAAAAACAGTGTCAAATAAGGCACCTGTATGTGGGTGATGCTCAACAAATATGTAGTAATTAATATTTGCATACCCATTTGACAGATACACCTGTAGTTCAGATTTAATCAGATTTAACTTGCTTAATGAGGTAAATGAGTTCTAAATGATAAAACTAAGACTCCAGCTTGCTGGGTTAGCTGTTTGTAAAGACCAAAGCCTACAGCCCTATCCTGCACACTGCCTTCCCACACCTTCAGCAGGTAAAACAAGGTTGCAGCTGTTTAAACTACGTTCAGCCTGGGGATCAGACCATTCAGGGTAAGTCTTTCTGTGGGGGAGGTCCTGCCAAGAGTCTGTTAATCTGAGGAAACTGGTGGTTTAAAGGAAGAGGGAATCAGCAGGAAGAGCTCCACCCAGTTTCAACAAAGCCTTCACTGTCAAGAGGGATGTCCCCCGAGCACAACGTGGTATGGCTTGTCCCCCAACAAGCCTCGCATGCTCTTCTAGGTGAATCCTTAGGAGGGTGAGTGATGCCATGCTTTGATGGCCCTCCCAAGAGCAGCTGAGAAGGGCTGAGGGACTCCCCCATGTCCAGTACAGAACACAGCCTGGCTTTGGTGATCATGACTACTGGGAAACCCCTGTGGCAGCATGCAGACTAACGAGAAGAGGCAGAAGGCTCGTCCTGAGGCTGCTCAGAGGTGGCGCCTGGCAGAATGGGAGCACTTGGTAGAAGGCAACTGCTAACTGATGTGCTCCACAGCCCACCTCACCGGCATCGCAGATCATCAGGAGGCTTAGAGGAACCCCTGGAGTGAGCTGGCCTTCCTTGTGAGCACATCTGACTACAGGGAGAAGTGCACCCCGGGAGGGCAGAGCGGCAGCAGAGACGGCAGCCAGGCAAGGATGGGTCAAGACTGCCAAGGGGACCCCAAAGGACTCACTATCTGGGAAGACCCGGAGAGATTCGCTTTACACTTAAGAGTTCACAGTAGAAAAGGAGAAATCGAGGTTTGCCGAAGAGTTTGAAAATAAGTGGTACACACTCTGCGTGACTTTAATTCAACTCTAAGAAGTCAACCCTTGAGATTTCCCCCATTGCAAACAGAGAATACTAAATATTTGATCACTGGTTTCTAAGGTGCAGAGGGCTTGCTGAGGGCCCACCTGGTCCAGCTTCCTCTCAAACACACACCTTACAGTGACTCCTTTCACCCCAACCTGAAGCAGCAGTCTCCACCTCTAACAGACACACAAACACTGCCACACCTGCTCACAACACGGAGATAAGGCATCGGAGGTAAAGAAATGACAAGAAGGAGCTTGAAAATACTGTTGGAGCCTTTCTGTGGAAACCTCTTCACTGCCTTCACGTTAAATTTGTCCAGCCACTCCCATTCTTCACCGTCACTAAACCGTAGGCACCCGCAGAGATGCTACTATGCTTTCTCTATTGCTGAATTAAGTTCAGGGAGGCTCTAGAGATGCATGGACATAGTTTAGTGCTTTGTTTGGTTCCATTATGCTCTGCCACCTCTGGTCCCCCTGCAGATTCAGGGCTGCGCTAGATCTTGTATTGGAAGTATTTTCTTTCCTTTTGTGACTGGGTGTCTCATCTGTGTAGGCCTTTAGTCCACCAGCCACAGACACATCTCCACCACCACCACCACCCTTATTCATTCATTTACTCAACAGATACGGACTAAGCATCCACTGCTCACTAGCACTGGGCTAGCCTAGGGTCTGTCAGAGAACAAAGCCAATAGGATTCCTGTCCTCATGGAGCTTAAAGCCATTGTATAATCAATCTCCTTCCATCCACCAACAACAAATCTGGGTTAAAAAGAAACCTGTCAGTATAACATGAGAAAGTGAAAGAACACCCAGCAGCCAGCCAGTTGGGTCTCAACACGAAGGTCTAGGTCTTCTTCACAGCAGAGTGCCTGGACACAGGCCAGGCCTGACTTCAGCGGGGGCGCCCGGCCAGCACTTCCTCCTCGGTGCGTGTGCCTGGGCGGCTGCCTCCCTCACCTGCCACTTGGCGCTTTGGAGGGGAAAAGCCACATGCACCTGATACTGGCCCCCGGTGGGTGTGCGAAAGAAAAGGAAGCTGTCTCCACGGAACAGAAAGACCCGCAGGAGCCGATCCTCATCTTAGGAGACGCAGATTTTTCATGTTTAAAACCCTAGGTTCTGGGGCACGCCACGTAAGACATACTGCATCATTCCTTTGTTGTGTCCCCTCCATGCTTACTTCCCCCCTGCAAGCGCCCGATCACCGCGTCCTGAATTTCTGTCTGAGCTTTTTGTAAGGGGATGGGAACAGACAAGGGTTCCGAGCGGCCACTTCCTCAGTAGCCCCAGGTAGAGCAGCAGAAGGACATCTGTGGTTCCTAAGATATCCTGGTTTAGTCTAAAGAACTCGGCAAAGGAACTCTGCATTCTAGCCCCATCCCCCCCCCCCCAAACTTCACAACGTGATTTTGGGCAAGTTACTTTTTCTATCAAAATCTCTATCTTGGTCTCCTCTGTCAAAAGGCAGCAATACAGAGGAGGCGTCCAAACACTTGGAAATGCTGTCTCTTACTATTATGAATACATGCTCTGCTTATTTTAATTGTTTAGAATTGTTTTTCAATTTAAAATTTAATTATTTAGAGTTGTTGTGAAGCCCAAATGAAAATGCCCTGAGTGAAAAATGCCAGCCCGGTACAAGTTTCTTATCGATGGTTGCCAATTCTGTTTGTCTCTCAAAAATGTGCAGGCAAAAATTTCAGTCGCGTCAATGGCTGATAGGCACATAAACACTTCAGTGCCACATCTGCCTCCACAGCCACCATCAAACCTGTCAGATAAAGGCACCGGGACGGGCCTTCGAGGTTCGGGCAGAGCGGGCAGGAAAGGACGCTCTGGATCCAACATCACCAGTTCTGCCCAACCAGGCTTTGGAAAGAGTGTTTACTGACACGGCTCTCAATGGGAGGTAGGAAGAGAAGTGATGGGTTTTGCTTTCTCCTTTTTCAAATAAACAGGGCAGTTGTTAAACCAGAAGTGAATCCGATCCCGTGTGGCTTTAAGAGCAGTCAGCTGCATTCTGAAACAGGCAAAAATGTAAACAGAGCCTGAAACTCTAGAGCAGGGCCGAACAGCCATAGGTTTCATAATGGGAGCGTCCACGGGCCATGAGCCAAGGAAAATGAAATGTTAGCCTGGGCCTTTAAACAGAATCATGTAAAAGCAGAGTGCATATTTGTTTAACACACACACAGACACACACACACACACACAGATCTTTTTCTGTGCCAATACCTTCCTGAACCCCCCTGAATAAAAGCTGGAATCCTGAGAACATGGTACACGACCAATATTGTTTGTACACTTCTGGTTTTTCAGCCATGAAAAGACTTTCCTGCTGAATGTGGAGATGTTTCTTTTTGTTTCTTCTTCTTCTTTTTATTTTATTTTGCACAAGTTAATTACAAAGTATGACTGTGAAAATAAAATAAATGAGCCCATTCCACTCATTCCCATATCTGAATTCTGTCATAAGAGTTGCCAGTTGGTTTTCTAATCCTCTCACTCAATATCTGCTGTTAATTTGTTCGCTGTTTCAAGAACTCGAAGACTGTCATCAAAGTACATGATGCATTACAAAACTTATAATTGGAAATAAAAACATCTGAAGCTTTCCTGACAGGGTAAACATAAAGTACTACTGCACGGAACAGAAAAAGGGACCCTGAGCAACCCTGTAACTATTGGTATGCAAGCCCAATTAGAAATGCTGCGGAGAGTAGAATCAACACTTTGCTCCCACTTTTTAAAATGCTGAGAAAATTACATCGAAATGAATGAATGAACTCAACATGTTTATGATCCTAAATGAAGGGGAGAGAAGCGGCAGGGGGTGGGGGGCGGGAGGGACCCTGCTCACACTTCCTTTGAAAATGCAACTCAATGGGCTTTCTCCTGCTATTTCAGCCATTTTAGAATTATACTGCCTAGGCCCCAGATCTAATTTTCCTGCAGCAGAAGTTAAGGCACTTCCTCCAGTTCCTAAATCTGACAAATTACACCTAGGTCTACTCTAACATGAAAGAGTGTGCTCTTTGTTGCTGACCCCTTGGTCAGCGTGGAGACCAGATTCCTGCACATCGGAAAGCCCCACTCATATTCATTAAAAGCCACGGGAGCCCAGCTCTGCATTTCTGGTGAAGAGGGGAAGGAGGGAGGTGCAGACTCCCGCTGAACCACAGTCTGCTCTGTTCAGTTCGGGGCAACAGAGACTTTTTACCTTTTGCAGCTTGGCTGCTGATCAATTAGTACCTGGATTCCCCCCCCCCCTCCAGCCCCCCATAGCATCTTAGTAACAGAAGAGCATTTGAAATCAGAAAAACAAAGAAAGGGGCTGGCTGATGTTTAAATGCCCATGAGTGAGTTTACCGAAACCTGTTTGCACTAAAACGTTGGCTACACGGATCAGGAACGAAAAATACAAAACTGATTCTAAAATTGCACTGCCCCTCTACCCTGGCCAGACAAGCAGTCAGTGACCACAGTGGCTAATACTGGACAGATTCGAGTGTCGTCTCCCCTTTCTAATCATCCTGACTTTTGGGAAAGACATTAGAGCTGAGCAGGATTGTAAAGAGGAAATCAGGAACCATACTGGCGGCAGAGCATCAACACGAGGGACTCAAGAAACCCACGTGCTTTCCTGATCTGACAGCAAAGCCTGAGGCGGACCTAATGGCCTGGCAACACAAGACCCTCTTCTAAAGGCTGGCCTGTGGCGGCACAGTAGATAAAGTGTCGACCTGGAACGCTGAGGTCGTTGGTTCGAAACCCTGGGCTTGCCCGGTCAAGGCACATACAAGAAGCAATTACGAGTTGATGCTTTCTGCTCCTTCTCCCCCACCTTTCTCTCTCTCTCTCGAAAATCAATAAATAAGATCTTTAAAAAAGGGGGAGAGAAAAACATATCAGGAGACCTTAAGAAAAGGTATGACTGAACTGTGAATCCCAAAGAGGACAGCCCATCATGCCTGATTCCTTTCCTTAAGATGCTTGGAATGATGAGATGGTGAAGAAAATATTCAGAAGCCACAGAAGCTGTCAGAAGGCCTCTTGAGGCAAGGGTATCCCCAGGAACATGTCAACTCTGTTCTGCCACAGGGGAGTACCTTTCTTCCAGGACAAGGCATCCCACTGGCAATGTCTTCAGTGAAGGCCACCGAAATTTCCCAGACCCATGAAACAGCATCCAACGGGTCTTCCTCGGGGATCTAAGAAGCACCACAGCGCACTCCAACAGTAAACACACGCGGACGGGATAGAGTGTTGTAAGTTATTTTCCACATACAAATTCCTGCTAAATTGTAAATCAGGAGATACTGTCTTCATGCTCCATGATCTTTAGGAAATTTTCAGCTATGCTACAAAGTGTAAACATGTGCTGAATGTGGACTAATATTCCTTTCCTCCAGGAGACCAGGCCATAATCCACACGTTCTAGATACCCGAGCCACAGCTGTCTTCCTAGGCAGGTGGCAATTACTCTGTAGAAACCTATGACAGGATGAAAACCCTTAGGCTCCAGGCTCCCATTTTGATTTCTGCTTTTAGGTTAAAATCGCTAGCAATATCAGCAAATCAGAACTTAAAATTCCCCCCCCAAAAAAGTCATTGGCAAAGCAGGTAAATAAAACTTAAATCAGTTTACATTCTTTGATATTGCAGTATCTAATGAGTTTACCGAGAGGCAGATATCAGGTATGGAAAAACTTAACATCTGAAGAGAGAAAAGTGATAACTTGGCTTCTAGTCAAATTCTTCATGGTGAATGAGGTTAAACATTGTTTAGGATATTAAAATAATCAAGCATGCCCACAAGATCCTGACTTTGAAGATTCTGGTTTTGGTGACCTGAAAGTGAGTGGCACAGGAGAGACCAGTGCAGACCTCACTGCCCCCGTTTTTACCAGAACAGAAGGTAAATGATTCACCTATTATCACCCAATCAGCAGAGGCTGACCTAGGGCTAGAACCCACCTCATCCTATTCTTCGTGGAATAGTCTTCGTATGAAGTGGACAACGGTATAAAGGAGATTGGAGACACCAACCCCACTATATCAGTAACAACTGCTGCTTATCCAGTGCTTTCTTGATACCAGGAAGTCCTCTGTGTGCTGCAGATGCATTAACTCATTTATCCTCCTAACAACCGTCTGAGGGATGTAACGTTGCCACCCCCCATTTTAGAGATGAGAAAACAGACCCATGGAGAAGTTCAGAAACTCGTCCCGGTCCCAGGACTGAAAAATTGGGTATCTGGGAACATCTGCCCTCCCTACACAGAAATACTCAGGTAGATGTTCCTAAGTCAATGTTTGGACTATCAACAGCCCTGGCCATATTAATTTTAACCAAATATCTTCACAGTAAGACCCAAATGACTGATGCTTCAAAATATAAGACTAAAGTGGCCTTTTCTTTAACCCCTGCATTTTTTCATCAAAAGACAAAGTAATAACAATTCCTAATGGGTGAGACAAATCCCATGTCAAGATCTCTCTCGTAAAGCGATGCTACGCAGGAAGTAGTTCAAACTTCCTGAAATCCCAACAGATTGTGTATAAACCTCAGGCTCCCATTCCAGACAGCTAATGGTCCCCATTCCCTTGACTTGACCACCTTTTCCAATATTAAAACGTTTGAATGACATGGACCCAGTTCAGACATAAACTTGTCCAGTGTTTGTACCACCATCCACAACAAATCATCCCTCATCACATCACATATTTGAATTTCTTTTCTTTTTGTTTTTAAGTTCTTGAGATGCTGCAAGATCTGCCCCAGGATCCAAGAAGCACTCCCTCATTCACCATAGCCATGATCGGATTTAGCTATCCCAGATCCTAAGCAGGGTTGGATCTGCTTGGAGCATGAGGAGGTTTGTTGCTGCCACGGTTTCGACAACTATCCGTCCAGGGATCTCAGAAAGCCCTGCGTGAGCAGGAACAGCCTTCAATCTTCTGTGTATCTTGGAAGATTTTTTTCAAAAATCATTCTGAAGTTATATAAAAAAATGACCGTAACTCCACATAGAGCTTCTCCATCCGTCAGAGGTCATTCCTCAACCACTGGAGACTCATTAAGAGGCGGGCTGGGAAGCAAGGCATGCTCTCCCTCCTGCTCTGTGCCCAGACGTACTAACAGCGACTTTCTACACTATTACCCTGAGGTCCGTTTCCGGATTCCTGTTTGATAAGACTAATGTCTGCTGTTTATTGTCTTATCCCTTTACGACCTTCTCACATATTAAAAAAAAAATTAATTGATATACATCAACCAAGCTGGGTCTAGCCACTGCAGATAAAACCCACCAGTTACCACATGGCCACTGCCACCTCCGCCACCGTGTGCCCCGTTCTCAGACTCCAGTTAGGATGCTACCATTTAGTATCTGTGTGATTCTCAATCACTTACTTCACCTTTCCGTGCCTGAATTTTCTCATCTGCCAAATAAGAATCATAATAGTGCCCATCTCTTAAAGGTATTTTGAATAAACGAGAGAATAGATAGAAAGGATTTAGACTAGTGCTTGCCATATAGAATAAGGACTCTATTAAGAGTTCACAATCATTGTCAGGTTGATTGTAACACGAATATACTATATATCCTGTAGACACTCATCAGTCTCTTCGAATGCCAGAGAAAGCAGAAAATATCTCAACTTTCTAGTATTACAGAGGACAAACCAATCTATTGAGTAGGGCAGCCGATCTGAATTTACTCTATGTGTCCTCTTCTAGCCTTAATCTACAACTCCTAGGGCAGGACTGGAAGGCTTCTCTGGGTGGGTGGGGGGGGGGAGGGGGAGAAGTTCATTCTGCTCTGTAAACACACAGAGCTCTCACAAAGTAAATAAATAATAATAAAAAAATCTAAGACTTCTTTGTTATCAATCTCCTGGTCATACATTCCCGTCTTAAAAGTGAGAAACTGGCTCGCAAGGCTCACATCCACATACTTAGGGGCAGAGTCCAGGGCAGAAGAGGTAGTAATTATGATCCTAAGCAAGCCACCAAGGACTCTTCTAAATCCACTGTAGGCGTCGCCTAGTTTAATCCTAAGAACCCTCTAAAGTAGGTGTTCTTTTTCACCCCCTGGAAGAGGCAGAGATTGGGGTTCAAACCTTGTGAATGAGCTTCTTCAAAACCAGACAACTAGGCCCTGGCCGGTTGGCTCAGTGGTAGAGCGTCGGCCTGGCATGCAGGAGTCTCGGGTTCGATTCCCGGCCAGGGCACACAGGAGAAGCACCCATCTGCTTCTCCACCCCTCCCCCTCTCTTTCCTCTCTGTCTCTTTCTTCACCTCCCTCAGCCCAGGCTCCATTGGAGCAAAGATGGCCCAGGCACTGAGGATGGCTCTGTGGCCTCTGCCTCAGGCGCTAGAATGGCTCTGGATGCAACAGAGCGATGTCCCAGATGTGCGGAGCATCGCCCCCTAGTGGGCATGCCGGGTGGATCCCAGTCGGGCGCATGTGGGAGTCTGTCTGACTGCCTCCCCGTTTCCAGCTTCGGAAAAATGCAAAAAAAAACCCCCAAAAAAACCCAGACAACTGCCAACTGATAGAGCTGAGATCAAAATACATCCTGTCTGGCCCCAAAGAATAGGCACCTGCTTCAAGTTTTCTAGATCTCAGCACGGAGAACTGGAGTACCGAGCTCTCGAACTGTAACTTCCAAACGGGCTGTGCATCAGCCTCATCTGGGAGCTTTGAAAAATACAGGTGCCTGGGCTCTACTTCAGGAAGGTGGACCAGAGTCTCACTGGGTGGGGCTTCAAAATCCATATTTCTTCAGAGTTAGTGATTCAGATGTGTAGGAAGATTCCAGAAACCCTTACCTAAGCAACATATTATATGAGTGCTTCCTGTATAAAATGAGAGGGAAAAGAGTGACCTAAGTCTGCAGGAAGGCTCAGTGTAGAGGAATCTGAATAAAGAGGAACAGGGGTGACCTTCCCCCACATCCTTCTGTGTCCCCCAGACCCTCACGAAGCCCCACCCATATCTGCCAAAGCCCTACTCCCATTGATCTTGCCAAAGACATCTGCATCACAATGAAAACAATAAACAGGGCCCTTTGCAGCCCTGCCAGACTGAGTGTTCTGTCGGAAATACAGCACTAGCTTCTTTCCAGCCTCATCCTCTTAATTCACAGCACCTAAGTCTGCACCAGGCTTTCTGATTGCGGAGCGCAAAAACGGAGGGCGAAGCTGTTTGAATGAACACTTACCAAGGTGCACCGTATATCCTGAATCCCTTCACTGTAACCTCCGAGTCTTGTAAGTAAATACTGTTTGTCAGGAGAGACTGGACGTTGTCAAAGTCCTCTGGTTTCAATTTGGACACAGAGGGGAAACGGTAGTAGTCCTGTTTAACAAGGTCTGCCATGAATTCCTTATCAAATGTCAGTTCATGATTCCCAGCAATCACTATTTTATATTCATATGGCAGGTTTCCTGAAATAAGAAAAAAAAAGAGCACCAATTAGCACGTTCATTTCCCATCACGAAGTACAACAGCTGAGACTGCGTGATTAGCAGACGGTTTACCCGAATGAAATAGCTCACGCGTTCCTTTATATTTCCATGGGAACCAAAATTTATGACTACTCCTTTATGCTAACAAAAATGACAATAAACGGGAGATGGGAAGCTGCTAAGAATCTGAAAAGCCACTAAGAAGACATTAAGTTTTCTGGTTCCATTTCTCTCTTCTGTATGCTACAGAGTCACTGTGATGAATCCAGCAAAAAGCACTTTAATCACGATCCTTTATAAAAAGGTCTGGACTTGGTTTGATCCTCAGAAAATAAGCAGATCACATCCTAAGGTATAGAAACATAGAATCAATATGTTGTACACCTGAAACTAATATAACACTGTATGCCAACTATACTTTAATAAAAAAAAAAAAAAGCAAGCCAACCAACTCTTCTTTAACAACTCTGATAATTGCTAGATGATATAAAAGATGCGGCTTAGCTGAGCATTCCACATTACAGAAATTGTGAATTACATAAACGAAAGGAAGTAGTACAATTTCATACAGTAAGTTCAAGTTTACCATTTGGCTTGGGAATAAAAAGAACATTAAGGATGCCTCCTCCCCCCCCCCCCCCGGATTAGAAGGCTAACTTTCCACCCATTGGGGATGGGAGAAGAAACTGTAAAGCTTTAACCCCCCTTTTAATATTTATGGTATGGAAATGTGAGCTCTCCGTGTGTGCTTTTTATGCAAAAGTTTCCCGATCGAAATGAGATAATTCTGGGAAGAAGAATGAAAGCTATAAAGGAAAACCCAAACACCAGACTTCTGCATAGATTTATAATGTTTGAATAAAGTACAGATCATACATATTAATAACTCACCGTGAGGCTATAAGAACCAAAATCCAAAGGGAGATAGTGCCGGGCAGCTGTCCCCATCCTGAAATTAATGCCCTTTTTACTTATTTTCATTACCCATCCCTCAAACCTCACCGCTGGGCTACTGCTCATTTCATTTTATTTTATTTCATTTTATTTTGAAAGGAAGAAGGGCGGGACAATGCAGTCTATCATTCCAGCTTCTTCAGACTCCTGGGTCCAACGCAAAATTAATGTTTCCTGCTATTCCAGGAAGAATGAAAGTTACCACTGTCAGGAAATTGGATACACTTGTTGTAAAGAACTGGTCCTTACCAGCAAGCCAGTGTGGATGATTTAATTAATGAAGCTTAGTGGGGAAGAGAATTATACTTTTTTTGAGGGAGAGGAGAGCACATTTCGTCGTGGATCCACTTGGATTCCAGCAATGCACACTGTAGAGCTCACACTGTGAAGTCCACAGTCCCAGCAGCACACTTGCAAACGTATCTGCTAATATTTAAGCGATTTTTAAGACTGCCAGACTACGCTTTGTAATGCGGCTGGTTTTTCTTTAGCTTTCACTTTTTAGGTTTCTAAACGTAAGAAAATCGCATCTATAGTATGTGGGTTAATGGGAAGGCTAAAGAGAGAGATGAAAGCAGTCAGAAAATGCCTCTGTAGGAAGATGAAACTGAAAACACGGTGGCCAAGTGTCAATGGGTATCCTTGACGATAGCCCACGCTGCTGCGACATGCCTTTGGCCTCAGTTATTTGCTAGGTGGACTGCTCACGGAAAACAGGGAGCTTCTCGCAAGTGCATGTTTATATGAGTTTATAATGTGCACTAGCATAAGGCAATAAGGAGTGCAATGCATACCGCAAGCTACTTGGGGAGCCTGATGATATTTTGCACAATTCCTTGCACTTAAAATACAGATGACAGATGTATAAACAGGTTGCAAATTCCCAGCACTGCCCACACTAGAAATCTGTGAGATGCCCTACAACTCTCCTATCACAATTCTGTGGCCCTACAGACCTAAACACCACACTGCCAAATTCACCTGTGTTCCTGAGGCTGGAACGTTTTCCTGGACAGTAACCTGTTCCAAGGCAGGTCCCACCGGCGCGAATCTTTGAGCGGTTCTATTTGTACAAGTTGCACTGCAGCTGCCCGGTTCCCCTTGAATCATTCATGATGATGGACTCACTGTAAACCCTTTCTTTATGCACCACTGCTCTTGCAAGAGGGCTTGGCCTCTCGCTTTTTCCACGTAGAGCTGCGGTGCAGAGATGGCGTGGGCGAGGCTGGCGGACACGGCAGACAGGAAGTAAGTACACGTTTCCCCTTCACACCAGTTGGGGGAAAAATAAAAAACACAAAACTACTGCAAAATAAATCTTCCGCAGGAAGACAGGACTCCTCGGTGTCTTTTTAATCAAATTGGGAGACTCGACATAAAGAAGTAGCCACCAGAATGAACGGCCGCAGGAACAGTGATGAAATTTACACATTTCCAACCAACTCATCTTTTTCTGAGAATCCAATAGTAGTTTCCGAGCGCCAATCTCTGTTACCTATGTTATGAGATTGTCTGACATATTTTCCTTTTTTTGCTGAACTGACCTTTCATCTATAATCTGCCAACCTTTATGTTTTATATGAAAAGTATAAGCAGGGCAGCTGTCAAATCTCCTGTTACTTGACAGCGTTTAAATTTTTTTTTCCAGACTAGATTAATTTGGAAGGTTCTGCAGTCGAGCTACCAACTTCTTGGTATTCGAATAGCATCAAACAAAAAGGTGCCTGCTCTTATCCTTTTTATTCAGACCAACCCATAAAAGCTGACCTGTCCGAATAAAAAAAATAAAATAAAAAACATCACAGCCACGTACAGTTTTTCTAACATGGAAAAATTCTTGCTTTGAATGACCTAAAGAACTCTACCAAGAAAAGCAGTTTCATCTTTCCCAAGATAGGATATGTGTTCTACTTGTGATATATTCAATTATTTTAGATGGGATGGAGATGAACTTTTGGCAAAATGTCAAACAGTTTTTGTAAGTTTTAAAAATACTGGTACATATTTTAAAAATACAGTATAACAGTGCAAATAACGTCAGTTTGTTTTCCTATTTTTCATTTCTCCATTTTTATATAGGGTGGGCAAAAGTCCATTTACAGTTGTTTGTATGGAAAATACTACAATAATTAATAAATAATACTGTAAGAATGAACTGTGTTTCATGTACAACCGTAAACCGACTTTTGCCCACCCTATCTATATTTAAAATAACAGATGACGTAAAAAAAAAAACTATTGGACAAAAACCTGTACAGATAATTCACAAATATGACAAATAATCTTTATACAGGTGATTCACAGAGATGATGATGGCAGCACGTGATGAATGACATGTGGAAAACTAGTCCATCAGTTCAGCTTGGAGCTGTGGAACATTGGGAGACCAACTCTTACAAGAAGCAATAAAGTCTTTTTTTTTTTTTTTTTTTTGCAACAGAGACAGAGAGACAGAGAGAAGGACAGACAGACAGAAAGGGAGAGATGAGAAGCATCAGTTCTTTGTTATA
This sequence comes from Saccopteryx leptura, assembly GCF_036850995.1. NCBI lineage: Eukaryota > Metazoa > Chordata > Mammalia > Chiroptera > Emballonuridae > Saccopteryx > Saccopteryx leptura. Next base: position 31,431,444 of record NC_089503.1, on the reverse strand, counting down.
GCACCTTAGTTGTTCATTGACTGCTTTCTCACACGTGCCTTGACTGGGGGGCTACAGCAGACCGAGTGACCCCTTGCTCAAGCCAGTGACCTGGGGCTCAAGGTGGTGAGCCTTGATCAAACCAGATGAGCCCGTGCTCAAGCTGGTGACCTCAGGGTTCGAACCTGGGTCCTCTGCGTCCCAGTCTAACACTCTATCCACTGTGCTACCGCTTGGTCGGGCTAAGGCTTATTCTCATCTGAATCTTCACCTGTATCTGTCGCGCCTAGTGGTATCACATAACAAGTTGTTCAGTTAAACACGAGAGGAGAGTGAGCGGCAGCTGGGTCCTCACTCCACCCCTCAGTTCCACTTGTCCCACAGCCTGGCTGTTTCCTGTTCCTTTAACAGTCAGCTGTTTAGGTAACTAAGAGTTTACATCAACACTTGTCCAGGTTCCTCTCAAGCTGCTAAGCTCCTTTCCACTGCCCACTTGGCATACAATGTATCCTCGAAGCTCCAGGAAGGCTCTCTTCACTTCCTCCTCTTGCCCTTCCTACCACTCTACTGGCATCTCCTCATCTTTCTAACAACGGGCCTTTTAGTCCCATCCCACTCCCACTGGGCCCCTTCTTTTTCCAGACAGCTCTCTCTGATTATTTTGGATCTCTCTCTATTTAATCCTCCTCCTTAGTGATCACACAAACACACACACACACCCTCTCACAATCCTACACCATCCTTAACTTTGCTTTTTTTTTTTTTTTTTTTGAGATGCTTCCTCATTTCACTTCTATGCTTCTGGAAAGAGAATTCCAGGAGCTAACAACCGGGAGGCCAAATTCAACCGGCGGAGGTATTGTAGTTGGCCCTCAACTATTTTATTTTCTAAAAATTGAACTAATATTTGGAAATCTGAAGTTCTGGGTTTCTAGCTTAGTCTGAAAACTTAAAAGCTTGGGCAACACTGACCTTTGGGTGGCTGCAGACCTCCCCACTTTCTATTACTCCTCACACCTGGCCCATTTATCACGCCTGTGCTGCCCAACGGGCCACTTCGTTGTTAGAATTAGCAACTTAGAGACTCATGATTGCTCAGAACTGACCCAACAAAATCTGGCTTGTTTCTATTCTCTTCCAAAAGCTTACCCTGCAATGTTGATAGTAACCTCCTAATACCTGAAGCCGAGACTTTTTTTTCTCAATTCTCGTCTCCATTGATCACACTGTGGTGGCATCCCTGCCCCTCAAAGTATCAATTCCCTCAATTCCTGAGGTTGACTCTTGCCTTCCTCCGCCTCTCCCTGATGTTTTTTTCCCCCACTCCTTCCCTCATCTCCCTGTGCTTCCCTACTGACTCCCTACACCAGGGGTAGGGAACCTTTTTGGCTGAGAGAGCCATGAACGCCACATATTTTAAAATGTAATTCCGTGAGAGCCATACAACGACCCGTGTACATTATGCATTATCCAATAAAAATTTGGTGTTGTCTCGGAGGACAGCTGTGATTGGCTCCAGCCACCTGCAACCATGAACATGAGTGGTAGGAAATGAATGGATTGTAATATATGAGAATGTTTTATATTTTTAATGTTACTATTTTTTTTATTAAAGATTTGTCTGTGAGCCAGATGCAGTCATCAAAACAGCCATATATGGCTCGCGAGCCATAGGTTCCCGACCCCTGCCCTACACTCTCCCCCTGCATTTTTACCTTGGGGTATTATTACCTTACCGGGTATTATTCAGTATTTTTTTACTATATGTCTCACATTTCTATTATTTGTGATTCAATTTGTAAATGCCTACAGTTTAAGCCACGGAGGCAGCCGGGCTTGAGAGCGAAGACTCCGGGCTCCGCCGTGTGTCCGCTGCAGAACCCTGGTGCAGGCCTTGAGATCTCTCAAGTGCACTAGATAGTGTGGGGAATGACGGGATCCCCCTACAGGTTGTGTTCAAGAGAAAATGAGGAAAAGCTGCTAAAGCACAGGCATGATGTGGAGTAAAAACAATCAGTGCATGTGAATTATTTTTTACCTTTTTTCTTTTTTGAAAGAGAGAGAGAGACAGGAAGGGAGAGAGATGAAAGCATCAACTCATAGTTGTGGCACCTTAGTTGTTCATTGATTGCTTCTCATCCATGCCTTGACCCGGGGGCTACAGCTGAGCTAGTGACCCCTTGCTCAAGCCAGGAATCTTGGGCTGAAGCCAGCGACCTTGGGCTTCAAGCCAGTGATCTTTGACCTCAAGTCAGCCATGGGGTCATGTCTATGATCCCATGCTCAAGCTAGCAACCCTGCACTCAAGCTGGTGTGCCAGTGCTCAAGCCGGTGGCATCGGGGTTTCGAACTTGTGTCCTCAGCATCACAGGCCAACGCTCTGTGCTACCACCTGGACTGGCTTTTTTACTCCATTTTGTAAGTTTTGTTGTTTGCTTAGGAGTTGTCCTCTGGACTGCGAGGTCTTTGAAGGCATGGAGCATGGCTTGTGGTTCTTTGTTTGACACAAAGTACTCAGTTCAATACTGCTCAATGGCAGGCACAAAACCAGTATTTGATGAATGAAGTAAAGGAATGAATGAACCTCTCTAAGATTTGCCAAGAGCTCCTTAGAATTCCAGGAGCTGAGCCTCTCATCATGGGCTATGATAAGACTTAAACCAGTGTCATGTTGTCCCCCCAAAGTGTTCTATTCTCTGCCCCCAAATCCAGTCTAGCCACATAATCTCCAACAACTGCTTTTAAACTGCTGTTTCCTGAAATATAAACAGGAGGAAAATATATAATAACACCATCCCCAAGGTTTGGTGTGCATTAAGCAAGATACTGCAGGTAAAGAACCAACAATTTCTAATGCTTCATAATCATTCAGCTGCATTATAATAATTATGGTAATGATGAACTTTCCCAGTTGTTATCCAAGAAAATATTCGTTAGTCCACAAATTGGATCACCCTCTGGTCACAATGGCACAATGCTTCTATTCTCAAAGAAAAGCATCTGAAGGTGGAAACAAAACCTCATTTTCCAAAGGCAGAAACCGGTATGGTCCAAGGTGTCCATCAGGTTAAAGGGAGTATTGGTAAGGTCATTAATGCATCTGGTTCTAGAGCGGATGGCAGGTGAAGTGGGAGGTCTTCAGGCTGTACACAGTACAAACCCGGCCACCATTGTCGAGTGATTCTACTCTTGTGACAGGTCTACCCTGAATACATCACTTCTTTCCTCCTTCTGTTGTTCAGTCAGCCATCCCTACTATTATTTACTGAATTCCAAAAAAATGTGCCGAGATTGGCCTCTCATTCACAATGATTAGTACAACCTGTGACAGATAACATCCAGACTCTATTTCCCTTGAGTGACTCCTCATTCAGGATGTCCTTAGTATATTCACAGAACCAGAAGGGGCCCTCTCCTGTGAGTGTGTCCAGAGGACTAGAGCATTGAGCAAAGTTTCAGATCATCAGATATGCACATGTCTGAGAACTCCGTAACAACTTTAAAGCAGACATACAGCGAACTGTGTCAAGGTCAGCCTCCCTTCCTTATCAAATTCTGGACATTTAATCTGTCACTTAAAGTGGCTGCCATAAATCACAGCGCAGGAGCCCCACGGACCCTCAGGGACGGCCTGATCTGCTGATTGGAAAGCTGTGCCCGTGAGGCTCCCGGGGCAGGGGCGGGGCAACACGAGGACGGAGACAAGGGCGGGCGGGAGGGCCATGCCCTCGTGGCCACTAGAGCAGCGCTGTTTTCCTTGATGTCACAATTTGGGGAAGACTTCATTTGAAGAAAGTTATCTCTGGCTTAAAAATATTACAAAGAAAGACCACTGATTTAGCCAATTTCATTTCAGTGATGAAGAAACTGAGGGCGAGGGAGGTGGTAGCCTCTCTCTAAGCAGAGTTACAGACCTAGTTGGTGGCACCAGGGGAACAAGAAGAGCTCTTTTGCCTCACCTGCGAGTTATTCTTTCAGGCGATTCCAAATGTTTAACAGCCTTATGAAGTCCTGTTTGAGAACTGTCGCCCCCGCCCCATCTACAGCCGTCTCTTCTCCGGTTCTAGGCAGCCTGGCCCTTTCTGTCTTTGCCGTGAAACAGAGCTCCCCGTTCTAGATGTCTGGCTGCCGATGTCAAGGATTTCCCCGCCAGCAACATCGAGCAGTGTCAGCCTCGCACTATGACCACACACATGCTGGCTCATGGGAGGCATTCCCCAAATACTGCCGCAGCTCTGGGTGTAATTTCTTTCTTACTAGCTCCGAGAACTTGGAAGCCTACCCAAGAAGAAAAGGTCACAGGCTTGAAAAGAAGATGGGAAAAATGCTCTTCGGCTCAAGTTTATGCAGGGTCCCAGGATTTAAAAACTTGCTGGCGCCATTATCAGAACTAAGAGGAGGCTATGCCAGGAGACTAGAAGTTCAAGGTCATAAACCCAAATGTCTACGGGAGCCAGAGAGGTAAAACAAAAATGTGAACTGGACGAGGTAGAAGGAATAGAGAACAGTGAGGATCAGGGCACATGTACCCCACCATTTTAAAATAAACACTTATAAGCCTTGCTCTGGCAAAACGAGATCCTTGCTAACCCTGCCTCTACCCCAACACACCACCAATAAAAATCAAGGCCCCTCAATGAAGTATCATACAGCTGCAACCTATTGTTCTGCGGCAAGTCATTATAGAATGTATCCCTCTCAAAAAGTCAAGTCCAGGTCAAATCAAAATCCAAAGTCAATTCCAGAATAGTCACTTCTGTTGGGAATCTTCCCGCCACCTGCTAGGAGACGACGGCCCCGGCACCACACTCTTCCTTCCTCGTGAGTACGGAACATGGGAAAGAGGGACAACCGCACGGCCGTCAGGCTGTGACTAATGACAGATACCCCCACGTCCCATGTTTATCAGGGATCTAATGAGCAGAGCTTGTCTCCTAGTTATTCTGCTAAATCTAAGAGGAAAACAAAAAGAATCAGAGCACAACTGTTGTTCTTCATGAAGGAGAGCATCCCAAAGCAAATGTCACATGCCGGGTTTCCTGGGTAAAAGAAAACCTAGCCGTATAAGGGCGACAGATGTCAAGATCTCCTATCCTTATACCCATTCCCCTCCATACTCCTAAATTATAGACTGTGCAAATAAAAGAGGGTCCTTGCTGGTTGGCTCAGTTGTAGAGCATCAGCCCGGAGTGTGGATGTTCTGGGTTCGATTCCCAATCAGGGCACACAGGAGAAGAGCCCATATGCTTCTCCATCTCTCTCCCTCTCTCTCTTCTCTCTCTCTCTCCTCCTCCTGCAGCCATGGCTCAACTGGATTATGTTAGCCCCAGGTGCTGAGGATGGCCCCATGGCCTCTGTCTCAGGCACTAAGAAGAGCTCAGTTGCTGAGCAATGGAACAACACCCCAGATGGGCAAACATCGCCCCCTAGTGGGCTTGCAAGGTGGATCCCAGTCAGAGCACATGTTGGAGTCTGTCTCTGCCTCCCCTCCTCTCACTGAATAAAAACAAAGAGAGAAAAAATAAAGAAAATAAATGAGAAAACTGAAAAATGTCTGTGGCATGACACTCACGTTAAATAAAACTCATTATACAGCCAGAGGAAAGCAATGCAGAGATGATGAGACTGACAGAGAACCTGTGCTATGGCTCTCAGATGCCCAAGAAAATCAAACTGCAAAGGCTCAGCCTTTGAGCTCACTATCCCTTGCCCATGTGCTAGAAAGAAATTGGCTGTCTGAGATTAAAAAGCATAAAGCATATACATAGATCTATTATCATGGAACTGATTCTCACCAAAACAGATAGGCTACAATCAATCCCATTTTTGAAACCTTCAGCCTGCATAGGGCAGAGCCGGGGGGGGGGGCATTTTAAAACACTGTTCCCTTATGTCAGTGTTATAGAGGGACCCTGAAATACCTCCAAGGTGGAGGAAAAGAGACAATGTTTTCTGTTTAAAGTTATTATGCTTTTAATACTGTTACTCCAGTAGAAAGGAAGAATATTTACACTCTTAGAGTCTCTCTCTATTCCACGGAAGACTGAGTAAGAATAACTTTGGCTTGAAAACTGACCAAGCAGAAAATTTTGCATGAGGTCAAAAGGGAAAAAAAAAGTAATACTAATGGCTACAAGGGGAAGAACTCTTGAGTCTGTAGGATAGACTGGGAGATGTCATCTAAATCCTTTTGCTGACGATGACTGGGGTTGATATCAGAGAAGGGCTAAGTCCAGCCTAGAGACAGGGAGGGGGCTCTCTCAGCGACCACCGGGCAGAGTCCACCTTTCCCTGCTGCATGAACTTCCAGCACCTAGAAAAATGCTTGGCTCTTAGTTCCTACCTGTTAAGTGAGGGAATGAACCTCCAACAATCTCTCTTGGCTCCATGGTTTGCACTCACTTGCCTGGGATGCAAAGCCACCAGAAACGTTCAATCAGGGCAAGCTCTCTCTGTGACCTCAGTCTGTCCCCTGTCAGGCTCCATTAATTTTCACAAGTCCTGATGGCTCTAATGTGAATACTCACACTTGCTGATAGAGCCACACAGCAGGTTTCAGACTGCTGCCTTCTCCTCTGAGCTCACACACTAGGGTTTCTTCCATGGGTGCAATGGGAAACCAAGTCTAAGAAATACTAAACACAGAAAGATATTACAACGATGTTAGGACTGAGCCAGAAACCCGGGAGAACGGAAGGAATGCCGAGTGGAAGCCCAGTGACTAGGGCTACAATAAACAGCCACAGCTGAAACACTCCCTCCTCTTCTTAGACCTCTTCCATAAGAAGAATCCCAAGGCAGGAGATGTGATGAGCCTGACTCTACACAAAGGAGACAGAAGTCCATCCTCCACCAAGGAAGGCAGACCCCCTCTGGACCTGAGAAGTCGCCAGTATACAGCACTGATGACAGCTAACATCACTAAGCAGTGTAAACCACATTAGTACCCGCAGTTATTAGGGACAAGAAAACAGCTCAGAGATATGTTTCCTGCTCAGCAGCAAGTTGCCTGCATACATTCCTTTCTCAACCATAACCTTATTACAACACAACTTTTCACAATTTACATACACACACACAGTCGATGGTGCTCATACTTTTTAAAAAGACAACCACAGGCTCTGGCCGGTTTGCTCAGTGGTAGATCGTTGACCCGGCGTATGGAAGTCCTGGGTTTGATTCCCAGCCAGGGCAACAGAAGCGCCCATCTGCTTCTCCACCCTTCCCCCGCTCCTTCTCTCTATCTCTCTCTTCCTCTCCCACATCCAAGGCTCCATGGGAGCAAAGTCGGCCCCAGGCGGGCGCTGAGGATGGCTCCATGGCCTCCACCTCAGGTGCTAGACTGGCTCGGATTGCAGTGGAGCAACGACCCAGATGGGCAGAGCATCGCCCCCTGGTGGGCATGTCAGGTGGATCGTGGTTGGGTGCATGCTGGAGTCTGTCTGCTGCGCTCCCCCCCTCCCCGCCCCCGCTTCTCACTTCAGAAAAATAAAAATAAAAATAAATAAAAAGACAACCACAAAGTAGTGAAAATGAATGACGATTTCCTCTTCATTTCCCAAATGAGCATCCCCAAGTTGCTACCCAGACCAACATGACATGTTCCACCTGGGAAGCTGTGGTAGTAACTGCGCACACTGCAGTGTGGTTCCAATTACATGTGAGTTTTGGGATCTGGTGGGACAAGTGGAACCACAGGTGGTCTCCTCACTTTCTGGTCCAACCTCCTCGTTACAAATGCGAACTTTGCAACAAATTCAAGCTGAACAAACTATCTTCTGAACTGGATCCAACGCAGGCTTCCACTGGGTAGTTACAAGAACTGGTAAAGATACCGCCCCCTCTCAGTGCGACCAGCCCTGTGCATGTTTATGTCATTCAAACATCAGAATGTAGGGATCGATGGCATGATGAATAGATCAGGGGCTTCAGGGTCAGATTGGGGAGCAAATTTCTGGTTCTGTAACTTGTTACCTATGAAACTCAAACTCAAAACATGTTCTTTAACTTTCCTTTTACCAGAAAAAAAATGAGGATAATTGTACAGCTTCCATTACAGAGTGGATATGCAAATAGAGAAATATTAATCAAGGACCTAATACAAACCTGACACGTAAAGGCTGACTGTTACTATTTTTATCTAGTGCTCTGCTTTGCATCGTAACTTCATTCAGGATCAGGGGTTCATCTTCTGCTTCCTACCACCTTCAGAGTATTCAATGAATATCTTTAGTAAACCAGTACTGTAGTGTTAACTGACAATCTATGGTGAGCTGAAAAATAGTATATTGTTGCTTTTCCGCCAAAAAAAGCCTTTAAAAAGCAACTGAGAAAAGGTGTTCCTTCCAGCAATAATTACAAAACAAGTGGCAATTATTCTAGTGAATAATTAGAGGAACAAATGCAAATCCTCGGAGTTTGCATTTTAAACCGTTCAGTATGGTGAAAAACAAATTAAATAAAAACAACACGGGTTTAAAGGCCATATTCTTTAAAGGAAATTAACAATTTCGAGGCTTTTGAAGTTCCCTCCCACCTTAACCCTGCAAGCAGTAATAAAAAATCTTTTTGTAGTAACTGCGATTATTTTTGCATGCGGAAACAATGTCTGGGTAGATGAAGAATGCAGGGTATGAGCGTGCAGTGATTCCAAGGGGTTGGCCACGGAAGCCAGAACAGAGGATTGACGACGGAAATAAAATCTTTGCCTTAACAGTGCCACTGGGGCTAGATGAAAATGGTCTTCTAGAACTTGATTAAAACTAAATTGAAAAAGAACATATTTGGCTAATATTGCATTAGGCTAAAATATAGAAATGAACCCTAATACTCTTGAAATCTAATAAGAAAAAGCCATCTCAATTTCCAAACTTTCAAAAGCATATTCTTTAAACGCATCACAGATCAATTTACATGGTCCTTTTGCCAATAAGCAAAACCAAATCTCAGGTTCCAATTGGCTTATATTGGAAAGTGTGAGCGCAAATGCTAGAAAATGCAATTACTGCAAACAAACTCCATTTTCTCTCCTCTGAAGGGAATTTCGAGGAATATTTTATTGCCATCAAATAATATTTCTGAAGGCATCAATACACAATTCTATTTTCTCTTCAGAGCCCCTACTCACTGTATAATCTAATCCACTCTACAGAATATCTTGAAATTGAGAGAAGAGGCTTACGAAAGGGGATATTACCTTGCACACACATCCTATGTCAATTTTAATAATTTGCACCCTGCACAGGAAGCCACATGGAGAAAAATTTAGGATCCAATAAAATTGATTTTTCCTATTTTATAACTCAAAATTTTAATGAAGCATTTCAAGAATAACATTTTAAAAGAAATCTCTCAGGGAAGGTTATTGTGATCAATAGTGACAGGAACGAGATGGAGGGGGTAGAGACCACATCCATTTCCTCCTCCATTTTGGCTTCTTCCCCTGCCCATCGACAGGTGAAATTTTCTATAATAAAAATTCCAGATAATCCAAAGCTACAAAGACGACTTTCTGGGGGATGGGGGGGCATGAAATCATGAAATCTCTTACTGGTGAGGTTTGTTTCACTGAAACACCAGTTCCAACAGTCTCGGATCTCTTTCCTTCAGAATATCTTGTGGCCTATCTGCCCCCAGCCTCCCCACTGGGATGGAGCAGCAGAAAGTCTGCACGGTATAACTCCTCAGGAAGAAAGGGTTTTGGCAGAGTCCATCATGGCCCAAGGTCTATTTCACCTTCCACATTTTTATTCCTTACCCATATGTTATGGTCTGAATGTCTGTGTCTATGACTCATATGTTGAAATCCTAATCTCCAATGGATGGTACTTGGAGTTGGGCTTTTTGGGAAATGATTAGGTTATCAGGGTGGCGCCCACATAAATGGGCCCAATGCCCATTTACATACCTTCCTATAAGGCAGACTTTGCTTAATCTATCCTGCACACAAAAGCTGAGGTGATCTGACAGTACAGATCTCATCATATAATTATACATTCCCTCCACACACTGACACACACAGCCATTTTACAATCTTCCCAGAGCCCTTCCCTATTATTGCCCACAGACAGAAGGCCAAACTCCCTGTGTGGTGTGTGCGGCGTCTGGGACCGGGCCCCACCAGCCACTCTGCCACTCCTACCCTGGGTGGCGCTGAGCTTGCCAAGTGCTTACAGTTCACAGAACGAGAACTGGTCTAAAGGGCTCTTTCTCCTCCTTGGCTACAGACCTCAGGAGGGTCAGACTATATTCTATTCATCTTTGCATTCCCAGCAGGCTTGCATAATTATTCATCGAATGAATAAATAACTAAGAAATAATTTTATCCTGGCTAAGAATCATGCGGGTATAAAGTAGCTAGTACCTCGATTTTCAATTCCAGATGGCTTTAAAGTGTTACATATCCTATTTTTATTTTATCCTAAGATGGCACCAATTATAGCCATCACAAGGTAGACTCTTCATTTGCAATTGAGAAATTAAATCTGATTTTTTAAAAATTTGTTATAAGGGAACAAACAGTTTTGGAGGGGAAGGCAGATGGAGGCAGAGATACTGGCTCGCAATAGTAGAAACTCAATTTTGTTGGAGTGAACAAACGAGTAAGTGAATGAATGAATGAACCAGACACAGCACACAAATAATGTGTTTCAATTTCAAAAGAGGAGGCAAAGACTGCTGTGGCATGGTTAACATTTCTCACAGAAAGGTTTTTTTTTTTTTGTAGCCTTTGTTTCCAGTATTGGGTAGTTCAAAGGAGATAATCAATAGTAGAGTTAATGGAATAGCCATTCATTATTTGAGAAAGTCGCTTGTATTTCTTCTTTGTCATCGTCATATCCCTTCATCCCTGAAAATTTTCATCCCTAGGCCTCTCTGGGAGATCACTGCTGTTTTGACAGCTGGCTCAGCAGAGGCCGCTCTTTACAAACGAGCCCATGGCCCCGGCCAACCAGGACTTGTGTGTGCGTCTTCTCAGGCCCCTGGTCACTGGGTCAGAACAAAGAATCCACGCAAACATACTTGCAGGGCCAGCTTTTTCCTTGTGCTTCCAAAAGAAAGAAAATCAAGAGGCAGCAAGATGCCCTTAGCATGCATCCTCTCATTCCGGGCTCCCTGACACTCCCACCAAGGAGAGTCCTCGGGGAGCAGTCTTTCCTCCTGTGAAATGGAAACCTAAGGTCCAGTCAGGATTATGATTTCTCCAAGGTCACCCAATGGGTTTGCTGCAGCATGGAACTCCTGCTTTGGCAGCGCGATCCTCTGCCCTATTACCATGTCACACAGTTACACAGAGTTTTTGAGTCAGAGTGTTTAAATGATACTCGACAGATCAGGAAATTGAGGTGTAGACAGAAATGGAGAGGCTTTTCTAAAGACTGTCTCCCACCGTGAGTCCTGACTCCGAAAATCAATCTGTCACTACCTGCAAAGTCCCGTCCAAGAACCCCCAGGACCTAGGGTCACTCTTTTCTTCCTATCTCACCACACTCAGGACTGTTCAAGTTCACGGTTGGAGTGTGCATTCTGTTCTTTTTTAAACCTCTACTATCAGAGTTTAGGACCATTTTCTTTCACTTGACCCACGGACGGCATCTGTTTAGCAATCTTAACTGTGAGCTTAGATCAGAGAGTAACTTAGGAAAAGAGAAATGACCTCTCTGGATCCAGCCACTCTCCTTCCAAACCTTCCTCTGTTTCTGACACTATTCTTAAGAAACCTTTTGAATTTGATGAAATTCAACAGTACAGCTCTTTCATGGAGCGGGCCTCCCAATTTTACTGATTTTTGTCCATCAGTAACTAAGGGTCTATGTTTGCTTCCTCAAATCCAAAGTGACACCCTCTCCATATCAACTATGGTTTCTCAAGTGTCTGAAAAATAGTTTTTTTTTTTCTAGACTGGTATCTTTTTATAATATGTGCATAGGCTCACCGCAACCACACTATTTCATTTCTGCCTGTCTCTAAAATATCAGCATGTTTTTCTAAGATAATTCTCCTCAGAGTGGGAGGTTAAACCACTATCATTGATTCTTAAGTCTGGAAAGTGTAGGTCAAACCTTCTGAAAAAGACTACTTTTATAAAAAAAAATTCCTTTGGGGTGTTTTGGCTAGAAACCAGAGATTAGATGCATTAGTAGAAAAAGAAGGTATTTTTGCAGGGTCTCACATAATAATCCACAGCTGAGAATTCTGAACACTTCTATTCACACTCAGCCAAAGCTTGAGAAGGTGACGCGGTGCTAGGAAGGTCTGATGGATTTCAGTCTCCGGGCTAAACTGTCCTCTCTGTTTAACTCTGTCACATGGCATTTCACTTGCAATGCCACCTTCTCGGATTCACCCATTTTGTGGTTTCCTTTTTCCTTTTAGCTCGTTTCCAAGTCCTAGCAAAGTCAGGTCATAACCTAATTTTCTAATCCAGTAGCCTTGGGGAAAAGAAATCTTATTAGATCCCATTAAATCTCATTAGATCCCTGACCCTCTCAAAAGCCAGGATGAGATTTGATAATGAAATGGGGGCCCAGAATACTCACAGAATGATCACAGTCATTCTACAACATTCAACAACTACTCCCTGACGTCTGAAGTTAAGACAGTCAGTGAGTGTGCTGGCTGCTGGCTGGGAACAGAATGAATGCACAACACCAAAAAGGGTCTCTGCCCTTAGGGACCTTATGCTCATCTGGGAGCAACGAATAATAAAGAGTTAAATATTACTAACAAAACTCAGATGATGACAACTTCCAGTAAGGGAATCAGCGTGTGCTATAAAGGAGAGTAAGAGAAGAAATCTACCGAGATACCGAGGTCAAGGAGGGCATCTTTGAAGGGGATCAGTCAACATTCGCCACCTGTCCAGCCCTTTACTGAAATCAGTTAAGATAATGCAAAAAACAGACTTTCCTGAGCGTGTATAAAATAATGTAAGGAGGCAGGAAGTGCACACGCGTGCACACATGCACACAAGCACCCCCGCCCCAGAGATGTTTAGCACAGTATTCAAGAAAAAAAAAGAATACTGTAGGGTAATGACAATGGCTGACACAGGAAGAGCCATCTGGTGTGAATGAAGCAAGAGTATACTTATTTTTTTTGTCAGATTGGCAAAAAAAAAATTCTTGGTGTGCCACATAATCTTAGGAATTAGTTTGTGTGCCATAAGATGAAAAAGATTGAAAATTGCCACTGCAGAAGAAAAGGAAAAGGGAAAAGTGAACATTTTTAAGATGAAGATAGGAAATAGGCAGTTAAGTATGGTATCTTACAGCACTAACCCAGGGCTGCCTCAGTCCCCAGCCAAACCATGCTATGAGGTTGCCCCATGTGGCTGCAGAAAGTCCTACCACATGGACCCATTCTAGGGAAACAGTGGGGTACTCTCTCCACAGTACCGTGAGAAGATACTTCATTACCAGACTCATAAAGCAGTCACTGTTGGTGGTCTCCTCCAATCCTCACCCCAGCTTTCCCTGATAGCACAGTCCCCCATTTCCTTCATGTATTCCTCCCTGGAAAGCCACATGCCCAAGAAAGGTGTGCCTATTCTTAGACCCAGGGGAGTGGAGCTTGGTCAATTCTATTTTCCTTGCCGGTGACTGGTTGAAAGAGGTGTGTGGCACCCAGTCCTAGCCAATGAGACATAAGGGGCAGTTTGCTGGATGGCTTCCGGGAAATGGTCACCGCTTATAAAATCAGACGATACAAGGAGGGAATGAACTTCTCTTTCCACTGAATCCTGTCATGTCTTCCTACTGAGCCTGGAACTTCAACAGTCACTCTCAACCTCAGGGGCAAGGTTAACATGTGAGAATGGGAGGAAGAAATACTGAAGGAACCCGGGCTCCTGAATCATCACTAGGTCCCAGAATTACCAGATCCAAAAAAAAATGCTTTACTCTTCCCAGTCTTCTTGTTATATGAGATAATAAACCCCTTATTTATTTAAGCTATTTGTTTCTTCTAGCCAAAAACTTCCTTACTGATTTAATGCACTATGTTTACACTGCTGCATGCTCAATGAATAACATAACGTCTCTCCCACACAATGCTATCTGTATACCTTCTACTCCTCCTTACCAGGGCCTAGTAAGAGATCCTGCGGCATGATGCTGCCTTTAGCAAGGATACTCAGAGACCCTGTAAACAAAATTAAACGATGATGACAAATATGAGGCTTAGAACCGACACAAATAACACTTATCCTCTGTTGGGCACTGCCCTAAAGTAACTCTATACATTTATTTTCTTAATTCCTTACAGCAACGTTCTGAACTAAGAACTACTATCTCTTTTTATAGGTGAGACAACTAAAGTACACACAGGCCATGAAGGGAAAGAACAGCCTCACTAGGAGTGATAAAGAGCATGCAGAATATATCCCTGGACTTGCCCATCGACACTGTCCTAAGCAAACACAGGGCAGTGAATTGGCAGGAAGGCCACAGAAGAGTCCACTAAAACTCCAATTATTCGCACCCACCAGCAGAGAACCTGATTCAGCAGGTCTGAGCTAGATTCCAGGAATCTGAATTTTTAACCACCTGCCCGGTTCGCAGTCAGATTTAGGTGATAGGAACTTGAAACGAGAGAACACTGAGATGCCCAAGATTTGGAGGGGATACAATCGGGTAAACTGAGCTGATCTATTAACTCTGTTTCAAGTTAGAATGCACAATGCTTCAAAAGTTAACTCCTATCACAGTGGCTAGATAATCTTAATTCTTTATAGCTTAGGATGTAGTTCATTTGTTTCCTAGATCTTACAAGACACTGAGTTGTATGTGATTTCTTGTCTTCTTGACTAATTCATATACTAGACCCAACTTGCCTTAAAGATATGCCAAGAACTTCCCGCAACAGGTATGGAACAGCTTACCGTGAAGGAAGCTTTAAAAGCCCACCAAGCCTGACCTGTGGTGGCACAGTGGATAAAGCGTCAACCTGGAAATGCTGAGGTTGCCGGTTCGAAACCCTGGGCTTGCCTGGTCAAGGCACATATGGAGTTGATGCTTCCTGCTCCTCCCCCTTTCTCTCTCTCTCTCTCTCTCTCTCTCTCTCTCTCTCTCTCTCTCCTTTCTAAAATTAATAAATAAAATAAAATAAAAGTTTTTTAACTCAAAAAAAAAAAAAAAAAGGCCCTCCAAGCTTAGGTCATAGTCATTTCACGAACCTTCTAATACAGACACCTGAAAGTCTGAATTGGCGCTGAAGAGTTAAAATACAGCAGGCACACATTTTTACTATGGCAATTTTCTGTCAACAGAAGTCAGAGAGCATGAACATGACCAAAGACGAATGACACTAACCTGAAATGCAAATGCAACCACCTCCGTCCTACAACACGGCAGCCATTGCTAATCAACCGTAACCTCTTTCCCACCAAGTCTGGATGCGCCATGAAGATCCTTCTTCACAAAATGCTTCAGGGCCGAAATGCCCTCAGAACATAAGTGAAAATTAAGATCTCTCGCAAATAGAAGGAAAATATGCAAAAGGGAAATATTGGATATTCACTTCCCAGACTCTCTTCCAAGTATTATTGTTTCTATAGCTCCTTCTGTTCACAAAGAGCACTTGGATAAATGTTGGCTAAATTTAATTTGTTTTTTGTTCTCCTATTACCTTGGCCAAAGGATTCAGCATTTCCTCAACATGAATATTAAACTCAGCAGAACCTACGAAGGACTGGAACCAAAACAGTTCATTAGCTAGTCACCAAGATCTAGCAAGAAGCGGGAGGCATGGCTTAGGAAGCTGCCCATTTTTCTTGTAATAAAGAAAATAAAGACAGTAATTCTACAAACACTGATTGACCCCCCAGAATGGATAATCGCCATCTGACATGGGTCTGTTAGTCTTGCATTAACATAAGCTACTGCATCTTGGTTTTCAATGGCACAGTAATGCCCAGGATAGTGCAAATAAGTGCTAACACTGGAGTTTTGAGAACCAAGCCCTGTGTCCAGAAAATGTGTTTAGAAGAACTTCACTCTCAATGTTTGCCTGCCCAGAAGAAATTCATTTTATGTTAAAGAAAAAAAAAAAGGAGGCATTCAATTGAGCAAGCATTTTCTTAACTCATTTTAAGATAATCTCTTGCATTCACCAACAATTTCTCCAAATGGCAAAACCACAAAAAGAGACTTTGTATGGTTTGGCTGTATGCTCTGTTCTATATTGGTGGACAATCTAAAATAATAAAATGATGATAAAACAAAAAAAAATTAAAAAAAGAAAGAAAGGCACTGTGATAGGACATGCAGACCAATTTTAAATTGAATTACACAGCCCGCTAATCTTTATGATGGGATAAGATTTCTCTCAGCATTATGCATTACACTAAAGTCTGCACCATTCGCCTCCCCACTTCTTGAGCTGAGAGCAACCCGCACACATTGATAAAGCTTCTCCTCAACCCCGAAAGCACTGTTCCTGCTGACAGGGACAGCAGGGCCGGTCTTGGGCAAGATTCCATTTTTACAGCTATTGTTAGTGTGCATCTATAGTTCACACCAGGGTGCACAAGCAGTATTACGAACACGATGCATATTTTCCTAATATACATTTCTAAAAAAAAAAAAAAAGAAGAAGATTTAAATGTATACCTATGGTAAGAGATTTTTTAAAACCAACAATGTTGAGATGTTTGTTAAATTTTTAAAAAGGCTGTGCAGAACACCGCACACTGCATATGCGGTGAAGCAGATGCACTTCAGAAACTGAACTGCCCAGGTCGACAGCGGAAGGAACCCCACTGATGCGGGAGCCCATCTGCCAGGGCTGCGTCCTTGCCCCTTTGGTGGATTTCCCTCCCTCTTCAGGTGATGGGTCAGGGCGCTAATGCAGAGCTTGTTCTGTAAGCGTAAATGAGCTCAGACTCCAACCTTGCCAACCCTAATGAAGAGAACGGCAAAAACTTCCTTGACAAGTTACCCGATCCTATTCCTCCTGTCAGGGGAAAGGGAGTTTCCAAATTTGCCCTACTAAAACCATTGCTATAATGTGTCTAAGCGACATGACCCCTCTTAAAACTTCAACTCCTTCCCGATACTTCAAATCATGGAATCTTCCTGTCTGATGCCTTTGGCTTACTTATAATAAAAATAAAAGACACACTTGTTCCCTATCATGGAGCTAGATTTATGACTTTTTTTTTTAAATAGGTGCAAAGCAGGCAAAGAGACCACATATAAGAATAAAGCTTAGATCTTATTATCAGAGTGTATAGCAAATTATGAGCTACAGGACAGCTACCAGAAACCACACATAGTTTCTGTTTTAGATCTTCCTAGAACTTCTAGACGCTCTATAAAATGACACTCTCTGGTTCATCTGAGACACAAACCGTCTGCTGCCCACAGTGCACTGACTAATGACAGTCACAACTGTCCCCGGCGACACCCATGCACGTCTGCTCCCACGTACAGCAACCCCAAGCCATCTGCATTTGCCACCAACCTGGTTTATGTCAGCTATTCTTCTTACCAGAATGATCTAATGCCATTACATGTTACTTAACATGACTAAATACGAACGTTTAAAAGAGCATATGCATTTGCTATTGCCTAAGGATTGTAAACGACACCACTTTAACCAGTAAAGGGGAAAGAATCATAAAAATCTAAAAACACCCTGCATTCAGGTTGTTTCGCAAGCATATTTCCATTCTGACTCGCCAATACAGAAATCTAAATGAGAGTGTGATAAATATGGTCAGTTTTAGATAAAGATGGTAAGTTATATGTGTCATGTACCTAAGAAAGACAGTGCCGAGCTCTAGTCACTGGGAACACAGGAAAGGTTTCGGCACGGGCCAGAGAGCTGCCCAAAATGCGTCCATCAACGTCCTTCAAGTTGTAATAAAAATATCTAGGCCCTGGCTGGTTGACTCAGTGGTAGAGTGTGGATGTCCAGCTCAGCATGTGGAAGTCCCAGGTTCAATTCCCAGTCAGGGAACACAGAAGAAGTGACCATCTGCTTCTCCAGCCTTCCTTCTCTCTCTCTCTCTCTCTCTCTTTCCCCTCCCACAGCCATGGCTCATTTGGCTTGAACAAGTTGGCCTTGGGCACTGAGGATGGCTCCATGGCCTCTGCCCAAAGCACTAAAAAATGGTTCTGGTTGCAACAGAGCAGCAGCCCCAGACGGGCAGAGCATCGCTTAGTAGGTTTGCCAGGTGAATCCCAGTCCAGGTGCATGCAGGAGTCTGTCTCTCTGCCTCCCCGCCTCTCACAAGGAAGGAAGGAAGGAAGGAAGGAAGGAAGGAAGGAAGGAAGGAAGGAAGGAAAAAAAAAAAAGAAAAAAACATCTAGCTCCATGTTCATCACATTACGGTGTCCCACTTTGCCTGGCTTCTTGACTAACTGTACACTTTCCAGTCCCCATAACCTAGGACAAGGGAGCTTCAGCGGGCTGATGGGCGCCAATGCACGTGTGCAGCTGTGCTGGTGGAAGTCATGCTGTTCACCACCTCTGACTCCAGGACCTCATCAAGAACAAAACGTCTGGAAGCAGAAACCCCACCTGAACTATGGGAGACACATGTATGCTCGGTTTCTTATACATAGGACAATCCTACGTTTCCTCACGTTCACAGCGCTAAACATACAAGTTTAAAATTTTATTTTTTGACTCCTATGTAAGTTATTTGTAGGCATTGTGGTTACATTGTTTTTTGAATCCAGATTTTAATTTTTTTAAGAAAATCAAGAAAATAAGAATATGAAAATATCAGTTTGTTTCCCTAAATCCCCCCAAAACTCGTAAGTTGCAGCTAACTAAACTAGCACTCCAGCTTGTCGCACTAGTCCTACCATAACCACTGTGACCACCATCACCATCACTAAGACTGTGACTGTGCGCTCTTGCGTGACTCTCAGCTCCAGATTCAGGTGATAATTGAGTAAGGCTTTGCTATACCATAGATACTGACTCACAAACGACTATGTAATAGGAAACAATTTAGAGTCAGTGGGTATAGAACTATACAACCTTGTCCTCAACATTTCATAGAGAAATCAAAGCTCAGAGGTTATTTGATGGATATCAGTTCTCTCAGGCAAGTTGAGTCTTTCCGAAATGAAGAGAAAGTTTACCTCCCAACCTTATTTTCCAACAAAGCAGAAAATAACAAACTAGAGGATAAGTGAGGTTCACCTAAAAACAGGGACAAGGGTGACAACCCAGCTTAATTGTACAACTTTATCCTGAAATTAGATGGCGGAAAGAAAAAAGTGCTGTTTCTTTTCTGCGCCTGAAATTTCAACTGAATTTAAGAAACACGGTATGGCGTGGAGGGAGGCCGTTTATTTTAGTTTCATAATGCTCATAAAACCTGCTGCCATCACATCTAAATCTAGTAGATCAATAATGCATGGTATAGTTAGCCGCTTAATTATTCATTTTGAATGTACCAAATAGGGTTTTAAAACAAATTCCAGATGTGGAAATAGGAAATACAATGAAATCAAAGCTAAAAGTCATTTCCCCCAACCTAATCTTTTTTCTGGAACATCATAAGCATCCTTAATTTTCAAATTAGAAAGGGACATTTTGATTAAAACATATATATATATATTTACAATTATATGTTCCATGGACTGTTAAATGCTAAAATCAAATGCCCTGAATAACCCATTTCAAAATACTACACATAAAAATAACATATATCACAATATCAAACGTCACAAGGTGACAAATAGAAATGTTAATATAAGGACAGTAACTAAGAATATACAATAAAATGTGGGGGGAAAAGCAAAATAAAAAGTTAATTTGGGAACAAATCAAAATAGAAGACTAATTAATTGCAAGCCACTGGATAGGTTGCAAAGGTTGCTGACCACCCAAGACGGAGAGGGGGAGCTATCTGCCACTCAGCAGTTCCACCAGGTCCAGGGGACAGCTCTGCACGCTCTGTACAAAACTACCTGGTGGGTGAGCACAGCCCTGCTTGGGAATAACACACTGGGAAAAGTAAAAAAAAATTTAACGAAAATGCACAACTACCCCAATATCCTCCAAGAAGGAAAGGAAATAAAAAACAAGAATAAATAAAAACCAAACCAAACCAAGAACAAGGGTCTGACTGTGAGTTCTGAAATGAACCCCCTTTGAGGCTAAATTCTGAATGCCTAAGAACCAACTGCCTGTTGGGAACCAGCGCTGCAGCCCACAGCTCTGGCCTGTGCCTTCACACTCCCACACGGACTAACTCAGCCAGGCCAGAAACACGCCGAGAATCTGGGGGTGCGAGTTCCCTGTACCAGCAAGCAGGTTACACCGAGCCTCTTTTCATCTCTTTACTTAGCACTGTCTGGCCAGCGGTCTAGCAGCTTTCCCTAAACAAACACAGTTTATTGGACATTCATGGATAAGTTCACTAATTTTTAAAATTAGTTCATATACCAGGCAGTATCTCTTAGAAAAAAAAAATGAGTTAGGTAACTCTCTAAGGTGAATATATTTTCTGATCCTTACCAGGACAGTGTAAAAATCAGAAACAAAAGAAATGTGGCATCAATGCATTCCCCATTGCCACCAGTCCCGGGATCCCGGAATCTCTCCCTGTATTCCGAGGGCAATCAGAACTCTGAGCATAGCGACTGCCTTAGGGCTTAGTGACCTGGGGTGCAGTCAGGCCGCGTCTGCAGCTTCAGTTCAAGAACAACTTCTCTGCATGTTTGCTTGAGGACTGAATGAGATAACAAATATGTCCGCGGAAGACCCACGGCATCTTGTCATTTAACAGACCGATGCACTAATTTTACAGGATCAAGCTTCCATTGTAACCCCTCCTTCCTTAAGGATAAAGAAATGAGAAACAGTATTTTGTTTTAGTTTGATTTGGTTTCATTTTTAAAACTGATTGCAGTGCACGGGGAATCCCGAACAGAAAAAATAAAGTGCTATAAAGGACATTATTAGGAAAACTGGCAAAATCTGAAAAAAAAAAAAAAAGTCTGTAGATTAGTAGAATTATACCAATTTATATTTGATTTTGAAAATTGTTGTGGGTTCATGTAAATGAACATCCATGGTCTTAGAAAAGACACAGAGTGAAACACTGACATGAAGGGGGCAGATTGTCTATAGCTTACTCTCAAATGCTTCAGAAAAAAAATATATAAATAGACAGAGAGAGAGAGAAGAGGATAGCCCTGGCTAGGTGTTTCAGTGGATAAAACGTCCACAGGTGACAGGTTCGATCCCAGGTCAGGGCACCTATGAGAAGCAATCAACGAGTGCACAATTAAATGGAACAATTAAGTGGAACAATGAGTTAATGCTTCTCTCTCTCTCTCTCTATCTCTCCCTCCCTCAAATCAATAAAAAAAATTTTAAAGGAGAGAGAGGAAGATAAAATAAAAGTAGCAAAATGTTAACAACTGGGGAAACAGCTCATTGTATTTATTATTCTTGCAACTTTTCTTAAACTTGACATTAGATTCATAATAAGCATAAGAATGTTAATTGGGAAATGATTAATCAACTGGGACCACCTATTGGTGTGGGAAGTGCTGTCTACATGTTAGTGGCCCTCCTGGGACCCCCAGTCAGCCTCCACTCTCCCCCTTCCACTCCCGCACTGGCCTGCCGGGCGCGCAGCAATGGCTGCGCTGAGTTACGTGGACAGCGCTGTAATTGCGGCCTCTTCTCATTCATCTTCCTTGCACTACTCCGAGGGAGCGTGTGTGGAGGGCGAGCTAATGATTTGCTGAGTATCTCTGATGAGTACTATTTTATTTGCATCGCAGTATTTTCATTTCTTCCCCCTGCACACAATGCCACGTTGACAGCAAGGTCAGTTAAGTTACTATAAGGGATTTTTAATGAAAACAATTATAAATTAAAAATAAATGTGTTTAAAGCATTTAACAGTCACTAGGGTCAAGTGATTACAGCAGTTACAAGACCCGTGGGACATGTTCACACCAAAACAAAGTGAATAAATTACCTCAGCTGGCGCATGTAATCACTAAGTGACCACAGGGGTCAGGAAGAGTGGAACCCTGAAGACTTTCACACAAAACCAATAATGAAAATTTATCAGTCAAAAGGTGGGGTGGGGGAGGGAGGAACATCAAGAGTTAGTTGAGTCGAGCCATGGACTGGAAGCAGAGCTGACTCCATGCAGCTTGAAGAGCCAGGAATATGACACTGAAAACCCCAGGGGACAGCTGGGAAAAAAATTCCAGGAAGCAATACGCAGGCAGGCTAGAGGATGTGGGCGGGCTGAAGTGGAAGTGATCTATGCAGGACCAGCAAGTGAAAAGCCAAACCGAGGGCTACTTTGGTATAAGAATGGCTGTCCTAATCCAGAAACCCATGTCGGGGTCTGGAAATGCTCTGGGAAGTCTACAATAGAAGACAAGGAAGGGCGTGATGTCAACAATAAAAGGATCACCTCTCACATGTGGATGACACTTGCCATCTTCTGAGGATGTTCCTCAAACTTCGCCCTCACAGCTAGGCTAGCTCTGTGACCATTTCTCCTTGTTTTAGAGAAGAAGTGACTTGAAGACCAGGGAAGGAAACACATATTGTTGATGATGGAAATAGAACTGGGAAGTGAAGAAAACCAAGTATTTATGGAAGCGTCCCTATTTGCTACAGACTCCGCTGGGAGTGTCATCATCTCAGGGAACTCATAATCAAAAGGGGTGACCGGAAGCCCTAAAACTGATGTGTGTTAATGGTCTGAACTTAGTGTGGAGGGGAGAAGGGAAAATGTGGGAAGTGGGGCCAGTTTCCTAACAGAGGCAATCTTTGAATCAGGCCTTAACGAACAAACAAGAGTTCTCAGGAGAAAGGGAACAAGATTGGCAGGCAGGTGGTGAGACCAACAGGAGCGAATGCTCAGTTATTCAGAGAAATATACTGAGTGCTTGCTATACACGCAGCATTGTGCTTGTGACCTCTTCAGCAATGGGGGGGTCCACCCCTTGGTCTTACAGAGCTTTTTATTCATTCATCTATCTATTCACTCAATGCACATTTTGAGCAGCTCCTATGAGTCAGGCACTGTTGTATGGAGGATACAGTGCTAAACAGCACAAGTCCCAACCCTTATGGACCTTTTATTCAGTGGAGGAAGGAGACAATAAGTAAGAAGACACAGAAGTACATAGAAAACATAAGACCTCACCAAGGAGGTGGCATGTGAGCGGAGACCAAGAGATGAAATGGGTAAGTTCACAGGTTCAAGGTGGGGACAACTTAGAACCAGAATGTTGTTCTAGTTGGGGGAAAAGAGCACGGGCAAGGATAATAAAGCATAAGTCCCGAGAGACAAGGAGAGGGCGGAGAGAGGTACGACGGAGAGTGAAGCTGGGCGGTTTGGACCAGCTCAGAGAGAACACTGAATGCCGCAACAGACTTGACTCCATATGTGAAGGGTTCCTAAGTGGCATTCCACAACATCTCAGTCTGATGGGATGGCCCATGGGAAAATGGTCCTGTGCCTCCATTTCTGCATCTGTAAAAATAATGGTATCGATGGAGCCGAATGCTGTGATGGTTACATGCGTTAATTCTTGTAGAGGGTCAGGCAATAGTGAGTGCTCACTAAGTGTTTGTTTCTATTATTAAATGGTTCCAGGAAAGGTGAAGGGCAGGCTGGGCCTTGACAGTTTCTTTAGGCACAACAGAAGTCCAAAAGACAGGCGAGAAGTAGAGCTAGCAAAGCAGTCATAGACAGCGGAGGGTTGAGGAGGACGCGTGGTATTTGAAGGAGGTGGTAATTCAGTTTGAGATATACTGGTTTTGAGGTATTGTTACCTTCTACCATCTATGGTAAATACCTATTCTCCATTTAGATGCAAATAGGTAACTGTGTGTGTGAGTGTGTGTGTGTGTGTGTGTGTAGAGAGAGAGAGAGAGAGAGAGAGAGAGATTAAGATTAAATCAGTACTCCATTCCATAAATCAAGACTCAAAGAATGAGAATACTGTCCCAGGATTTGATATGCAGACTTAACATAGAAATGGCAGCACACCCAGGGCCCCGAACCCTGGGCCCTCCACTAACAAATCTGTGCAAAACTGGCTGAGATGCTGAAACTCTGAATTCTAGCTGCGTAATTTATAAACTGGGGGAGATCACACTGGCAATCCAAGGCTGGCTGCTAAGCATGGTGATAGCGCTCACTCGTTCCATCCACATTCTCAGGGCTTCCCTCAAGGCAGGACCTGGCCCTGAGCAAACAGAGATCATATACAGAACCTTCTGAGGACGAGGTCCCTTCACGCTCTGGTATACAAGGACCCTGCTCCAGGACGTAGGACGACATATTTCAGGGGCTTCAATTTTCCCTCTAGGGCCAGCGTGTTTAGAAAACTTGAGGACTTTTTTGTTTCCAAAAAGCTCCTTTTATTTTTTTATTTTTTTATAGTGACGAAGTTGTCATACAGTAAAATTCAAAAAGACTCACCCTGTTTTGGGGAAGTGCTTAACCAGCTTTCTCTGGTAAGCTGATGAAGTAACGGTTACTATGTATCTTGCCCATGCCTGTTTCTCTTTAGGAGATGGGGCTATTTTGGCCAAAAAGAAAACAAGAAGCTTTAGAGTTGGATTTTAGAAGGGTAGAGGCCACATCCAGTGACTTTAGCTCTTGTCCACAGGATGACCCCAGTCTGTCCCTCCACCTTCTGGTTCCTCATCCATCCATCAGCAAGATAGGGATAATACTGTCCGCCCATATCAACCTCCCTGTGCCATTAGGAGCATTAATGATCTAATATACTCAAAGTACTTGGCGTCCTTTGGAGGAAAGATGTCATATTAAATTAGAGGCATTATAATTAATGTAATTTAAGAAAATGGCTGGCCCTAACAAAGAGGACTAGGTTCACCTGGACCACAAATGACCTAGTCGTCATGTCCTCGGGTCACTAACAATCCTTTCTAATGAAACCAAATCCGGTGTTTAGGCTCTTTTTTTCCCCAAGTACTTTACTTAATTTTACACCAAAATTGAACTATACTTTAAAGTGACTTTTGTCCTTATTGGGAAAAAGTATTTCTATATGAATCAGACCATGAAGTGATTCACTTTAGGATAAAAGAGTCTTCAACGTAAAGAAAGACAAGTCTGTGAAAAAAAGCATGACTGTTATTTGGAGTAAGCAAATACTCATACTATGACAGACAAGAAAACAGGATGTCTGTATCCAAATGACGGACTATAGAGGCAAATCACAGATACCTTTAGAAATTTTAGAATCTCATACGAAGGGGGAAAAAAAGCCACCCTAAGTAAATGTTTGAAATGGAAAGAGAAACTTGTAAATAAATTATCTCTCAAGGATGGTAATTGGGAAAATCAAATTATGAATTGAAAGTGAAAAGTACAGCATGTCAGGTACTGTCTTGGTAACCAAGCTGAAGATGAAGAAACTCCTTGGATCTTAAATTTCAGACAGTGAGCATCGGGTTATAGGCTGTAAGGAGCTCTCTGGTACGTTCCCCTCCGCAAGTCTTGGAAAGTTATCTTGCCTCTGTATTAGATACAGCTATTAAGTAGTCATAAAGGTATGTCACTATAAACCTTCCAGCGAGGCTCCCCGGCTCAAATCATTTCTGAGACTGTTTTTTTTCTGGGAACTGTTTGACATCTTACAAGACAGCCGAGGCCATCAGGTGACGTCGTGTCTTTTTATTCAGGATAATTAACTGATCTCCACTTGCCCACTTGACAAGGTCCAGTTCCTAATAATTTTGTGCTGTTTCAAAACTCTATAACCTTCTACGTGCCAGCCGTGCCCGGGAAGCATTCCATGTCCGAGTTTAAAGAATAAGCTGCAGTCCAGCGGAAGCCTGGCGCGCTCGGGTTTGTCAGACAGGAGCTGGCGTGCAGAGATGAATTCCAGAGGAGGGACGGCGACACCGCAGGGAGGAGTGACAGAGTCTGCTCAAAGATGACAGGAGACTGAAACAGGGAGAGGGAAAGCAGAGGCCCGGGCCCCGGTGTGGTTCGGAAGTTAATTCGAATCTAAAAACACGTCTTTGTGCGTCGGGTCTGGGATGCCTGGAAAGGAGATGGCGCCTCGTTCCTGGTGGTCAGGCAGGGCCACTGTGCTCAGCCTTTTCTCTGCTCCCAGGCGGACTGGGCCACGGGGCACCGGGGCACCAAGGACGGCAAGGCCACTTTCCACGCACGCTCACCCGTGACACAACAGGAAACACACCAGTTGTTAATAGTTATCTGTGACTTGCAGAACACACTGGTGATCTTAATGTTTTCTTCCTGGCCTTGGCTGGCTGCTTCAGTGGATAGAGCGTTGGTCCGGCGTGTGTACGTCCTGGGTTCAATCCCCGGGCAGGGCATGCAGGAGAAGCGACCGCCTACTCTTCTCCTCCTCACTCTCCCTCTTCTCTCCCTCTTCTCCTCCCGCAGCCAGTGGCTCAGTTGGTTTGAGCGTCAGCCTCAGGCCCCAGATGGGCTTTCCAGGTAGATCCCGGTCAGGATGCAGGTGGGAGTCTGTCTCTCTATCTCCCCTCCTCTCACGTAAGAACAATTTTTTTCTTGTACGATTATCTACATTTTTTTCACAAAGACTATGTAAGCTTTCGCAATTAGAAGAAGAATCGTGAATAGTGGAAGATTTTCTGCCACTGAGGATATATAACACACATTCTTAAATACTGTTGAGACTATTATAGAGAATCTTTATAGAGAGAAATCTGGCAATATGTCATATAACATTTCTGAAGAAGTTATGTATCATTTGGAGTATCAAATCTAACTTGAAGAAGCTATCCTAATGGCTATAACTAACGATGTTTGCAAAGAGAGAACGAGAAGGCTGCTCATCACATCAGTGAAGGTATAATGAAAGAATGAAAACACCTTAAGTCTCTCACTCGTAGTAGAGACAGCTACATAAATTAGAGTACGCCCATATGACAGAGTGCTACGCTGACACAGAGCATGATGTGTTAAATTTTATAAAGTGGTAGGACAATATGCATGCCTCTACTAATTAAAAAAAATAGTGGCTGTCATAGAGGAGGAGGTCTGAGGGATGAGGTGAAAAAAGTGAAGGATTAAAAACTAAAATTGGCAGTTACAAAATAGTCATGGGGATGTAAAGCGCAGTATAGGGAATATAGTCAATATTATTGTAATGACTATGTGTGGTGTCAGGTGGGTATTGGAAATACCAGGTAAACAGTTTGTAAAGTATATGATTAATCACTATGTTGTATACCTGAAACTAATAGAAAATAATATTCAGTGTAAACTGTAATTAAAAAACAAAATTTAAAGTTTTTTTTTTTTTTTAAAAAAAAAGATGTTTGGAAAAATAAAATTATAAAAATTTTAAAAATAAAAAATAAATTTTAAAAAGTCATTAAGCCTGACCAGGTGGTGGCGCAGTGGATAGAGCGTTGGACTAAGATGCGGAGGACCCAGGTTCGAAACCACAAGGTTGCTAGCTTGAGCCCGGGGTCACTGGTTTGAGCGTAGGATCACAGATATGACCCCATGATCTCTGGCTTGAGCCCAAAGGTCACAGGCTTAAAGCCCAAGGTCACTGACTTGAGCAAGGGGTCATTCACTCTGCTGTATCCCCCCACCCCAGTCAAGGCACATATGAGAAAGCAATCAATAAACAACTAAGGTGCCACAACAAAGAATTGATGCTTCTCATCTCTCCCTTCCTGTCTGTCTGAACCTATCTGTCCCTCTCTCTATCAAAAAAAAAAGTAAGCAAAAATCCCTTAAAGCGTGAAGATTGCTGCTATTAAGGATATTCAAAATAGAAACAGGAAATAGAAAATTTTCTTAAATGCTATACACCAAATAGTAATCCCTCTGAAAAGAGGATTACACGTGACTGCATATTTTCTTCTTTGCACATGTCAAATACTGAATTTTTTATAATATATGTATCTTATATACATTGGAAATATTCTTTGTGGGGGAAAAAGTTGTTTAGCTCTATTTATTGATGTAGAAAGTTGTTTGTGATCTCTTGTTAAAAGGATGAAACGACCGTGAAATGGTATTTCTATAAGATCTCTCTTTTGTGAAATGTGTGTTGTGTGTATACATATGTATCAACAGAAAACATTCTATAAAGAATCGCACTAAATGTTAACAGTGGTTATCTCTGGCTGGGTGTAACTTTGTTTTCCTCTTTCATTTATCTCTATTTTCTAAGTTATCAGGACTGAACATTATATGTATTAAAAGAGTAAAATAAATAGCTCAGGCTATGAAAGCTGCAAAATTCTGGGCCAACAGCACAATCCCTAGAAAGGAAAAGAGTCTCCCAATATGATTATTGTGAAAGAGACAAAATTGATTTGTATGTGTAGGATCTGGGACGTTTATTCCAGTCACACTCTGTTACACCCATGTCTAATATACAATGCTCCTACAAATATGATTAATCCCTTTCTTGAGATTCTCCTTGGAAGTGTTTTCTTCCTTCCTTTTAGGCTTGGAGAAACTGAAGCTCAGAGCTATTAAATGACAACCGAGACCAAAGACTAGCCATAATTAAAAGTTCGTGACACTGGTGCTATGTTAAAAGGAATTCTGACTAGATTGTTATATAAATTTCTGGCTGAAAGAACAAGCCAACTAAAAACCCTGTCTTTCTAATTATAATACTGGAAACAAAACAGTAGCAATAAACCCTTTTTAATTATTCCTGCACAATATATACAATAGAAATTACTAACAGTAGCCCACTGGCTGTTATAAATACTTTGAGAAGAAAGGGAAAAGGAAGCGAGGGGAAGGGAGACGTAGAGAAGGGAAAGGGAAGGATAAGACATTGACAGACAGTAAGTGCTGCATCATGCTCATGGCTGAGACAAAAAGCGAGGCAGAAAAAAAGTCATGTGCCTTGGTATTCATTCATTCACTCAGAGATTCATCAACCACTTGTGTGCACCTCGATGTTCCAGGCCCTTTACCCAGAAGTGGGGGTACTCGTTAGGCACATGCTACTAACCAGTGGGAGACAAATAAACAGTGCCTTACCAGCCAGGAGAAGGGCTAGCTGCACACAGGCCTGACCAACAAGTTAAGAAAAGCAACCAGCTCTGCCAGAGCTTAAGGCATGTAGGATGAACAAGTTCTCCGGGAAGGGAGAGTCAGTCACTCCAGGAAGCAGAAACAGGGTCTGCAAAGGGAAAGAGTGTAGGAACAATTCTGAGCAAACGGAAGTTGGAAATAAGAAGGTGGGTGTGAAATCAAATAATAAGATTTCCTAAGGCTCGTCTGGGCAGCATGCATGGGCAGATGAGCAACACCGAAGACGACGACCTAAAATACTTATACTCTGCAGAGGGCAGCAGCGAAGAAGAGGGAACACATCTCAGGAAGGCCACAGGCCCGGGGAAGGAAGGCCACAGAGGCCCGGGGAAGAAAGGCCGCAGAGGCCCGGGGAAGGAAGGACACAGAGGCCCGGGGAAGGAAGGACACAGAGGCCCAGGGAAGGAAGGCCATAGAGGCCCAGGGCAGGAAGGCCACAGAGGCCCGGGGAAGGAAGGCCACAGAGGCCCGGGGAAGGAAGGCAACAGAGGCCCAGGGAAAGAAGGCCACAGAGGCCCAGGGAAGGAAGGACACAGAGGCCCAGGGAAGGAAGGCCGCAGAGGCCCGGGGAAGGAAGGCCACAGAGGCCCGGGGAAGGAAGGCAACAGAGGCCCAGGGAAAGAAGGCCACAGAGGCCCAGGGAAGGAAGGACACAGAGGCCCAGGGAAGGAAGGCCGCAGAGGCCCGGGGAAGGAAGGCCACAGAGGCCCAGGGAAGGAAGGACACAGAGGCCCAGGGAAGGAAGGCAACAGAGGCCCAGGGAAGGAAGGCCACAGAGCCCCAGGGAAGGAAGGCCACAGAGGCCCGGGGAAGGAAGGCCACAGAGGCCTGGGGAAGGAAGGCAACAGAGGCCCAGGGAAAGAAGGCCACAGAGGCCCGGGGAAGGAAGACCACAGGCCCAGGGGAGGAAGGCCACAGGCCCGGGGAAGGAAGGCCACAGAGGCCCAGGGAAGGAAGGCCACAGAGGCCCAGGGAAAGAAGGCCACAGAGGCCCAGGGAAGGAAGGACACAGAGGCCCAGGGAAGGAAGGCCGCAGAGGCCCGGGGAAGGAAGGCCACAGAGGCCCGGGGAAGGAAGGCAACAGAGGCCCAGGGAAAGAAGGCCACAGAGGCCCAGGGAAGGAAGGACACAGAGGCCCAGGGAAGGAAGGCCGCAGAGGCCCGGGGAAGGAAGGCCACAGAGGCCCGGGGAAGGAAGGACACAGAGGCCCGGGGAAGGAAGGCCACAGAGGCCCAGGGCAGGAAGGCCACAGAGGCCCAGGGAAAGAAGGCCACAGAGGCCCGGGGAAGGAAGGCCACAGAGGCCCAGGGAAAGAAGGCCACAGAGGCCCAGGGAAGGAAGGCCGCAGAGGCCCAGGGAAGGAAGGCCACAGAGGCCCAGGGAAAGAAGGCCACAGAGGCCCGGGGAAGGAAGGCCACAGAGGCCCAGGGAAAGAAGGCCACAGAGGCCCAGGGAAGGAAGGCCGCAGAGGCCCAGGGAAGGAAGGCCACAGAGGCCCAGGGAAAGAAGGCCACAGAGGCCCGGGGAAGGAAGGCCAGAGAGGCCCAGGGCAGGAAGGCCACAGAGGCCCGGGGAAAGAAGGCCGCAGAGGCCCGGGGAAGGAAGGCAACAGAGGCCCAGGGAAGGAAGGCCACAGAGGCCCAGGGAAGGAAGGCCACAGAGGCCCAGGGAAGGAAGGCCACAGAGGCCCGGGGCAGGAAGGCCACAGAGGCCCAGGGCAGGAAGGCCACAGAGGCCCGGGGAAGGAAGGACACAGAGGCCCGGGGAAGGAAGGCCACAGAGGCCCAGGGAAGGAAGGCCGCAGAGGCCCAGGGAAGGAAGGCCGCAGAGGCCCAGGGAAGGAAGGCCGCAGAGGCCCAGGGAAGGAAGGCCGCAGAGGCCCAGGGAAGGAAGGACACAGAGGCCCGGGGAAGGAAGGCCACAGAGGCCCGGGGAAGGAAGGCCGCAGAGGCCCGGGGAAGGAAGGCCAGAGAGGCCCAGGGAAGGAAGGCAACAGAGGCCTGGGGAAGGAAGGCCACAGGCCCAGGGAAGGAAGATCCACAGGCCCAGGGGAGGAAGGCCACAGAGGCCCAGGGCAGGAAGGCCACAGAGGCCCAGGGAAGGAAGGCCACAGAGGCCCGGGGAAGGAAGGACACAGAGGCCTGGGGCAGGAAGGCCGCAGAGGCCCAGGGAAGGAAGGCCACAGAGGCCCGGGGAAGGAAGGCCACAGAGGCCCGGGGAAGGAAGGCCGCAGAGGCCCGGGGAAGGAAGGACACAGAGGCCCGGGGAAGGAAGGCCACAGAGGCCCAGGGAAGGAAGGCCACAGAGGCCCGGGGAAGGAAGGCCACAGAGGCCCGGGGAAGGAAGGCCGCAGAGGCCCGGGGAAGGAAGGACACAGAGGCCCAGGGAAGGAAGACCACAGGCCCAGGGAAGGAAGGCCACAGAGGCCCGGGGAAGGAAGGCCACAGAGGCCCGGGGAAGGAAGGACACAGAGGCCCAGGGAAGGAAGGCCGCAGAGGCCCAGGGAAGGAAGGCCGCAGAGGCCCAGGGAAGGAAGGCCACAGAGGCCCGGGGAAGGAAGGCCGCAGAGGCCCGGGGAAGGAAGGACACAGAGGCCCAGGGAAGGAAGACCACAGGCCCAGGGAAGGAAGGCCACAGAGGCCCGGGGAAGGAAGGCCACAGAGGCCCGGGGAAGGAAGGACACAGAGGCCCAGGGAAGGAAGGCCGCAGAGGCCCAGGGAAGGAAGGACACAGAGGCCCGGGGAAGGAAGGCCACCAGGCCCCATGCCGCACAAAGCGCATCTTCAGGCGCATCAGTAGAATCAGAAAGCCCTGATGTTCAGAATTTACTAAAAAGCAATAAAAATCATCCCATTTTAACTGGCAAGTCATCTGGAGCTGACAAACTTAGGTTGAAGCCCAGGCGGTAACTGTGCTGTGTTTTTGCCAAGATAAAAAAGAAAATACTCCAATGGCTGAGTGGCCAGGATCCCAGTTCAACTCACCAAAGGCTGTCGTCCGTGACCTTCCTCTAGCATGTCTGAACTCACATGTGGATGAAACTATCGAATTTAACCATCACTTTAACAGGTATTTCTTTGGGAAAGAGTTATATGTGCCTCTTCGTCACAACTTTGCTGTCCCTGGCAAAAAGAAGCCAGGTATCTCTCAGACCCTGGACTGGTTCCCCTGAAAACAGCCCCCCCCCCAGCTCTTGCTTGTGAGACGAAGGACTGAGATATCTGATCAGCTGGACTGGGGAGAGGTGAAAATAGGGATCGTGGTGGCTCCCAGAGGGTGACAGAGACAGAGAGTGAAAGTCTCATTCCCCTACCCACGGTGGAGCTTGTAGGGGGAAGGTAACCACTGAGGCAACAGCAGCAGCTGCTAGAATACACTGGTTATTAGCGGTTCACCTGTTCACAAGGGGGTGGGACCTGCCCAGACGACAAGATTTTCAGGCTCCGCCAGTGGCTATTCACGTCAAGGACAGAAATGAGTGGCATGTTATGCTAATGTTACAATGCAATTTAGACTTTCCCTGGGAGCTGATGTGAGTGGCTGTGCTTTCACTGCTCTTTACGGTACTCTGCTATCATTCACTGCCACTGGAATGGATCACACCCAATGGCAGGAAAGTTCTGTGACCTCACAAGGCTCTCCCAATGGCCAACCCGATGGAGTAACACAGAGGCTGTGTCGCCAAACAGCTCCAGCAGGACATTAACCTACCTGAGACCCTGAGCGCACGGCTGGCCGTGGGAGTGTATGTGTTAAAAGAGGCAGTCCATCAAAGAAGCACCATTATACCCAGGATGTGGTCCCTTTAGTAGGGATCCTAAGTCCCAGACTGAGAAGACAGAAAGATAGAACACACTTGGGAAGTGGGGTCTGATGAACCCAAGTTCAAATCCAAAGGTCACCTAGTCGCTTAACCTGAATTTGCCAAGGCTCAGTTTCCTTATAAGTAAACATTAGAAGCTAATACTTACTTGACAAGTTATCGCAAGGACTCCATGAAATGATACGTGTGATTGAGGGGTGGGGGAGGGGGTACTGTGTTTAGTCCCCATCACCCACAGACAAAACACATTAGTTCAACACCCCTCCCTCATCCATGCTGGACTGGAGTCCAACCTGGCCATTTATTATCTGAGTAACCCTGAACAATTTATTTAATCTCTCCTGCCTCAGTTTCCCTTTCTATTATATTTGGAAGTAGGACCTCCAGGCTGCTTACAGTCCTAACATTCTGTCTAGTTAGTGTAACTGCTCAGAGACAGGCTTCTTCAGTCTCTATTCTCATATCTTCTGGTGCTCCCTGTTACACTCTAAATCTCTTTTTAAATCCATGCTTCCAGAACCTTCTAGTTTCTGCCTTTTGGATTCTATGACCCTGGCTCTGTTGTCTTCTTCTACAGTATTTGCTAGAAGTGCAGGTCAAGGGCTGTGTTAAGAATGATATGAGCTTTATCACAAAGTATATCCGCACAACAACCACAGGGTATATTAGTATTAGTATTATTATTCCTAATTTACAAATGAGGAAATCAAGGCTCAGAATATTAAGCAATTTATCAAAGGTATGAAATTTAAAGCTGGCTCTTCCCAGCTGCTCCTAATCATTTCATACCACCCTACCTTTCCATCCTCTGACTGTGTCTAGTTTGAGTTCCATCTTCTCATGACCCTGTGCTGTGCTAGCTTACCTCATAAATTACTTTGTATTAATAACTTCATGGGCTACACCTGCTAGGTGACATATGTCCATATTAACCAGAACTCATCATCTCTGAACCAACAGGAAACTCATGATGGGATTCTCAGGCCCAGCAGCTGGTAGGTCTGGGTGAGATTCAACACAGGCAGGGTTTTAACACATCTTTCAAATAACAGCACACGGTCAGTCAAACAGCTACTCAACTTCCATATGAAGCTGCCGGATGCTACCACATTGTAGTTAAAGCCTAAAATCGGCCCTGGCCGGTTGGCTCAGTGATAGAGCGTTGGCCTGGCGTGCAGGAGTCCCAGGTTCGATTCCCGGCCAGGGCACACAGGAGAGGCACCCATCTGCTTCTCCACCCCTCCCCCTCTCCTTCCTCTCTGTCTCTCTCTTCCGCTCCCGCAGCGAGGCTCCACTGGAGCAAAGTTTGCCCGGGCGCTGAGGATGGCTCTGTGGCCTCTGCCTCAGGCGCTAGAATGGCTCTGATTGCGGCAGAGCAACGCCCCCTGGTGGGCATGCCGGGTGGATCCCGGTCGGGTGCATGTGGGAGTCTGTCTGACTGCCTCCCTGTTTCCAGCTTCGGAAAAATACAAAAAAAAAAAAAAAAAAGCCTAAAATCTACAAGCTTCCCAGCTGCCATAAGCCCACTCCCAATATCACAAATAGGTAGGAAAGGGGCTCATGCTTTGGGGAAGACAAGCCCAGGTTTATAAGCTGAGTGCACTCTGGTGGGTTTCTTAGGCTCTCTGAGCTTCCTATCCACTAAATCAGTGGTAGTCAACCTGGTCCCTACTGCCCACTAGGGGGCGTTGCAGCTTTCATGGTGGGCGGTAGTGGAGCAACCAAAGTATAAATAAAAAGATACTAGCGTGCGGAGGACCCGGGTTCGATTCCCGGCCAGGGCACACAGGAGAAGCGCCCATTTGCTTCTCCACCCCTCCGCCGCGCTTTCCCTCTCTGTCTCTCTCTTCCCCTCCCGCAGCCGAAGCTCCATTGGAGCAAAGATGGCCCGGGCGCTGGGGATGGCTCTGTGGCCTCTGCCCCAGGCGCTAGAGTGGCTCTGGTCGCAACATGGCGACGCCCAGGATGGGCAGAGCATCGCCCCCTGGTGGGCAGAGCGTCGCCCCTGGTGGGCGTGCCGGGTGGATCCCGGTCGGGCGCATGCGGGAGTCTGTCTGACTGTCTCTCCCTGTTTCCAGCTTCAGAAAAATGAAAAAAATAAAATAAAAAAAAAAAAAAAAAAAAAAAAAATAAAAAGATAGATTTAACTATAGTAAGTTGTTTTAGAAAGATTTATTCTGCCAAACTTAGCGAAAATCCGACATAAAGTACTTGGTAAGTCATTATTATTATATGCTTTTACTTGCTATAACTCTGCTTTATAAATTTTATAAAGTAAAGTTACTTCCCTACTTTATAAATCACCATTACTGTGGAACCGGTGGGCAGTTAGAAAACTTTACTACTAACAGAGATACAAAAGTGGGCGGTAGGTATAAAAAGGGTGACTACCCCTGCGCTAAATGATCTACGGAAAGGTGGCCCAGCCGAGCTTCAGGCTCCCCAACTCTAAAACTGGGACAACAGCCCCCTTAGAGGGATGCTGCTGGACAGAGGAGTACGTGGCCCAGAGCAGAAACAGATTAGCCTGTTGGGAGAGTAAAGGAGCTCAGGGGACGGTCAGACCGTTTCCAATAACCAGAGCTGTCTAGACTAGAGTAGGAAGACGGCAGTCGGTTAGAGGTCGGTGGACTCGAAGTCCCTGCCAAACCTGAGGACTGTGCTGGTTGAGCGCTGGATGCCTACTGTAGCCGTAGACTGCTCTGACCCTTAATTCCACACTGCCAGGCCACCTGGCCACTGTTGCTGGAAGTACATTTTTCAGGTGAGAGGTTCCCAACTGAGCCAATGGGTAGAATGTAATCACACACTCTCTCTCACCTCAGAGTAGCACGAGGTTGCCGGGGTAACCGAACTATTCTGGGCCTTCCCTATGGGATCCCGACTTCTCTTTCCGCATCCCAGTGGGTTTTCTTCCTTTGGCCTTGCATTCTACACCTCCATCTGAGACCGCTTCCTCTGGCCTCAGCAGATCAGGGGAAATGGGGAGAGGAGGAACTGACCAGGCATCTGGACCTCCGCATTTTATTTCCTTATCCTTTGATTTCCTTAGTTACGGCACATTTCCATTTATGAAGTACTTTCCCTTATACAATCTCTCGGTGTTTACTTCTAACCTACCAAATAATTCCTCTGACCTCTTCTTGTTTTTACCCTTTAAATATCTGTTGATGGTTCATTCACCACATTCCCCATTCAGTTATTAATGGTCCACAAAAACTTACTAGCAGCAATCATTTACTGATTAATCGGCACAGCAATCCAGAAAGACAGGTAGTATTAATCCTTAGTTCTGCACAGGGAAGCCAAGGGGAAAAGAGAGGTTAACTTAGTTGCCCAAGGTCAGTGGCTAAGCAAGATTATAACCAGGATCTATCTCGTCTTCTATTTGCGCGAACACTTCCCAGTGTGTCATTCCTGTTCTTTACAAATCAAGATTGTCAGTGCAGCTAGGTCACTGCAGTGTTGAGATTCAGCTGTCACCGAACAGTTTGAAACTGTCAAAATTCAACCCCAAAGAATATTTGCCTGCTAATAGTTCACAAAGAAAAGTTGCTGAAGTGAAGAGATAATAGGACTTGAAGGCAAATTTTACAGGAGCAAAAGGGAAGGGAAAAGACGAGAAGTACGGTCCCAGCTTCTGCCACAAGGAGACTCTGAGAAAGTCACGTAAGTTCTCTGCATCTGGGCCATCTATAAAAATGAGTTTACACTGAGTGATATGCAAGATATCACGCTGTTTTAAATGAGATGCCCGAATACCTATGAAACCAGCACAAAAATACAAAGCTCCATTATCCAATGCTGCCAGGATCACGGTAAAATTGTTATATTCATTCACTGCTAATGAAGCACACAGCTACCCCCCCCCCCGAAAGCAACATGCCAGCAGACGGTAAGAACCAGAAAGAATTTCATATCCTTGACTGAGTAATTTAACTCATGCTGTGTTTTGCCCTAAGAAATAAGTCAATAGAAGCAAAAAGACATATACAAACAAAATGTACATTTCAGTGCTAGCTGTCAGAGGAAAAATTGTTATCAATTTCCACGTTCATTTCGGAGGGATGTCTTATTAAGTAAAAGCATAGAACAATACGCATGTCATGTTGCTATTAAAAAAGATAAATATGAAAATTAGGCAAAATCATCTAAATCTTACAGATACTATCAAATTAAGATAACCAAAAGGAAAATAAAAAACAAATACGTACTCTGGTGTCAAATATATAAAATGTGGACTAATGTGCAAGATCACAGGAAAACTCAAAATATGTTATGTTATTAGTTATCCTACTTAGCATTTTTATATTTTACTGTCTTTAATGAATGTTATTTTTCATTAACATATACATTTGATCAATTATTTAAAAATTTCTGAAACCCTGCTTTAAAGTTTTTGCCTTGCTGGCTGGGTAGTTCAGTTGGTTAGGGCATCGTCCCGATATACCAAGGTTGAGGGTTTGATCTCTGGTCAGGGCACATACAAGCATCAACCAATGAATGCATAAATAAGTGGAACAATAAATCGATCTTTCTTTCTTTCTCTCTCTCTCTCTACTCTCTCCCTCTAAGAATCAATAGATAAACTTTAACAATTAAAGTTTTGGCCTAACGCTGCATGTTGGTTGGCTGACATATTCGTTATTTCTCCACAGTGATTTCTGCTCTCTACAATTCTTTAGTGTCTTTGGAGATTCTAAAATCTCAGAACCCTTGTACTTCGTTCCCTCACCTAAAAGGATTCTTAAAACGATCTGTCAGCCAGTATAGCTATGCATCACGCCATGATTGCCTTAGAATGTTAATATTTGGCAATGCCTGATCCAGAAAGTCAAGATACTGCCGATATCCCTGACCTGGGGGTGTCTGTACAGCAACCACAAGGTGGCCATTACAATTTTCAGAGGGCATAGGTAGGGTAGTTTCATATTCCAAGATTTGGGATTTTTACAGCAGGGCATTTTATATTTTCAGGGGTCTCAGGACAGACTTCCGGTTGACTTGGGACAGCTGCTGTCCAGCAACACTGTGCTAGGACCTTCCCTTCACGGGACTATTACACTCTTCTTCATTCTTCAGACATGTTCTCTGACTAGTAGGTCATTTGTACATCTTTGCTCATAATATCTGGGAAAGACGGCAGAGCCGATGAATTAAAAATATGATTCTAGGTCTCCCGTGTGCCAGTGAGTGCCCTCATTAAAGCAGCGTGAATAGATGAGATCGGTTTCAAAGCTTTCCGTCCCTTTGCCCCAGAGCCAACGAGGCCAGGCTCTGAAAGGATGCACAGTAAAATTAAATATCTAAAAATTCATCTTTAATTAACAGAATTGGATTAAAGCTAGACACCACGACATATCATACGAGAAATGGCTGAGCTGGCTTCCAAGTGCTCTAATTCAATTAGGACGCAGTGAGTGACACTTGGACGGGAAAGGTTAATTGGGGGCGCCAGAACGCAATCATTCCTTACCTAACCAGTCATTAAACTTCTTAACCTCTGAGGGCAGTCCCAGCTCGGTGAAATCGCCTGTGTGGAGAAGGATGTCCCCATAAGGCATCTGGATACCATCTGTTCTGGAGTGTGTGTCTGAGATGCAGACAAACCGCGTGTGGCCCGCTGGTTTTGGAGTGTCATATGGGATGGGGTCGACCCTAAAGTAGACATAACAGATCCCATAACAGTTAAACATATTGAACCCTTGTAATTGTCATCGTACATACATATCTATTGTTATCTGTGAACACATCCCGACAAACTGATGCCAAGGCAGAGGGACCATTGTAACAGGGGACACTCTGGGGTGCAAAGGAGACAGCGTCACCCGCCTAACAACCTCAACAGACAAATTCAAAAAGTCTTACTTACCTGGTACAAAATATTTTTTAAAATACCTTACATGCGGAGTTGGAAATAACCCAAGAAACTGTTAAGAGTGATTATTGGTGAAGTTTAGGGACACTGAACCCCAACTGGGGAGGCAAAATTATGTTATTTCGTCTCTCATCATGCTCCAACTGATCCCACTACTCATTAGGAAATGAATAACTAATTTATTCCTTCTTAAACATGCATAAGTTAAGCAGTGAACTAATTTATGAAGAACACGGCACATGCTTTGCCAACTGAGATGTGAAGAGACATACGAGATAGTACTAATATCTAATATCCTTTCCAGAACTACTATACAGCGGTATCTTCTTGTTTTTTGCTAAGAGATTCTCCAATCAAATTATGGGGAGGAAAAGCAATGCCCATATAACAGCTTTTTTTTTTTTTAAAAAATGGATGTTAAAAAAAAAATTTAGTCCAGCTCCTTCTTTCCCACAGTGCATTATCTACGTCCCCATTACCTTCGCTCACTTGGAATGCTCAAATGCCTAGGGCAAAGATTCTGTTCAGTACAAAAGTAAGCCTTTTAATGAGTGTCTATAGATCCACATACGCATTAATATATGTATAGTTTCAGAGACCTAAGCACTGTGAAATTACACTGGGGCAAAAGAATCAAAAGGCAAAATGATCAACCCAGGAAAAAAAAAAAAGAAAATGAAACAGAACATTCTCTTTTAATTGAGTGTAACAAAGTGTGCTAACTAAACTTGGTAAAGAAATGCAAATCTAACTCTTCAAGCATACAGTTTTAATTATTTAAGGGGTTGGTAGCAGTGTTAAGGATACTTTAACTGTATTAACTCTACACTGACAGCTTCCTTTAATTTCTCGGTTGGAATGTGCACTTATTTTGGATTATGGGTGAAGGGAAGCATTTGTAAATGCAAAGAAAAGGTCACAAGAGAAGCAAACATGCAATGCAGAGATTACAGTGCGAAACGTTAAATAAGGAACCATATTTCATATCGAAGCCCCACCCTTGACAGTGAGCGTGCAGCAGAGACACACGGGAGGCTCGAGAAGACTGCCTGCACATCTCGCCTCTGCAGGCTGGGTTTAATGTTTCTTTTCTTGTTCCACTTTTTAAAAAGAAACAATCAGTTTTAACAATGCCATTGTAGGGAGGGAAATAAAGACGTCAGTATATAACCTGGTTGGTCTTGCATTTCTTCCACAGTTTATCTTTTCATTTTATTTTACCTTTGACAGAGAAAAATGAAAGAAAGAAAGAGAAAAGAACTCGAATAAGACAGAAAGGAGGAAGGAGAGAGGGAGGGACTGTGAACTGCTTAACACCGTGAAACTAACCAGAGCCCCATGGAGAAGGTTTACTTTCTGCAAAAAATCTATTAGATTTTGCCCAGAAAATTTAGAAATTAATAATATTGTTAACATGGAGAAAATTCACGAATCCACTGAGATCTCATGAGTAAATGGAGACCCTCCTGATTATATCCAATGTGTGTATATATATATATATATATATATATATATATATATATATATAGCTATATATATATGTGCAAAAATTTGGTATCATCTTTTCCATTATTGAGACTCTAATATATTCAATTTCAGTGGTTTTAACGTTATCAGTATCTTCTAAAGGTCATTTACCCAGAGACTGGATGACTGCCTCCTGCTGCAGCAGACTGTCACCCCTGAAAGTGACAGGTAATATTCTATTCCTCGACCTAAAGTTAACATGCTCACTAGAATGAAAGTATGCATATTTATACTTAACATACCTACATTTGAATGAAAATTAAAGAAATTAACCACTGGACTTTAATATATGAATAAATTCAGTATCATATATGTATATTTACATGTCTTTATTTCCTAGTTCCCACACTAATAATTTTAACAACCCCTATTTCTTCCTTTCAGTAACTCAGCTAAGTATGGGCTCAAATACTGCATCAAAATCTCTTAAGAGCCCATCCGAATTCATCATTTTGATTTTATCAAACAGAAAGCAGCACAGATATAAACCTTTTGCTGTGAATAGGCCCCGATTCTATGAATCTACTCAATTTAAAGAAGCAAATCATCACACGGGTACATAATTTGTTTCCCATCTTAGCTCTATATTGGGCAGTAACTTTTCAACACTATTGAAATACCAGTCCAGTTTTGAATGGCTGCAGCTTCCTTCCTCACCCTACCACCTCCTCCAGAGAAACATTTAAATGTCCAACAGAATCAACATGAAATAAAAGACCGACGAATAGAAAACCAGGAGACAGAAAACAGGCAGAAGATGTGTCTTCTCAGCTCTGAGCTGAAATGAAAGAGTCAGAAGCACCCAGCAACAGTCATGAAGGAGGCTCACCCATCACTGCCACCAACCCCATGTCATCAAAGGGAAACCATCTGTAGGCAGTTGGGAGCGATATGGAGGATTGATTTACGGTAGTGGCTTGGGAAAGGGGAAAGGATAAAGACGCAAATACAGAATTTCTGGGTCAGAATATCCTGACCCAGAAACACTGATGTCCGTTGTTACCCACAGGACCAAGTACAAGGATACAAGATAGTGCAGTATGTCAGAGCCATGCTGCAGGATAACATGACAAATATCGCCAGGGGGTCACAGGAAGAAAGACATTTCCACCCAATGGCATTCCGAGTTGAAATTGAAAATAAGATGGCTAGCAGAGTGGGCACATTGCAGCGGATGTAATTAAAGTTGAGACAATCCTAGGAAAACTATTATTTCCGAATTGGGTATTCGGTAAACACTTAGAAAAGATAAGACAGGTGAGGTGAATATTTCACTGGAAAAGCATGTGTCAGGGAAAACCCGCCTGCTCTTGGAGCATCTACCTATTCACACCGTGTGAAGACCCTCACACAGCATTCTCCCTCTCAGTTAACAACTTTACTGCCTGCTGTTTATGCTGCAGACTTCTCAAATGACCTAACATTTCCCTCAAGGCATCATGTCAAATATCCTAGCAAGTGAGTCTCTTACCAAGGCAATCGAACCCCTAGAGCCAGATTCAAATATCAGAATGAGATTTACACGTACATCTGAGTACACCCAGGGGAAAACAGGATGACATGGGAAGATGAGAAGAAAACACGGCATCGTAAAATCCCAGAGCTGGACAAAA
Organism: Saccopteryx leptura; assembly: GCF_036850995.1. Lineage (NCBI taxonomy): Eukaryota > Metazoa > Chordata > Mammalia > Chiroptera > Emballonuridae > Saccopteryx > Saccopteryx leptura. The sequence continues at coordinate 31,389,571 of NC_089503.1, read as the reverse complement.
CTTAGGGGGCAGTGGGTTCAGTGCTTTGTATAAAGCTTGCATCCCCTCCCCCTTCCCTGATCAGCTGACATAAATTTTCTTTCCAAGGTTTCCAGAGAAGGGAAGTCCCCTTTCCCTCCCCCAGGGCAGCCCATTCTGGTTTCTGATAGCTCTTCTTTGCTAGAAACTTTTGGATCCAGAATCTGCACCTCTGAGAAAGCTGAGCGTGGTCCAAAGAGACTTGGCCTGAAGCCTGAAGACTGAGGAACAATTTTTGGCTGAGTTACTCACTTTGGACAAGTTATTTCGTTCTTCTGGTCTTTATTTTTTTCTCATTTGTAGGATGGGAATAATAAAGCCTTATCTGCTGAGTTGCTCTGAGGATATAATGGCCAAGCACTGGGTCTGGCACACAGCACATGCTCAGAAAGTAGACATGTAAAATGATGTTCCAGCAAAGCCCATTTAGCTGCAGCGCCAGACTGCGGCTCTGAATCCCTCTCCAAACTTATTAAGTGTGATACCAGCAAGGCACTTAACTCCTGTGCCTGGGTTTCCTCCTCAGTAAAACAAATATAAAAATAGTATCTATCTTATAAGATGACTGAGTATGACAAGGGATAAAGTATTTAAAGCATATAGAACAGTGTCCGACGCACAGCAGACACTCAATCAATGTTATTTTTCTCTAATTAGTAGTATTTGTACAACTATCACTAGTAGCAGCCATCAGTTTCTCTGCCCTCCACCTCTCCTTCTGGTACAAGGAGGTAACAGCAGCGCCCACACGAGGATTTCGTGGGAATTAAAGAACACCTACAACCCAGCTTGCCTGGGACTGGCACCGTCAATAAATACATTTGTTTCCTTCCTGTCACTTCCTTCTTAATCCTAGTTCTGAACTAACAGACTTAGTATTTACTCCCCTTTCCATTTGATAGCCCTTCAACTATGTGAGGACATGTATTACAATCTCCTGAAAGCTTCTGTAACTCAAGTTGAGGAGCCAGCTTTTCATCGTGTGATAGGACTTCACATGCCCCCAGAATCCTGGTGATCTCCTAGGTACAATCCGATTGGTCGAATCCCCTCCCACTATAGTCTCAGAATTCATGGACCATGTGCATCTGTGGACCACTGAGCAGCCAATCAAAGACAAATGTTAGTACAGACGACAGAGAGCCAACAGTGCTGGACACACGGGTGGACTTTCCCGGAAGCTGGAGCTATCATCTTAAACCATTTTCTAATTAAATCTCCAGGTTTTGTGCCAAGCCTCAAATCTTGCTCTTGAAACTTGGTTTTCAAACATGTTTACCTATCTTACCACAAATTCAAACAAATAAACCCACATTCTCATTTATTCAGTTTGGCATATTAGAGTTTTTTTACCTGTAAAAAATAATATGATAATATTATTGCTCCTACCATAGAAACCTCTCCTGGCCATAAGCGTTATTATTTTTGCAATCACAAATTCATACCACGTTGCATGTTCCATTGCTAGATCTTCAGAAAAGCTGTTACCACGTCGTTTGTTATGACATGCGTTTCTTTTTTTAGACCATGTGTGCAGTAAAAGACTTGTGTACACAATTAGCCTAATAATTCAATGTCAGAATAGCATATAACCCTTATAAAAGCATTTTAAAGGGATCCGAATGTATTTACCATTCCCCTTCCACTTGAAAACCTTGGTGTTGTCCTTCTGCATTCCCTTGACTTTATCTCTAAAAAGTTTTGCAGTGTGACATTTTTTTTTTTACCTGGAGAACTTAGATGGCATGAAAGCTAAAATGTTTCTGATGTTACAACATCTACCCTAGACGTACTGTTTGACAAAGATATGCAAAACTCACCAGCAAAACAATGAATAAATAAATACTAGGCTTAAATTAGTAGTAGACTCACAGAATTTTTGGACTGGAAGGGACCTTAGAGATTATCTAATCCTTTGTTTCATGTCTTTGAAAATCCTCTTCACAGTTTTTGCCTAACTCATGTGTATTATTATTTAATTTTTGTTGAGTCTTACAGTCTTTGCACAATTTTTTTTTAAGTTTTACATTACATAATAGCATCATGAAGTCATGAATCAGATATATGATGGTTGTACTTTTCAACTGCATGTTAAAATACATACATACTAAAATTCTGTTTAAGGTCTGTCCACTCTAAAGAACAAGAACTCAGGTTTTCTAACTTCCACTCCACTTCACTTTCCACTCACTTAATTTTGGAATCTAAAAATATGCCTGCCCTTGGAGAATAAGAATGATAAAAGTTTTAAAATGCTAGCAAATCAATCGCCTGAACTCTTCTAGCCATTAATATCTAGAGAGACTGCTCAAAATTACTGGAATTCACTGTCAAAAAAAAAAAATCTAAGTGTTAGTGCTCTGTGAATTGACCCCTCGATGTCAAATGTCGTCTATTTATACCTCAAAAAATGCACATTACAGTTTGTTGAGGGAGTTAGCAACAAAAAATTTGATTTCTAGAATATTGGTCAAGATAAAAGAGTGCTGCTCATGCTCAAGCATGTCAAGACACATGCTTAGACAGGCTGTGTTTCCAAATACAGGTGTCTTCAGAGGACGTACCTGAGTGAACAGAAAAGCCTCATTAAAAGACCCCTGCTTGCGGATGCACGGGGCTTCCTGTGCTCTTATTATACTGGTCAGCAATTAGCTACGTGACCCTGGGCAAGTCACTTCCCCTTTTCTAGTCTGCTCCTCGAGTATGAAAAGAGGGACAGAGCCAAATGATCCCCTAATGACCAGCTGCCTGGTTTCCATGACACTATTAATTTGTACAAGACTTTAGAAACAATTCAGTCTCCTCCGTAGCTTAAAACACATTCTTTCTCTTGCCTCTTGCAACTGTGTTTTCTGTTTCCCAGACAATGCAAAGAGAAAGGTAGTCCAGGTCTATCCAGCTGTAATCCAAATTAGCGCTACTATGTATACATAGAAAAAGATGTGGAACTGTAATTGAGGACTACAGATACAGCTTCCAGGTACATCTAGTGTAAAAGAGAACAAAGAAACCAGAATGCCAGTGAGTGAGCACAATAAAACAGGAATTTGAAAAATGTGTCATGGAACCAGTTGCTTCAGAAATGCGGCTGTTGTCTTTTCTTTCTTTTTTTTTCTTAAAACTAAGAGCTGGTGAAATTCTCCTAGCTTAGCACTCACGCCCCAGAACAGAAACGGTGCTGAAACACAGTAAGTAAGCATAACAGAACCAGATGTATAAATACAGTCACATTTGTACGAAGGGCACTGCTTTCCTCTAACTGCTGAACTGCTGTATCAACACTGTTCTATCACCAACTAATTACAGCTAACAAAACCCACTGCACGGAGTGTGTCTTGTCTATTTTTTCCTGGTACAAAAGTACAGTGATGACATTCAATGAATATTAAGTGGTAACAGTTTAATTCTTTGAGCGCTGCATACGCTGTGAATTCATGGTCCTTGCACTGGTTCCATTTGAGGCGATTTGATGTCGTCCGTCAAGCTAGCTACTGTGTGAGCCCCAGAAATCTTTCATCCTGGCATACTGTTGGGGTATAAATAGCCCATTGGAGATGTACTGTCCGAGGTTAAACGTTTGCCACTCTTTTAACCTAGCAATCAAGTTAATCGGCTTACATATCAGTACTGGTCTTTTACTTGAGGAAAGAAGCCATGTGACGCTGTATTACATTTGTTAGTCTACACAGGCAGTCAGTCAGTTAGTCAGTCAGTCAACAACCATTTCTTAAGTAGCTACCTGTGTGTCAGGTACCACAGCAGTTTCTGGGAGGACAAAGAAGCAACAAGGGTGGTTCCTTCAAGGATTCTACAGTTCACTTGTCAATTCATTATTTAACAAATGCTTATTAGCATGCCTAATTTCTGCTCCTTTAGTCACTTCACATTTATTAAGCACCATAGATTGTGCTAGGTGTTAAGGAGACAGCTATAACTAAGTCACAGAGACGGTCCTTGTGATATGTAAGTGGGTGACTTAGGACACAGCATAAAAAGTTTTATAATAAGCGGTGTGCAAGGTGCTGTTGGGTAAAGGAGAAGATGTCTGGCATGACTTTGAGGGCTGGGAGGAGCAGGGGACATTACAGTGGGCACAGAATACAAGGCAGTGTGTCAGTTTCCAATGCCTGGGACAAAGGATCTCAGGCTCGGAAAGAGGAGGCCTCAGAGTGACCTAAAGCTGGAATTAGAAGTGGAATTTAAACAAGCAGAAGTGGAAAATCAAGCAGAAAAGAAGTGCTGTTCAGGCAGCAGCAGGAAGGTATGGAAGCACTGGGTGTATTTAGGGACTTGTGAGTGAAGAGGCGTGGCCAGAGCAGTCACTGAGACAGTGAGCAGTGGAAGGTTTGAAAAGCTGGTGGGACTAGGGCCAGACCACAGAGAGCCAGACTGTGCGCTTGAACCAGCCCTGGAGGCCGTGAAAAACATCCTCCTTCTTCACCCACTGAAAGGTACAGGGGCCCACAGGGAAAACTGGCTTTGAGGAAAACCACGGAGGCTCCACGCAGGATGTGAGGGTGACTGAGGTGGGGTGGGAGGGCACGAAAGGAAAGGAGGCTGGCTCAATTTAAAAAAAAAAATTTTTTTTTTTTTGAAAGAGACGGGGAAAGGGTCAGATAGGGACAGACAGGAAGGGAGAGAGATGAGAAGCATCAATTCTTTGTTGTGGTATCTTAGTCATCTTAGTTGTTCATTGATTGCTTTCTCATATGTGCCTTGACTGAGGGGTTATAGCAGAGTGAGTGACCCCTTGCTCAAGATAGAAATCTTGAGCTCAAGCCAGCGACCTTGGGCTTCAAGCCAGCGACCTTTGGGCTCAAGTCAGCAATCATGGGGTCATATCTATGATCCCACACTCAAGCCAGTGACCCTGCATTGAAGCTAGTGAGCCCGTGCTCAAGCCAGCAACTTCGGGGTTTTGAACCTATGTCCTCTGTGTCCCAGTCCAAGGCTCTTTCCACTGCACCACCACCTGGTCAGGCTAATATTTTAAATGTTAGGGGGGGGGGGAATTCATATGGAAGTGTTTTGTCTAATTAAACAAGATTATTTTTGTATTCAAATTTGATCAAAGGAGAACAAATTCTTTCTTTCTCCACCTTTCCAACTCATCAAAGCCAAGTTTTCCAGGGCTTAATGTCTCACAAGTAGATGTTAATGGCATTCACTGTTTAGTTAATTGTGCTTATCAGAAGTGCAGGTAACTTCATATTTGCATGGCTAATGGGCCTTCTTTAAAGTCTGCGGCCATTTCAGTTGGGTTTTAATGGTCTGTAAAGGTTTTTTTCCCTCCAGTTTCGGGTTGAATTGATTGACTTCCTTTCAAAAAATCAGTCATGCCTAAGGCTAAGACCATTCTTAGCTACCTATGGGACATCGTGTAAGTACATTTCAAGACAAATGCTTATTTGTAAGGCCACTTAACATGATGCCAACAACTAATGACCTTGCAGAATTAACCCAGTACAATAATTTTCAGGCTCAATATATGTTCCTCTGGAGGCTGTTCCATGACAATAAAGAGAACCGTTTTACCCTCTGTCTTTATCTCTTGCTGAAATAGCTAGCCCACTATTCAACCATAAAAATTACATAGTTCTCACACAATGGAAGAACACATGGAGAACTATTTTCTTGCCCCTCTGGGAATGAATGAATGCTATCCTGGTCAAGTATTTCATAGTTTACATTTATTCGTGATTCTTACAGGGTCCGTGTGTCCAAGGTACAGACCTGGCAGGTGACCTGTTGGACATCACCAGCTAGTATGTGGTTGAAAAGAGAATTGCGTCTAACTCTGACTGCAATCAAAATAGGAAATACTCTATACGGAGCTACAACTTCTGATTGGCACTGGCCAAGCTCTGCCAGGTTTCCCAGTAGAACGACACTGGAAAGGTCCGCCTGTAGGCAGGTACACCTGTAAGTTAGAGCTACAACCGCAGTTTCAGAGCTGCAATGGTCTCCAGTCACACCGCCTGCAGAGCCTGAAGTCTTGACTATCGGCACCTTTACAGGAAAACCTTTGTCCATTCCTGATGTTGTCACTCAACAAGCATTTATTAAGCAACCATATATATATATATATATATAGACATTTTATTACTAATAATCATGCCTGATAATTAGCAGTATCCACTCTGTGTCAGGAGCTTTTTCCTGTATTTTTACATTTAATCCTCTCAAGATCTCTGTATGGTGTATGGGTGTGTGGGTGCACTTTTTTTTTTTTTGTATTCCCCAAATTTTAATGAATGTTACCTGATAAGCTTGGGACTTTGGATTTGGAATCTGTCTAAACCATGACTTTCTGCCTTTTGCTGTGCAATAGTGTTTCTCAGAGGTTTGGGGAAATTTTTAAGACTTTAGAATGAGCATCCTTTTAATAGAAGGCTGAAATCTCTGGGTGTTACCTGTTACAGGAACACAGAGCTTATCTTTTGGGCTAGTTTACAACCTCACAACTTGTACCGAAGTGAAAGCAGTGCAAATAAGTCTCATCTGTAGATGAAGGAATTCTGTCCATTGGAGATTCAACTGACTCCGCTCCTGCTTTGCGTCCTTTTGTCAATTCATTTCAACAGTCTTTTATTCCGTGTAAATCTGAGGTTTTCCTATGAACCTGTTATAACAGATGTCTTGGTTCCCTCATTTATTAATAAGTTAAATAACATTTTTGAACAGTCTGCATTTTATATCTGTACGAGTCAGGATTTTCTTTTACAGAGGTTACCAAGAAGACGTTTCTACCATCCAGAACCTCCCATTTTTGCTTGAGAAACTATCTTAGCAAACTGTAATCAACATGACCATAAATTATGTATCCCTACATAGGTATGGGAGGCAGGAGAGTAAGAGAGAACAAAGTGATCAGGAAGTCACTTTAGGGGTTCGTTTATGTCACTTACAGCATCAACGACACCAGGGTTTGGACCACGGCTCTGTCCCTGCCTAGCTTTGAGACTCTGGACAAGTTACTAAATTTCTGTAAGCCTCAATTATCTCATCTGTAAATTAGGGATGATAATAGAAGTTGCCTCATAAAGTTGATATAAAGCCTTAATGACTACTACTTATACTTATTTAAATAACTGGTGCCCATTAAGTGCTCAATACAGGTTAGCCATCATTACTGAGATGGTTCTATGAAAATATTGATGAAGAGAATTAGTTCTATTCTGAGAAGGGTAGTCTTCACAAAGTGTGTATATTTCATCTGGGTCTTGAAGGGTAGTAGGAGTTCACCAAGAAAACAGCTAAGATAATGCCATTTGTCATAAAAAGAACAGCATTTAAAAAAATAATAAAGGGTAGTATGAAGGTGAGGAAGGTGAGTCAGAGTGCCAAATTATAGGAAGGTAGTTCCCTGGTGATTACTGCATGTATTAGGTGACCTGGATTTTCCTAAAGTTGTTGAAGCCTGTACCTCTTCACATTTGTATAAGATTGCTAAAATCAGTAGGAATGCATCATATAGATAAGAACTGTCACAAAAGCAGGACACCAAATCATCATGACTATAGTTGTAACTGACTACTCACCCAGTTTAGGCACTCATCAGGAATAAATGGTTATTTTATTCCAAATTTTATAAAACAAAAAGTATTAGCCAAGAATCGCTGAGTCCAAGGTACAGAACATGTTTTAGAGAAGCCAAACTTCATTTAACACACTTTTAACAGCTGACATAATCTTTCCATCTCTATCTCTGTCTCTGACCCCCCCCCCTTCTCTCTTTCTCCTATACACCCAGGATAATAACACACAAATCAAATTATACCCTGGTTCTTATCCTGGCTGGATCCAGTTTCTTTTAGTGCCTAGTTATATGTCTTTTCTACAGTCCTTTATTGTCTCACGATAATTCACATATATAATTACCCCGCTCTATTTCAAAGCAGTGACTTTCCCGGATACTTTGGATAAGGGGAATAAACCTCAGGTAATTCTCAGTTCAGTGTCAACATTTGCTGAAACTTTACTAGAAAGCACCATGTGTGCATAATTCTGTCTGGTCCTTTCCACCACTACATACACACCCATTTGAACGCTAAGCTGTGGAGGCCTATTATATGGTGTGTGCATTCTGCAAAATTGCCTATTGTAGTGTCCTGTAGGTCTGTTATAGGCCAGACACTCCAGTGATCGCTTTCTGCTGGAGCAATGATGGATAAGATGAAAAGGAGGTTAGCTCACTTTAGTTTTTTGGCTGGCAGCTAACTTCCTCAAAAAGCCTTCTTCTCCTTTAAAAAAAAAAAAGAAGAAGAAGGAAAAAAAAACCTCTTACAGGTACTCCCTGTGCCCTACTATCTGATACCATCCCACCCCCAGTCTCAGGAGGTTCTGCTGTGATTGTTTCAAGCTCTCTTCCGCATGAAGAGGTGACCACGTGACCACTGCCATCCATAAAGGCTGAAGTGAGTGTACTTAGCTAAAGGGCATTGCAATAATTTTTCTCTTCCACGTGAGAAAGTTAGCCTTGAAAATTCTCTGGCTCACTGCCTGTTTTTAAATAATCTTTTAGGGAGAGGTGATCAAATGGGGCATATAAAGTTGGAACTGATCCCCCTCTCATTTCCATATTAATTGCTTTTGCAAACAACAACAATAGTAATAATAATGGAAAGATGGTAGCCCCTATCAAGCCTTTGGGTTTGCTTTCTAGGCAGTGGAAGAGACTGGATATTTTAATAGGCAGTGCCTCCAAACGCCCATTGTAGGAAAGCCGTCCTGGCTGACAGATTAAACTTGATCACATCAGGGCTGGCGCAGTTTTGTACAGATAATGTGATTCCTTGGAAATCTAGGGTGCATGGTGGCCTGAGAAAGTCACTGGAAAGATTCATAACCCCCAACAACAAATCAGCTTCTGGTTCCAAAGAGCTTACTGTCTTTCCCACCCGTGCTGCAGTATGCACAGTACTGGGAAAAGTGGTGAGACTCACGAACTCTTTCCAGGAAGCGCGGCAGAACGAGAACACAATTTCTCCCTCTTTGACCTGACCCTCAGACGTTGGCTACAGGACCCACAGCAGGTGGGTCGTCCCCCTGCAGCCCAGCAGAGGGGACGTGAGGATAGACAGCCAGGAATTTGGATGGGAGTTTGCCAGAACAAAAGTTCGCCACGATCTCGTGGCAATTTAGCACACAGCTAATTTTTATAAGCAGTTGGCCTAAGAGGTATGGACAAGCTCACACACATCCCCACGTGATGCGTCCACAGCTTGCGAGGCTAAGTCACGGGCTCTACTGTGCCTTCTCTCCCTCCTCAGTGAAAGGGGAAACCTCAGTCAGACCTGGCGGGGAGCTCCCTAGTAACCACAGGTGCAGCCCTCACCTGGGGAAAGACGCAGGAAGACCTCCTACAGGGTGCGGTTCTGGGCTGGTCCTTTCTTAATGAGAGGGCATCAGTCAGGTGAATCTGTACATAGTGTGGCCGGGTTTCTGGGTTAAAGCTTTTTTTCTTTCCACAGGAGATTGAGTATAACTCACTCAACTTGTTCCCTGCACACTGGATTCCTGTGGGAAAGTTCCAGTTACCACTTAAACTCGAGTCAACTACTTTGCCCTTTCTGATCTGCCTCCCGTTCTCTTCATCTTTAACTTGGACACTGGAACAACCCTGCCTACTTTCCCAAACAGCTGCTTCAGAAATAATCAGACTTTGTTCTCACCTCTGTGTAAAAAGGATAGCGTTATTATTCCCATTGGAATCTAAGGCCGGATGGGTTGAGGGACTTGCTCAGGGCCACTGTTAGCAACAAAACCGGATACAGGCTCTGTGCTTCCCAACTCCCGCTAATAAAAATAATGGCTGCCATTAATTCATGCTATTTATCGTGCACCAGGCACCTTGCCAAGCACTTTCTGAACATTACCTCATCTATTCCTTGCATGAAGCTTGTAAGGAGGTATTATTAATCCCATTTTACAGATGAGAAGTACTGGGTTTATGAGGTTAAACAATTTCCCCCAAGGTCAGCGATGCCGAAAAGGATGAAGCCTCAGTTGCAAAGGGAGACTGTCCGAGTCCTGGCTCAGTCACTAATTACACCGACTCCCAGTCCAATACTGTTTCGACACAAATCTGACGTAAAGAAATGTTAACTTTTCTCCAGATCTGAAGATTTTAAATATTAGGTATTCCTTGGAAATACCTAATAAACTTTTGAAATTCCAGCTTTACCCACTTTGATACCGTCCAACAGAAAACACTCTACAAACTATAAAGCGCTATTTTGACAGGTGTTCTTACTGGTCCAAATATCATTTGCTTCCATCTCTTAGTTCACGTCAAAGAAAAACAGATGTTCAATATAAATTCCTGCATGAAATTTACTGGAATCCCTAGAGGACTTTATGAACATAGTAAGTTCTCAAGACAAACAGCATGGATTCAAATCCCAAATATTATGAACTGACAACCTCTGGAACATGAGTTACTGGACTTTGGGCTTTGGTTTTCTCGTGCTGACATTAGGGATAAAAATACGTACCTCCTAGAGACATTGTGAGAAAGTAATGAGAACGCACAGGGCACAGTGTGAGGACCAATCATTGTCATAAATATTATTGTTTTACCGTTATTTCTGCCTCTTCAAAATTTGCAGGATCACCCTAATTTCACTAAATTGACAAAACATGACCACTCTCTTTAATGAGGTGCCCCAACACTCTCTCTAATATCCTGATAATAAAGCACCCTGTACCTTAACTGGGAAAGAACATACCATTTCGTAACTTATAATTCAACTCCGTCTCTCAAAATTATTATTCACTGGGTACTATTAAAACTGTCAAGGCTTCTAGGTCACCTAAGCACTTGTGTCAAATAGCTGTTATTTTACACAAAGTAATGTGTTAATTCAGTCAATTAAGAGTCACCTGAGAAACTGGAATCACAAAGGACAAGCCAATTGCCCTGACCCACAAAGGTGAGTTTGCCCAAAATATGAGAATTATTTTACGGAGAAAAAAAAAATCTTTCTCCCCTCCTAATTATAAAGTTTATGCTTACTTAAGTTAGTAAAATTAAGAACGTGCATAAAAAGCAAAGATGAATTCCAGAAATAGATACTAGAAACATTCTGGTATCTTTCCATTTTGTCTTTTCGCTATGCATTTTAAAAGCATAATTGGAATCATTCTGCACTCGGAATGTTATATTCAGGGAATTTTTTTTTCCTCCACTTAAACCATTATAACGTCAGCATTTTCCATGTTACTGCAGACTCTTTATAAACGTCTTCACTGGGTACAGGACATTTCACGAGTTAGTGTTGTCATAATTTTCCTAACCGTTTCCCTTCGCGGAACTCCCCCAAAAGGCTTTTAAGCTGTCAAGCCCAGACAAGATTTCTAGACATACAGCCTTAACAATGGGGCCTGCCTGTGGTCATGAATCGGGCCATTTTGGGAACTAGCTACATAACTTCTCACCATTAAGTGAGAAACACCGTGGGTCCTACTCTCCAAATGCCAACAGACCAGAAATTCAGCGATGTGAGAACCTCAAATGCCAGTAGTTCTGGGCGCAGTTACAACAACTCCTCTAAGATAAATAAAGCAATGTTCTCCACCGTCCTGGCCACCCACGGCGAGCAGAGGGAAGAGCGCAGGCACCTTCCCCCTTCGTGGCCCGTGCTCCAACGCGGACACGGGGCACAGAGGCGTCTGCTTCTTCCACTGCTCATCACTGCTTGACACCATTTGCCACTGACTGCACCACAAAACCTACTTTTTAAAATCATGTATCATGTTTGTTCTATTTTTTTTCCAGAGGAAAAAAAAATATCTTAAAAGCTCTCATCACCAGGAAAAAAATGTGTTAACTGTGAAGTGATGAATGTTAACTAAACTTAATGTAGCAATTATTCTGCAGCATAGACCCGATATCAAATCATTAGGTTTGACACCCAAAGAAATACAATATTATATGCCACGTCTATCGCAACTTAATAACTATAAAAACGAGTAACCTCACTTTCACTTACAAACTAAAACAAAAAAAAAAATTGACAAACAAAAACAAAGAGTAAAATATTTCCCAAGAGAAAAGAATGTGGGTCTTACTCACGGTCCCGGAATAGAACACTGGCGGCAGGAGACTCAACCGCCAGGGCTCACGCATCACCATCATGCTCACGCACGGCCGTCACTTCCACATCCCAAACGCAGCGCCAGGCCGTTCAGGTTAGGAACAGAGGTGCGGCTCGAGAAACAACCTGCGATTTACACTCGCATTTTCCACAGTTAAAAACCAACAATCACGGACTTTTGTGTCAAGTAGCGAAAGTTTCCTCACAGAGAAGACAACACTTGTGAAATTCTAGTCACAGTAGCTGGCCTCATAAACACCTTCGCTGCTCCTGATGAAAACAAGATTGAGAAACGGGAAAAGAGATCACTGCTTCACGCTGAAAGTCAGGAAAAGCAGGGCGTGAACTCGGCTTCGAGCCTCACGAAGGAGGGCTATCAAGGGCCCATTCAGAGGTTTCTGTGTGTATTAAATATGGCGCTTATAGCTCCAAGCACCATGCCTGGCACAGAGCAGGTATGTCTCACCTTGTAAGGATTTCAGTGTTATTAACGAGAAATGTCTGGACGGCAAGCAGGAAGCTGTCGGGAGGTCAGATAGCACTGACGGTGATTCACGAGGGCAAATCATCGTCAACAAAGTCAAGGACCCAGAGATTAAAAAACTGAGGACTACTGCTTCCAGGTGTTTTTTTTTTTTAAACAGTATAAAGCAAACTAAGAACCAAGGAGGAAAAACACATCCTTCCCAGACTTCTTGGCTGTGTCTTGGGGCAATCTACCCAGAAGTGTGAATCCTCAGACCCAGCCCTGAGCAGCAGCAGCTTCGTGCCTCCCATTCAGCTCAGTCCCGGGGCAGGCTTCTGAACTGATCACACTCTGACCACAGAGAGCATCCAGAAAGTCCTAATCCACACGTCACAGCGCTCAGGGACGAGCCATTCTGACACCTCCCTCTGCCTTCTTTGCCTTGTCACTTCAGTCTTAGTAAATGGCCTCCTGCCCCCTTTCTGTTGTAAGCCTTTATAGCCTACAACAGTTCCAAGCACTGCTGTCAACTGGCCTCTGCCCTGTTCCTTTAAGGCTAGGCTCTGATTATTAAAATTCTGCCCACAAACTCAAGAATGTCCACTGGAAGCCTGCCACCCGTTGCCACACCTTCCTTGGGTGAGAGGAGCCCCCACACTCGCCTGCGCTTAGGCCTGACACCACACGCTGGCCTCCCTGACACTGGTTCACTGGTGCACAGCTCCACACAGCCACGTGACCTATCATCCTTTGAAGACCTGCCGCTCACACCAACCCCAAACGCAGACAGTCTCCGGGACTCCACAGAAACGGAGCTGGAAGACTGGTCTCCTCCACCATCTCCAGATGCCAATGTGCATCATAGCAGAAAGTCTCACTGACCTCACTCATCCCAGAGGACAAACCAGTCTCACTCAACTGTACATTATATATATATTTTTTAAGATTAGACTTTATTTCTTCCCCCTCATAGGAAACACACACCTCAGTCCAGGTCCTTTGAATGGGTCACTCATCCATGACTTACGAGCCCTGTCACTCCAAAGATTACCTCATTATTGTCACTCTCTTGCTTTTGTGACATCAACCGACATACTGATTCACGGATTTTTAGCACCAGCAGTTTTGGGGACCTAGTTTACATCCTCCAGATAAGAAAACAAGGCTCGGATATGAGAGACTTGGTCCATGTCAAAGTGCAAGCCAGTGGCAATCTGAAACTAGAGGCTCCCGAGCCCTGGTCTCTCAGGCCACGGACACATTCTTAGATGACTGTCTGTGAGGCAGTGAGGAAGAAGTCCTTTCCTGCTTCTCCAGAACCCAGTTTCTCCTTTCCAGTCTCCACTTCCATAGTGCATTCTTTGAGGAAATCTTTTTCTTCCACAAGCCTCCAAATGTACCTCAAAGTTAGAGAACATCTTTTCTTTCTTAAATTTTCCTACTCAGTGTTGGGTGTTTAGCTGAACGGGTTGAGTGCTGAGTGTTCCCTCTGGATTTCCACCTGTGACTGTGATGTTTCCAAGTCTAACTCTCCCGTCAATAATCACCAATCCCTTTGACCACGAAGAGGAAAGTTCGGGAACTAATAAAAGGAATTCTGAGTAAGTTTGACCTAAAATCTTACAATGTTAGAAATGTAAGAATCCTTGGAGACCATCTGCTTTAACAAATATTAGTTCCATTTTATAGATGGGGGAACTGAGGCTGGTTATCATTTGATTATCCCTGTCCTCCTAATACTGCATTCCTCCATATTCTGAAGTGAAAAAGTCATCCTAGGTCATGCTTCTCTACAGAACCTCAATCCGTGGAACTACTCCAAAAGCATATTTGTGGATCTGGAATATATTTACTGCATGATTCTTCATGACTTCAATTCCACATGGTTTTATCATGAGCACTGTTTTGGAAAAGAAAAAAGAACAAAGTCTAAATCTTTAGTCCATGGGTCTGTCACTGTCTCCCTGACAGACCAGCATGACCCATAGTCTCAGATAAACTTGTGTTTCACTAACCAGCTGTGAAACCCAAGTCACACTAGGAGGCCTCTTCTAGCCTTGGTATTCTTATCTGCAAAATGGAAATAATACCATCTACTTCCGAGGGTATATATTATAACAAGCACTAAATAGATAGTAAGCACTATCAACATCATCGTTGTCATCTCTTGTGGATTTTGTCTTTTTCTCTCTGGCTTGTCTCTTTCTGGCTGGTTTCCTAGGTCGAACTTAGCCTGTACGCCCTGCATTCATGAGGATGGAAGATGCCCTAAGGTAGAAAGAAAAGGGGCTCCCCAAAAGAAGTGTTTAATCAAGGCTAAGACAATAAATCAGGGGGAAAATCAGCATGGAAAAATAGTCACAATCATAAAGATTATGTTTATACTCTAAGCTATGACAAAGTTTGAATGAAGGCTTAAATAGGTCATGAGTGTGCATTACGTTGAAACTTTTCCCCCATAATAAATTTGTAAGATTATCATTTTTAATTTTTTAAATAATCCCAGACTCAGGCAGTTTGCTTGTCTGAAATACAGCAGGAATGCAACAAATATTTGAATTAGTGAATTAATTAAAAAATAAACACCATGCCAAATAAGCAAATACATATCATAATTCTGAAACGGTTGTATGTGCCATTTTATTTATAAAGCTAAGTTCTACTTTCAGGTTTTTTATTTTTATCTTTTAAATTCTTTATTGAATTTATCTTAACTAGAGGTATCAATCCAAATTTTTTTGTTGGAGACAATGTACAATTTTATGTAATCAAAATATAAGATTCTAAATAGTTTTGGAAATTTATGTTTATTTTTACTTACTTGAGACTCCTGATAGCTTAAAAGCAGCTATTTTTTCAAGACAAAGTATTAATTTTTATAATAGTATATAACAAACAGAGCTATTTCACTTTCACTTAGAAATATTTTCCCCTAGTTGCCATGAGATTTAACAGATATACATAGCCAGGTAATCTACTAAGATTGCTAGTTTCCTATAAAAAAGGGGGGAGCTACTTGTTAGGTAACCAGCAGGTAAATATCTCTATCAGTCATTTTGGTCACCTAAAACACAGAATGTGCAATTATTTCCATTTCTATGCTGACGGACAGTATTTCCCATTTATATAGGATAATTTGGATCAATTGTGGTATCAATTTTCTATAAGTCCAATACTTTTGTGGACAAATAGAAAGCTGAGGTACTCCTAGGTTTATAAGAATTCTCAATAGCAATGACCTGGGTTGGGGTCCAAACAATTAAGACACAGCCTG
Organism: Saccopteryx leptura; assembly: GCF_036850995.1. Lineage (NCBI taxonomy): Eukaryota > Metazoa > Chordata > Mammalia > Chiroptera > Emballonuridae > Saccopteryx > Saccopteryx leptura. Next base: position 31,373,715 of record NC_089503.1, on the reverse strand, counting down.
GTGAGTCTAAAGAGCCCTGTGGCCAAACTAAGAAAGTCAAAGGTGAGAGCTCACTAATGACTTTTATTCTTTGGGCGTGTTGAGCGGGTACCATAAGGGCTTCCCCAGATAAAATATGAATGAGTATGAGTAAAAATGATCACTGTAGCTGGGAAATACACAGAACTCTTTCCTTATGTTCCCATAAACTGGCTCCAAAGACAACGCCTAAAGAAATGGTTTCAGAACTATTCTCAGCAGTGTAGGTATTTCAAGAATAGGTGATAACAACAGCAAACAGAACACACACACACACACACACACACACACACACACACACACACTACTTTACTTATTTTGGTGAATTTATTAAAAATAAACAAAAATTCTGAGTCATTAGTTGACACACTTCAGGCCCGATAGTGTTTCTTGGGCTGAACTTTCTTTCCTCCAAAGTCAGAGCCAATTTATTCCCAGGTAAGAGGTGTCTTTCTTACAGGTACACTGTCAACTCTTCCCCCTTCTTCCTCTTCCTTTTGTTTCCTTCCCTCTTCCCTCCCTTCCTCCATCCTTGTTTTCTGCCTCCTTCTTTTTTCCCTAGCTGGGAATACCAAAATGTGAAGAGAAAAAAACTGAAAGCATAAAAATGCTTTACAGTCACAACCAATTCTTTTCAACTACTTAACCAACCTGGTCCTCCTCATTTGGACAATTACAGCCAAAAGAAGGATCTCGTTTCAAAGTGCAGCTGCTCATTTGAAGTGGGATAGGCATGGTTAATTTTTCCAGTGAGAAAATGGTGATGAATTGAATAGAAAATAAAGATATCTTTAAATCTAGACTTAAAACAAAACATTTTAACTCAAGAAGGTCATCAATTTGGAAATATTATCCAGAGAATTTTCAAATCACAGAGAGAAGTTTTCAGAAAATCTTAAAGTGACTACAAATGGAAAGTATGCCTTGGAGACCATTTTAAATAAAAGTCACAGTAGCCACATAGGCAACTCTAAACCCTGCCACATCCAGCTGCAGAGGACTCTTAGGGAGGCCACTGGGATCCCAACGCACACAGTCATCTTCTTTGTAAACCACATGGCAGTAGCAACAAAGATCTCTACAATTTTTAATAAAAGTTTATTGCAGATTGCAGTAATATGTAAATTCTTATGACTTCAGAATATTATTTCTCAGACTAAAACAAATGATCTTTAAATCTACATCCCATATGGGTCACACAAGTATATTCCTTTTGTGAATATTCATTCAGTTAAATACAGATCATCTGTACACTTGTTTGTATGTACGCCATGTTTCAATTAAAAGTTTACTCATTTAAAAGAAGTTACACTCAATTCTCTCCTTCCATATAAAATGTTCCTCCTGGATGTATAAATATTTTAAATAATATAACACAAAACTGCACATATCCTTCAAAGTTTTATTTTTTTAAAAAATAGAACTGTAAGGTATTTAGGAATATTAGGTTTTGAGTTTCATATCATTAAGTCTTGTCTTTTGATAGAAACCAAATAAAAAATCCTACTCCCTCATATTCTAATTTCCCATTTATCACATTTAATTCTTCCTATTTTGGTTTACAACCACCTTTCCAAATAACCAAAGATCACCACTGGTTATGAAGCTCCTTCTCTTTGTCACTGTATCACTATAACTGGCACGCTTTTGCGTTTTGAAAGCAGTTTTCACATTTACCAAAGGGCATAATCAGCACTACAGCTGCCGGCTGCCTTGTGGGATTTTATCAATAATGTAGTTAATAAACAGAGGCTTTGTGGATAACCGCACCGTTATAGGTTATCTAAGAACTCATACCTTTCCTTCGACTTCCATCTTAAAAATTCATGAATTAAGAAAACCTCAGTGGAGGGGGGAGTGATCTGTGAAATAGGGCACTCTCATTTGTCAAGGAAATTACTGACTTTGGAAGTCTGCGACTACTATTGTTGTGTTAAATTATTTATTTTCAAGGAAATAAACGGGGAATCTCAAAACAACTTTTAAGGCATCAGCCTTAAGGATACCTTCTAAAGAGCCAATTAAAACAGGTATTTTTATACTGGTTGCTAAAAAAAATATGGTAACTAACTAAAGTTTTTGGTTTTGTTTTATGTAAACCATTTTCTGTAGCCAACTGCTTGAAAAACGTCAGCCTTATACTTCCAACCAACAGTGACTGGCATTTACCCTTAGTAAGCAGAAATTGTCACAAACAACAGGAAGTGATTAGCAATCATTTGCTACAGGACATGAGACAGTCTTAAAACTCCCATTTACCCCCTACTGAACCAATATCTTAGCTTATTCTAGAGAATGTGAATGAGGATTTCTCCAGCAACTAACTTAAGTGAAAATATGAGCCCTCGCACTGTCAAATGCAACAAATTTGGTCACAAAGGAAAATGAAAGCAAGCCCCCTAATACTAACTCAAGACACTTTATTTGGAGAAAAACAGCCGGCATCCCATAACATTTTATGATAGCAAATGAGATGCCGGCAATGCAATTTCACTTATGTGATTCACTTACAAGCGATGCAAATGTAATCTTGCTGATTACATTTAAAACAAAAGACTGAATCTGCTTATTTATAGAGCAGACCCACAGTCATGCAGACATCATGCCACCCCCACCCGGTGTGGAACAAAAAGAAAACAATCTGGCTGAAGACCTTTTCATCACTACAGAAAGAAAAATGATGTTAGCGTGAACCCCAGGTTGACCCAATATGTTTAATAATGTGGCTTCTTCGTGCCCTCGACAGATAACAAGGTCAACTGTGTGAGTAATGTTAGCTGGGGTGTTCAGTCAGCATGTAAACAATGTCCAATGTTTTATTTGTTGTTTCAACAGTCATAAGAAGGCTTCAGTAAGCACTTGCATCTATGTTGAATTTTAAACCTTTCTACATCTGTGGGCATGTGTGCATGTGTACACACACGTTTCTGTGTGCATATAATTGAGATCTGTGATTTCCACAGTGAAATGTAGATTGCTACAACCAATATATTCATTAGCTGGACTCACCACAATGCATATTTTATGAACTCTGCCCAGTAAGTTGGCATCTTGAGCATTCCAGAACTACTAATTTTAATCATCACCAAAAGTAGAGCTTTTATTAGATCATTTTTCTATTAATGCAGTTCAACAGTCAGAACTCATTGTGAATGTTGCTGCCCAATGCTATCTCTGAACTTCCCAGAAAAGCAGAGCTGGGAAAATTTTCCTACTTTCTGTGATGCTCAGATTTTAGAGACCTAGCCGTTATTTCTGGCTCATGACCAGCAATGGAACCCATGGCCAGCTGCCAGCCACTGCACCAGCATCCTAGGCATTTGGCTAGAATCTTACTGATAGCTAAAGCTGCAGCACCGTAGGCAAAGGAGCATGGCCAAAGCCAACCTGAGCCCAGCTGCAGTTTGAACAATCAAGAAGTTTAATGTGATAGCTCAAATCTTTCACAGAGCATTTTCCAAGAGGGAAATTGCACGTGGCTGGAAATGCTCCTTGTGGACTGACTTGTGGCCCTAGGGTTCCTCAATCTTAATGAAGATGACACACTTCAATGGTCTACCAACTGATGCCAACATGAATGATGGATAACAGAAGCAGTTTTCTGAGCAATAATACCATTTCCTTTTAGTCAGAGACACCACTTCCAAATAGAGACCTCCAAGAACGTCTCAAAAAATGGAGATGCCTCTGAAGTTACTCTGGATGCTTGATATTCAACTGGAGTCACGTCTCAGAACTGCATGCAAATTGAACTTTGTCGAATTTATGTTGAAGACATCCAACCTGCCATCTTCATATCTCCAAATGGAAAAGACCTAGCAGCACAGGACAGGTCTGCTCATTCCCACCCGGGGCAAGCACTGGGCCAGAAACCATTTCACTGGATTGGAATGTGAGCCATCATCCAAGCCCACGGCATATGGTTGCACGCTTCCCGATTCCCACATCCCAGCAAAAATGCAACTGCTGTCCAAGTGCGCAGTCTCTGAGTAGAAAATGGCAGCGGTTTCTAGAGCCCTGGAGTCCAAGAGTTACTGCCAGACTTGAGAGGAACCAAGAGACACAAGAGCGGTAAGAACAGAAGGAACTATCGTGAAACGAAAGCAAAGTGTGAACCTCCAGGGCAGAAATTGGCTGCTCCTATTTAATTGATACTGCTTTCCATCACAGGGTGCCTCCTCCAGACGGCCTACTTCCTTTCATGTCTGGGACAGGAATCAGACCCGAAGACACTTTGTCTACCCTCAGGTATATCAGCAAAGAAAAGTCAGGAATAAAACTGGAAAACAATTTAATAGAATTAAGTCAGATACCCAAACCAAGTTTTACTTTGGACTTGTGCTTGATGAAATTCTCCCTCGTTTCTTCTACTCAGTTAGGTCTTATAATCTGTCCCAAACTTTAAATTCCTTAAAGCACCTTCTGCTCAGTAAGGCTCAGAAAGAGAGACACACTGTACTGCTACCCAGCTGTCCTGTGTGACCTTCATCAGGTGACTCAACCCAGAGGGGTAGCCAACTGGCCATGTGCAAAATTCTCTACACGTGTTTCCTTCAGAGTAAACACCAGCACACACATATACAAAAATACACCTTAATCTTCTATTAATAATAATGCACACATGACTACTTTATCATATATTCTGTAATTCAGGCTCAAATGATTATCTCTCTAAATAAGCAAAACACCCCTAGACAGACAAGGACTGGATGGTTCACACTTCCACATTATTCTGACGGTTAACCCAAGAAGACATTCATTTATTCATTTCTTCATCAATAACTATTTATTTATTTTAACAGATAGGGTGCTATGTCCTGGAGATAAAACAATAAGCTAAACAGCCACAATCCCTGCCTCTCATGCCAATTCCAGTAAAGACTTATTGATTTATATAACTGAAACATTTTCAATGACACCCAACTTCCCCAGACTTCCCACTCATCCTGCTCATTTCCTGTGTCCTGTAGATGGTTTCCAAGGCACCTACCAAGTCAAACAACTCTTTTCCTTTAGTCAAATATTCTAGAGGTTCTCATCTCCCTGTTCATAGAATCACAAAGGAGGCCTTAATCACTTAGTGCCAGAACACAAGAGCTGGTATCAAACCATCCTTCAGCTATTGAGGAGTGAGTGACAGGTGGGGCCAGGTATTTTCAGCAGACCGCAAGGAGGAACACTGAAGCAAACGAGGCTGGGAATAACTAGTGCTTGGGTGACTCTCTACAGAAGATGGAACTATTTTTTTTTCTTTCTGAAGCTGAAAACGGGGCGAGACAGTCAGACAGACTCCCGCATGCGCCCCACCGGGAGCCACCCGGCACGCCCACCAGGGGCGACGCTCTGCCCACCAGGGGGCATCGCTCTGCCACGACCAGAGCCACTCTAGCACCTGGGGCAGAGGCCAAGGAGCCATCCCCAGCGCCCGGGCCATCTTTGCTCCAATGGAGCCTTGGCTGCGGGAGGGGAAGAGAGACAGAGAGGAAGGAGGGGGTGGGGGTGGAGAAGCAAATGGGCGCCTCTCCTATGTGCCCTGGCCGGGAATCGAACCCAGGTCCCCTGCACGCCAGGCTGATGCTCTACCGCTGAGCCAACCGGCCAGGGCCGGGACGATTTTAAGTTCAGAGATCATTTACTGTGAGGACCAAATGACAGAAAATACATATGAGAAACTGCTGTTGAAGATGTAGTTAATTACTGAGCCCGTGGACATTGCAGAGGATTCAAGATCAACCAGCATGGGCCCTGCCTTGACAGAGCTTCCAGTCTAGGAAGGGAAATACTAACATCTCGGCTACCCCCCTTATATTAAATTACCCCCCAGTGTAAATTTCAGAATGGAGGTAGCTGGTGCTGGACCATTTGTGAATGTAAATCACATGCTACAGCATACGGCTGCTGTATCAATCCTTCTCCCATAGAAAGCATTGTTCTGGGGCTCAGCTCTGAGAAATAACTGGGGAAAGGAGTTGTCACACATACTTTCTTCTGCTTTGTCCAGAGACTGCTGTCTCTGTCTTGATATTTTTTACCCTTGCCCCAAGATCTCATGGTTATTTCACTGGGTTATGTGGACCAGAAAGGTACACCATCTACTAAATGGCTTTTCCCAGTTCACCTCAGAAGTGATCACTATTGACTGTGCCTGCCCTCAGCCTCATGGAAGTGTGCACTCATACACCTGTGAACGCGGTCTCTGGGCGTGCCATACCTCGCCCTCCCCAGCTGTCCCGGAAGGTGTTAGGAGCAAACACTCTGATAAAACTTACCGTGGGCCCAGGAAATGTTCTAAGTACAATACACACATCATCTGATTTAACACTCACAACAGCTATATGAGATAGGTACTAATTTTTCCCCTCATTTACAGAGGAGAACACAGAGAGGTTCAGTAACTTATCCAAAGTCAAACAGCTAGTAAGAGGCAGACTAAGACTTAAACCTTAGCAACCTGGTTCTACAGTCCATGTTCTCAAACACTACTCTCTCCTGCTTCTTTACCTCCTCACAGAGTACACCTCAGGAACATATTCCGGACCCTTAGGCATTTATTTCAAAACTATTTATTAAAGCCTTGTATGGGAAAGTCGGCCACATTTTTTAAATTTGCTATTGCTCCGCATTTACACGTACTTCTAAGATCTAACCAAGAGACCCAAAAGACGGAGAGAATGGTGGAAACAAATGCACCCAATTCTGTGAGCATCCAATGCACTCAGGACCCCTCATCTGACTCCATTTGTGAGCAAACAAGATACATAAATCTGAGCAGATTGGTTGTTCATATAAGCAATTCCGAGCTTTATCATGCCTTTCTGATCTGACTCCAATTCATCAAAAATGTAGGAACAGATTATATATGGCACCCTCCATTAACTGAAACACGCCAATAAATTTCCAAAATGTAGAACTCAGCATCCCCAAAATTTATATATATATAAATGTAGATATAAATAATGAAGAAATCCCTACTCCGCTGCAGAACTCCATACAGCTTGTGTCTCTTCTGTGCAGTCTGGAATCATGCATAATGCAACACTGCAACTGCTAACAGCAGGCGCGCACCAGATAATTTACACTTGTTTTTATGGACACGAGGAACTGATCTTTGAAGCTGTCCCTAATGAAATTCCGTTTGGCCCTAACAGCATCCTGAGAGAGTGTTCCGGTTTTCTACTTGGCATCCGGTGCATATTTATAATGCAGAATACAAGCTCATTTAAATTGCACATGTGGATTTTGGTGTCTTCGCTATTTTACAGAAAGATTTTTGTATACTAAGGAGCAATGACTCCTCAATTACTAAACCCCACTTCACCTGAACAATGTCACTTCCAGTCGCTACAGGTATCTATCAAAGAGGCAGGTCCATCAAAGGGTTTCTACCTACAGGGCAAAAAGCTCCCCCACTTCTAGTCCACACTCAAGTCCAGAAACTCAATTAGGTCCTCAACCAAAGGGCATTCCCAGAAAGATTAATTATGCAACTCCTTCTTTAGAAGTAGACACAGTCACAGGGAGAGTTAGGGAGCAAACCTGAAGTCAGCCACCTAAATTGAAAACATCCTGCCTCAAAGTGCTTGTAATGCAAACCTCTCTTTCTTACTATCTCCCCTCCTTTAAATTCTGCTTCATGTAAAATTGTATCTTAAGCTTGGCACTTTACACAGGGTTTTTTTTTTTAATCATTTAGTTTTCAGGAGGATTATAGTTGAGTTATCCATAAATACATACTTCCCTTAAATTTCACTTGTTTTCCCTTTAACACAACTTTTAAAAGGTTTTGAATCATTGTATTACACCAATGTAGTTATGATGGCATTACCCACACTTCACACAAATCATAGATTTCTGTCAAAATAGTTACTCTGTAAATTTGAAGAGTTTACTATTTCAGAAAAATAAGAAAAACATGTAAAGTTGTTAAGAAAATATCCGAGCACAGAATAAAATTGTGTGATTCTCATAGTAACAGATGACCCATTTTCATGGTCATTTCCAGTAAATTCTACGTATTAAAGGAAGGTGTTAGTCAGACTCCCAGAAATCAGGCTGGAATATATCCTAATTAATTTCACACTTCTGACCAGTAATTGTTGACTCCCAGTAGGATCAATAAATACGCATTTTACAAGGACTTTGAACAATATAGGTCTTAATGCCTCAGTCTTGAAGTTGAAGAACAATACAGGAAGTTCAAATATTTAGGGTCCAATTCAAAGTGAAACTTTGATGTTTTTGTTATGTTAGAAATGTCAGTGTAAAAGTCAAACTGAAGGCAGAATACACAGTGAGTGCAGGAGATTCAGGAACTCTACCTCTTCATCCAGCTCCATTCTGAAGAAAACACGGGAGACTTTTAAGTTGCCCCTTTGAAAGTCAAGTCTGAATACAAGCTCTCAGAATGAATGAATGATTATAAGGGAGCCACAGTAAGAGAACATTGAATCCTTGCACACTCAAATTGCATTCATTCATTTAACAGGTACTTGGAGCACAAGTAGTGTACCTACCACTGTGTGACAGGTGCTGTGGATGGAGGTGGATAAAACAATAAAATAAAGAAAAAGCGAGAGCTGCTGCCTTTGTAGAGCTTAGAGCCTGGTGGAAGGCAGTCTACTCACAAACGTTTAGAAAATCCATTTCCAGAAAGTGTGACTAAGGAAATGCATTACTGGAAGGTACTTTGGTTTCACCTAATCCAGAGAATAGGGTCGGAGGTCCCCTAAAGGAGTGACAAAGGGGGAGGGGAGGAAATGGTATTTAGGAAGAAGGGCTGTGTCTATCATTCTGAGCCTGAATTTTAGGACCAGCCTGCTTTCTTCCTGCACCTCTCAGTACCTCTCCACTTAGAAAAATTAAAAACACACAATGCAGGAAGCATGCCTAGAAAGTTGGATTTACAACACATCTTCCCTTCGATGTCAGCACCAAATGCAGACGGGATGGAAGACCTTGGGAAAAATCGGCGGACGGATCACCAAAGTTGGCACTGACTGCTGCCAAATGTCTGGCTGGCACCAGTGTACAGGCTCAATTGGCCATAAAAAACCCTCACTGTAGTCCTGCTCCTCTCAAAGGAAATCATTTTGCAATCCACAATGAGGCTTACCCAGAGGCCAGTCTTAGGGGGAGGCCTTGAATTTGGAGCTTAACTCAATTGCATGGTTTAGGGCAAGAGTTTCAGGTTTCAGATGGGCAGTCAGGTAATCTGATCTCACCCGAGTTTTAATGGCTTCTAAGAAATCCAAAGTGTTAAATCCTTTTCCCAGCCTCCCCCAGAGCAGTCTGAGAGTGCTTTCTGCCAGCCTCCATTCTCCGCCTCCCCGTCTCTTATCCTCATACTCAAGCTTAAGCGGACTCTGAGACACTCATTTAATACTCATTTCTTAATCTGAAAGTTTGATCAAAATCTGTGTCCTAAAATGGTGCACACACCTACCGTATTTCCTTAAAAAAAACACAAAAAAACACTGAAAGAAAGAAAACAAGAGAATAACGGCAGTAGAATATGTAGAAATGGTGTTTTATTTCAAGGATAATACTGTTATGAGTCCTTATGTGCCTGGAAAGAACATTTTCTGATTCTGTGGAAACCAAAGGGAGCAAACCCAAACAAAACCCGCAACTCCTGTAAAAAGCACGTGTCTGAGAGTTCCACTGTCCCAGGCCTAAGGCAAGGGGCTAGGATAAATATTAAGTCTGCCCTTGGTGGTCAGTGGGTTAGCACAGGCACAACCCTCCCCTCCCAGTGTGGGAATCGCTTTGGAAGAACCCTAAAAACTCTACAAGTGGGAGGAAAACAAAAGTAAAAACTTCTCATCAAAAATAAAACCGACACACTAAACTAAATGGCAAGTATTATTAATTATTGCACTTCATAATAACATCCACCGTGCATCGTGCATTGAAATACTGGGCTCAGTTCTTTCCTAAGCACTAAGCATCATCTAATACAGGGGTCCCCAAACTTTTTACACAGGGGGCCAGTTCACTGTCCCTCAGACTGTTGGAGGGCCGGACTATAAAAAAAACTATGAACAAATCCCTATGCACACTGCACATATCTCATTTTAAAGTAAAAAAACAAAACAGGAACAAATCCAATATTTAAAATAAAGAACAAGTAAATTTAAATCAACAAACTGACCAGTATTTCAATGAGAACTATGCTCCTCTCACTGACCACCAATGAAAGAGGTGCCCCTTCTGAAAGTGCGGCGGGGGCCAGATAAATGGCCTCAGGGGGCCGTAGTTTGGGGACCCCTGATCTAATACAACCTTCACCATTACCTAGTAAAGCACATACATAATACTCACAAAAATTAGGGGTATTTTATTGCTTCACATTTATTTTTAAATACCCCCTAATTTTTGTTAGCAGTATATATATTATTGTGATCCCCTGAGTCAGGATGAGACATTCCCAGCAGAGAATGTAAATGAACGTGGGGGACAGAGAGGCAAACAGACTGGATTCTGGATATACTTAGCGTTTTATTTATTTAATTTTTTTTTGGAACTCTTCAAGTGATTTTTTAAAAATATTTTTAAATGTGCCTACATTTCTGCTTAGCAACAACCACTCCACTCCCGAAACTCTCTCCCCTCCAAAAATACACACGTTCATTCTTCCTCTCTCTCCTGTTCTGCTGACGGCATTATTAAGACACGAAGGCCAGCCTGGGGCCCTTGCAGCCCAGTGGCCCAGCACCTCGCAAAACAGCACTGTTTGTTTATAAGGTGACACAACCTTCCCCCGCGGAGTGTGGGGGCATGATTAAAATCTACTAATGGCCAGAAAGCTCATTTTCATTCTTCACTTGACAAAATAAACACCTCGTAAAGGCAGGTAAGCAGAAGCTACTTTTCACTCTGGCCTGCTTTGTCTTAATAACCTCTCAAAGGAAGGGGCCAACTGCAGGGAACTGCCGGGCTGGGCTGGGGCACACACAGCACACAATTATGGCACAAAAGATGGCAAAACCCCTTATGTCATGTTAAATTACGTTTTTTTCCCTGCAAAGGGGGTCCCTCTCCTAAATACAGACCAAGGCTGATTCAGAGGCTCTTCCAGTGCAAATACTGGCGGCAGCATCGGGATCTGAATGAGCCGGTCCTTAACACCAGGACACTGGATTTCCCTGAAACCAATTCCCTAAAGGACTGATTTTCCCCCCTCTTTTGTCCTCAGCAAATGAAACTCCACTTCCATGTTGGAGGAAATATTACAAAACATCCCCCCCTTTTTTTTCTCAAAGTGCAGAATTTATGGTAACAGATAATTAACAACAAATGACAAACAATCTGAGTAGTAAAGGTCCCAGTTTGGTTGCCAAGATGATGGTATCAAATTCCAAGATAAACAGTGGAGCGTGCCGGCTGCCATTAGCGTGGTGGAGGGGTCGAGAGGGAGAGATACTAAACAGACTAGCCCTCTGCCACCGAGGGGCACAGTGAGAGGCAAGCAACCTCCCACGGGGTCATTATTCCCCTTCTGAATTCTCCAGAGTGCCACTGGGCCAGGCTCTCACCACTGTGCTGAACAGGACACCCAAGCCTTTATATTCACATGGAGAAAACCTTGGATTCCTCTCTGAACTGCATTATGGCAGAATCAGGAATTAATAGCCTTTAGGAGTTAATGCCGCCTTGCTACGCCCTTGGTTCTTCCCAAAGATTTGCCCCTCCCCGTTCCTCTTCTCTCTAAGTTTGAGACAAAATAGGTTCCAGTGCTACCAGCTGTGCCCAAAATGTGAGGGTTAAGAGCAAAGTGAAAACAAGTTAACCTGTAAAAGTCAGAAGCTGAGCACAACATATGGTATGGCTCCTCGATACTAACAGATGGTGAACCTTGGGAAATTGCAATTTCAGATATTCTTACATTTCTCAAAAGCAAGTTCATGGTTCACTATTTGTCAAATGGGGTTTTTTTTTTTTAATATTGAAACATAAACCTAAAGTTTTGAGTTACCTAACAAATTGTTCCTTCTCAGAGATCAAAACGGGTCAATGTATCAAAAATGGTGATGTCAGTCCTTTCAAATGCTGGATTCATTGGTCTGTAGAATTAGCATGCATCTCCCAGAAAGCTAAGGTGCGCTTTGTCTTAGCTCCCTGTTGACTCACATTTAAGGATGCTGACACTCTCCTGGTGTTCAAGTCAAGCCCAAGACCAGGGACATCATAATTGCAAGACAGAGTTATAAGTTAGTGAATATATCTGCTACACCCTCCCTCCCCCTCTCCCTCTCACATATCCTCAATTTTCTCTTCTCCAGAAAACATGTATCTCCTCATTACATACCTTGCCTACCTAAGCAGAATCATTATGTAATAGCAATATTTTTTTATAAAAAGAATACATTAGAAAAAATTTTTTAAATTAAAAATAGAATACATTAAGTATAAGGCAGAACCAAGAGCAATGGGTATGATATTTGTGATCCTAAAAAAAATATCTAATACAGTCTAGCGGAGTCTGTGGTTATCTCTGAAGTCTTAAGGCAAAGCAAAATGAAACAAAAGGGAGAAAAATTTTCCAAAACTCAGGACCAAAATAGACCTGGTAAAATGTCTATGTCATAGCAAAAAGCTAAATCTTTCAGGAAATTAGAGAAACATGCTGAGGTTGCTGAGCTGGTGGGAGACTTAATTTTTTTTTTCTTGATTTCAGTTTTAAGTCTTTGTGCAAAACACATTTTTAACTGAGTGTCCAATATGTAAATGCTCTGATACTTGGTCTGTGGCCTAAATACCTAAACCTGAATACCAAAAGTGAGCCACTTTCCTTAGCCAATCAGCATAAATGCCAAAAGAGTCCACTGCATGATGGGAAAAGATACTTTTTTCCATCTCGGGACCTATCGAATCTCTGAGCTGGAAGGTTTCAGAGACTGCATGAAGAAATATATGGGTCTGAGAGAAGTCTATGTATAGTACAGGGCCCTGCAGTCTTTGAAGGAAGCCATTACCAAAGAAGGCCTTCCAGAATGGCTTCATTCGCACTGGGAATTTTAAAGCTCAGTAACATCAAGTACCAAAAATTAACCTCTGTTTGCTTGATTAAATGGTGCTGGGTTTTTCTTTCTTTTTTTCCAACTAGTTTCAAGAGTTTCACTACTTAATAAAAAACTGCACAATTGAAACCAACTACAGGAGCTTAGAGTCTTGATTTGTGTTAAAGAAAAAAAACCAAAAAGCCTCCAAAAATGCATTTTCTTATTTGCATACATTTTACCTTTCTACGTGGAACAGAAATTGAAAGAAAAAAAGTCTTCAAAGCAGAATAGAAGAAAAATATGCAGACCCAAATACTGCAAAGGCCAATAAATGCAAGAGTTTCCTCTTTGCAGAGTTAGTGTTTCTACACAGACAAAGCCTCCAAGTGTACTTTTTACATTAAAAAAAAAAAAAGCAGACTTACATGGTGGTCTGCAAAAGTACGGTAGTTTTATCTATACTAGTATTGAAATAATAGCCTAATCATGCCAGGGCGGCTACTGAAACATCTAGTTTTGAGTATGCTATGAAATTCTAAAAGGGAAAAAGACACGGGAAAGAGAGACCTAGGGAAATACTGCAGAGGAATAACAACAAGCTGATGGATAGCTCTTCTAAGACTCCAGTGAGCTTCTCCTTTCTGAAAACACTTGAGAACCAGCTAGGGGGGTTGTTATTCAAGATGTGGTCCTTTCAGTGGCATTAGCTTTGTTTTGAGGTCTTAGAATCTATATCTGCATAAGCTCTAAAGTCTCAGAATGAAAATTAAAATGTCTTAAACACAGACTCTCTATTACATGACTTCCTGTTAAGCTTGCCTTGCCATTTTGTATGTATTTATCAAAACATTTCCATGAAAGAGATTTTTTAAAACCCTGCACTTAGAATAAGCAATAGAGTCCATCCTTAAGGAGAGGTGATCTGATGGGTTTTGCAGTTTCCTATGTTTATCCATTGACTGTGGCCACATTTTCCCTATGAATCCTTCTTTACTTCTATAAATGTAGGTTAAGTATTTCAGAAGCTGAAATCCAAGAATACCATACTACAGAAGATCTGCTTTATTTATCAAAATTCATTACCCTCCTAGAGAGTTAAGTAACCAAAACACACAAACAAACAGAAAAACACTAGCCGGTTGTGCAACACACAGCTAGGGTTCTAAGAACAAATCAATATAGACACACAAAAAAATCTAATTTTAGGTGGGCTTCTTAATGCTCGAATGAAACAAAGAAATCTACAGAGTAGGAAAAAACTCAGCTCTACAACGAAGTTGAACTGTCACGGACCGCAAGACCAGTACCCTCAGGGAATGTAAAGAAAAAAGAACTTATTTTAAAAAAGAAATGAGAGAGGAAAAGAAAAATACTCTGTGTTTATATATGAGTGCAAACTAAAAGGGCCATTCAGCATCTCCACGATGAATTTCAGATTGAAAACATTAACAAAAATTATGACCATGCTAATGTGCAAGCCAGTGATAAATTTGTAATGAGAATGAGAAAGTGGCTTACCAAGAGAAAAATGTTTAGCTTTTTTTTTTTTTTTTGCAAACAACTAATGCAGCCCAGGTCTGGAGGAAAGGATAAATTTCTACCTTGTTTATCAAGTGCAATTTTACAGAGCCCCAGATATTCATTCATTCTTGATATTACTCTTCCTCTGTCTGAGAGTTAGGGCTCATTTTTCTTCTCTCTCCACCATATCCCCATGATGCCTCCCTATTATACTCTTTCCCTACAGAGTATCACTAAGGATGAAGGATCTGTGGTCTTAATTTCAAAGAGACTAAAAGAGACAAGACATGGGAGAAATCCTAAACTGCCTGAGTGAGAAGGAAAAATGCTAACCAGTGTCTAGTCCAATAGCTAGGGAGGAACCAGAGATTCAGAGAAGCCCAACTTGCTAAGGATCATGGACCTAATTAGTGACTAAGCCAGGACGAGAATCCAAGTTCCTTGAAACACTCACAAGGAGTGGCTACAGCAAGGCACTTATTTACTGATACTGTAGACTCTGCTGCCTTCCAAAAATGAATCTGAAGATACTTCTTTTAAAAAAATTCTCCTTCAGGTCTAGGACAAAGAAGCAGGCAGCACCCTTGACACTGCTGCCATCTTCCTACCTGAGCAAGTTGGATGATATTGAACCGACGAACAGCATTTGGTCTCATCCTTGATGATAACATAAAACAGAAAGTACCATCTATGGAAGCTAGGCCCAGAGTATGCAGATTTGCAGCTGAGTGAGCCATTTTTGTACATCTTATAGACAAAACAGGACTTGGAGACAAATTACATGTTTATCATTCTTTAAAAAATATTTTCAAAGAGTCCCGAATTCGATTCCTGGCCAGGGCACACAGAAGAAGCGCCCATCTGCTTCTCCACCCCTCCCCCTCTCCTTCCTCTCTTTCTCTCTCTTCCCCTCTTGCAACCAAGTCTCCACTGGAGCAAAGTTGGCCTGGGCGCTGAGGATGGCTCCATGGCCTCTGCCTCAGGTGCTAGAATGGCCCTGGTTGCAACAGAGCAACGCCCCAGATGGGCAGAGCATCGATTGCCCCCTGGTGGGCATGCCGGGTGGATCCCGGTCGGGCACATGCGGGAGTCTGTCTCACTGCCTCCCCGTTTCCAGTTTCAGAAAAATACAAAAAAAAAAAATTTCATTACAAAAGTATAGCATAGTTGTTAAGCATATGAAATTTAAAAAAATGAAAAGTCTTTACCCAACCCTCCCCCCATAAATTCACTCCCAAATCTATTCCCTAAATAATCACCAGTAATGTTGGTATTTAGCTTTCCAGGTATTCTTTCTTTTTTTTAAACAGAATGATGCCATTCTATTTTTGTACCTAAGGATACCTAATACAGCCCTGAAATAAACATTTACTTCCTACTACCTAAGAAGGAAACTTCAAATCTGACAAACAAAATCCTATAAGAATTTTGGCATGAAATGATCACCCAGAGACCCTAAACACTTCAGATCATTTCTGATTTGCAATGCCCAAGCAAACACTGGCATGCTATACAATGCAACAAAGCAATTAAGAACGTAAGCTGGACTTGTCAGGTTTTATACCATCAAGCAGTTCAGAAATAAAGAAGTTAACAAACATATGTCTCATACTCACCAAGTAGTGGAAAAGAGCATAAATATTATCCCAACATCTGTTTATCATGTGCTATCTTCCAGGCATTGTACCATATGTATCATCTCATTTAATGCTCACAACCATTTAAAAAGGTCATTAATCCCATTTTACAGATGAGAAGACTGAGGTTCAGTAATTTGTCCATCATTACCCAGCCAAGCCTATAAGCAGTGGGATAAGCAGACCACTTTCTCGGGCACTATGTGAATATTGTCCACATTCCCAAGCCCAAGCTGTGCTCTTTGCACTAACCCCTGGTTAATTATGGTTAACTACTGGTGCTTCTGTTTTAACCACGGTCAGGTGGAGAGCATAAGACATTGATGGGGGTACAAGGACCTGAGACCAGCCCAACTGGAGAAAGGCTACTGTAATTTCCCAGAGATCAACCAGCTCACTGGATTCCTTCTCCCCTGAAATTGTCACTCCCATGGAGTAATTAGAGGTAGGTGAGACACTCCTAAACTGTGATCTTGACAGACACTAAAAAGTCAGGATACCTGGAACAGTGAAAAATCCCATCCAGAAGTTTGTTGGACAAAACTTACCAGTGAGTTATTTTCTTACTTATTCATTTATTAATACTCTACTGATTTTCAAAATAAATTGAGACAGCTTAGAACAAAAAACTTAATCAATAAAACAATCATTAATGATAACATCTAACATTTTTTTAGTTTTGACCACATACTAAGCAATCCTCTAAGAAATTAGTAAGTAATATTGTTTTAAGCTTCAAAGCAACCTTTTGAGATAGGCACTACTTTTATTGTCCGACATTTTACAAATAGATAAAAACACCCACAGAAAAGTTCATTCATTCCTCCACATTGGTTACAGAGCTAGTAAGTGGTGTAACCAGGTTTTAAATCCAATAATCTGATTCCATGGAGATGTTCACCACTATGCTACAGTGACTCCCCAAAACAAGTGGGAGAAAGCCAGAGCAAAGTAAGATCCCAGGATCACATTGCAAAGCAGTATATGATTACCTAACCACTGTGTTGTACATCTGAAACTACTATAAAATAATATTGAATGTAAACCTTAATTGAAAAATAGTTTTTTTAAAAGAAGACTCCAGCCTGACCAGACAGTGGCGCAGTGGATACAGTATTGACCTAGAATGCTGAGGACCCAGGTACAAAACCCCAATGTCACTGGTTTGAGCCCAGGCTCACCAGCTTGAGTGTAGGGTCACTGGCTTGAGCATAGGTTCATAGACATGACCCCATGGTCACTGGCTTGAAGCACCAGGATGCTGGCTTGAGCAAGGGGTCACTGGCTTAGCTGGAGGCCAAGGGTCAAGGCACATATGAGAATGCAATCAATGAACAGCTAAGGTGCCACAACTATGAATTGATGTTTTTCATCTCTCTCTGTCCCTGTCCATCTATCTGTATCTGTCTCTTTCTTTCTCTCTCTCTATCTCTCATAAATATATATATATGTGTGTGTGTGTGTGTATATATATAAATGGTCTCATAATATTTTATTAGGCCTCAGACGATTAAAAACATACCAAATCATTATAGTGTTTTCAAACCCACATTGGCTCTCTTAGCACCTCTTTCCACCATCATTAAATAAAAATAATTTTCTCAATGATCTTCTTGGGAATGATGAAAAGGCTGGAGAAAAATGAAGCCCTGCTAATTGTTGGTGTTCAGTGTATTAGCGTGTTCAAGAGTCTGGGTTAGAGGGGCACACAAGCTCTAGGTTATATTCTGTCCTGCCAACTTCGTATTTTAATTTTCCTTCCCAAGGTCATATCGAATTGCTTTCTTAAAAAAAAGAAAAAAAAATCTTCCCTACACTACAAGCAGAGATGCAGGCCAGTGTATTTTAGAAAGTTTGGTGGCAGCCTCATCAGAAGTCACAGGTAACAGCAAACCAAGACCAAGCAGTAAACTTCCTAAAGCCAGTTGAATGACAGCTCTGAAATCAGTGATGAGCTTCATGAAGATGGAGACCAAAACTTATATATCTGGGTGCCCCCCCATAACAACACCCTGGGGAGAAATACTGTCTTAGTTGCAATCTTCACGTTTGTATGTCAGAACGACAAGTCCCAAAAACATTGGTGCCAATGTTTACAGATAAGTAGAGTGAGGCCTGGAGAAAGGAAGTAAATTGCCCAAGGTGGGTCACAAAGCTGAGCTGAGACTAACTAACCTAAACGGGAAGTGAGCTATTCTTTAAGTAAGGTAAGAAAACTCCAGCTGGGCTGTGCGCAAAAAACAGCAGATCGTTTAAGGGAGCAAGATTGTAACTCCAATCCAGATGACCTGCCAAGGGTTTTCACGGACCTCCTTTGTAAGTAGAAAAGGGAAACAAATGTTTTAAGAACCCCATGCAAAATAAATGAGCAACTATTCAAGTGGAAAAGACAAAATATCTCAGGGAGAGCAACAAAGCCCTGCATGACATGTTGAAAACTTCAGAAAAGCTGGAAGAAATGTTAGACTAAATATTTTATGGGTATTTTCCAGCCGATTTAAATTTCTATTTAGACTAAAGACAATCTTTTTTCTTTTTAATATAACAGAAATATAACATTCTAGCATTTCCCCAAGATACCTGGATGCCTAGTGTGGACCAGTCACTGTGCTAGGGCACAAGCTCAGAAAAGTAAAGGCAAAGAAAAGGTGAGTCAACCTCCTGATGATACACACACACCTTCATTCAAACCCTCGTAATGTTAAATAGCTCAGAGCATTCCAGTGAAAATGTCCAAATCGCAAATGTTATTTCTCATCTCAATGCACAATCAAATCAATGGATGAACTGGTCAGTGTATTAGTACATCTGAGCACCTGTTACCTGACCAATCCCTGCCTTTGAGAAATGAATGACGCAGTAGAGAGGTAGCGAGAGAACAACAATAATAAAGGTGGTACGGTTTGAGTAAATGCCAAGTGATTAGGGGCATCGAGTGTGGGAGGAGGCACAGTCGGTTTGGACTGGGAGAAACAGAAGAGGTTTCCTAGATGCAGAGAAGCTTGAACTGGCTCTGAGGCATTTGCTGAGCAGAGCATGTGGGTGTCCCTGCTCTGAGAAACCGTGACAGTTGTGGCACCCAGCTGGAATGGCTCTAAAGGTGCTCAGGTGACAGTGAGCCAACTTGCGTGCCTGCAGCAAAGGTTTCAGGTAGGAAGCCCATGTGGGCATTCAAGGTTCAGGAGTGGAATCTTCTGGTTACAAATGGAGACTAAGCTAAAATTCCTTGTCAGTCATTTTCCAAGAAATCTGAGCCAAAATATACTTCCATCTGCATGACAGGAAACAGAATCCACAGAGTTAGTTCTCTGCAGATTGTTTAATACAACACGTCACACCAGCAAAACAGAGCCAAAGGTACAACACGTTTGAAGAAAAATAAATTACAAGAAGAAGAGTAAAAGGAATATTTGAAATGAATACATAGTTATAACTCAGAAAAAAAATTTTAACAAAGAAAAACCTGTTCACCTTAAAACTTTTCCTTAAAATCATGTTAGCGGCCCTGGCCAGTTGGCTCAGTGGTAAAGCATCAGCCTGGCGTGCAGGAGTCCCAGGTTCGATTCCCGGCCAGGGCACACAGGAGAAGCGCTCATCTGCTTCTCCACCCCTCCCCCTCTCCTTCCTCTCTGTCTCTCTCTTCCCCTCCCACAGCCAAGGCTCCATTGGAGCAAAACTGGCCCGGGTGCTGAGGATGGCTCTGTGGCCTCTGCCTCAGGCGCTGGAATGGCTCTGGTTGCAACAGAGAGATG
Source organism: Saccopteryx leptura (assembly GCF_036850995.1). Classification (NCBI taxonomy): domain Eukaryota; kingdom Metazoa; phylum Chordata; class Mammalia; order Chiroptera; family Emballonuridae; genus Saccopteryx; species Saccopteryx leptura. The sequence continues at coordinate 31,353,786 of NC_089503.1, read as the reverse complement.
CCCCAGAATGGCAGAGCATCGCCCCCTGGTGGGCATGCCGGATGGGTCCCGGTCGGGCGCATGCGGGAGTCTGTCTGACTGTCTCACCCCGTTTCCAGCTTCAGAAAAATACAAAAAAAAAAAAAAAAATCATGTTAGCAATGTCTCACAATCAAGCATATGTTCTGACTTAAAGAAAGTATAAAAGTCTTAAAAATAGTTTAGCGTGAACCATTTACAAGAATTTCTTTCTCTTTTTCTTCTTTATTTTTTTTTTAGAAATCTTATCATAGGTAATTGAGTGACACTACTGGATATACTCGCAAAGTGGTGTCCTACTTTTTTTTTTTTCTTTGTATTTTTCTGAAGCTGGAAACGGGGAGAGACAGCCCAATCGGGATCCACCCGGTACTCCCACCAGGGGCGACGCTCTGCCCACCAGGGGGCGATGCTCTGCCCCTCCGAGGTGTCACTCTGCCACGACCAGAGCCACTCTAGTGCCTGGGGCAGAGGCCAAGGAGCCATCCCCAGCGCCCAGGCCATCTTTGCTCCAATGGAGCCTTGGCTGTGGGTGGGGAAGAGAGAGACAGAGAGGAAGGGGGGAGTGGAGAAGCAAATGGGTGCTTCTCCTATGTGCCCTGGCCGGGAATCGAACCCGGGTACCCTGCACGCCAGGCCGACGCTCTACCGCTGAGCCAACCAGCCAGGGTGGTGTCCTACTTTTATACTACAACCCAAGTAGTCTAAAGAGATCTTGTCATCTTGTTAGTGTTTCTAAATTTGAGAGAGAGAGAGAGAGAGAGAGAGAGAGAGAGAGAGAGAGAGAGTATGTGTGTGTGTGTGTGTGTGTGTGTGTGTGTGTTGGGGGAAGGCGGTCCTACTATTTTTTAAAAACACCTAAATAGGCCCTGGCCGGCTGGCTCAGCAGCAGAGAGTCGGACCGTCGTGTGGAAGTCCTGGGTTCGATTCCCGGCCAGGGCACACAGGAGAAGCGCCCATCTGCTTCTCCACCCTTCCTCCTCTTCTTCCTCTCTGTCTCTCTCTTCCCCTCCCACAGCCAAGGCTCCACTGGAGCAAAGTTGCCCGGGCGCTGAGGATGGCTCCATGGCCTCTGCCTCAGGCACTAGAATGGTTCTGGTTGCAACAGAGCAACGCCCCAGATGGGCAGAGCATCGCCCCCTGGTGGGCATGCCGGGTGGATCCTGGTCGGGCGCATGCGGGAGTCTATCTGCCACCCCCCCTCACCCTTCTCACTTCAGAAAAATACAAAAAATAAAAATATAAACACCTAAATAAAACAATTCCAAAAAAAATTAATTTTGTGACTTGGACATGTCTTGTGTTCAATTTTGCTAGGATTGACAGAAACGGTCTAACCTCCTTTCTCTCTTGACTACACAATTGTAGTCCAAGAGGTTTAGTCTTACTCTGAAAGACTCATGTTAGACACTGGAAGGGTCTCAAAGAGAATGAGCACCAGGCCTTGAATAGACAAGAAAGACGGTGACCTTTTGCCCCATCTGCTGGAAGCACATCCCCCACAGCGGAACGGGAGAAAGTCGGTGTGCATTCAGGTGCTGCAGAGTACCTGCCTCTTGATTTCTCCCACATGCTGTTCCCGACACAGCTTAAACCGCACATGATTTGAATAGTATTAGGGAGTGAGAGTTAAATACAGTTCCTGGAACCAAGTGCTCCACTGTCCTTAAGTCCTTTGTTCCCTGTATTGTTGGGGTCGCGCACATGCAGCCCCCTTTCCACCAGCAACAGGAGAGACCACGGAGTTTGCAGGAGCGGAACAGTCCCGAGTAAGCCTATTTCCCAGCTGAATGTAAAGGGGCAGTGGAGTGAGGAGAGGGGAGGAAGCTAGAAATGTTCAAGAAGTATTTCCGCATGGAGACAAACCATATAGTATAAAGCAAACTGAACTAAGGAGGTCAGGAGACTCTGCCAAGATTCACTGTGTGACATTTGGCAAATACCTTAACGTCTCTGTTGTTACCCATAAAATGTGGGCGAGGCGACCTGCCACGACCCATGAGAGGCCCTGAAAATCGAAGTTCAAATTGAGGTTGAAATAACTCTGCAAATCTGACGTGCTCCACAGACGCAGGGTATTCCTTCAAACTGTGTTTGGAACCGCAGCCATGCATCTGTTTTGTGAAACATGCACATTTTTTTGGTGTTTGCAGTGGCTTTTTTATTGAATTTGTCGGGGTGACGCTGGTTAACATAACGATAACAGGTTTCAGGTACCCAATTTTACAACACACCTCTCTACACCCTATTGTGTGTTCACACCCCCTTTTACTCTCCCTGGCAGAAGTCATTAGCGACTTTCTTATTTTCTGTCTATTTTCTTGACTGCTAGTTTTTTCGAGTCCACGAGCGATACTCACATGTGTACGTGTGGCGGCTGGAAGCGGCTCTGGTTGATGTTGTAGTGCGTGAACGCCTGGGTCGGGTTAGAGCTGTACTCATCCACTGTTATGGTGACTTTGCCTTGAGAAGGAATCCCATGTGCCATCCTTCCTCCCTATAGGCAGGAGCACTTCACAGCTTTCCAGAGCCAAGGATGGGAGCAGGCATGGTGCGTTTCAGCCAACCGCTGAACCCAAGGGTCTACTCATCAACACTGCTGTGCGTTTCTGAGGGGGTAAAATATAAAATGAGAAGAAAAAAAAAGAGGGTGTGCAAAGAGATGTCAAATGTGACACCTGGACATGAAATTGGATCGGGGAAAAAAAAAATCACATTGTGTTGCTGCCTCCTGGATACAACCTTTCCCAACTCTCTATCCTGCAAGCACCTCAGAGTGGACGTTACACTCCACATGACACTGCTGGCTGCTAGCAAATCATTTCAACGGCATTCAAACTAAGATTTCCTCTTTAATTATAATTATGGCACTTAATGTGAATTACAGAAGGGCCATATCCACAGTTGCCATGGCATCTAACTATAAATGGTCTGTGCTCGAAGTGGGAGACTCTTCCAAACCTTCCCTGCTAATTGGAATATTTGGTCTATACAAAGTTGGTATCATATCATAATTTGAAATCTCGATGCTTAACGCAGCCATAAAATGCAATGACAAATGTAAGTTTAAAATGCTGTACTCACAACAGTACCTGTGTGGACCTGTATTACACATACCACATATGCACACGTTACACACAATTTTTTTTCTTTCACAAGCAGCTCCCAAAATACATAGGTGCTCGGTGCCTAGTATACATATGCATTCCATTGCAGCAAAGAACTTCAGGGAGGCAAATCCTTCATATTTAACGTAAAATAATTTCTCTAAACACTGCAGTCACTTGAGGGAAATCTTGGACCACCACCCTGGATGCATTCATTACTGCCCCTTTCCCAGCCGGGAGCGAGCAGTAAACAAGGGCAGCCATTACGTAGATGGCCTGCCTCGTTCTTGCTGGATGCTGCATGATTCTCAGTAGTTGGTTTCATACTTTTCTAAGTTGCCACTAGTTTTGAATCTTCTCTTAAATGTCAATATAGGATTTGCTGCCCTGGGTTCGGAAAGGAGGATGTTTACTTTTACAGCAGGTGTGCAAAGACTGAAGAAAGCACATGCTTGCGTGGAAGCATTCGCAATTGATCAGTGCAGTAGGAAGCAGCAGCGGCCAGCACAGTCCTCGGGTAACCCTTGGGTAACCCACGCTCGTACTTTAAGTGCTTTACATCAGAATACGTTTGCCATGCGCACCATTAAGCACCGGAGTCTTAGCTGCTATCTCAAATAAGAATATTTAGAAGAGTCAGATTAAATTTAAATTTGGCATGAAACACCTTCAATATCAAGCAAAAGGCAGATGGCCTGCTATAGGCCATTTGTTTTATTATTTTACAACCCGGGGCTTGTGTAGCCCTCCATATGCTAGCTGGGCTAAGAAATTCCACAGCGTTCTAGTCAAATCATTGCCCTGCTCATCTTCGCCATGCAAGCTGAACAACACCCACCTTGCCTTCGCTCCTAACGTGCAAAGGCACTGCCAAGCGATGAATCCCTGGTACGCTGGCATTTTAAGCGGTGCCACTTTGGGTTCTCTTTCTTCTTCCTGACTCCATGGGAGGTATCAGTCCTTTAAGCGCCAGTTGAGAGACAACCAGGCCAGCAGGATTAACAAAATTAAAATCTGTCCCTGTTCTTCTGATGTAAGATATCTATAAGAACTGCTTACAAATCATAATGTGGCAGTTTTCATACCAAGTTTGCAGCTGTTTCCTTCATTTCCCCCACAATTATATTTTACTGTTATTTTGCATCACAGTAAAACACAACACCTGCTTCAAATTGCAGTCCTGTTCTAAGTACTGTAATTCTCTTTTGAGACACAAAGTACCGAGACACTACTGAAGCGCAACACTGCCTAATTGCGCCATGCTGAAAAGTAAATACAAATGAAAACATCTTCCTGTTATAGAAATGACTGTCATTAAAAAGAATGTTAGCCATCAAAGCACAGAGAAAACACACACACACATTTTCAGACTGTAAGAACTTAAAAGTGTTCGCACAAATTAGAGAGTGATGTAAAAATTGCATGGCAATTCTTATGTTCCTGCCATCAATGTCTATTGTGTGAAAAAGAGCACGTTAAGAAGCAAAGGAAACAAATATTCATGTCTAGACCATTGTGACCTCTCAATAACAATCTCTGCACCCGGTGCCAGAAGTAGTTAAATGTTTCTGGAGCAAACTCACTAATTAAACCAAAAATGGCCTAGAAATAAAATATACATAACCATTATGTAAATATCTAGGCAATGACTTATAGGGAGTTAGCATTAGAACCTGCCACTGGAAGCCTAGAAGAAACCGGAACTTAGAAGGTGATCAAGTCACACTTGTAAACGGTCCACTCTACCCGAAAGTCAACGTGGGATTGCCTTTTCTATCAAGTGAACATCTGTGCCTCTCAGCACCTTTGCCCCAGCAGGACAAACAGAACATCTTTTCATCAGCAAGCACAGGTCCCTGTAACTCGGAAGGGCTAACTGGGGGGCTGGCACCTCATATGAATTCATCTTAACCATGTTCTCTTTTAAGTGTTTTATCAAAACAGTGCACCTGCAGCGTCTATCTTCTTTAATCTGGAGTCCTTTGAAGGAAATGTCAGACTGAGGCAGAGAGCTTCAAAACTTTCATAGGAACCTTTATAGACAAATCAAGAAAAGGCTTATATATATTTTAAATGCTATGTTTACCCCCACTCACATCACTAAATGAACATATCTTAAGACTTTAAACATCAACACATGGGATTTTTTTTTTTTTTGTAAACTCCGGGATGGCACAATGGTCTCCTCCCTTTACCTGAGAAATATGTTAAAAGCTTGAAACGACAGAACAATACACTGCCTGGGACTACAAGGAAGACGCATCACCTTGCTTCACATATTTAGTCAGGAAAACTTTCCAAATGTTCAGATTTTGGAGCATCTCATCCTCATCACACATTACTTTTTACATAACAGTATTTAAAGAGAACGGTATTCTTTTGAATTTTTTTTTTTTTCATTTTGTACTTCAACACATTTGCTCCACAAAACAAAGAAACACAGTAGTAAATGCCAGGAATTCTCAAGAAAAATAAAAAAGGGACTGACACTGGCAAACATTCCTGCTGGTGCTAATTTGACTTTCTCTTTTGGAAACAAAATCATGTGAGCACATTTTTGCATTTCCTAGACAGCAATCATATCTCCTGTCCCTGAAGCTGTGCAACTTGCAATCCACCCCCTCCCCCCCAGGAATCTAGTTGGAAAACATTTTAAAGTCTGCCGGCAATGAAAGGATTAAAAGCTGAAGAATTAAATAACTGTCTCCACCTCCTAGACATCAGAAGTCCAATTTACCAAAAGTTTCAAAGCAACAATTCATGACCTCTCTCTCGGGCACCGCACGGCAGAGCCTATGAGAAAGGAGCCCGTGATTTCAACGTTTAAACAAGGATGCTCATTTTATTCACTTGCCCTAAGAGCATAGCCCGACCGACCGCCTTGGCCAGATGTTGGAATCCGCCCGCTCCAACTCCGCCAAATTCTCTCCTCCCTCTGCTACACAGATCGAGTTATCTATCACTCAACTCACGCCCTGCTCTTTTATGCCCACCTCAAGTTCCTCATCCCTGCATCCCAGAGGGATGCTCACAAGCCTTCCCGGCGGCTACTCCGCCAGGATTTTGGGAGGGATGTTCAAAGTTCCACGTGCCTATGTCCACAGAGCGCCCTCCCTTCCGCTGCACTTACACCTGAACTTGTCTCCAGCACTGCGGACAGCCGGCTGGCACATTCTTTCGGAGAGGAAGGGCAGGACTTTTCTCCTGCGCCTCTGGCTACGCGTGCAGTCTATATATGGTGGGGCGGGGGGCGCAGAATTCTCTACTTTGGATTGGTGTGTTTGTTTTAAATCGGGGGAATGGTAGGGGGAGGCTTCACCAACTACACATACACACATACATACACACACGCGCGCGCGCGCGCGCTCGCCCTGCCCTCCCGGCTCCCGGCCGGCTCTTCTGGGTTACAGCTCCCCCTTCCTTCCTGGAGCACCAGCTCGCCTTACTCGCTGAGTCCCCGGTTGCCACTGCCTTCGCCTCTGCTGCCGCCGCCGCCGCCGCTGCTGCCACTGCTGACGCTGGCGTTCGCGGCCCCGGGCTCCGCTGGGCGCCTTTCTTTCTCTTCCTCTCCCCTAGCCCCAGATTGATTGATGACCATCGGCGGCCAATGGCTCTGACACCGCGCCATCCTCGCTGAGGCATCAGAGCCCCACACCCCCGACGTCAGTCTCCCGGGCGCGTTGGCATCCCCGAACCCTCAGAACGGAGCCCGCGCCCGGAGCCGCTGCCGTCGCCTCCCCGCTCTCCGCCCCGGAGCAGCCGGGCTGCTCCCTCCGAGCGGCTGAGAAAGGAAGGGAGGGAGCCAGCGAGCGTTGGAAGGGGGTGTGGAGGCCACGGATCCCACCCCCGCCCCTTTGGAAATCTTTTCTTTCACTTAAAGTTTTGTTTGTTTTTTCCATCCTGACCTGTTTGTGTTTGTTTGCAGCATCTCAAACCAATTAAACCTTTTCCATGACCCGAATTTGCACATAATTTGGGGTGTGTTGGGGAGGGGGAGGTAAATATGTATAAATTACCCCACTGGGGCATCCTTAATTTCTTTTCTTGCTGGTGGTTTATAAACCCCTCCCCAATCTCCAAGGGAAAAAAATGCCCCCTTCACCTCCTAGGCCGCAAAACCCCGGAATTCAAAAGCTTTACAAAGATAACCCTGTTCCGTGTAAATAGCAAAGAAACTCCTGCCTCTCTCCAAAAGAAATCGGGCGGCAACGGTTACTTTTTCTCACCACTCGCCCCCTAGCCACCCAGCCCGAGTCACTGGCTCGCTCCGCTGGCTGCGATCGCGAAGACCCGAGGCAGCAGGGGAGAGCGAGATCGGGGCTCGGGCACAAGGTGAGAGAATGCCCCGCGCGAGAGCGACGCGCGCGCGGGCGGCCCCGGGGGCGGCAGTGGAGCGCAGCCCAAGCACAAAGCTGCGCGGCGCCTTCCCGGCCACCGCACCTCGCTCGGGCCGCCGCCGGCGCCCCGGGCTCAGGCCAACACAATGCACCCGGGCCTAGGCCGGGGCGGCTCGAACACACAACCCCAAGACTTTCTAGTAAACAGCTCGCCGTGCCCTCGTCCCCACCCCCATCGCAAACGCCTGGCTTTTGCCGCGGCCCCTCACCGACAACCTCTCCTCCCCTCCTAAGAAATCCCGGTGCAGGAGGGGGCGGGGGCGTGGGGACCCCGAGAGGTCGGGGGCCGAGGACTGGGGGGAGGGGAGAAGAGCAGAGGGGCAAGATGGGGAGTGGGAAGGAAGACAGCTCCTAAAAAAGAATTCGCTTTCTCCCCGGGGTAGAAAATAAGCCCTCCTCGGGTTCCGAATTGTCCGGGAAGCGCCGGCTCCTGCGAATGTCAGGGGCACCGGGGCAGCCGCGGTCCGCAGCCTCCGAGCCCCCCGCACGCGCCTCTGACAAGGCACCTCTCACCCGGGCTCTGCTTTGTGTGTGCATTTTTTTCCCCTTCCTCTCGCGCTCGGCACCGGGCGCCCGGCTGCCTCCTCCCCCTCCCCCGCCCTCCGCCTCCCTTCCCGGGGCGGATTACCTTTCCCGGGCTGCGCTCCGGGTCCGGTAGATGCCTTCAGCGCCCGGCGAGCAGGCGATCCATCCCAGAGCTGCAGGAGCCGGCGGGAGGCGCGCGGGGGGCGCGCTAGGGGCGCGCGGGGGCGGCGAGGGGCGCGGGCGGGCCAGAACCTTCGACCTCCCGGGTCCCGCCGCGGGCTGGGGCCGGGGGCCGGGGGGCGCGGCGCGAAAGGGAGGCGGGGGGAGAAAGGACGGGAGCAGCCTCGATCTGGGGAGAGAGCGAGCGAGGGGGCGAGAAGAGAGAGCGAGGGCGCGGCGAGCCGGAGGGAGCGGTGCAGTGACAGGGACTGCCACTGGGGTCAAAGGAGCACAGCTCCAGGAAGCAGGGCGGCCGAGGCGCCGCTCCGTGCGCGCTCCCCTTCGGGACCCCGCGGCCCCGCGAGCCCCTCCTTCAGCCCCGGCCCACTCGAACCCCCGCCAGCACCCCGAGGACCCGGGGTTGCAGGAGGAGGAGGGAACTGAGGGCGAGGCCGGTAGCCTGCTGGTACTCCCGGGTCAAGCAAGCGGCAGGAAGCTGAGCTGCAAGTTCATCATCATGAGTGTGATCAGCGTAAAAAAATTATAGGGGATCGGGGAGGGGGTGCTACGGAACCCCAGGACAAAAAAAGGAGTTTTCCCTCCAAATGGGAGTCTTTTGCTAAGAGAACACCCAGGCCTCCCACCAACCGACCTGCCAGGCGCTGTCTGGAGTCCTGGCACAGCTCCAGGACGCAGAGCTCACCGCTGGGGCAAGACGAGAGGCTTGGACACTGCGCTCAGTCCAAAGAAGACGACCTTGGGTCCCCTCCCATCTGCTGAGCTTAGGCTTTCCTGGGGGAGAGATATGCTCTCGGATTTTTTTCTCAAGCCTTTCAACTCGCCGAACCACACGTACATGCACACACCCCTTTCTGTGCAATGTTGTTCCTGAGAGAGAAAAGGCCAATCCAACTGATAATTTTTTTTTTCACCTCCGTGAATTAAGGCAGGTTCAGGATAGGGAGTTGAGGAGAGGCAGACTCGAAATGTTTTCATTTTTGTCTTTGGGGTACATATTCCCCAAAAGATAAGCCCTTCAAAAACATTTTATAAATCAAAGTTCGTCCCCTTTTTTTTCTACTACTTTGCATAATGGGGGGAAATTAGTTTTCAGAATTGTATACAAACAACATAAGGAAAGGGAAAGCCGCCGACGCTAGAAGCAGGAGACTAGGAAGAGAAGGCTTTTAGAAAACTTGGTTGGCAAGGCTGTCTGTGAGAGATGAGGTGGCCCTGTGATGTTATGCCATTGTCAGAGCTGGAGGATTTGGACTGCGACCAGATCTAATTCCTTTCCAGGAGTCAGACTCCAAGATCTAGCCCTTCTCCAAAGGAAAAAAAAATCCAATGGGTGTGTATGTGTGAGAGAGAAGTGTGCTAAGGATACTATGTGATAACTGAAGAGACATCCTGGCTGAAATTATATCCCCTAAAAATAAAAAGGAGCCATTTCAACCTGGTCTGTGGCCTCTGTGCTGAGACTAATTGGTTTCCAGGATCTGGGAAGGAAGGGAGAGAGGCTGGTAGGAACCCCTATAAAAAAAAGATCAAACGGAATTCACTTGAAAATATTTCCCTTTTACAATAGGCTTTCCTGGCACTTGAATTTTAAGTAACCTATCTCTTATGCCCTGGCTGAAATGAAGGGGGAAATGGTCTTGCTAATGTATTTATTTTGTTCTACACTATGCCCAGAGTGTCAGTACTTGTCAAATGTGCTGGGATCAAGGGAGAGTGACTACCCTTGCCGGGCACAAATCACAGCAAGCAGCACTGACATTAAAGAATGCCAAAGATGGGGTGCTGGTGCCTTTCTTGTTGTTTTTGTTTTCTAACCCAGCAGCAAACACTGACTAGAATCATGTTTTTGAAGAAATGCTTAGTTTTGTTTTCCTTATTCCGTGAGTTAGCAGTATACACCTCTTATCTAAATGTTTTGAATCTTTCGACTGATTTGGGATGATTTAATCAGTCAAAAAACAATTTAGTGCCAGTCAAATAACTTCTGTGGTTTTTCTATTTTTTTCTTTCATTTTTTTTTTTAAATAACTGGTAGTCACTCAAAACAGCCTAAATAGTTTGTACATGATTCTAACTCTATGTGCACACAGACAGGAAATAATAATGCCTTTTACTTTTAGTGGCACATTTTATAAGATATGTAATAATATAAAAAAATCAAGTGAGTGATTCTTTACAAAGTTAATAAAAATTTGTATATTATTTTACTGACAGAAGAAAATTTGAGCAGAAAAAGAAGAAAAAGCTTAAAATTGTAACTTGTACTATAGGAAGAAGTCAGTCTCTATTGTGTCCATGCTGATCAATTATCCACTGAGAAAGGTAGTGACCAAGCTGTATTAGAGTTCTGAAATTTTATTTCCATTAGGCTATCAAAAGAAAGAAGCTGGAGAAATGTAAGTGAATTTCAATAGTAAATCAGTAACAAAAGGAATTCACCTTTCAAATAATTCTCATTACATAGATTTGAACATATTGCATTTTCTTAAATTGTATTCTCCACCAATATAGCGACCTACACTAAAAGCTTGTTTTAAAATGATTGGATGTGAACCATGTCTGTCCCCTGACATCAGCTTTGAAACACTGAGCCTCATTATACCAAATTTTAAATGCTAAAGGCTGGCACTTTTCTTTTTTTAAGATAAGTGAGCTTATAAGCTACATTTTTTGGTTATTGTTGGTAAATTAAATTTTTATTGTATATAATGGAAAAGAAAAGGATAAAAATCAAATGCCAAGTTTATGATTGCCTCTATACAAACACTACAATTTTTTTTCCTTAATGGAATGTAAATCTGGACCCTCCTCCATTGATTTCATAGAAGGAACTGGCAAATATGTTTCTTGATAGGCTGCTGCAATATCTTTTAAAATACCTTTTCAGAATGTATTTTGGGAAGAAAATGAGAGAAAGGGACATGGGAGAACTTTAGGTGGAAGCTTGGAAAGTGACAGCTGCTTTCCTTGGAAGCTCAGTTCTTCACTGGAGTAGGCTTTTATTCTTCCTTTAACAGGCTTTTCAGTATTTCAGGGCTACTTGTGTGTAACTTAAAAACTTGGTTCAATAGTGTGGTTGTTCTTCAGAAAAAAAAATTCATTGAAACTATTACCATTTCATTGAAATTGTATACACTAATTCTGGGAACAAACAGCAACTATTTTATGCCTCTTTTTTCTTTAAATTGTCTGTATTTCTAACACTCTCCAGCAAAGGCTAAGATATATATTATGATAATTCAGAGTCTGTTAATAGAACTATTATTATGATGCAATCAGAAAATAATCTGAGCCACCAAACACCTTTATTTTATTCTAAATTCCTGCAGGTTTTGCTTTATTTTTTATTTGTTTCAGATATTTTCATTGTAACCTCAAGTTGAAGAGCTATACTCTATTTTCCTTTGTGTCTTTTATTCTTATGTACAAGAGAAATTGTACATATTTAATGTTAAACAGTTGTATGGGAGTGCACGAGTGAATGAGACAACTACACAATGAAGGAAGACCCGTATGGGATAGGCAGGCGTGGAAGTGATGTCCTGAGACCAGTGTTGGGGAATAGGAGTTAAGGACTTGCCATGGAGTTGTTCAAATAGCACATTTAAAGGAGCTTGCTACTATCTTTAGAGAGATGAAATAATACATAAGACTGTTTCAGAAGTTGGTTTTCTCATCGAGAAACTGAAGATTGTTATGTTTAAAGGCAGCCTTAAAAATTACAGTAGAATGCAAAAAAAAAAAAAAATCCTGAGTAAAATTTCTATTTTAAAATTTACTGGAAAATTGTAACAAGATATTGTTGCAGAAGAAACTTACGTGATTAACCTGATTTTTTTTTATCTTTGTTTGAAATTGTCAATATAAATATACAAATGTTTTTTGTCCTTTGTATTTAAAATGTCCTGTTGATTAATCAATAATGTTTCTGGCTGAGATAGATTGAGGAAGCACTAGAACTGATGAAGTTTCATTTCATTAAATAAATTGCATAGGCACTGTCTTAAAAAAAATAAATTTGTTCCAACTTTGCCAGTGGCTTAAATAATACACATGGAGGTACTGAAAAATCTGAAAATTTTACAAAACACTCACTAATTCTTACCATACTTATTTACCAATATCTTCTACATATCAAAAAATTCAGTATTGCCTGACCTGTGGTGGCGCAGTGGGATAAAGAGTCGACCTGGAACACTGAGGTCGCCGGTTCGAAACCTTGGGCTTGTCTGGTCAAGGCACATATGGGAGTTGATGCTTCCTGCTCCTCCCCCTTCTCTCTCTCTCTCTCTCTCTCTCTCGCTCTCGCTCTCGCTCTCACTGCTCTCTCTCTAAAAATCAATCAATTAAATATTTTTTAAAAAATTCAGTATTATTTATGCAATAATAATTTTAATAATTAATGTAAAAAATCTGAACAAGGTGCTAAGCATGTGTTGGTGTGTTTTTGTCCTAAGAAAAGTGTGTTCATCGAAGTAAAAATCAAAGTAAATCTCTTTTGAAAGATGGGTAGTGTGGAAGACCCATGATCGCTTGATTAAAGAAAATATATGTGGGAGTTTTTAAGTTTCATAATTCAATTTGACAAGGTATATCAATATTTTGAGTAAGCAATATATAATGTAATCTGTCTTCTCAGCAAAAATAAATACATGAATGAATACACTAAAAAAAAAGTTGAATTTGAGAGACCAGTAAGATCTAAAACCCATTTCTCTTTGTATTATTGCTGTAATGATTGATATTCAGCAAATATTTTTTAAACTCTGCTCTGTGTCAGGTGGAGTACTTAAACCATGCTGATGGTCTACTGATGCAAAAAGCAGAGTTTCCCCACATTAAGAAGTTTGTAGTCTCATGGCCCAGAGAGAGTAACTTTAAATAATCACACAGATAAATAAAAATTATTTCTATGGAAAGAAGCAGCTGGTGCACAAACAAGCAAGCAAACACACACACACACACACACACACACACACACACACACACAGGGGTGGGGCGGATTTTTCTCCTCTGAGGTTAAGGAAAGACTTCCCTGATGGAGGAAAGGAATACAAGGATGTCATAGGACAGGGAGAAGCCATGGGGTGGCGTGCTGCGTAAGGAACTGCGTGGCACTTGTGAAAGAGGTCTAGATCTGGATCTGTAGGCTGAGGCCAGATTGAAGTTAGAGACGTTTGAAGGTCACAGCTAAGGCTCTGTTTAAGATATTTGACTTTATCCTGAGGGCAATTGGAAGCTGTTTAAGGATCTTAAGTAGAAAAGCTAACATGATTAGATTTGTGTTTTGAAAAGGTCACTCTTCTCTCAGCGTGAAGAATGCATTTTAGAAGGCTAGAGTGAACCTTGGGAGGTCATTTGGGTGGTGTTGCAGTCACTGGGTTGGAGGGGATGGTAGCCTTCAACAGAACAGTTTGGAGGCCATGAGACATGGAAAGACATGAATGCATTTGAGATATGATTAATTTTATATAATAAAAAGTAAGACTTAAAAACAATCAGAATCTTGAAATACTGGCTGAAAGTATAGTAGTACCCAGACAGAGAGGCTAGGAGCCATAGTTACCTGATGACTTCCTTTCTTAAGCCCCTCCCTCCACTCTAGCTTTCCTATGTCTTCAAGCCATCTTCATTCCATCTTATACACACCTTTTGGAATCCCATCTGGTCATGAAGAACTGCAGCATTAAATACAACACTGGCATAAAACATCGCTAACCTTTTTCAAATCGATAGATCCTCAGACTTTATCCTCTTATTTTTGGCCCACATTTAGACTTGTTTTTATTTTGCATGAACTATAAATCCAGTGAGTTCATGTGTTCCTGTTTTCCTTTTAAGTTTTTAGATGTTATATCAATTTCATGTCCCTTCTCATCAGAACTAGTTCACCTATATTTAATATTCCAAACCATATTCAAAAGGATCCTTAATAAGAAGTTGTTTTTATAAGTGAAATCTTCAAAGAAACAGATACACTCTTAGAGAAAATACACAGACGCTGACTGAAAGGAAACATATTGCTCTTTTGCTTCAGTTATTCTGATGCGGACCCAACCAGTCTTCACAAACCCATTGGAAGGAGGATATTCTAGTGGCTGGGTTCCTTATTGGTAGAAGTTAAGTCTCTTCTTAGTGACTCAGACTTCCAAGAAAAGATGCAATGGAAATATATACAAGCATTTTTATGACTTCTCTAAAAGCAACTTTGTTTTTCTAACTTTATCCCTTTCTTGGCATTTCTACATTTTCAAGGCACCATCAAGTTCTTCCGTTGTTCTCAGAATTCTCTATAGTGACCATCTATGAACAAAGTACAATCCGTACACAAGAGAACAGTTGAATAGTCAAGCATTAGGGCACATGCTTTTACTGGATGCTAAAATAAAAAGAAAGTTTACCAGAGGGAAGTTTAAAAGAAAAAATTCACAGCACTCTATCAAAATTTTTACTTCACACTTAACACAGGGGAACTTCCAAAAGATTATTTTTTTCTCTTCAATTTTTTTCCTTGTATTATTCATTGTTTTGTGAAAATTGGAAAATACAGATGAGCAAAAAATTTTAAAAATTAGCTATAATTTCATCCATCAGAAATATACACTCTTAACATTTTGTTATAGTTGTTCTAGTCAGATGTATTTTACAAAAATGGAATACAACTTAGCATGCAGTTAAGGGTATAGTGTAGTAACCGAGAGGAGAGCGGGGCTGGAATTCCCATCTTTTCTTCCTGTTACCTGTGTGACTTTGGGTAAACTGCTTAAACTTTAAATGTACCTACTTTATAGAGTCATTACAACATTAAATGAGTTAATATTTTTAAAGAGCTTAAAATATTGCCTGCATTAACCAAATAAAAAGACAACCCACACAATGGGAGGATATATTCACCAATACGTCTGATAAGGGGTTAATAACCAAAATTTATAAAGAACTTCTAAAACTCAACACCAGGAAGTTAAACAACCCAATTAAAAAATGGGCAAAAGGCCCTGGCTGGTTGGTTCAGCATTAGAGCATTGGCCTGGCGTGTGGAAGTCCTGGGTTGATTCTCATCCAGGGCACACAGGAGAGGCACCCATCTGCTTCTCCACCTTTCCCTCCTCTCCTTTCTCTGTATCTCTCTCTTCCCCTCCCGCAGCCAAGGCTCCATTGGAGCAAGGTTGACCTCAGCGCTGAGGACTTCTCCATGGCCTCTGCCTCAGGTGCTAGAATGGCTCCAGTCACAACGAAGCAGCTGCCCAGATGGGCAGAGCATTGCTCCCTAGTGGGCTTGCTGGGTGGATCCTGGTCGGGCTCATGTGGAGTCTGTCTGCCTCCCTGTTTCTCATTTTGGAAAAATACAAAAAATAAAAATAAAAAATGGACAAAAGAACTGAACAGACCCTTCTCCAAAGAGGACATACAGATGGCCAATAGGCATATGAAAAAATGTTCAACATCACCAATCATCAGAAAAATGCAAATTAAAACTACAATGAGATACCACCTCACATCAGTCAGAATGGTGCTCATTAACAAATCAACACACAGTAAGTGTGGACAAGGGTGTGGAGAAAAGGGAACCCTCCTGCACTGCTAGTGGGAATGCAGACTTGTGCAGCCACTGTGAAAAACAGTATGGCGTTTCCTCAAAAAATTAAAAATGGAGCGACCTAGCTATTCTACTATTAGGAATATATCCTAAGAACACCAAATAACTGATTCAAAAGAAGATATGCACCCCCATGTTTATGGCAGCATTGTTTACAATAGCCAAGATCTGGAAACAGCCTAAGTGTCTGTCAGTGGACAAGTGGATTAAAAAGCTGTGGTACATATATACAATGGAATACTACATGGCGATGAAAACAAAAGAAATCTTACCTTTTCTGATGGCATGAATGGACTTGGAGACTATTATGCTAAGTGAAATAAGCCAGACAGAGAAAGACAAATATCATATGATCTCACTTATATGTGGAATCTAAGGAACAAAGTGAACTGAGGAATGGAATAGCGGGAGAGGCAGGGTCACAGGGACCAGAGGGACAGCTGTCAGAGGGCAGGGGGATGAAGGGATGGGATCAGAGAAGGTGAAGGGATTAGTGAAATTATATATACATAACACAGAGATACAGATAGCAGGACAAGCCCTGGCCGGTTGGCTCAGCGGTAGAGCGTCGGCCTAGCGTGTGGAGGACCTGGGTTCGATTCCCGGCCAGGGCACATAGGAGAAGTGCCCATTTGCTTCTCCACCCCTCCGCCGCGCCTTCCTCTCTGTCTCTCTCTTCCCCTCCCGCAGCCAAGGCTCCATTGGAGCAAAGATGGCCCGGGCGCTGGGGATGGCTCTGTGGCCTCTGGTCCAGGCGCTAAAGTGGCTCTGGTCGCAACATGACGATGCCCAGGATGGGCAGAGCATCGCCCCCCTGGTGGGCAGAGCGTCGCCCCATGGTGGGTGTGCCAGGTGGATCCCAGTCGGGCGCATGTGGGAGTCTGTCTGACTGTCTCTCCCTGTTTCCAGCTTCAGAAAAATGCAAAAAAAAAAAAAACCCAAAAAAAACAGATAGCAGGACAGCAGGTCCCAGAGGGAAGGGGGGTGGGAGTTGGGGGGAGAGGGGCAAAAGGGATGTAAATAGGGACACGGCGGGAGGGGGGGTGTCAGGGTGTTATATTGAGTGGGACACTTGAATCCATGTTAACACAATAAATTAAAATTAATTAAAAAAAGAAAAAATGTATTGCCTGTTATATATCAAGCAATTATTATACAATATTATAATCCACCTCTAAGTTTTTAATACAAAATTAATACACATTCATTGTAAATAAATATAGAAATACCTTAAAAAGTGAAAGCTCCCCTTCTTCTCCCTCATACCACCCACCTACATTACCTATTCCGCCAAATGAATAGAAGACTACGAACATCTTTCTATGTCATTAAACATCTTTCTTGGCTCTATAGGCTAAAACTTTCATGAATAGAAGTTAAATGTTTAGACTATCCATCAGTTCAAATTCCATTTCAGATTGCACACATAGTACACTCATACAAATTACTTTAAAAGGTGCTTCCTTAGGAATTTAGTAGTCTTAAAACATATTAAGAAAATTCTTTTAATATTTACATTTATGAGAATAATTAAGTTGCTTTTTGCAAGACCAAAAGATGTGCATTTTGTTTATTGTCAGTTTATTAATCCCCCCTCCTTTTTTTGAGGTATGAGAAATATTCTAAAAAATAAATTAAGGACTTTACATTTTGCTAGCTGCAGTCAATTTTTGGTTATTTAAGCTGTTTAAATTCATAAGCAAACAAGTAAACTGATAGTTGGTGACAAATTGATACACCAACTGTTAATATAACGTTTATTTGCATACGTCAGAACTGTCAAGTGTATATAATGGGCCCTGATCTACAGCATTCATTTGATAACAGGAGGTTAAAGAAGTGATGGTCAGATAACTTGGTTGGCTAGGGCAGCATCCTGATATGCCAGGGTTGCCAGTTTGATCCCCGATCAGGGCACATACAAGAGCAACTGGATGTTTCTGTCTCTCTCCCTCCCTCCTCTCTCTCAAATCAATAAGTAAAACTTTTTTAAAAAGTGATGGCAATAACATGAGAAAGGTATAGAATTTAAGGGAGGAAGGATTTAAGAATTTTTTGGGACTTGGTTGTTCTTTGGCAAATTGTATGGCTGCTACTTTTCTACCAGCCAGATATGAAGAATATGGAAGTGTTTATGGGCAGTGTTTATTTTATCATAAGATTTGCACATCGAAATGAAATAGTCTGTGGTAATCCTCAATCTTAGCCACATGCACAGGTTAATCTGGTTAAACAAACATGAGCATGTTTCAGTGTCAAGGGGTTGGCCTGGAGGGTTCTAAGATTTTTATTTTAGAAAAGGCTGTACTAAGAGAAAAATGTGTCCCACAGCAGCTCATATCTGGTATCTGAATTTGCTGTTCGCAAACCGTTCTTTGCATGTCTTGGAGACGTATGGAAATTGATGATGAGAAGTGCCTAGTGTAACTAGAAATATAATTTGCAGAAAACTGAAGCAGTGAACTGTGAGAAACTGTTCAACCAGTGTCATCAAACAGTATTTTAAAATAATGAAACAGAACTACTAGCCCTTTATGAGTAACATTGGGTCAAAATAAGAAAAGCACATGGTATGTACAAAAAGTTTAAATATATGAGGTAATGCTCTTTTTAATTACTATTATTACAAAGACCACTCCAGAAGTCTCCACCCAGACTCCTTCCCGTTTATCTCTGAGTAGACAATGACATCACGTCTCCTCTAAGTCATTCAGACCCAGGGGATGGAGTTGGCTCATTCAATAGGCAATGCCATGTTTGGTGTTGGCACTGTACTTAAAGCCTCTCTCCACATTATCCTCAAACTGAAAAGAACATTTGATGGTGGCCAAATGATTAAAAAAAAATTTTTTTTTTCTCTAGACTTTAAGCACTCAGAAAATATGAAGAACAAAAATAGAACTGCACCATAGGTATAATCATGAAACGTCAGAGGAGAAAACTTACAAAGTGAATAACGCTCCAGTCATCTGAAGGCTAGCAGTTCGTGAAGTCATTAGAAGTCATTCCATACGGGCTTAGTTTGAGGAAAAAGTCAGAGGTTGCTTTGTTCTTGACTCTGAGTGAAATCAAAACCTACCCAGACTCTATACAAAGGCAACTGTGGTCTGCCTTTTTCTTGCTTGGGCTATGCTGCTAAACACACGTAAATGACTTATATTCAGAGAAGTGTGTTCATATTAATCCATGTCTCGGGTTGGCAAAACGCCTAAGCACAATCATAGAGAGGGGTAGAAGCCTGCCTTTTCCTACAGGCTAGAAAATTTGTACCAAAAGATCACAGGGCGACAGAGACAGCTGGAAAAATTGGAGCTGGGGCTCTGGTTTTCCTGCCAGTGGTCCACCTAATGCAAAGGGAATGCAGAGGATAGATCGAGAGTGATGTGTGTTGTTTAGCCCACAATACTATATGTACACAGAGGTAAAAACTGTAACAATTTAAAAGTCATTGTATACTATAACACAAAAACCCCTTGCCGTTACAAAGAATTAATAGAAGGCAGCAACAAGTTGCTAATAAAATAAGATAAACACATACAAAGAAAAAAGAGGGAAGCAATAACTCCAAACTTAGTAATCATTTCTTTGGGGGAAAAAAGGTTTTAATCTTGTTTTTATGTACAGGGAATTTTCTGTAAGATGACTTAAAATGCTTGGGACACCAGGGGTTTTCCAATGAAAGATTTTAGGACATTTGTGCTTCTAAAAGAATGTGTATCATTTTTCTTGGGTTCTAGTAGTGGTTTTATCCATAATAGAGAATTTTAAAAAAGCAAGATGTTAGATGTCATTCTATTACATCTCTGTTTGAAGGGACCTTTTTATTCAAGGTGCTATTCAATATAATTTTGGTCAGATGAAGGGTGTCATCCACAACTGAAAAGCCATGTGGAAAATAAAGATCATTGAAAGTTTTACCGAGATCTGTTGAAAATCTCTGAGGTCCACGCTGATTCAGGCTGTGTTTTCAGACTCCGACACTCTGTGGCCTTTGACAGGCATGAAGACAGGACCAGAACAGTCCTTACAACACAGCCGGTGGTCACTAAGAGCGGCCCATGGAAATGTCTGTCACTGAAAAGAACCAAAAGGGGCAAAGATGTGAAAATGAAGTGCGTGTGTTTGTGTGTGTGTGAGAGAGAGAGAGAGAGAGAGACAGAGAAGGAGACAGAGGGAAAGAGAGATGAAAATAAAATATTTGAACACTGAAGATACAAATTAAACCCTGAGAAATGTCAGTGGCTGGACTCACAGACTGATATGTTTCTCTTTTCTTTTATCTCTAGCAACTTTATTAATAAAAAAAATTTAAAAGTATAGATGGTCAAGGAGACAATTAAATTTTTAAAAATATTCTAGAAACTTCTGGCATCTTAGTGAAATTGGTTAATAAATTCCAGAAGGAGAAATAGAATATTCCTAGAAACAACAAACTTAACTCTCTTACTTCAGTATTTATGTTAAACATTTTCATCTTTAATAAAGCAACATCATCTTCTACATACTAATGATATCATTTGCTGTTTTTCTAACATGCTTTTTTGACATTCATGTGCTCTTACATTAAAATTCTTTCAGGGTGATATTTTGATGAGTGACTGATCATAGACTGATAATATTTATTGAAACAAACATGTTTATTTAAAATGTGTACTCATGCCCTGAAGCTTTTTTCAAAAAAAAAAAAAAAAACAAGATTCCAGTACTCTAGGCACATATCTACATAAACTCACTTACACCTAATATGGAAATTTTTAAAGCAACCCCGGTGAAGATAAAATCGTAAGCTAATATGTAGCTAGGCTTCTCTCCTGCCATTCTGTCGCCACTTGTCCCCCCCTGGTTTTCCAAATAAACAGCAGCCCTAAGGGCTCTTTGAACTCACTAGAGTGTTCAGCGCCAGCAATCACTGGTCCATGTAGCTTATCTTTTCCTGGTATTTCTATGTGATTTAATAGTTCCAGACTGGCTGAAGGAATGAAAACTTCTGGGTCTGTTTTTCGGGCAGCACTGCACTCCTCATTACCATCTGCGATAAACCAAATAACCTTTCTCTGCCTCAGCTGTTTTCTTAAAAACTGTGTCTGTTTTGCAGCAATGGAGGGAAGCTTGAGCAAAGAGTTGGTGCTGTTCACTGGTGATAGAGAATTTTTTTGAGTCACGCAGGTGTGTCTAGTAATTAAGTCATGAATAAGGACCAACCTCTTGATGGTGGTATTAATTAAATATCCAACATTAAAGCGGCATTTAATTGCCGAAGGATTAATAAAACAGATCCTTACTCTATTAGATGGGGATTCTTTAGTTATAAGTAATAGAATCTGACCCTGGCTAAGATCAGCAACGGGGAGTTTATTGAAAAGCAACGGGATTACATCAATTGAAAGGCTCGAGGTAGGGAATTAAATTTTCCAAAAAATGATTGCACCAATATATAATCCTATCCCAAATGTTCTTCTTACAATGTGATATTGACTGTAGTCTGTTGAGAGGTGGGAGGGTCTGTGTTCTTTCTCCTTGAATGTGGGTGGACATTTACAGTGTTTCAACCAAAAGTGTAGCAGAAGTGACCTCACATGACTTGGGAGGCTAGATCATTACAAGAGACAGGGCTTCTGCATGGATCTTTCTGGAGGGGTGGATCTTTCGATCCTTGAGCTGCCACGTAAGAAGTCTGGCCACCACCCTAGAGCCACCATGCTGGATAGATCATGTGAAGATTTTAAGCGATGCCCAAGGAGCCCCATCTGTTGTGGTCCCCAGCTGTTCCAGCCTTCCCTGTCCAGGCGCCAGACATATGAGCAAGCTTTCAAACCCTGTCTGTAAGCCACCCCAGGCGAAAACGAGGAGAGCTGAAGCCAGCTGACCCTGCTGAGGCCTGCCCAGACTGCAGTCTTGAGAAAAATAGATGTTGTTATTGTTGTTGTTTTAAACCACTAAGTGTAGGTGGATAGTAACAGCAACACTTGGAAGCAGGAATTAAGGAGAAAAGAGCTGAGAACTAAGAACCAGAGAAATACCTTGCAGCATTAGTAAGTAGCGTGGTTGTGGTACTGCCACCAAGATGACTCAGCTCCAAATGTCTCTTCAATGCTGTAACACTTGCTTAATGGTCAAAATCCTGGCGAGTACACCCAAGGGCCGAAACGGACTGTAAATGCAACTCCCGCCTTGCACCTGAGTGATGCAGGAAGGATTTGGTAGAAAGAGCGCCCAGCCCTGCTGAGACTCCCAGGCAGGAAGGCAGGCACGTGGATTTGTCATTCTCACCAAGATTATAACATGCGGGGGAAAGAAGTTAGGGTGTTTTTCAAAACAAGAAATGAATGACAGAAGTCAAACAACAGTGAGTCCACTCAGACCACATTTCATTTTACTTTAATAAATTCCTTTTTGAGTTAAAGTATCCTTGACTACAAATTAATTGCAAGTGAAATGTATGTCTTGTCTGCTAATTGCATTTTGGAATAAAGTTATTGAAATAGTCTTGACGATAGAGAATTTACTGAGTGTTAGAAGACATTAGGTTTCTTCTTTCCTTCCTCTCTTTAATGTACTTTAATAATTTAGCATTTAGCACTCAGTCTACAAAATATTCACAAATAGGAGAGCCTGCAGATTATAAAAATACTAAGGACTGCCTAGAACTTTTTTGGAACAAGCTGGAGGAATAAACAAATAATAGATTAATAAAATACTAAAAATAATTTCAGGGTTATTGTTTTCCAAACCATAGTTATTTTTCACTTGTATTTAATCTGTAGCAAATATGGTGACCCAACACACACACACACACACACACACACACACACACACACACACACACCCCTCAATCATTTTCAATCAAATATGCTGCTCAATTTCTTGAAAATACTAAGACTCACTGATTGTGTGACTGGATCGGAGGGTTATTTGACTGAACTGACAGGCCATTGATCCAGTGGCCCCATGGATAGAAAATGTAAAGTATCAATTTTTTCTTACTTATTGTTCATTCACATTTTAATTTATTTTAGTTATTTAACAGGAGACATGGTTCTTTTTCAAACTATGGTGCACGCAGTGGGAAAAAAATGATTCTTCATCACTGAGATTTCTCTTTCATTTTAAACAGGAGAAATAAAGACATTCTCTGAACCAGGATGCCTTCTTTTCATCAGAAAAAACATCTACAGAAGACTCATGATTTTCTCAAGGATTTAAATCAGATTTAGACACAATATACACTAAAACAATAAATCACTGCTAAGATACTTTATTATCATTTCCTTGAACTTGCACAAAATACAACAAAATATGAAGAATCAGGCCAACTTTGGGAGTCTTATATTGTTTCAGATTTTACTAGTGAAATTATTTGATGGATAGTAGACAGATAGATGACCGGCAGATTGATAGAAAGATGATACACAGACAAATAGATAGATACAGATATCTCAGAGAATTCCAAAATTCTGTTTTGTAGTTTAAGTGATTGTTTCTCTCCTTTTTCACAACTTCTGGTTCTTTTTAGCTTGATCTGGCCAGTGAAATCGGACAAAACCAGGCAAGTGGCATGAGTGTGGAAAAGCAGTGGCAATGGAAGACCAATATCCCTGCAGTCTCTTCCTATTGTTCTTTCAATATTTTACAGAAGCAAAACTTCCCAACTTCAACACTATGGTCATCAAAGCGGGAAAATTCTTTGTTGCATGAGTTGGCCTGCACATTGTAGGCTATTTAGCAGCATCTCTGGCTTCTTACCTACTAGATACAAAAGCAATTGTCTTATTCTATTAATTATGGTAAAATGTACATTCCATAGCATTACCATTGGAATCATTTCTAAATGTGTGGTATTAAATACCTTCAATTGTTGTGCCACCATCAGCAGCATTCATCTCCAGACATCCTCCAGTCTTCCTAAACTGAAACTTCATACCTATTAAACAATAACTTGCTGCCTGACCAGGTGGTGGCGCAGTGGAGAGAGCGCCAGACTGGGACACAAAGGACTCAGGTTCGAAACCCCAATGTCACCGGCTTGAGCGTGGGCTCATCCAGTTTTAGCACAGGCTCACCAGCTTGAGCATGGGGTCGCTGGCTTGAACATGAGTTCATAGACATGGCCCTATGGTCTCTGAGCCCAAAGGTCTCTGGCTTGAAGCCCAAATGTTGCTGGCTTGAAGCCCAAAGGTTGCTGGCTTGAGCCCAAGGTTGCTGGCTTGAGCAAGGGGTCACTTGCTCTGCTATGGTCCCCACCCCGGTCAAGGCACATATGAGAAAGCAATCAATGAACAACTAGGGTGTCACAACAAAGAACTGATGCTTCTCATCTCTCTCCCTTCCTATCTGTCTGTCCCTATCTATCCGTATCTCTGACTTGCTCTCTGACTCGTTCTCTGTGTCTGTCAAAAAACAAATAAAAACAATAACTTGCCTTTCCCACCTCCCCTCAGCCTCTGGTAACCTCCATTCTGCTTTCTATCTCTGTGAATCTGACTATTCTAAATACCTCATATTAATGGCATCACTCCATATGTGTTTTTTGTTACTAGTTTATTTCACTTAGTGTAATGTCTTCAAAGTTTATTTATGTTGGAGCATGTCAGAATTTTCTTCCTTTTAAGTCCAAATAATACTCCATTGTATGGATATAGCACATTTTGTTTATCCACTCATCTATCAATGGACACTTGTGTTGTCTTCACCTTTTGGCTACTGTGAATAATGCTGTTGCAGACACAGGTATACAAATAACTGTTTGATTTTCTGCTTTTAATTTTTTTCAGTATATAGACACAAGTGGAATTGTTGGGTCAAATGTCTCTAGACATTGCAAATGTCCCTAGATATTGCCAAATGTCCCTCGGAGGCAAAATCACCCCAGATTAAGAACCACTTGCCTAAAGAAACAATCTTCTTTGAACAATGATATTTCCACAGAGCTGAATCATGGACTTTTAGGTTTAGAAGACATGTTAGAAGCCATCTTGTTGAGTGAGTCATCTCTACCTCATTCCTGAGACTTGTATTTGGCCACTAGTGGTGCTTGGGAACTTTGTCACTGGTAAGGCCACCTCAGACTTTCCCTATCAATTCTGCCCTGCATAATCTCTTTTAGTCTGCTGGCTCCTTCTCATTATCCTATAAACATGTTCATGTCTCTGTATCCTCTATCTTCTACCTTCTAGTCACCAGCAAACGTCTTATTAGAGTAATCTAGAAAACTTCAACTCCCATTCAATTAACATCTGAAGCTGCTTTTAATACAATCATGTAATTGCTAGATTTAATAACTTCTTTTATCTTTCTTCCTGACATAATCATAGCAATATCCAATTTAATGTGACCCATCTCTCCAGTAAGTCATTTATTCAACAAGTATTTATTGCATCTACTATATATCACTGTGTAGTAAAGATTTTATTGACTTTTGTCTCTGGTTCCTGGAAAATAACTTCTAAACCCTTGGACTTTCCTAAGTGATAAGTATATTTTCCTGATGCACCCCTCAAACTACACTTGAAAGCTTATGTTAACAAGGAGACTTATTTTGTGTCTCTAGATAGTTTATGCCAATGAGATGAGTCAGGATGGTGATTGGCTCTGATAGAAAGACCAACCCTGTGACTAGACTTTGGGACTTTGAATCTGTGATATATGCCTGATCTCTGGGGAGAAGGATGGTACTGAAAATTGAGTCACATAGTCAGTGATTCAACCAATCTTGCTTGCATAATAAAATGTTGATTAAAAACTATGAACACTAAAGTTCAGGTCAACTTATTTGTTTGGCAAATACTCTTTGTATTGGCATACATCACTGTGATAAGAAGGTATGTGCATCCTGAGGACAAGGAAACTACACATTTGGGACATTCTATGCACCTCTCTTTTGGCTGGTTCTGATTTGTATACATTTGCTAAGTAATAATTGCTAAGTAAAGTGAGTTCCTGAATTTTCTGAGTTATTCTAATGAATTACCAAACCTGAAGGTAATGGGACATTTTGAATTGTAGCCAGCAGGTAAGAATTGACTGAGGCTTAAGGACTTCCAAATTTGTGTCTGGTGTCTAAAGTGAGGTAAATCTTCTAGAGGATTGTGCCCTTAATCTGAGAAGTTTGGCTTAATGTTAAGTAGCTAGTGTCAGAGAGCATTACAGTTAGTCTGAGGTACTCTGCAATACCATGTTGAACAAAACATTGTTTTTAACCTCCTCGAAGAGTAGAGAGACATAGAAATTAAAATATAGCCAGAAAACTAAACATAGAAACTTCTTTCAGTACAGATGAATTAAATTTCCAAGTACTATTTATAAGTCTATTTGTTCCTAACTCTAAAATGATGCTATACAAGCGATGAACATATGCATATCAATTAATATTAGGTTTCACTTGTTTCCATCATAATCTTTTGCCAGTAATTAGTAGTTTTCATCATTCTTGCTGCTTGTACATTCATTGGACATAATGAGATTAATAATGCTCATAACACACCTCAAAATGAAACACAAACATAGCAAGCACAAGAGAACTAAGGAAATGAAAACAAAACGACTATGATTAAAATGACTGTACATGACCAATTCTATCTTCAGTCGTTGGTGAACAAAATTGACTTGGCTTTGTTCCAGGGCAGAGCTTTGTTTATACAAATGTCTATGAATTGAAGTTGGACTTCACAAAAAGAGACTATACATACATGCATATAGATGGATAAATAAGTGGCTCATTTAGATGGAAGTGTAGGAAAAGCTTTTCAATGACCTGAAGGTTGAATAAAAATTAGGCAGAGTGGGGAGAGTGCCAATGAAGGAAGAAGGTCTAACAGGTACAAAGAAAAGAGCTGGGCACACTGAAGGCAAAGCACAGTCTGCGTAGGGAGTGTCTGGGAGTGAGGAAGCAGTAAGGTAAAGGAGTCTGCCTCAGCAAGCTAGCACCGAGGCTCAAATATCACAGGGTAGTGATGGCTGATGTATGTTTGGGTAAATGATATGGCTAACACTGGGAAACATGCCAAACCAGTTACCCGACTGGGATGTGAGCTTGCTGAGGAATATAGATGTGTGTGTGTGTGTGTGTGTGTGTGTGTGTGTGTGTACATGCATGTTTGGGATTGCTTGCTTGTATGTATGAATGATTTGGGCTATAATAATTTGGGGTTAATGTAGGGAGGCATCTAACATGAATTAAATCAGGACATACCATGACTTATTTAAATTAACATTGGCCCTGGCTGGTTGGCTCAGTGGTAGAGCGTTGGCCTGGTGTGCAGGAGTCCTGGGTTCGATTCCCGGCCAGGGCACACTGGAGAAGCGCCCATATGCTTCTCCACCCCTCCCCCTTTCCTTCCTCTCTGTCTCTCTCTTCCCCTCCTGCAGCCAAGGCTCCATTGGAGCAAAAGTTGGCCCCAGGCGCTGAGGATGGCTCTGTGGCCTCTGCCTCAGGCTCTGGTTTCAACAGAGCATGCCCCAGATGGGCAGAGCATCGCCCCCTGGTGGGCATGCCGGGTGGATCCTGGTCGGGCGCATGCAGGAGTCTGTCTGACTGCCTCCCCGTTTCCAACTTCAGAAAAATACAAAAATAAATTAATTAATTAACACTAACAACAACACTATTTGACATTAATATTATTAATCAATTTTAAATAAAAAAAAGGAATAAAGTTGAATGGTTAGACTGGGATTTGAACTCAAGTAGTATAGTTCCAGAGCCCTCTCAGCTACCGTGGTTCTTCAAAACAAGCCCATGGTGGAGTGTACCACTGTAGGAGGTGCATTCTCTTTCCTACCACACAGGGCACCAGCTGTGAAAATGAAAGCTTGGATTGCCCACCGCCAGCCTGAGTCAGCAGTGGCTATGAATTTTCCCATCCTCAGCTCTGAGCCAGGCATTCAGCCTTGGGACTGGTGGGGTAGGTGATGACATAAAAGACTCTGAGGATTAGGAATATACTGGAGCAATGAGTTTCTTCAGAAGACTTGACTTTGTTAAGTCAACCAAAGGGAATTTGGTTTGTAGAAGGATACTGGAATATTAATGTAAAGGGACCTGATTTTCATCTCATGGCTGATAAAGTCTGGAGTATTCTCATTCTATGAAATTAGCCAGCTCATCTTTGCTCTTTATTTTCATAATGGTATTAATGCTGCAACTCCAATTCTGAGCTTCCTGTGTGCAAACTGAAGCCACTCCTCTAAACTCCTTTCACTTCTTATAAGAGAAGTTTGGCTTAACTCTATGTAGCTAGTGCCAGAAGCCATTACAGTCACTCTGAGGCACTCTGCCATAGTATATGCTTCTAAGTTTGTATTAACCTAGCATCCATATTGAACCTCATCAAACATATTTAATTATATTTTCTAAAATTCTCCAAAGTGTTCCTGTAGTGTTAGTCTTGCTGATAGTTCATTGCTACCCAAAATCCTTGTGTCTTCCTACTGTATTGCACATTTGGGCAAAATATTTTTATCCATTTTATTCCACGTTTCACGACCATTTGTACATTTTTTCATGCAGCTAGTCCTTGAAAGTTATTTTCTTTGTAAATTACCCATTGTCCATATGAGACAGTTTTTGCACATGATTATATTTGTTCTTTATTATATGCAGCTTTGGTTTTTACCTAAATGTTTGGTGCAGAGTTTCTAAATGTGCAATGCAATCTCCTGGTAGGCATAGAGGGGATTCTAGGTGGTTTTACAAATGTAGCAATAAATAACATCATATGACATTGTGAGAAATGTATTCCTTTTCTGATTCTTCTTCAACAATTGGGATTAACACGAGTAAAAGTATTTGTTTAGTACTAGTCTATATTAAACATCTATATAATATAAAACACCCTCTATATAGAAATGAAAATCTCTCAGTATCTAGAGAGAATATAATAAAATATTTTGTTTTCACTATATTTATTTTCATATTATAAGGCAAGTAATAAAGATAAATTATTCATATAGGCATATGATTTTAAGGAATAGATGTACATAAAAAATGTGAGTAAATGCTAAAAATTAAGTAAATACTAGTACAGTCTGCATGTAGGTATACCAAAAATTATAAAGGGATGCATAAATGCCAGAGGGTTGGAAAATTCTCTTTTCATGAGACATCAGTGCAATATCACCATGAAACATATCATTCATTCACTGATATAATGATATTCTTAAGAAGAAATAGTGGACAATGGAAAAAAACACTAATGTGGATTCGAGAAATCTTAGTTCTGGCGTTGGCAATGAAGGCGTAAGAGGACATGATAGGGGTTATGTCCCCTAGATTTGACTCCTGGTTGTACCATGTGTTAGCTGTACTAACTTAGATGATTACATAGATTTTAAGGCAGCAACATCTGAGAGAACTTTCTGCAATGATGTTTTCTGTTCTGTAATTTGAGGTGAACAATGCAGTAACTACTACTGAGCACTTGAAATTTGGTCTGTGCAACTGAGGGACTGAACATTACAGTCTATTTAAATGAATTTAGTTTAAATAGCAACATGTGGCTAGTGGCTGCTTATTGGACTGTTGCAGCCCCAAGGCTTAGTTTTCTCATCTATAAAATAAAGATGATAATATTTGCCTCAGGGGGATAGTTTGAGAATTAAATAACACAATACGCATATAGTCCTTAGAACTCGGTGCAGATAAAGAACTTAATAATATTAGTCCTATATTTAACTAGCTCTATAGGTGATTTGTTTCCCATCTCTGATGTTCAATTGTTGCTTTTGTATTTTAATTTTATGGTGTCTAAGATCACCTAAGTTCCGATGTGGTGAGTTCAGGTCTGCCATGAGACTTAAGGGTAGGATGCATGGTAAAAGCCCAATAACTACAAGTAAAGGAGAGAGATTTTGTTGGGGTGGATTTTTAAAAATCTTATTTAAGAGTTTCAAGTTTCGCCTGACCAAGCAGTGGCGTAGTGGATAAAACATCTGACTGGGACACGGAGGACCCAGGTTCAAAACCCCAAGGTCGTCAGCTTAAGCACAGGCTCATCGGGTTTGAGCAAGGCTCACCAGGTTGAGCCCAAGGTCGCTGGCTCGAGCAAGGGGTCACTCAGACTGCTGTAGTCCCCTAGTCAAGGCACAAATGAAAAAGCAATCAATGAACAACTAAGGTGCTTCAACAAAGAATTGATGCTTCTCATCTCTCTCCCTTTCTGTCTGTCTGTCCCTATCTGTCCCTCTCTCTGTCTCTGTCTCTCTGTCACACACACAAAAAAGAAAAAGAGTTTCAAGTTTCTTGGATTTGTAAAAGTTTCAATGTCTAGGACAAGAAAAGGAAATGCAGGGTGACCAAAAGAAACTTGGAGTAAATTAAAAATATACTTTTATGTCAAAAACATGTTAAATTGGATCCCAAAGCAAGTGTGAAGGTTTGTTGAATTGAGTCTGTCCTGTGTAAAAATTTCTAGTATTTTGGTCTTCCAGTATCAAACAGGCTCCCTCCCTTGAGAATAAATGGGAGCGTTGCCATCTATCAAGAGCCCGAGGCATACCTTGCATCTGCCTGGTTATTGTTGCTTATTCCACAGTCATTTTACAATGGAGCTGCTGCTAACCCTATTGTAAAGGTCAGAACACTGAGCCTTAGGGATATCAATTGAGTTGCCCAACGTCACACACTTACCTGGTTATAAGTTTGCTGTCTTTCCACCGAAACACATGACATCTCTGCAGGCTGTCTAATGAAGTGATAATAGCTGTTCAATCATGACTCAGCTTATTAGTTCATTTCAAATGAATCCACATAACTCTTCAGTTCTTTAGAGTTCTTTTTCAAAGCTATTGCCAAGGATTATGCTTCTGTTCGTTTGTTGGAAGATTTTGCTGCGAAGGCTAGAAGAGAAATTACTAAGACAGTTACAGTTTTTATAGTTAACATTTGTTGGCAATTAATAAGTACATGCCGCTCTTATACCCATTTTATTGACAACTAAACTGGAGCACAGAGGACAAACAATGTATTTAGGATGACTCAAGTGTAACTAGGATGTGGACCCAGGTGTGTGACACCAGCATCCTGGCTGACAACTACCACCCCGTACTACCTGCTGGTAATACTGGTGTGAAGACTGCGTGCTGGGAGACACAGTGATTTCTCTAGAAAGTTCTTTATCAGGACCTGAGTCTTTGTTGCTTCCCTCACAGTCCTTTTTCCTCTTCACGCCTCTCCTGCAATTGACTGTGCTGCTACATTCCAATTTCTTCTCTTCTCGGCTTATTTTTACTATTGGGATCCTTACATAACATTAGGAAGTATGTAGGTTTTATGCCAAAAAAAGTTTCTTATTGACCAAATAGTGAACTTCTGAAGCACCTGGGAAAGAAAACTGTTAATGTGAATTCAATAAGCAAAGAATCTCAGTTTCTCCTTCATTTTTTGCCTGTTTGGTTTGGAAGGAGTGATAAAAAACAAACAAACACTGTGCTGTACTGAAGGTCCAATATTGAATTTTCTGTTAAGAGAGTTTAATTTTTTTTTAAATATCTAGGTAGTGTTCTGCTTTTAGAAAAACTGTAGTCCTCAGAACTACAATATTTAAGAGTATTAATGAAAAAGAGCCAAGGGAAACACTAATCATTTGAGGAGAAAAATACATATTCTATGTCAAGGAAAAAATATTCCTGTGTTGTAAGAGGGCCAAATTATGAGAATTATTCACAGACTTTTTTTAATAGCACTTAGCAGAGCAGTTAGGATAATCTATGCTCTATTGCATCATGTGGTATGTTCAGGATTTGGCATTTAAGTATGATACATGTTAAATTGAAAATATCCACTTGTTAAAAGGAAAGAGTAAGAGAATTCTATGAGTGATTTTTCACCTGTCAGAGGTTATCGGAAGCTGTAAGTCAGGGAAACTATGAAGGAAAAGATGTGGATTGCCCAATATTACTTAGTGAACTTCCAGTCTCCTCAGTGGGGTGTCCATTTGACAGGCAAAAAAGTGACACGCTTTGACAATTATAATCATAAGAATCAACTGTAAAAAAGGTATTCAAATAGTATGTAGAATTTGTACAAAATATACAAAATTTGTAGAGTATGTAGGGAATATACAATGTCTCCCAGCTATCTTTAGCCAATGGTGTCTTTTCTCTTATTGTTGTTTGACCAGAGATAACACAAAATAATAATGAGTTGGATGCTACGTGCTGAACTCTACCATTTGGAAGTTTATATGATAATTAATGTTTATTCTAGTAACTGATTTGGGCACAAGCTTAAGATTCTTATAAACTGTAAGTCTCCATGTCTCTGTAAACTATGAGATTTTATCAGGAAAGAAATATTATATAATAGAGAATATGAATCATGTTTTTATCTGATGCCAACATTATAAGAATTATGTTGATTTTAATAGGGGGAACCATAAGGAATTGTCAATATTTAACTGTTGTTTTTATCTACAAAATGTCAGTTTTATTTGGCTCAACCTAATATTTTAAGATGTGAATAAACCACAAAGCAATGATATTTTTTGATTCTAATAATAACTGGAGTTGCCCTGGAACTTGTTCTGGTATACCAGAAGTTGTGGTGATTTGAACATTTTTAATTCCTGATTGTACTTTGAAGTGATGGGCTGAAAAATAAATAGATTTGAAAGTGTCCTCTGACATTCTTAATTAGTATATCCGGTTTGTTTGACACAGTAGACACTTTCGAAATTCGTGAACCCAAACAAATAAATCATAAATGGATAATGTAAAACATCTATTGATTAGGTTGAGCACTTTCTGTGTCAACCAGAACAACAATTAAATGGCAAAAGGAAGCCTAGATAGCTTCTCCACCTAGGAAATTCTCCAGCCACACCAAGGGTCCCTTGTTTATATAATAATAATTATGAAAATTTAAATAAGAAGAATGAAAGAAATACTTGAAACCTGGGTCCCTCAATTTAGACATCTGGGATTCACTTCATCATCTAAGCTGTAGAGAGGCCTCTCCAAGAGTGAAAACAAAGTACCCGATTAAAGTGATCACTACTGAAACCCCAATGTCATCTAGTTCCCGGAAAGAACGATTAGCAAACTAGCAAATTATTCCCCCCTGTATTTTATTTTGAAACATTTCAAACTTGCAGAAAAGTTTCAAAACAGCACAATGATGATACATATAATCACCTAGATCCACCAATAGTTCAGTTGTTACTATTTTGTCCTCCCTCCCCTGAGCCCTCTTTCCTGCAATTGTTGTGTCTATTCTGACAGTGAGAAAGAAACAAAGGTATATGTTTAGGTGATTTAAAAAAATTTTTCTTAAGTGAGAAGCAGGGAGAGAGACAGACTCCTGCATGTGCCCAAACTGGGATCCTCCCAGTAAGCCCCCCTATGGGGCAATGCTCTGCTCATCTGGAGCCGTTGCTCTGTAACTGAGCACCTGAGGCATGACCATGGAGCCATCCTTAGGGCCTGGGGCCAACTTGCTTCAACCAAGCCATGGCTCTGGGAGGAGAAGAGAGAAGCAAAGAGAAATAAGGGAGAGGGGGGGGGGGTGGAGAAGCATATGGTCACTTCTCTGATGTGTCCTGACCGGGTATTGAACCCTGAACATCCACATGCTGTACCAACGCTCTACCACTGAGCCAACAGGCCAGGACCAAGATGATTTTCAAGGATCTTTGCATGCTCCTCCTATTAGGTGTGAATCTCTCCCTTTCTCCAGTTTAAACAATGTGTCAAAGATTCATAGGTAGATCCTGTCTTTGGAAAGTGCCAAGTTAGCTCAGGAATTCATTCCTAATCCAGCCCTCTCCCTGCCACAGAGTTCTACAGTTCATTCCTTTCAATAGAGGAAGCAGGGATGGTCATTTTATCATTTAATACATAGGGCATGTAGGTGACAGCAATATATTCACTTGACATCCTCAGCAACAAAACAAAGTTCTGACAAATCAATTTAAAAGGGGAAGGGATTATATTATCTTCCCTGTATCAAAGCCTGGTCTACCTTTCACAGCACAATTCTTTGGAGAGTTTGTTCTCACCTGATGTTGTGCCTCCCCTGGAATAACCTGCTAACTGATCTCCCTGCCTCCAGTTTCTCCTCCACTCTCTCACTCATCCCGCATACAGCTGCTGGTTCAACCTTCTGGAAACTACTTTGATCATGTCATCTCCCCGGCCAGAAATTATCACTGATGTTCTATGTCTTAACAGATTAGATTTCAAACTTCTTAGTCCAGTATATCTGGATATATCTGTGTCAGTTGTTAAAATATTAAAATATTTCCATACTGATTGGTAAAGAGAAGTACTCTACTAACTGTAAATTACTCACTGATCTAACCCTGCAGCAGCTATGGCAGAGAGTAGAGGACTTGGGCATGGCGCTGTCCCGAAGAGGGTGGTTGATGGTGATTGCTAAAGGGAAAAAGTAACGGAGGTGGTGCCAATGGTCGTGGCAACTCCTGCCAGCTGCAAGCCAAGATACCATCTTTGTTTTAGGTCTTGCCTTCAGACCACTCATTCAGTCCATTTAAAAGGAATAAACAGATTTTAAAAATCTGCCTGTGTCTCACCATCAGCACCGCCACAATCTCTCTAGTCCAGCCCTCCACTGGCTCAGCCTTCACAACAGTACATCAGTCTCCACTCACCAGCCAGAGTGATCCGAATGCTTAGATCAAACACACCAAGGCACTGCTTGAAGCTCCCAGTGGCTTCCTCACACACAGTAGATGAATCTTCAACTTCCAAATCATGGTCTACAATGCCATATGTCCTGCCTACTCATTGAGCTCATCTTCTCCTCATTGGCTGTACTCACTCTGGCTTAGCTTCCATCTCTCGACTTTGCCAAGCTTGTAGCCATCTCAGAACCATTAGCCATCTCAGAACCATTCTTTCTACTTGGAACAAACTACATAAAATTTGCTTCATGACTGCTATCTTCTCCTAAGTCATGTCTTTCTTCAAAATCAGTCCTCAGAGAGGTCTTCCTGGACCATTTTTGAAAATTCTTATCTCCCCTACTCTAGTCACTCTCTACTTCAATACCTTGTTTTCTTTATAATATCACAGAGCACTTGAAATAATTTTTAATTTCTTTTTACAAACTTATTTTCTATCTCCTTCTACTCTCAAGTTTCTCAATGGCAGGGTTCTGTTTTATCATTCTGTATTCCATCATATGAAACAGTGCCTGGTCTAACACATGTTTGTCGGCTGACTGACTGAGCGACAAAACACAGTGCCTGACACACAGTAAGCACTGTCTCTGCTAGCCATTTTATCATCATAGTATTTTATTTAGCTGTATATTTATTGGCCTTCCTAACTTTTTGGCCTCATCTCTCTCATTTTTACGTACCAGCACCAGTAATGTGCTTGGCACTAAACTGATTTTATCAAATTTATTTACTTTTACTACAATAAATAATTATCAACCTCTTAAAGAGCTCCGAGAGAGACTTCTTGGGGTAGCTGTATATTTTTCTTTATCTTAATTTTGACTGGAAAAGAAAGACCAGATTTCTTTTAAAAAGAACACTTGGCTATAAATTTCTCAAGTTATACATTTTCCTACAAAATAAATGTTGTAAAGTGGTAGCCTGGGGGTTCAAGACAACACTTGGATATGATTTGTCTTGCTCAGCAACATATTAAAGTTTTTTTCAATGTGTACTTAAAAATAAAGAGTTTTCATATCACTTGGGAAAAAATTATATTTTTAGTTTCCCTTTAAAAAAAAAAGAAGAGGATCTGGATATGATGAATTCAATTTTATGCCACAATTAGCTGGAAACGAGTAACATTTGCTCACTGGAACCTGGGCATGCGCCCTTGGGGTTGTCTAGTCCTCGCCTAACTTTTTTCATTCATTCTCCACCTGCCTGGGTCCCTGGAATAATGAGTTTGTAATTCTTGTTGTAAAAAAAGTTTCCATAGGGGGAATCATTTATTTATTTTTTTACTCCTTGCTGGATGGAATTGAAATTTCTGCAGCTCATCTGATCCAAGATCCTGGTTTCATTGGATAAACTAGGAGTTACAGAAGGAAATTTAGAAAGGAAGCTAACTTAGATATCATGGCAGGGGGAGAGGAGCAGGTAAGAAATGGACAGATTTTATGGAAGAAGATGCTTAACCTCTATTTTCAAAAAGAATATACAGTTACAATTTAAAAAAAAAAAAAAAAAAGAGGATTTTTCCCAGTGCATTTGAAGAGACTGGAACAAGGGTGGGTTCCGGAGGTTTAAGAATCATTAGCTCTATTGTAGCTCCACCTCTGATTGGAGTGAAGAAAAAGACGTCAAGTTCTAAAACCATCCACTTAGATGTTAAATATCTGTGCTTACTACACTATCAAACATGGAACTGAAGATTTTAATAGTTGATAAATGTGTTGTAATTATGAAATTAAAAATAACATAATGAACACAGAAGGATCTGTGTCAGATAACTTGATAAAATACAAGATTAATAATATCTCAAATAATTCCTGAAAGCACACTTCTAATTCTGGGAAATTATCGCAAGTAAACTAATACTCATTCATCATTACTTCAAGAGAGAACTATTCAGAGTATGTAGGTTGATTTGAAAGCCTAATATGTCACTTCTGGGTTTATTCAATGAAATATGCAAAATGTTACAGGTGTTTTAGCTACTAGCTGAGTTCTGTGACATGAAAACTAAGTTTGGATTAGTGCCACACTCCAGACACCAGCAAATCACTTCCTGTTGTGTCTCAAGAGAAAAAAGAATGTTTCAGATTATAAGAGGGACACAATTACGTCCTTGGCTAAAAACAAAACAGAATAAACAAAACAAAGCAAACACATTCCAATTGGAGAATAGAAAGAAAAATAATAAAGCATAGGGAAAAGTAAAATATGAACAAATATTCAAAAGTGGATTGGCCACTACTTGGTGCACTGCCACTACTTTGAATACGTGTTCTAGCATACTTAACAATACTGACACTTCCTAACAAATCTCTGTGTTTCAGAAATCTGTTTCTAGGGCCATTATGTGTAATTAGAAATAACTTTCTTAATTTAAACTAATTAAAAATGGTGTTTGAGTTCTACTACTAGGCCATGGGAAGTGGCTTTAGCAGTATTCTAGAGTTAAGAAGAGATGCAGAACAAGTCTTAAACTAGGGGAATAGAGGGACACAGACGCAGGAAATTGCAGAGGATAACACTCCTGTAGGGGCAGTAAACGTTCCAAACATGGATGTGAATAGAATTTCTTGAGTGGTATTTCCAGAAAAGCTCTTTAGAGGGGACTTACTCTTACTTTCAAAGTACCGGTACTTAGTTTATAGCAAGCAAAGAGGTCACTATAATAATGTGTGATGAGTGCTAGTGTCTGTAAGGAGAGCACTTAAGATGGACACTTAGTCTCACTTGGAGCATTCTTTTAGTTCAATTAAAAAAGAACCAACTTTTCATTATTTGATGATGATGTTGATTTAACTAAGAAATTTTAGTACTGTATTATCAGCTGTCTAATACTGGAAGGGTTAGATGCTTACATCTTATCAATCTTTCCCCAGTTTTCTCTATTCCAGTGAACAGCATCCCTCCCCCAATTAGGACTTTCATTTTGTCTTTGGTGATGTGTCTAGCTAGCCGTGAAGTATTTTTTATTTACCTTCTTGGAAATAGTTGGGCTTTTTGTCAGTATTGTTAAGTGTGCTAGAACTCTGGCAGTGCACAAAGTAGTGGCCAATACACTTTTGAATATTTGTTCATATTTTACTTTTCCCTATGTTTTATTATTTTTCTTTCTATTCTCCAACTGAAATGTGTTTGCTTTGTTTTGTTTATTCTGTTTTGTTTTTAGCCAAGGACGTAATTGTGTCCCTCTTATAATCTGAAACATTCTTTAGGACTTTCATTTTGTCTTTGGTGATGTGTCTAGCTAGCTGTGAAGTATTTTTATTTACCCTCTTGGGAATAGTTGGGCTTTTTGAATCTGTGGATTGACATCTTTCATCAGATTTGGAAAATGTGTAGTTATTTTCTCTTCAAATGTTGCTTCGGCTTATTATCTCTTTCCTAGTCTTCTGATGGCAGTTAAGTATATATATATTAAACCTCTTCCCGTCTACTCTGTGTCACTCATGCACTCTTCTGCAGTTTCCATCTTTTTGTCCTTCCCTGCTTCATATGGTTATTTTCTCCTAGCTCAGTAATCCCTTCAGCAATGTCAACTGTTCATTAAATTCTGAATTTTGATGTTGCAGTTTCTTTTTTTTTTTTTTGTATTTTTCTGAAGCTGGAAACGGGGAGAGACAGTCAGACAGACTCCCGCATGCGCCCGACCGGGATCCACCCGGCACGCCCACCAGGGGGCGATGCTCTGCCCCTCCGGGGCGTCGCTCTGTTGCGACCAGAGCCACTCTAGCGCCTGGGGCAGAGGCCAAGGAGCCATCCCCAGCGCCCGGGCCATCTTTGCTCCAATGGAGCCTCGCTGCGGAGGGGAAGAGAGAGACAGAAAGGAAGGAGAGGGGGAGGGGTGGAGAAGCAAATGGGCACTTCTCCTGTGTGCCCTGGCCAGGAATCGAACCCGGGACTTCTGCACGCCAGGCCAACGCTCTACCACTGAGCCAACCGGCCAGGGCCGATGTTGCAGTTTTAATTATTGAATTTCTATTTGGTTTCTTCTCAAGCGTGATTTGTCATTTTTAAGAGTTTCAGATTCCCTGTTTGAAATTATGAAGACTGAATTTTATAGTGGATTTATACTTTGTGATCAAAGACACCAGGATTGAGAGTGTTGGTTGGTCTATTTCTATTGGCTTTTACATCTGCTGGTTTTGTATTCTCGTGTATCTAATATGATCTGATGTTATGCTGGGCTTGAAAATAGTATTTATATAAAAAAAAAGGTAGTGGGCTTTTATCTTTCTCTAGAAAGGACTTTTTTTTTTTTTTTTTTGTCTTAGGCACCTGTGCATGAGCAATTAAAGATTATTTTAATCCAATTTCCATGCCTGAAATTTTTCTGGGTTTCCCAGATGACTGGTCACTGGTGCCATCTGTGCAAGGGCTGATCTACTTCCAATTCATCTAACTCTAATAATGCAACCCTCCAGGGCCCATGCTGAGGTAGGAATGGCTAAGCTTTTTGAGGATATTAGAAAGAAAAAAAAAACTACTCAATTTCTGGACCTATTCTCCTGGAGGAGAAAATAAAGGACAAAAGTAATCTCAAGTATTAGGTTCACATCTCTGGACTTTCATCCTCTTTCGCTCTTATTAATTGCTCATTTATTTGATAGCAGTTTGGTTACCTCTAAAAGGTTAAAACAAAGCACGTATCCCACCTTTACTAGTAGTCTTCAATAATGATTTGAATGATCTAATCTGCCACTACTAAAAGTAAAAGTCTTGTTCCATCAACTTCTAAATTTTATCTGGAATCCATCCAATTATCTCCATTTTATTACCAACATCCTAAATACCATCATTCCTTACCTAGATCACTGAAACAGTCAGTAGTTTTCGTGAGTTCTTGGTTGCTTCCTTGAATCTAAGGTTTCACAACTCAGCAGTATGGACATTTCAGGCAGAATAACTCTCTGTTGTGTATTGAGGCCAGGGGGAGGGAGCTGTCCTGTGCACTACACCGAGTGTTTAGCAGCATCCTTGGACGCTCCTACCATGATAATAGAACTCCTCCTGCCTTTCCTCCCAGTTATATGAACAAAAATGTCTGTAGACATTGTCAAATGCCCCTAAAGGACAAAGTCTTCCTCCAGTGGGAACCACTGTTTTAATCCATCCATTACACAGAGACAAATGTAAACTTTAAATATACATAAGTTGTTAGCAACCCCCATCATTAAAAGCTCTTTAAAGGCTCTAAAATATTTTTTTCAGACTTCTTGTAAAGGCTTTCAAGGCCTTACACGCAAGGGTTTCTGCTTATATTCCGAACCACATCTCGTTTCAATTTTCTATTCAGGCTTTATAGTGTAACCACATTGATCTTTTTCCTCCTCAAAATTTTAACTCCTATAGGGCTTTTGCATACAGTATTTCCTTTTCCTGGAACACTTTTACTTTTGCTTTTCATCCCGTAGAACTCAGCTTAATTGCCATTTCTTCAAATAGGCATTTTGTTGAAGAAGGAAGGAAGCCAGGAAGAGAGTGAGGGAGGGAGGAGATGAGGGAGGGAGGAGGCAATTTGGATACTATCTCAGATGAAACATCTTATTCAAGACCCTCTTAATAAGACAAGTCAAAATGAACAAAACATAAAACCTTACCCTTTCTACCAAGGTAACTTATGATATTCTCCTGATTTGCTGAGTTTTAGGAAAAAGTAGTCCAGAAAACACAACCGGTCTTTTTCTGCTCATTCCACCCTCCACCCAGTATTATTCCTCAGCTGGTTTTATGATTCCGTGCTTTATGACCAAGCTCATGGTTTCTGACATGATTAAAAACAAACCAAGGTCCTTATTTTCTATTTTTTATATCTTCTCTACCTTTAGTTCATATTCCTACAAACTACCATTTTAGAGCATGACTAAAATTATAGAGATTTATGTTTCTCAAAGGGAATTATATTAAATATGTTTTACTTCATTTTTTTAATTAAAAATATTAATTCAACTTTAAATTTCTTTCTTTTGCGTGTAGATCTGGAAGAACATCAAGTGACACAATGTCTGTTTAGCCCATGATCTCAAGTTTCAGCATAATGATGCCTCTGCCTTAAGGTACAGGTTAGTTTAAATCTTCAAATCTTGGCTGAAAAAATTCTGGAGCACACTAGTCTAATAACCAGCGATTTATATTAACTACCTTCCTGATGGAGTAACAGTCTGCAGATATAGAAGGTAGGAAATAATACTCATTCACGATATTTTCCCACTATTCCTGTTACAACAGAGATTATGAAAGATAGAGTGCTAACTTCAATAAAAGAGACTTTGAATTGACAAGACTTGTCCTAGAAAATATTTTGAAACAGTATACTGCCTTTTCATATGTACGGTTTATCATTGTTATTTATACCAGACAATGAGAAACAGATGTAAGATGTCTGTGGTTTTCTCTAGGGAGAAATAAGTAATACTAATGAAATACAGATTATGCTTGAACAGATAATCAAGATATTAAAATTTATGGCAATGAACAGCTCTTGGCATGGAAATAATCTACTTGAAGCTTCTGAAGATAATACACACCTGAGAAGAAGTATCAGGTACACTGAAAAGAGAAAAAGGTATTTGAACGGTACACTCTTGAAATATTAAGATGTAGCCTTAGGAAAATCCTGAAGTACAAATGAGTCTAATTCACACTTTCTCAATATGAATAATATATACAACATCAATCAGGATGTAACTAGAGGAACACTGAAGAAATTATGATTCACTTATGAAAGAGTAAGTCACACATACAAAAGATAGGGCACATGACAAATAAATATTTTATCTATATGTTCAGGGTAAGAAACAAAAATAAAAACTTACGGAACAATGGAACAATTTCAGGATAAGAAACAAAAATAAAAACCTGGTGTAATGGGGAAATGCTGGGATGAAAAACAGAAGCTGCGGTTTTAAATATTTGCTCTAGCTCTGTGACCTTGGATGAGTCATTTACTTTTTTCCCTCCAAATAAATAAAGTTTATTTTTTAGAGCATTTTAGGTTCACGACAAAATTGAACATGATGCACAGAGAGTTCCCATACCCACTGTTCCCACAGATGCCCAGTCTCCCTGACAATCAACATCCACACCAGAGTGATGCATTTGTTACTGTTGATGGAACTTCACACCTCATTATTAGTCAACAACCACAGTTTACCTTGAGGTTCATTCTTGATGTATATTCCATGGGGTGGACTAATGTGTATCCACCATCGTAGTATATAGTACAGAACAATTTCACTGCTCTCTGGGCTCTGCCAGTCTATCCCTCCTTCCCTCCTATCTCCTGGCAACCACTGTTCTTTCGTTGTCTCCATGGTTTTGCCTTTTCCAAAAAGTCATATAATTGGACTCATGCAGTATGTAGCCTTTTCAGATTGGCTTCTTTCACTTAAAAATATGCCATGAATTTATGTTTTCTCTGTGTCTTTTTATGGCTTAATAGTTGTTGTTGGGTGTTGTTTTGTTTTTATCTTTTGTGCTGAGCAATATTCTATTGTCTAGAATGTTATTTATTCGTTTACCAACTGAAGGTTGCTTCCAGGTTTTGGTTATTTGGAATAAAACTGCTATAAACATCTATTGCAAGTTTGTGTGTGGATGGACGTTTTCAACTCCATTAAGTAAATATCAAGGAGTATGATTATTGAATCAAATGGTTATTAATAATTATTTCAATTTCTTTAGTAGATATAGGATTATTCAAATTGTCCATTTCTTCTCATGGGAGTTTTTATAAATAGTGCCTTTCAAGGAATTGGTACATATA
Organism: Saccopteryx leptura; assembly: GCF_036850995.1. Taxonomy (NCBI): domain Eukaryota; kingdom Metazoa; phylum Chordata; class Mammalia; order Chiroptera; family Emballonuridae; genus Saccopteryx; species Saccopteryx leptura. Next base: position 31,311,571 of record NC_089503.1, on the reverse strand, counting down.
ATCTAGATTATCAAATTTGTGAGCATAGGGTTTTTCACAATATTCTTTTCATTATCATTTTAATGTCCATGGATTCTGTATTAATGTTCCCTCTTTAATTCCTGATTTTAGTAATTTGTGTCTTCTTTTTTCATAGTTAGCTTGCTTAGGGGCTTACTGATTTTATTGATCTTTTCAAAGAACCAGCTTTTGGTTTCATTGATTTTTCTCTATTGATTTCCATTTTTAATTGATTTATGCTCTAATTTGTATTACTTTTTTTTCTGCTTACTTTGGATTTAACTCATTTTTCTTTTTCTATTTTTCTATAATGGAAACTTAGATTATTGATTTTAGATCTTTTTTCCTTTCTAATATAGAGATTTAATGTTATAAATTTCCCTTTAAGCACTGCATAGCACATAAATTTAATAAATTGTATTTTTCATTTCATTTAGTTAAAAATATTTTAAAATTTGATGTTTTTTCTTTGACCCATGTGTGATTAGAAGTGTGTTTGTATAAACTCCAAATATTTTGGAACAGGTATTGCTCGATTTCTCTTCCTTTATGTCCCACAATGTGGTCTTTCTTGATGAATGGTTCATGAGAGCTTTAAAAAAATCTGTATTCTGCTGCTGTTAGATGAAGTAGTCTAGAGATGTCAATTATATCCTGTTGATTAATGGTGCTGGTAAGTTTAACTATGTCCTTACTGATTTTCTTCCTATTGGATCTGTCCATTTCCGATATAGGGATGTTGATGTCTCCAACTGAAATAGTAAATTTATCTTTTTTTCTTTGCAGTTCTATCAATTTTTTTGCCTCATGTATTTTGACACTCTGTTGTTAGGCACATCCACATTAAGAATTGTTATGTCTTCTTGGAGTAGTGACCTCTTTATCAATATGCAATGCCCCTCTTTATCCTTGATAACTTCTCTGCTCTGAAGTCTGCTCTGTCGGAAGTTAACGTAGCTACTCCTGCTTTCTTTTAAATAGTGTTAGCCCAGTATATCTTTATCCACCTATTTACTTTTCATTTGTTTGTGTCATTATATTTAAAGTGTATTGCTTTTTATCTGCTCTGACAACCTTTGTATTTAAAGTGGTGAATTTAGACAGTTGTCATTTATGGTGGTTATTGATTTGGTTGGATTAATATCCACCATATTTGCTACTCTTTTCTATTTGTTGGCATTGTTGTTTCTACTTTTGTCTCCCTCTACTTTTCTACCTTTTATTTCTTTAATTGAACATTTAATGTGATTCCATTTTCTTTCCTTTCTTGGTATATCAATTGTATTCCTGTTTTACTTTTTTTAGTGGTTGCACTAGTGTTTGAAATATGTTTACAACTAATCCAAGTCCACCTTCAATGACATTGTATTGCTTCACGTATAGCGTAATTGCATTATAATAAGAAGAAAATATTTCTTATTTCTTTCCTTTTCCTTATATCATTGCTGTCATTCATTACACATATATGTAAGCATACATAAGCATATATAACTATATAAACATACATAAAGGAAAAAACTGTTGCTATTATTTTAAACAGATAATTATCTGATAAGTCAATTAAAAATAAGAAAAAATTTTATTTTACTTTCACTTGCTCATTTCCCAGTGTTCTTCCTTTATTTTTATAGGTTCAAGTTTCTGACTTTTTATCATTTTCATTTACTCGAAAGAACTTCTTTTAACATTTCTTTCAAGGCAGGTCTACTAGCAACAAATTTTCTCAGTTTTTGTTTGTTTGAAAAAGTCTTTATTTCTCCTTTACTTCTGAAGTATAATTTTTCACGGTACAAAATTCTAGTTGGGTGGTTTTTACCTCTTAACACTTGAAACATTCCACTCACTCTCTTCTTGCTTTCTTGTTCTCCAGTAAGTCAGATGTGATTGTTTTCTTTGCTCATCTAAAAATAAGGTATTTTCCCCCCCTACCTTTTAAAAATTATTTTGTTTTATTTTTAATTTTCTGAAATTAATGTGATATGCCTATAAGTAGGTTTTTAGCATTTATTCTGAATGTTGATCTCTGAGCTTCTTGGATCTTTGGTTTGGTGCCTAACATGAATTTGAAGACATTCTCAGTCATTATTGCTTTAAATATCACTTCTTTTCTTTTCTATCTTTCTGGTATTTTAGGTACATATATTGTTACCTTTTGTAGTTCTTCAATATTGTGTTCTTTATCTATCAGTCGTTTTCTTTTTTTCTTTCTTTCTTTCTTTCTTTCTTTCTTTCTTTCTTTCTTCCTCTCTTTCTTTCTTTCATTCTTTTTCACTTTTGGTTATTTCAAATGTTATATCCTCAAGCTCAGAAACTCCTCAGCAGTGTCTGGTGTCTTCTTAATGAGCCCACAAAAGGCAGTTCTTTATTTCTGTTACAGCGTTTTGAACATCTGGCTTTCCCTTCTGATTCTTTCTTAGAGTTCTAGCTCTCTGCTTATATACTGCATCTGCTCTTGCTTATTGTCTTTTGTCTCCATGAAAGCCGTTAGCATGTTAATCATAGTTTAAAAAAAATTTCTGGCCTGATAACTCCAAAGTTCTAGCCAGTTTTGAATTTAGTCTTGGTGCTTGTTTGGACTCCTTAAACTGTGAGGGTTTTGTTATTTGGGATTTTTGTTTGTCTTTTTTCCTTTTAGTATACCTTGTAACTTTTAATTGTAATGCAGAAAAAATAAATACTGGATAAGATGAGCTGCAGTAAATAGGTCTTTAGTAACGTAATAAGGTGAAATGTGGGAGGAAGCCTCTATAGTCCTATGAGTAGGACTCAGTGTTTTGACGAGCCTGTGGCCTTAGACTGTGATTTTCACTAGTGCTGCCAAGTCCCTGAGTCTCCCTGCCCCTCCATACACATAGGTAGGACAGAATGGCTGGAGGAGACCCCTCCATATGTTCGTCTTCCCATGTGAAAGGCTTGAAGGGGCTGGAGTTGGGTATTTTCCTCCATCCCCTAGGATCTAACATAACTACAACAGTTTATGTTCTGGTAAAATAGTTTTTTCTAAGGGCAAGACTTGTTTTTGAAAAACATAATTCCCTGACATAGTTCAAAATGGTCCCCTTTTTCCTCCCCTGCTACAAACACAGGGGATTTTACTCTGATATTCTCTGTGAAGACCTGTTAGAGTGTTAGAGCTCTTGGAAGTAAACCTTACAAAAGCATGAGGACCTCCTTATGACTGAGTCCTCCTGGAGTTTATCTCTCGCAGGCTTGTGCACAATGAACCTCCAGCAATTTGTCTATTATAGTTCAGATTTCCTGCCCTGATATTGGCTCTATGTAGGTTTCTGCTTCCAAGTTTCTGCTCTGGTAAGTTATGATTCTCTGTATCTGCCTGTCTGTCTCACCAATTTTTGTTTCTCTGGCAGATCTAAGAAAGGTTGTTGATTTTTCCATTTCAGTTTTATTTTTCCTGTGGTTAGGATAAAGACTTTTAATCTACTTCCATGCCAGAACGGAAGAGAAAAGTTGAGTTGTTTATTTTTTACAGGCTCAGCTTCATTGTGTGTAAATGAATGAGTCTCACCCTCAGTAGTAATTAACTTTTTTTTTAAGTAAAAAGACTGTTCAGAAAGAAGTTTTGTTAAAAGACATAGTTTTTATTCTAAATGAAAATTATTTTTATCACATCTCATGAAATACACATTTATAATTTAAATTTAAACTGAATACACTTGAAGAACAGCAAATATGGAGGCATTTTTCCAGTCATTCATGCTGAAATTAGATACTAGCTCCTCCAGAGAAACTGGGCAAACTCTTCCTCTGAGACCAGTAGTAGCTCATCAAAGGACTATGTTTATTCCAGGTCTAAAATTACATAAATGCTGAAATTTTATGTGCTTCTACCACCCATTCTAAGATATTTAAATTACGAGGAGATAAAATGTTGGTGCTATTTTATGGGATGAGAAAATTATATAGGTAGTTAATTCTATAGTAAGTCACAATAAGAAGTGCTTAGAAAATATAGAGAAATGAGATGATAGTTCACTTTTTAACCCTTTCATTAGTCTCTGAAAATATTCATTTGCCCTTAAGAAAAAAAAAGCATACACACTAAAATAAGACATGAATGTAAGAAAGCTCCAAAGATACCTTAAAAACTGCTGAGCTCATCAGTTGCTTGTGGAAAAACCTGAGCATATCCGGCCCTTCCCGGAAACCTCTGCATGTACGAATGACAGGGATGGAAGCGGGAGTGGCTGTTGCATTTTTAAAGGTAGGGCTTCACAGGGCTGGGATTCATTCTAAATGTTAAGTGGAGCAAAGGGACAAGAACGAAAATAAGTATCGTTGAAATGAAAGAACTAAAGGGATATCCTGAAGATGATGGGTCAAAGGAATAAGATTATGGGTCAAAGGACATTCAGATGATGAGGGTGTTGAATATCTGACCATTTGAGAAGAAATCCTTTATTTTCTTCAGCACATTGTTCATTCTTTGAACATTCACATTGTTCTCAAAGGAACTGCCTGACTTTCTGCTCACTATTTTCCTAGTTATTTGAGAAAAGAAGCTAATTACACTCATAGATTGCATTATTAATCTTCACAATTTCAAGTCCTCAAGAAAAACCTTCCATCAGCAAATCCAAAAAGAATAAGGACTCCACTTCTATGTCCCCAAATACTTGTGCATATCTGTGCCATAGCCCTTATCACTCTGCATGGCAGCGGGTCTCCACTTGTTGGCTTTAGTGCGTATAATCTTTCTGGACTATTTGAAGGCAATTCACTTCTACTTATCAACATCATTCTGTTCATCAAGTAGCACTTCCGCCTTGTGTTGCTATTTGTGAGGGATGTTTACCCCACCGATTGATACAGCCAGAAGATAGACTTCTCAAGGTTTCCAGTAAATGCATAACTTTTCAATGGATGTGGCTTAATATTGTATCTTTTCTTTTTCACTATGTCTATCCTGCAATACACCACACTGTGTATAAGCTGTTCAACTCCTCCTTTGATCTCATTGTATTATATATATTCCACTTTGTAATAAATAGCATTTTTCAAGTGATGTAAATGATCAAACTTCGGCACAAATCTGCAGAGGATTCAGAGAAATCCAGTGTCATTTTGTAGCAGTTTGTGAACAGCTGTTGTATCAAAGTGGGTTTGTTTCTTTTTTTACTATCTATTATAATTAAATGAATGAATGATTTGAATTGAGCATAAGATATTCTAAATATTAATTCTGTGTATTACAAATGGTGGGATTTATGTGACTTTAAAAATATATACCATTGTCTAAAACAGGGGTCCCCAAACTACAGCCCGCAGGCCACATGCGGCCCCCTGAGGCCATTTATCCGGCCCCCGCAGCACCTCCAATAGGGGCACCTCTTTCATTGGTGGTCAGTGAGAGGAGCACAGGATCCATCCTCATCCTGTGCTCCGGGAGTACTGTATGTGGCGGCGCCACAAAGCGCAGCATGGCTCACGTACAGTACTACTTCCGGTGACGTGGGATGCACGCATCACGGCTCTGGAAGCGCGTCATATCACCTGTTATGGCTAGCAGTGACAAATATGGAACCGGACATTGACCATCTCATTAGCCAAAAGCAGGCCCATAGTTCCCATTGAAATACTGGTCAGTTTGTTGATTTAAATTTACTTGTTCTTTATTTTAAATATTGTATTTGTTCCCATTTTTTTTACTTTAAAATAAGATATGTGCAATGTGCATAGGGATTTGTTCATAGTTTTTTTTATAGTCCGGCCCTTCTACGGTCTGAGGGACAGTGAACTGGCCCCCTGTGTAAAAAGTTTGGGGACCCCTGGTCTAAAATTTGGGTATTTAGTTTTTTAAGACCCTATGCTTTGACATAAGCCACCACTAATTTTTAGAACTTTCCTATAAAGATTTTTGCAAGCATGCTTGTTCTTGCTTTCTTTCTTTAGCCTGGTCTCTTCCTTGTCTTTTGCTTGGCACACACATCCCTTGGTTCTACCCTAAAATCTCTGTACAACTCACATGTTAAAAATTTCTCAGCATGAGACACTTTAAAACGTTAAATCTCTCTCCCCCTTTTATTTTAGAGCTGAAGAATGTATTTTATGGGGTCTGCCCAGGGGAGTTCATTATTGCAAAGCTGGTTGTGGCACCTAAATAATTAACCTATAACCAATACACATGTGAAATTACTGCCTTAAGCTCACCTTGGTGACTGTTTGCTATTAAAGTAGTAGGATAAATAATTTACATCAAAATGGAAGCCTGAGATAACATGGTTAAAACTGATAGCACTTGTTCATTAATTGTAAAAAATTGGAAGAAGCACAATTTCCCAAGTGCGAGCTACCCTGTGGCATAAATGGCGTGTTAATTCTAAAATTGTGTGGACGAATAGATGAAGATCCCGGAACTGGACAGCTGATGCAGTGTCTAATTGAGTAAGGTGTGTTTGAGAGATTGTGTCAAATATTCAGAGAAGAAAGGGCCAGTTTCTGTGTGCAGCTTTGAAATGCTTAGAAACAAGCATACAGACAAAAAAAAATTTCTTGGATAAAAACCCAGAATTATTTAGTTTCATTCTTAGTTCATGGCAATGATTCTTGAGCTACTGCTGGTCTAAAATCACCAGGAGTTGCATGACCCGTGGTGGCGCAGTGGATAAAGCATCGACCTGGAATGCTGAGGTCGCCGGTTCGAAACCCTGGGCTTGCCTGGTCAAGGCACATACGGGAGTTGATGCTTCCTCCTCTTCTCCCCCTTCTCTCTCTCTTTCTCTCTCTCCTCTAAAATGAATAAATAAAGAAAAATAATTAAAAATAAAAAAATAAAATCACCAGGAGTACTACCACCAACAAAAATCCTATTCCATAGGTCTAAGATGAGGCTCAAGGATATTCCTCTCAAATAAGCACTGTGGGTGATTCTGGTGCAAGCGCTTGGTGGACCAAAGATTAGGAAGCACGAGTCTGTGAAATTTAATGTGTTTGACCACCTTGTTGGTAAGGTCTCCGTCATATTTATTTGTATAGCTACAGCATTTGGCTTGGTTCCTTTACTCAATAAATGCCATTTCTCCAGAGAGTACTTTGTGCCTGGCTCTGTGCATAGAGTAGTCAATAAAGCAGATGAGTTTTAACTGTTGGAATAGAGGGAGCAGTTTTCAATACCTCACCTGTTAGATCATTCTCTCAAAGTGGCTCCTTATGCAACAATTTTAAGGTAATATATTGACATGCTTGTGGAAACTATGATTAAAAAGATGTCAAAGAAAACAGTTTAAACCAAGTGTGAGACTATTCGATATACAGTGGAAATAGTGCTTACATAGTGAGTGTGTCAATCTGTTCAGGGTGCTATAACAAAATGCCACAGACTGAGTTTCAACAACAGGAATTCATTTCTCACTGTTCTAGAGGCTGGGAAGGCCTGACCTGTGGTGGCGCAGTGGATAAAGCGTCAACCTGGAAACGCTGAGGTTGCCGGTTCAAAACCCTGGGCTTGCCTGGTCAAGGCACATATGGGAGTTGATGCTTCCTGCTCCTCCCCCCTTCTCTCTCTCACTCTCTCTCCCCTCGCTATAATGAATAAAAAAAAAAAAAAAAAAAAAAAGAGGCTGGGAAGTCCAAGCTCAAGGTACCAGTATGGTTTCGGTCTGGTAAAGGCCTTCTTGGTTTACCACGGGTGACTTCTCAATGTGTCCTCATATGGTAGAAAGAGAGTGTAAAAGAAAAACTCACTTCTTCTGTGTTTCTCTTTTATCCTCACACTATTTCCACACTCGTAACACTTTTATGCCAGATGTGTGGGGATTTCCCTCACACCAAGCAATTCTCTGGGACAGCACCTGGGTGTTCTACAATTCAATGCAGTTCTGACACTAACAGAGTTAACACAGACTTCATAGGTTAAGGACTCTGTCCCATGAGACGGCCCCCACTTCAGATGGCAACCACAAATAGTAGGTCCCAGGTCATTCACAACTTCTGTTTGACTTGGCTACGAATCAGAGGCTCCTATTCATTACTTTCTCTCCTTGGATTGGATGATTTGCTGGAAGAGCTCAATGAGCTCAGGAAAACATGAGGATTTACCAGTTTATTATTTAATAAAGCATAGGATAAAGGATTCAAATAAACAACCTGAGGAAGAGATAGACAGGGCGAGGTCTGGAATGGTTCCAAGTACAAGAGCTTCTGTTTTCCTGGAGCTGGGGTGCTCCGCCCTCCCGGTATATAGGTGTATTCACCAACCTGAAGCCTCCTGGTACTTTTGAGATGTTAATGGAGGTTCAATTTTACAGGAACGACCAGTCATTAACTCAATTTCCGGCCACTCTTGCTTCCTGGAGGATAAGAAATAGAGGTAAAAGTTCCAAGCTTCCAATCATGGATTGGTCTTTCTGGTGATCAGCTCCCAACCTGAAAGCTATTCAGAAACCCACTGTGAGTCCCTGTATTAGAATAAACAACACTCCAATCACCCAGAAAATTCCAAGGGATTTAGGAGCTCTGTGTCAGACACTTGGGTAATACTAAATATTAGACCAAAAGATGCTCTTAGAGCTCTTATGCTTATGAAATCACAAGGTTTTTAGAAGGTTTGTGCCAAGAACCAGGGACAGAGACCAACACATACATTTGCTTTTATTTCACAAAGGCTAGCAAGCTTTCTGATCTCATTTACAAGGGCTCCACCCTTGTGACCTAAGCACCTTCCTGTCACCTCCAAATAGCATCACATCAGGCATTAGGATTTAAACTTGTGAATTCTGAAGGGAGACATTCAGACCACAGCAGCAAGGCAGGGAGGAAAAAGCTGTGTTGTCTTCTTTACATTTTACTTCTCCACAAGCCATCAGGGCTGACCTTATTTTCTGGCCTAGACCCTCTCCAAGGATGTACTTTTATTGCTAAAACTAGAGGGTACCATGGTCTAGTGGAGAGTAAAACCTCTAACAAATGACTTTTAGTCTGATGTACGTATGGTACGTGAATGTGGGTCAAATAAGTTTGCAAATATGAAGTATGTGTTTGCTCGCTTATAGTTTGCATTGGGTGTGGGGGACAGGCTGTAAGCAGGCAGGGTTGTTGTAGCCTAAGGCTTAGTCTTAAAACTAAGCTTTTCCCACCCTTTTAATACTAAGATCTTTTCAAAGCTAAACTTTTCCCTGCACCCTTGACTGTTGCATGATGTGGGGTGGTGCACTCTTATGAGGAATCCCATTTATGCCTCAGATAAGTGACTTTGTATCAGAGACTTCGTTATTTGTATATTGGCTTAAAGGTTTTGATTTCTACACTATAAAATCGGGCAGAGGAACCCATGCTGTAGGAGAGCAGAGAAAGTTCACGTGGAGGAGAGGAGAAGCAGCCAAGATGGTGGAGTGCTGAAGGAGAAGCCAGTTTGTGCAGAGAGAAGGAGATGGGGAACAGAGGTGAATAAGGCTGGTGAGGTAGATACCTTTGATTCTAGGAAACTTGGATAAGTCACTGGCTTTGGGAGCCCTGAGGGAAGTGTTTTCCCACTGTGTGTATTTCTTGCCCGCCAGGTGCAAGCTAGGATTAAATGGAATGGCCCACCAGTTAGTTCTTGGCTCTGTTGTTTCATTACCGTCTGTCAGAATCAAATGCAAACCTGCACAGGCCTGGCAGCTATCATGGTGGCTGTGGCTACTGGCTGTACAGTGAACTTGTAGCAAAGCTTGCTGACCTCATCTGAGGTGGTCAGAGGAAACGTTGAGGAACTGCTGTTAAAACAGAGAATTGAAAAGTCAGTCTAAGTTAGCTAAGCCAAGAGTATGAGAGTGGGGATGGGTGGGGGAAATTTTTACAGAAAGCAAACTGAACACTCTGTGGGGTGACTTAGAGAAAAAAAAGTCTAATTTGTAACAAAAGCTGAAAAACCAGTAAGGCTGGATCCCTAGAGAGGGATGGGAGATAGGCTGGAAAGATAAGCAGAGGTTAGACCAAGGAGAAGTTACAAGTCACTGAAGGTTTCAACTGAATGACTCAACACTTAACAAACATTGTGATGGAACATCACAATAATCTCCAAGTTGAGAAATAATCTCAAAGTTCATAAATGTCCTTGAACTTTGATTTGTCAGACCCTATTGCCATGGCAACAGAACTGCATTTGGTTTGAGGCTAGTAATATACCCACCTCCCAAGGAATGAAGCAAAATAGGTCTAATATAATCACGTCCATTTTCTTGCTCTTAGCCAGTTACTTATTATCTCAACCTCCCTTGTGATGAGGAGGCTGAAATAATATATAACCTCTATCTGGCCAATCAGATGTAAGCATAAGTGTGGTGAGGTCTTGTCTTAGTTTCTTATTACTGCTGTAGCAAATTACCACAAACTTTGTGCCTTAGCCCACAGATGTGTTCCTTTAAAGTTCTGGAAACCAGAAGTCCAAAGTCTGTCTCCTTGGGCTAAAGTTGAGGAGTCAACAGAGCTGTTCCTTCTGGCGACTTTAGGACAAAATCAGTTTCCTGGTCTTTTCTAGCTTCTGGAGGCCACCTGCATTCTTGGCTTTTGGGTTCTTCCTCCCTGTACCACTACTTCCTGCCAGTCATTATTACCTGCTTCCCTTCTGTGTCAAATCTCCCTCTGCCTCCCACTCATAAGGACATGTGATTACATTTAGGGCCCACCCAGGTAATCCAGGGTAATCTTCTTTTTTAAAATTCTTAATTACATCTGCAAAGTCATTTTCCCTTAAAAGGTAACGTTCACAGGTTCCGGGGACAAAGATGTGGATATGGTGGCCATTATTCAACCCACCAGTAGGGTCTCTGGGCAAGTTTTATTTTCTGATAATCAGAGAGCCCTCTTTTTAATCTCCTTTTCCTTGCTAGAGATTTTTGGGAGAGACTTATATTTTTGTAGCCATGGTTTTTCATTAAAAATTTTTAAAAAATTATTTTTCCCTAGCATTATTGAGGTTTGACTGACAAATAAAAATTGTATATATCTAGGTTGTAAAATAGGATGTTATTTTTTAAAGATGGGAATGTGATCTCTTAATATACATGTACATTGTGAAATGATTAACACATTCATTATCTCACATACATTTGTGTGTGTATGTGTGTGTGTGTTGAGAATACTTAAGATCTCCTCTCTTAGCAAATTTCAAGTATACTTTATAATATTATTAACTATAATCATCAGAACTTAATCATCTTATAACTGAAAATTTGTACCCTCTGAGCAGCATTTCTTCACTTCTTTCACCCCCCCCCCCCAACCCACCCCCAGCCTCTGACAATCACCATTCTACTCTATGGTTCTTTCTAGTGTGACTTTTTTAGATTTCACATATAGGTGAGATCATACTGTGCTTTTCTTTCTCTGCCTGGCTTCTTCCACTTAGCATAATGTCCTCCAGGTTCATCCTTGCTGAGGCTTTGATGTCTGGAGGTTGTGCAGCCATTTTATAACCAGTAAGTGGCATCAAAGAATTAAAATCTCACACACGGTGGACAAAAAGAAACTGTGTTCTTTATAACAAAGTTGAGCTGCCTCACAAAACCTTGCATGCCATGCCTCCAAATTTCCTGTTAGGTGAGATGATTGTGTTTTCTGTTTATGCCACAGTTAGTAGATATTGTTCCTTGCATTTGAATACATCCTTACTGCTTCACTTGAAAAATGAAGTTTGGTGCTGTTTGCAGCCAGAAAATGTTCTGATCCCGATCTGAATATTAATACAGAAACAAGTACTTCCAGAGATAGAAAAGAATAGAGAAAACACTGGAGTCAGCCTCTTTATTTGAAAGATTACTAAGTTGAGGCTCTGAGAGGTGATAGGTTTCTGCAAAGTCAACAGCCAAAATTATTTCACAACCGGATTGCAATTTTATCTCAATAATATCTCCCATGAAGCCTGGGGACAATTGAAGTGATAGATTTGAGGATAAAAAAGCAAAGAACAAACACATTATGCTTTCTCTGGGACTCAGGCTTTAACCAGGTTTCTAGTTCTAACATAATATAATTTAATGGGGAGAGCTCTTGGCATTAAGAGGCAAAATTTATATTTAAAAGGCTAAGATCATGACATATTAGAACACTCTAAGGATGCTGGCAATGAATACCAACAGTAAGTGATTGTTGTTATTATACAAGAACAAAGAAGTTGATTCTCTGGAAATTAAAAGTGGTTCAGTGTCATTGTTGCTTGTGGGGAGGAGTAGACACCTGGATTCCTTTTTCGCTCGGGACAGCTTTATCCAAATAAAACGCTGTGTGCTTCATCATCCATAATGGAAAGTGCCCGTCACTCCTTGAACATCATCATATGGTTGGTGGTCGGTGGATAATGGAGCTCTGAGTGTCAAGGTGACTGGCTTTCAATGCACACAAAACTAAAAATTATAGACCTGTCACTCTAGAGGCAGGCCACAATTAGCTGTCTATGCAACTTGAAATTTCCATTTTGCCAGCTGAGTAATCAGTCGACAGGAGTTTCTCATTTTAGGTACACTTTGAAGCCTTTTGTGCACCTGTCTTTTAAAATGTGGATTCTAAAGTAAATAAACAGTGCAGGTAATCAAATGTCTTCTTTTTACAAACAGCCCTTTCTCAACCATACCTGCAAACCTCAGTATTGTTACAATAGTAACAACAATAATATGACACAACAATATAAGCCTTGGATATTTTATTTGGAGATAGTAAAAGTTCAGACTAAGAATAATAAGAATCATGCCTAATATTTGGGGGTGCAGGGCTAAGAAGCAGATACTGATATTTTGGCAGCGGGTGACTTGATAAAGTCAACAAGTAAGAAGTAAAATCCGTATTAAAAGTCAAAACTTGGGAATTTCAAGCTTGGAAACACTCACTGACTCACAACTGCCATTTACCTGCTTTCTACTTAGATTTGGTTTCTCACTACGTATCTGAATTCTCTCTTTTCTCTACCCCTCTCTTTTAGAGCCAGAGAAAAGGATGCTGAAGTGAGGTCTACTGGGAAATTGTATTGCAATTTTCATTCAGCTGCTGTGAATACGGTAAACCCCAGGGCGGTACAATCTCAGGTCAGATTGTGGACCAACTAGTTATGCCTGGATCTTCTCTACCCTCCTGTCCCATGCCCCCCAACCACATTACTCCCTCCCTCACTTGGATGATTGCTATCTAAATTTATATAGCCACCCTGGCAGGGTAGTTCAGTTAGTTGGAGCATCTTCCTAATGTGCCAGGTTGTGGGTTTCGGTCCCTGGTTAGGGGGCCATGCAGGAATTGACCAGTGGATGCATGAAATGGGTAGAGCAACAAATTGATGTTTCTTTTTCTCCCCCTTCTTCTCTATCTAAAGTAAAGATTTTATTTTTTAAGTGAGAGAAGTAGAGCTAATGAGACAGACTCCCACATGTGCCCCTACTGGGATCCATCTGGGGCTAATGCTCAAATCCACTGAGCTATCCTTTGCACCCAAGGCTGACATGCTTGGACCAACCGAGCTATCCTTACCGCCCAGGGCCAAGCTCAACCAGTCAAGGCATTGGCTGTGGGAGGGGAAGAGAGAGAGGAGGAGGTGAGGGAGGAGGAGAGAGGCAGATGGTAGCTTCTCTTGTGTGCCCTGACCAGTAGTAATTGAACCTGGGATGTCCATATGCTGGGCCCACACTCTATTCACTGAGCCAGTTGGCCAGGGCCAAGAAACTTTTCTTAAAAAATTACATTGACAAGCCACAAGAACATACATGAGTTGATAATTAATACAAATTAAGGACAAGATCCAAAGTCTGAGATCAGAAGTCCTTCAGTGAAATTTTCTCTACAAGTCTTGGAAATCTCAGGATTTTATGTAATTTTCTATCAGGGTTGTGATTATTGGCAATGTTATGCAAGGTTACAAGGAACAGAAGAGATTTGACTGGCATAGTAAATAACTAAATTTGTATTGGGTTGAAATAGGTCTTAACTAGAGTGTTGATAAAGAAAGATTGACTTTTCTATTGTTTGGAATGACCAAGTGTCATATTTCACAGCAAATTGATTTCAGAGCCTCATTCAAATAGAGTCACTGTTGTGTAACTCAGATTATGCAAAGATCATTCTGCAACAGCAACTGAGAATAACCCAAAATTTAGGGCATGGTTTCTTTCTAATTTCTCTTTTTTTTTGATGAGAGTGTATATTTAGTTTTTAAAAGACCAAAGGACTTTCCTTTTTATCTCTCTAGAAAGAAAAAGCTATAATCTAAGATTACATGAGGCTTGACTATCTATATTATAAGAATCTAAACTTAGCAGTTGGTTAATATTCTGTCTTCCATTTAGAAAAATAGTAAGCTTTGTCGTTGATTCCTAATGATTAGCACAGAAAAGGCAAGGCTTTTCAAAACCAAGATAGAATCTCTTTAATTCCAAAAGTGTCCACTTAAGAAATGCAAACTGTGAAGATATGCAAAGGCAATTTTCTTTAACGGAAATCATTCTCAAATGAACAGAACAAGCAAATGTGGGCTTAATTAGGTGGAGTCAGATGGCTATTAATTATTCACCTTTCCAGGGTGAGAATGGCGCTGTTACTAAAGAAATGAAATAAGGTGTGCTGTTGGCTTCTTTCCCTTTCTTTCTGTTGCTGCTGCTCTGTTCTGAATTGGTTGAAGATGCGATAGCAAGAAGGAGAATGAAAACCTGCCCTTCCCTTCACAACTGGGGTAGATTGCCTTTGGAAAATGTAGCATCCTTCATGGAAAGAAAATGTAACTGGCTATCTGCTTTGAAACATAATAAACCTTCTAATGTTTGGAATATACAATACACATCTGTCATATTCTCTTTAATACTTTAAAAATAACTAAAGTTTCTCCTCATTTCTATATATTCTAGAGTTGGGGAAACCGACCAAAGTGGTCAATAATTCAAACTGATGATAATAACACAAAGATCATACCCATTTACTTTTGCACAGCCTCTTTATTTTTATTTTTTTTACTTTTTGAGAAGGAGAGAGATGGGGGGGAAGGGAAAGAGAAACATGAAGGAAGAGAGACGAGAAGCATCAACTCATAGTTGCGTCATGTTAGTTGTTTTTCACAGGTGCCATGACCAGGGGCTAAAACGAACCAGTGACCCCTTGCTCAAGTGAGTGACCTTGGGCTCAAGCCAGCAACCTTGGGCTTCAAGCCAGTGACCTTTGGGCTCAAGCCAGCAACCTTGAGAATCATGTTGATGATCCTGTGCCAGTGACCCCAGGCTCAAGCTGGTGAGGCTATGCTCAAGCTGGCAACCTTGGGGTTTCAAACCTGGGACCACAGCATCCCAGATTGTCACTCTATTGTGCCACCACCAATCAGGATGCACAGTCTCTTTTAAAAACATTCCTTAAGCATCAACTCCCTTACCCAGGTAAGATATACATGATACATATGGAGCCTACAAATGAAATATACTTAAAACCAATGCAGTAAATGATCAGCATTTATCCTGAGTACTAAAAATGAGTTAGTTACAGGGGCAAAAAGTAGGGTTTGAAATAACCTGGGGATAAGATGTAACAAATTTGGTTTCTAGTCCTGACAGTGATAGCGACTACTTGTTATCTACTTCTCAATATTGATTAAAATATTTGTCAGTGTATATGTGTATGTTGGATCGTGGTGAAGGGTGGGACAGGATGAGATGGAGGGAGTA
This sequence comes from Saccopteryx leptura, assembly GCF_036850995.1. Taxonomy (NCBI): domain Eukaryota; kingdom Metazoa; phylum Chordata; class Mammalia; order Chiroptera; family Emballonuridae; genus Saccopteryx; species Saccopteryx leptura. The sequence continues at coordinate 31,295,951 of NC_089503.1, read as the reverse complement.
GAGCCAGGAAGGAAGTCACCACACTTGAATAGTGTTTCTAAGAAGCAAAATGATTCTGTTATCATGTCTACATTCTAATTATACTTGTACGCTGCACACATTTAATTCTTTAGGTAACTGAATGTTAACTGCCTTTTATAGCTGAGACAACCAATACCTAAGAAGACAAAGTGACTTGGCTCAAATTGGACAGCTAGTCAATAGCAAAGGTGGAACTAGATTTTAGACTCTCAGTCTCTGATTTCCTGTGTCAGATACATTTTTTTTTTCCTAAATGAGTTGTTTTAACCATGGGACTCTGAAAAATAAACAACCTTTTCAAAGTAGTGTGATGCTTCACAAAGCTTCTTTAAAAGTTGAAATAACTGTACCATCTTAACACGTCCATTATATATTTTAATTCAAGTATAGAAAAATATGGTTCATTTTATGTTAATTAAACCATATTTTAAATTTCACAACTATAAGGGAAACAAGCTGTAGATAAAGAGGATAAGGTTCCATCCTTTAAAAACACGTTGTTGGGGGAGAGGTATGTAAAACACAGAAGAGGAGTCAGAAACAGTCAATCAGCTTATGCAGCGGCTGTCTAGGACTCCTTGGTGAAGCTGGAAACTGTTCACAGAAATGTGCATTTGTAGATATGTGCCAGAAGTTTGTCTTAAATTTACATCAGCTGATATTATTTTTAAAAGCAATGTTCCTTTTTTTAAAGTTTAGAAATCATGTAACAAAGTGTCCCCCTACCCTTTTTCTTTTTAGTAGAGGAGTCAAATTAGACCACAGTTTTCTTAAGACTTTGAAAGATTTACCAAAGATACTGTGTACTACAATAAACATTCTAGTTCTACTAAATACAACAGCCTTTTAGTTTCTAAATTAAGAGAATTCCACTATACCTCTGCAAATATAAATACATTTCATACCAGTTTCTGCATTTGTAAAAAGGGTAGGTGAGTCAGAAACAAAATAAATACTATGGGGAAGGTTATGGACATATGTAATAAATAAATTAAACTCCAAATTAGTTCAGTCTTAATCATTCATTCTATTTCTGTCCCAAATCTCAGTTTATTACTAGTTCGTAACAGATTCTCTGCATGTTTTAACTTGCTGATGCCGTGGTATTGTTTTGCAGGGAAAAGTACCATTTTTTTCCCCCAATGGGACAAAGGTTAACCAAATTTTATAGCTTAGTTAAACTACTTTTTTGCAGATCCAAAATTATGTTATTATTATAAATTTTCTTAAAATTATATGTACATAAAGATTGGCCATTTATTCAATGTATCATTCCTTGTTAAGATTATAGGTGGACTTTATATCCCAAACTAAAGTGGTCATAAATAATATAGTGACTGGTAAGTCAGGTTTATATTAAAAGCAGAGTTTGGTGGTTCATCTTAAATACCAGCGTTCTCCATCCTCTAGTTAAAATGAGAAAGTCAAGTAGCTGTAGTTTATCTCTCCCTCCAGCCCTCTAACCCCCAATTCATCAGGCTAAGTTTTGTGGGGCTGTTTTTTTCCTAGAAAATTATTCTGTCACATCATGTGCATGTATCTGTCACTGGATCTGAATTGCATGTGAATTATACCTTGAATAGATTCCCCAAACAGGAGAAGCGAAAATGTTCCCCTTCTGAATATTTTAGACTTGTATGAGTTCTCTAATATTTTTGTTTTTGTGCAAGGCCGCTTGTAAGGCGGCCCGAAGCCTTGAATGCTGACAGCCTCCATTAGCATTAATGCTGTTCTCTTATCTCCCCTCGCTTTGCTCTGCTCCCCCCTCGCTCTTTCTTGTCTGACGGTTCCCTAACATCGTTGACAAGGCTGACACCACCAATCAGCTTCGACTCAGCAAGGTCACTGTTCAGACTTGACTCGTGATTGGCTGCTGCGCTTCAGCGTGTTATTACTGTCTGATTTGATCGGAGGCAGGGGGTGGTCTCCAATCAAACAGAGAAAAGGTCCTAGAGAAGGTAATTAAATCCTGTCAGAGGCAATTATCGGTTCCAGGGCCATGACTCTGGCCCTGAATGCAGATGATCTGAAACTGTATTCTTGTAGAAATTCAAGAGGGCTCCTGGCATGGTTCAGCTAGGCATAAAGGACGCAGCAGGCTTTCTGCAAACAATGCAGCTCTGTATTTTGAACCTTTCTGCCTTTTCCCCCCTTTTACCGAAAGACTTCTGTTTTCGTGATCAAAAATATTCCTTTTCAGGTCACATTCTAATTCATTTAATAGATAAGGTTTTCCTTTCTTGTACATAAATAATGACAAGTTTTTCCGAAGAACTTCTGCCCCCAACACGGGCTGTAACAAACAGCTTTTAGCAGAGTCACCTAAAGCCTTCAGTGGAAGGACACCAATCTGAGGTTTAGAGCAAGGAAGAAAAAAAAAAATAAAACCTGGAGCATGGATGTTCCCCCTGAGGTGGACCTTGCCTGTCTGTTTACACTTTACCATAGGGATGATGGAGTTTGCTGCTGTAAGGAACCTGTAAGTTTCTCCAAGTCAGTATGGTGACAGCAGTATGCATTTAATGGCTACAATTTTTACAGGACAAAAAAAGCTGCAGCAGCTTTCAGTATGTGAAAAAAATGCCATCCTTCCCCCCCTCCCCCCAAATATGTAGGAGAGTTAAAGTTTTAAACGGGATGTCTGAAAAACAAAAAGAATGGAACGTTGTATGTTTAATTGGGAGAGGAAAGCAAAGACCGATTCCATAGGTGCACTTTTGCTCATATAGAGACAGAAGACTTCCGTTTTGTTTCCTGTGTGATTTCCCTCAAACTGTTATAAACTGTTATAAAATATGCTTTGTGGATCTTTGTCCAAGAACCTAGCGTTAGAATGTAAACCTCTGTCCAGATTCTGGGTAATATTAATTGTTCTAAATAGTATCATTTATTTGATCTAGGATGAAAGTACATTATATATCCTCACTTTCCTGGCTTTAACAGACTTTTTTGAAATATTGAACCCAATAAATGTTCACTTTTCAAATGGAAAGCTTTGATTCCATTCTTTGAATTTTGCAAGCATGGGCATTATTATTATTTTTTTCAAGAATTAAGTTGTTCAAAACACCATTAAAACAATTTCTGCATTGTTGCTGATGAAACAGTTTAACCAGTAGGGTTTCTCCTGAGGGAACAGTTAACTTTCCACTAATCTTGGTTGTTTTCTTTGTTTCTAAAACACCATATTCCTTATTATGCCTAACTTTATTTGTTTTGTTGAAACATAAACAGATGCTTTAAGCAAAACATCATTTAAAAAAAGTAGTCCCGGCTATTAGTCCATTAATCAGGATGAGACACCAGGCTGGGAAAGAAATTGGAGGGAGAAGATTTTAATAATAATAAAGACTGCTTTGGACACTCCTTGGCTAGATTAAAAAAAAAAATCTCCAATCCAAATCTGCACCCATGACTGTGAAAATGATGTTTAATTCATCCCATATTGTGTTTTGGAAACATCACAGGCTTCATCAACTTCCCTAATAAAGATAAAATAGATATATAGATAGAAGCAAACTGCTCATGGATTCAGCGGCATATTTTGGGTCATTTTAGAACCAAGGTTCGCTGCTATTTCAGAATCGTGTTGCTTTTCCTCTGTTGGAGTGACAAATCTCTGTTTCATTTTTGAGTTAGGGTGTTTATTATTCTTTGATCAAGTAATTGTATATTACTGTGGGGCTAGATTATTTATTTTAGTTGGGTTTCTATTGAAGGGGTAGCTGTTTCAATGAACACACCTTTTCTGAAAGAAATCTTTATCTGTGAAGAAGAAACAGTTTTTGTAAGTAAAATTTTAAAAATACTCAAATATTTTTTTTCTTCTTAAGTGAGAGGTGGGGAGGCAGAGACAGACTGTCACATGTGCCCCGTCTGGGATGTACTTGACATGCTCTGCCCATTGGGGGCCACTGCTCTGCTGCTCAGCGGCAACCGAGGTATTCTAGTGCTTGAGGCAAGGCCATGGAGCCATCCTCAGTGCCTGGGACCAACTTGCTCAAATTATTGGAGCCATGGCTGCAGTGGGAAAGAGAGAGAGAGAGAGAGAGAGAGGGAGAAGGGAAAGGGATACAGAAGCAGATGGTCACTTCTCCTGTGTGCCCTGACCGGGAATCGAACCTGGAACTTCCACACCCTGGGCAGACATGCTACTGCTGAGCCAGCTGGCCAGGGCCACGAATTAAAACCTGTGCTTCCAAAAAAGAAAAGAATGTGTGTGTGTGTGTGTGTGTGTGTGTGTGTGTGTGTGTGTGTGTGTGTGTGACTGGATCACACATGCTTAGATTACTGAAAAGTTCTTTCTACTCAAGGCATCATTATCCTCGTTTCCTTAGATATGGCTTTCAAGCTCCCTCACTAAGGTGAAAGCTACTTGAGGGCAAGAACATTACCTGGCCTACTCCACCTGGTATGCCTGGAAACCCAATAAATAGAAGATTGTATCAATCCACAGACCTTTAGAGGGCAGTCATATGACCTCTGTGACCCGAGATCATTTCCAAGTTGAAATCCTGTCAATGATCAGTAGCTGTATGCCCAATTAAAATTTTAAATATTTTTTAATCAGAGAAGAGTGATAACTAAAGTGTCCTGTTGCAGAATGGACCATGATATGCTGATTGTTACCTATGTTTTAATTTGTGTTTTAAATAAAGATCGAAGCTTTTTTATGCTGTTCACGAATTCTATGACCATTTAAACACCAACCATTAGAATTGCCTTAATGCAAAATATCTGAGGTCATTAGAATTAGAAAGGTGGACTGTCTGCATGGTATGTCTTTAAAAGATTTGTAAACAGAATTCTCTAGGGAACAGTAGGTTATATTGAATATTAAAATATGTTTTTAAATTTACAATGTTTATGCAAAGCATAAAAAATAAGTCCCATTTATTTCCTTATATTTGGTTGCTTTTTTCAGTGTTATTGGAATGGGAAGAGAGGATTCACCTTTTCATTGGTCTTTTCCAGATTTCTGGTGAGATTCCTACTATGACCACTGCAGAAGCATGCAGCCCCAACAAAGCCCCCTGAGGTATGTTTTCAGGATGGTGCATAAGGAAACAGTAGTTTATGAGTAATAGAAGCTGGGTATGTAACTCCCTGACCAGTGCCAGAATAAATGTACTCCACTGATTACTGAGTGCACAGAACATACTCGAGTAAATAAGATAAAAGCCATCTGTGATTTCTTATTTATAAGTTGGAATTCCTCAAAAGCAGTTCAAAAAAAAAAAGACATGATGTGAAAATCACTGTTAAGCAATATGTACGAGAACTACATATTTTTTAAATGGGGGTTGGCAGTGAAAAATTAGCAGGACCTTACCACGTCGGGGATGAAAAAATTAACTTTCACTGTTCTGTGGCATTGCTGTGAATTTGCTGTGTTGCTAGCCTCATAGTCACCCCTCCAGGGAGCTGAAAACTTACCAGATTTTATTAATTTATTGGCTCTGCACTGTAAACCAATTTTAAGTACTTCATTTCGGTATTTATTCACATGCTTACCGAAAGAAGCAGCCTTTCCTACAAACCCCAAGGGTTTCCATAATCAGTTATATCATGGCTTTTCTCAGCCTGAGGATGTGAAATCTAAATACATTTAAATATTTTATCTGATGTTTCTTAAAGGGTGTCACCTTCATTGCTGATTTGCAAAATTAGGGACATATTCTTTCAGAGGCAGCATCAGGGCTGTGGATTGAGGGTGGGGTTGAGGAACGACCCCCTTTTTCTATTTACACTAAATGCCGATTTTACTGCCTTCTTCTAGAAACACGAATCTGAAAATGTGGATGGTAGACATGCTAATTTTAGAACAAGTGTGAGGTTGACTGGTGGGTGGGGAGAGCAGGGAGCCATGGTTTGGTGCTGGGAGATCTGAAAGCTAAGAAAAGAGAATAAAGAAAAACTGGGAGGAAAGGAGGGCCTGCTGGGAGAGAGCTGAAGGAGGAGGGAAGGAAAAGGGGCACCCAGCTGGAAGTCACAGGACTGGGTTGGAGATGGGGTTCTGTCCTCAGTAGCCACCAGGAACATTAACTGTGATCGGCCTCTAGTCCGTATCCTCCCCTCTCCCCAGGGTCACCAGACCAAGTGTGGAACCCTCAGTTAATATCTGAACGCTAGACAGATAGTGGAGGAAGTTTTCGCAAAAATGTGTCTTAAGTATTACATGAGACATGCTAAAAAATTATTTCATTTTTAAGTGAGATTCACATTTCATTGGTATTTTCTTTGCTAAATCTGACTACTCTACCACCTGACTCACTGAAACCGGAAGCTTAGTGGGGGCAGAGGTAGAGGTGCTCCAAACATGGCTGCCAATATCAGTGTCCGTCTGAAAATTGTCCCTTGATCAAATTTCTATTAAGAACCTAGAAGTTAACTTCTTGCTTCTGTCCTTTGTCATCTTTATATTCCATGGTTTACCCAGAGTTCGCTGTCCATCTCCTGACTTAGTCACTCCCTTTTTTCCCTTCTCCCAACTCCCTGCACAGTATCCCAAGCAGTCCACAATCAATTACTGACAAAGTCCTCTTAGAAGATAGAGTCTCTTCCTTTCTTAACAGAAACCCTGCTCTTTCTTGAGGATATTACTTCCTTTGTTACTTGAATGGAGGCCATTCTTTATGAGATACTCAAAAACTATAGAGCAAGAAAATGGGGTAGGGGTGTGAGGAGGTGTTCTCATTGTTACACTAAATCCCAAGTGAAAACCTCTTGCTTTTTGAGAGTCTATTCCATCTGTCTATACCATTTTCTTCCCATCTTTGCTGGTAACTTCTCATCTTCTATTCATTCTCTACAGATGAAACTGTCAGGTAATAAATTAACAACCATTCCAACTGTCCTACCCCTTCCATATATATAAAACTTCTATCATTAGCCATGAGAATTTCAACATCCACATATAAAGTCTACTGACACCTTGCTCTCCTCAAGAAGTGGGGTCCACTTGCCCATCCTTTAAATCTATTCTGGGCCTTGTAACCTTTTTGTCCAATTGAATGTGGCAGGAAGAACACTGAGTTAGCTTTGAACCAGAATTTTTAGAAGCCTTATAGCCTTCAGCCTTTCTCTCTCTCTCTCTTTCTTTCTGCCTTTATCTCTGTCTGTTTCTCTGTCTCTAGCTCACTCTTCATTAGAACATGTCCACCTTGGAAACAGGGTGAATGTAAATGATGGGAAATAGAGACCACATGGGGCAGAGACAAGCAGACTCACTGAAATCCAACTACCAGGCAAATGAGCAAGGTCCCTCCAGTTCCAGCAGAACTGCAAAGCAAATGTAAGAATCGATAGTTCCCATCTACACCAGAAGAGTCCCAGCTTTTCTGGCTGTCCCAGTCATCCCAGCCAACTCAGAGGACGTGAGCTAAATAATAAATAGTTGTAGTTTTTGCCTCTAGGTTATGGGGTGATTAAGCAGGAAAATTTAGATGAATGCTTTGGAATCTGGATCACCTTTTTCTTCCTTGGTATGAGTCTTATTGTAATCCTTGAGAAATTTCATCATCCATATAGAAATGTTACTGACATCTTTTTCTTATATGATCTAGCTTCTTCATCTCTAAAGAAGTTCAGGAGAAAAGGGCAGAAAAGGACAGAGAGGAGTACAACCAAGCCTCTAGTCTGTGATCTGCAAGGAGAAATCTTTTTTGGATTGACAGCAGAGCTTAATGACAGGCAAGTAGAAAACCTTCTGTTAAAAGAAGCCCAAGTCTAGATAGTTTAATCAAACATTTCTGTCTAAAAGATATCTTCTCCCAAATCTGCATGAGCCATAGTTCCTTAAATAAAAAATCTGACCATAAGAATTGGACAACTGCAGTTTTAAGTTTTATTCAAATAGGTTATAATTAAAGAGAGTCCATAGTTATGAGATTTCAAATAATATAACAATTGTGTGATAACAAGGATATTTTTTTCTCATTTAATAGACACCTTGAGGTCTGAGGAGATGAGGTGCCGACAGATACATTTTAATGGCTTCCAGGTTTTAGATGGGAGTGATGAACCCTGAGTGGTGGTAGGAAATGATGTGAGGATATTGAAAACATGGAGGTAAATTTTGCAAGCTAGTGATCAGATGGAAAATAGACATTAGCAGTGGAAGAAGGTGCTGAAGGAGAGCGGGCAATACTGGGCACTTAGCTAAGCTCATGAAATAGCAAATTCAACTCTCTGGTGTCCCCTTTCTCCTTGGTAAAACCAGTGAGTTGGACTAAAATTGGAACAGCAAATTTTTGACACGCTTACCAACTTCCTCTTTCCATGGCCAACCAGACTTTTATAATCAATTACATTCTACTCTCCCATTAAGCATGGATGTGGCTTCTGAACATTTTTCAGCCCAGCAATCCTAGCAACTCAATTAATACCTTAGAGGTGACAGACCAGATGAAAACTTACTCCTTCATCCCAGACTAGATGACCTCAAACAACTGTTTCAGTATGCAAATTCTTTTCATGTGGAAAAAAATCTCAATGCTTCCTTTTATTTCTGCTTTAGGAGATGCTACAAACTGTGGCATAAGAGAGCCTGGCCACTCACGTCAAATTATTTGAGGTCCCAGAAAAAGAGTCAGTATAATATTTGTTCTTTTCAATCTCTCTTTCAAAATTCTAAACAAAGAAAACCAAAAGAGACATTTAAGTTTAATTGTATCCAGATAAAGGGGGGAATTGATTTTTGATATGCCTAACCACCATATTATCAGATATATAAATTTCAAGGACCCAACATTCAATTTTGTGTGTTTTTTTCCTCATATATGTCATATTGTAAATCCATTTTGAAGATAAACAGTTTTGTGGTTGTTTCATTGGATTTTTCTTACAGCGTAACCCAAACCTAGCCTTGAGAGCAGAACAAAAGTCTCCTCTAAACACAAAACCAACCTTTCTCTCAAATATCATCTGCATTTCTCTTCTTTGTTCTGACAGAAAGTGGCACTTCTCAAATTACGCATGTTGGAAAATTGTAGAGCAGGGGTGACACTTGGTTTTTAATAAAGGCTTATTAACATATCTTGAATAATCTTACCCTCTGCTTATGACACTAAAGGTTGCAGAAATGTAGGTTGTATTGTTTTGAATTTTATTCTACCAAACAACCTTGAGAAAAGCCAATATTGAATATATATTGAATGTATAGATGAATTATATAAAAAAAATCTTTCTTCTTTAGTTCATACTTTTTTGGGTCATTTTGCATTTTTAAAAATATGTTTTGTTGTCTTCACAAGTATAGTCAAGGTTCAATGTGGAAAACTTGGTAAACACAGAAAACAAAAGGGGAAAAGTGACTCAAATTTCTTCCACCCCAAAGTTGACATGCTTACTGTGCTTTGATGTCCTTTAGTCCTTCCTTCTCTCTCCCTCCCTGTCACCCCGCCCTCCCTCCCTCCCTCATTCAGTTCCTTCCTTCTCTGTCTTCATGAAGCATCTATTGTTACTTTTAACAACATGCTATAAATGCTTCAACATAAATGCATATTCTTTCTCAATAGTTTTGTACTGAGGTAAAATTTGTACACTGTAAAATTTTATGAGTTATAAATATATGTAACAATGTATTTATGTAACAAATACTACAATCTAGATATAGATAATATTCCACCTTTTAGTCAATTCTTTCTTAACTTAATTCCCAACACTAATCTTAGTGTAACTAATGTTTAACTTTGCCTGTCTTGAACTTATTTAGATGAAATTACACAGTATGTAGTCTTTTAGATTTGGTTTATTTTGCTCAACATAATGTTTTTGAGATTTGTTCATGTTGCTACACAAAGTAGTTTAGTTTTTTCAGATCACTGAGTAGAATTTTATTGTATAACTATACCACAATGTGAATATTTATTTTATTGATTTGATTTGAGAGAGACAGAAGCATTTATTTTTTGTTCCACTTAGTTGTGCATTTATTGCCTACTTTCTATATGATCTTGACTGGGGATCAAACCTGCAACCTTGGCGTTTTGAGATGCTGACTAAGCCAGGGCTATATATACCACAATCTGGTTAGGTTATCTTCCTGTCTGTTGATAAATATACTAAGTTAGTTCAAATATTTTAGCTATTTTGAGTAAAGCTGCTAGAAACATTCTTGTCCATGTTTTTATTTTCTCCTAAATATATACAATCTTCAGTGGTTGCATAGTATACCATTGAATTTATATAATATGTACACTTTATATCAACCAATAGTTTAATCAGTAAATTATTTTCTGTTTTCACTATTATAAAGGATAATATGGTGTTAATATTTGTGGGGTGTTTGCTTCTTTATTATGGTCAAATATACATAACAAATTTTCTCATTTCAGTATTTATTTTTTATGACACAGAGAGACAGACAGACAGACAGGAAGGAGAGAGATGAGAAGCATCCATTCTTTATTGTGTACTTTAGTTGTTCATTATTGGGGGAGGGGGCTCCAGCAGAGCCAGTGACCCCTTGCTCAAGCCAGTGACCTTGGGCTCAAGCCAACAAGCATGGGGTCATTCATGTCCACGATCCCATACTCAAGCCAGCGACTCCGTGCTCAAGCTGGGGAGCCCGCACTCAGGCTGGCGACCTTGGGGTTTCAATCCTTGGTCCTCCTCATCCCAGTCCAGCTCTCTATCCGCAGCACCACTGCCTGGTCAGGCCTCATTTCAGCATTTTTAAGTGTACAGTTCACCAGCATTAAGTACACTCAAGTTGTTGTGCAGTCATCAACACTGTCCGTCTCCAGAAATGTCATATCATCCCAGATAAAAACTATACCCTTTTTTTTTTTTTTACAGAGACAGAGATAGAGTCAGAGAGAGGGATAGACAGACAGGAACGGAGAGATGAGAAGCATCAATCATTAGTTTTCTGTTGCGCGTTGCTACACCCTAGTTGTTCATTGACTGCCTTCTCATATGTGCCCTGACCGCGGGCCTTCAGCAAACTGAGTAACCCCTTGCTTGAGCCAGTGACCTTGGGTCCAAGCTGATGAGCTTTTGCTCAAACCAGATGAGCTCGCGCTTAATCTGGCGACCTCTGGGTCTCGAACCTGGGTCCTTCCACATCCTAGTCCGACGCTCCATCCACTGCGCCACCACTTGGTCAGGCTAAACTATACCCTTTAAAAGATAACTTCTGATTTATTTCTCCTCCCAGGACCTGGTAACCACTATTCTTTCTGTTGAACAATTTGGCTATTCTCATGTAAGTGGACTCATTTAGTATTTGTTCTTTTGTGTTTGTCTTATTTCACTTAACATAATAATTTCAAGATTCAACCATGTTGTAGCATGAATCAGAATTTAAGTCTCTTTTGAAGCTGCATAAAATTACATTATTGTATATACCACATTTTCTTTCTTTATTTATCCATTCATGGACGTTTGGATTCTTTCCTCTTTTCTACTGTGGTGACTAGTGCTCCATGAACATTGGTGTATAAATACCTCTCCAAATCTCTGCTTTCTATTCTTTTGGGTGTATACATGAAAATGAAATGGTTGGATTATAGGATAATTCTGTTTAATTTTGGGGGGAACTTGTATAATGCTTCCCACAGTGGTTATACCATTTTAGTTTCCCACAATGTAAAATGCATGAGGGTTCCAATTTTGTCACACCCTTGCTAACACGTTATTATTATTATTATTATTATTAGTAGTAGTAGTAGTGGTACTAACCATCTTACTGGGAGTGAAATAGTAGAAATATGTAGTGTCTCATTGTAAGACTCGGAGTGTTTGTTAGTACTGTATTTTTAGCTCCATAAAACACACCTTTTCTCTCAAAAAGTGGAGGGGAAATAAATGCCCATGTGTCTTATGGAGTGAAAAATATGGTATTTTATTAAATATTTTAACACACCATTTCGTTCAGAATATTTTCTTTTCTTATATTCCTCCTTAAAACCCTAGGTGTGTCTTATGGTCAGGTGCATCTTATGGAATGAAAAATGCGCAAACTGTGAACATATCCTTGTTTATGTGTTTAGGGAGCTTTCTAAAAACATAATTCCTGCATACAAGGTTACGTCCATTCTGAGGTCTCCTTCTATGTACAGCCACATTTCACTCCAGAAAGATTACACTGATTTACTCTATTAGCAGTGATATGAATCCTTTTTAGTTTGGTTTGTAATTTTCTTTTCGAGGAGTCAATATTATTTTTAATTGTTTACTTGGTTTCCAAAATCTGAATATTTTGCCTTTATTATGGCAGTTATTCAGTTATTTAGACATATGTTTATATTTTGCATACTGGTAATAGCCTATCATTATGTTAATGGCCGCTACTTAATTACTATCTATCAATGACTTGAAATTTTTTATCAGTTAACTATTATTCATGTATACTTTGTAGATTGTGTTTGTCTTGTTCTCCCTATTCTCCATGTAACACTTTATCCTTTTAAGAGATCTTGGTGAATAATAGTATTAATTGTTATTTCTTAAATTTGCATAGAACTTTAAGTATTTAACCCTTTGAGTAATATGAACATTTATGTGTTTCTTCGTGCTTCCTGACCATCCAGAATACAATTGTACAAAAATTTTTATTTTAAAAATGTGTAAGGCAACATTAAAAAATGGCAAATGTATGTTCATCTTGTTTCCATAAATTGGTTATCAAACAAACATGATTTTAATTTAATAAAACTGTAACTGGAACTAATTTTATTTTTTGAAAAAAAATAAACTCCTGGGAGTCAGCAAGCATGTGAAAAAATTCACTATTCAAAGGGTTAAACTCTTTCATATACATTATCGTTTTGGGGAGTGTCATAACAGTCCCACCAGGTAAGTAGGTAGAAAACGTGTTCTTAGTCTCATTATTATAGGTGAAAAAACATGCAGAGAAGTTAACTGTAAGGCCAATTAGCTAGTTAGTAGTATATGCAGGGTAGAGACTGAGTTTCCCGACTCCTGATCAGAGCTCTTTCTTGGACACTACATAACCTTCTATAAACGCATAGAAAGAATCTTTTTTAAAAAACCATATGAATAAATTTAATGTGAAAAAGTAAGCTCATAGTGAACTTGCCACTTCATCAGGCTCAACCCATAATTTTGATTTGACGCCAGGATCTAATGAGGATAGGCATATAATTTCATCATTACACTGAATATAGACATTTCAAAGCAAACAAAGTGGACAAATTAACTCATCATGGACAGATGATAGTTGATATTTTCAATTATTTTTTGAGTACTTGTCTCAATAATATTATACAGTTGCAACTGTCTGTTATTGGCTATCCAGTAAGACAGTTGACTTTTTGGTAAGGAAAAAAAAGTCTTCATGATGCTCTCATAATGTGAAAGTTGTCATGTCTTTAAAAATTAAAGTAAGGTGAAAAAAAAATGGAACCCATAATCTAAAATTTACACTAGCTGAGTCTAGCAGCTTTCTGTAGCAATGACATTCCTGCCCAGGTTTCTGCTGACTCGGTTCTGGCTTTGGACTGAACAACTCTGCAGAGGTAAAGAAATGCCTTTATGGCTGTCAAAAATATCAAATCATTCTTTAAAAAGAAGTTTTTGTACAATTCGAGTGTGTGAAATAGAGACATGTGGAGCAAACATAGTGAAAGCAGGGGGGAGAGGTAGTAAATTCCTATGCATAGAAAGGTGATTCACATTTAGTCATTCATTATTGAGCTTCTGCCATGGTTGGTGATGGGAATCCATTAGGGGTCAAAGAGAAACAAGGTTTCTGCCCTCATGAAGCTTACAGTTTAGTAGGGAAGACAGATATTAATCAGATAGCCATGCTATCAAGTTAAAACCACAACGTTAACTATACACAGAAGATGTGCACAGAGCTGTGATAAATCATAACAGAAGAAATGGTTGAGTTGAAGAAGTCAAGGAAGTCTTCTCTAAGGAAGTGGTGCTCGGGCTTTGAGCTGAAAAATGAACAGAAAAAGAAGGAAATTAAGATTGCACTATAAAAAGGGGAAAATATGTGCAAAGATCTGTGCCTGGGGTGAGAGGAACTGAAAGACCCAGTGGTGGATGAGGGACAAGAGAAAGATGTAAAATGAGGTGAGGCTAGAGGAGCATGTGAATGCAGACCAAGTAGGGGCAGCTGGCTGCGCTAAGGAACTTTGTCATTGTTATAAGAACGATGGGATGCCATCAAGTATAAGTGGCATGACTCAATTTGCATTGTGAGAAGATCACTCTGTTGTGGTGTATAGGTTACTTTGGGGAGGGGATTGGCCGTGAGTGTGAGTAGACAAGTCCGTACCCTTGTGCTGTGGTCCACGTAGAAGGGGAAGAAGAAGAATAGTGTAGGAAATGCAGGAGTGGATGGATCAGAGTCGGTTAGGAAGTAAAATTCGCAGGACTCAGAGGATAGTAGGGAAGAGTTGTGCAGGGGAGTTAGATGTTAAGAGCAAGTTTGTGGCTGATGTAATAGGTAATGCGACCGATGAGGATGGGGGTGGGATGGGGGGATTCATTCATTTAGAGTAGAGGTCGGCAAACTATGACCCATGGGCCAAATCCTGCCTGCTGCCTATTTTTGAAAGTACAGTTTTACTGAAACACTGCCACTCATATTTGTTTATGTGTCATGTGCGGCCGTTTTTGTGCCATGACTGTGAAGTTGAGTAGTAGTGACAGAGACTGGTTCACAAAGCCTGAAACAGTTATTCTCTGGGCCTTGCAGATAAAGTTTGCTGACCCTGGCATTAAAAAGGAATACTGAGAAAACAACAACAAGCAAAAACTTGAGACTGTGAGAAAGGTAATGAACTTGATTTGATACACATATATTAGAAGTGCTTTGAGAAAGCCAAGAGATGAATTTAAGTAGGAAGTGACCTATGGGACTTCAGAGATGGTATGAATATATGAGTCATTGTAGGAAGGTTGTGATGGAAGTTATGCATAGGAATGTGGTCAGCCAGGGGAATATTAGAGTGAGGAAAAGAAGACATCCAAGATAGAGACTGAAGAAACTCCATCACCTGAAGGCCAGGTAGAATAGTGGTTACTGTGATGCCAAAGAATGTGGCATTAGAAAAGTTAGGTGTATTTGTTTCCTACAGCTGCTGCAACAAAATGCCACAACCATGTGTATTAAAATAACAGATTCTTTTTCTCTCACAGTTTAGCAGGCCAGAAGCCTGAAATCAAGGTGTCAGAAATCATTGATTGGTTCCATCGTAAAAGCTCCAGGAGAAAATCTATTCTTGCCTATTCTTGAAAAAAGGGGCCACATGCTAAACCTGGCAAGCTCAGGGGAGGCCTGCGTGACAGATCTTACAAACTCAGAAACTTAGCCACAAAGGATGGTTTTGAATTAAAACTTTCTAACTAAAGCGAGTCCTGGCAGGTAGTCATGTCCTAGACCAGTATCTTCCTTGACAAAGGTCATTCTTTCCCTTCATTGAGCCTGTCAGTTGTCTCTTTGCAATAATATACCTTTGGAATGTCAGGGTAATTTCCTTTTTCCAGACCCCTCCGGGCACAACCTCCCACCAGAGCAGGAGACCATATTACCTTTTATTGTTATTGTTATCATGTTAATAACTGTCATGTTAATACCTTACACCGATCAATGTAAAAGAAGTATGTGTCTATTCCTTTTACTTTTTGTCCAGTCTCAGAGATTTCCTCTCTTTTGCTTCCTCCCACCTTCCTAATCTATCACCAATGGATTTCCTGTAACCACTTAGGCCTCCTCCTTGGAGTCTAACGTATAAAATAAAATACAAAACTGCCATTCTCTGGAGCTTTTTCCCAGCAGTTGTCATCAGTTTAGACCAAATAAAAATTCTCTACAGATCTGAATTCCTGGCCAGGGAGCTCAGTTTGTTGGAGTGCCATTCCGATATGTCAAGTTTGAGGGTTCAATCCTCTGTCAGGGCTCGTACAAGAATCAACCAATGAATGCATGAATACATGGCACTTCAAGTCGATGTTTCTCTCTCTCCTTTCTTCTCTCTAAAATCAATACATTAACATATATATATATATATGTAAAGCCAGTATCCACAGCCACTATCACAGCCACCTGGCCCATGCAAGTTCGCATTGGATTCGGACAGTCAGCAAAGAAACAGCAGAGCCAAAAGCTGGTGGGCCATCATCTTTAATCCTAGCTTGCGCCCAGCGGGCAAGTAAAAACACACACTGGGCTCCAAAACCCACTCACATTCAGTGCTCACAAAGCTACTGACTTATCCGAGTTTCCTAGAAACAAAGGTTTCTAGCTCACCAGACTTATTCACCTCTGTTCCCCATCTCCTTCCTTCTCCCTGCACAAACTGCACTAACTGGCCTCTCACTCAACACTCCGCCATCTTGGCTGCTTCTCCTGGCCTCCTCCACGTGGCCTCTCTCCCCTCTCCTCTCTGCTCTCTCCTCTAATGATAATCTCAGGAACCGAGAGAGCAAGTTCCTGTTCTGCCCCCATTTTATAGTGTAGATTCATAACCTTTAATCCAATATATGAAATAGGGAAGTTTCTAATACAAAGTCACTTATCTGGGGCATGATGAGATTGTACCACCCCACATCAAAACGGGTGGGAAAGGCTTAATCCTAAAACCAAGCCCCAGGCTACAAGAATCCTGCCTACCCACAGCCCACAGAGACACACATTAATATCACCTGGACAACGGCCTCCACGTGGGCAGCGCCATCTTTAACAAAGTGAGCATAATACATTTTATCCGCCCAATAATATATATATTTTAAATTCTTAGGCTTCAACTTTTCTTACGTTGACAGACCCAAAGGTAGAATTTAAATGGATTAAAGTGTGAATGTGCCAATCCCCTTTTCACCAGTCATCCTGGAGTTTTATTGATGACTTGTACTGGAGAGTTCTTTATCTTTGATAGGTGGCCCAGTTGGTGTCCCTCGTGTGGCACAGGGGTCCTGGCTCCGCAGCGAGGGGTGTGCACCGATGCCACCTTTGGCATTTCTCTTCTTGATCTCTGCAATCACTTGATTTCCCTTGGAGATTTTTCCTTGAGTAACATCCAAGCCCTCTCCTATTTAGAGTGCACAAGGGCTAATGGAATCACTAGCTGAGGTGAAATGGTTGCAGATGGTAATATGAAGACTAATTTATTTTCAGAGGCTTTTAGGAATTCATGTGCTTTTAATGATAGCTTACTATAACCACAAATCCCTCATTTTCATTCTTTAAAGGGAGAGGATATTGGCCATTATTAACAACAGAGGAAGATAGAGTAGACAGCTAATTGACCCAGCAAAGCTAACGCCGTTGTGGTGGGCTATGAAAGCTGAAGAGTTTTACTATGCTCCTAGGACTTCTGTCTCATTTTTTATATCGACTTTTTTGACCTCTTTGCAAGCCATTTTCACCTGCTCGTTTCTCCTCCTCAGTCAAACTTCCAGCTAGCAAATCCACAGTGAGACTGGTTTTCTTAAGATCCTTTTTATTTTCCTGCAAAAAAGTTAATGCCTTGTGCCCCTGCCAATGGGATAGTGACTTTTGCTTGGAAAGGGCAAAAATGGGTGGAATTACTTCCTGTCTGTCACTCTGCTTTATGGGGGAGGGAGGTTCTATTAAGTGCTTCTTCTAAGCCAAGAACTAGGGATGACATGTTGGCTGTCACTAACCTGGTTGGAAGGAGGAAAAATGGAGAATGGGTAGGAACCGAAAAATATAATTTCATTTGATCTTTTACATGAAGGAAGAAAAAATAAAAGTCTTTTATGGTCATAAGCCATTAATTTTGGGAGGGAAAAATGTTGGTTCCTTCCCTGACCCTTTAAGCCCACTGAGCAAGGTGATACCACATGTGTAGAACTCACAAAGGCCAGAGGACCCGAGGCAGCGCTGAGCAAGGACAGAGCTTTCCTTTGCTGAGAGCTGCACCTCCTTCCGCACCAACTCCACTCAAGCGGGGACTCTTGGTTCTGCTATGCAGATTGATGTCCTGCCTCTGACGAGTTGCAGGTTTATTGAGAGTCTTTCCAGGTCTTCAAGCTGGGATGTTTTTGAAGGGATTTCACAAGGGTTGCATATCTGGTTCTCAGGGGCCTCAGTTCATCCATGGGTCTGCTCTGCTCTGCTCATACTCCACCCATCGCAGCCAGGATGGTCCTAGAGCACTGGCACCCGGACCACAGCCTGGTTTTGAGATCCAGAAGGATATTTATGGTTTAGGAAGTCACACATGATCATTCATAGTGGGACAAATGTGGGAGTCTGGCCCACTGGGGATTAAATGTTGGGTTCTGATCACTTTTCTTTTCACTTTTTGAAAAAAATAATTCATTAAGTACGTTTTAAATACAACACAACATTGTTTGTATCTACAATATACTTGTAAATATCAATACATGGACCAGAGTATATATACACACATAATAGATGATTGCTATTCCCCCAAGGTGAATCTGGGGAGCAAGGGCTGCTAGAGAGGCAACAAAGGAAATTTTAGGTTTATCAGTAATAGCTTCGGTCTTTTACATTTAAAAAAAAATATGAAGCTACAAAGGTTTAACATTTAAAAAATTCTGATGGTAGGTTACGTTATTTTCCTACATTGAGCATCTTTTCATAAGTTTATTTCTCATTTTATTTCTACTTCTATGAATGGTTTATTAATAATTGCTCTCTTTTTTTTCCATTGAGTTATTTTTTTCACATTTCTTGGAAGTGACTTAAATATTCTGATATCAATTCTTGGTTAATTATGTGCCTTGTATCTTCTCTCTGTGGCATCATTTCCTTTTGTTTTTGACGTCTTTTGACAGTAAGTGACAGAAACAATGGACAGAAATTGAATATTCAAACTTCTCCCTTGTGCCTTGAGTGTTTTGGTGTCCTTCTTTACTTTGAGTTAATAAGTTAGTTATTTTCATCTAACAGACGAAGTTATATTTTTTCTTGTAAGTCTAAATCAATGTGAAATTATTTTTTGACATGGGTAATTTATGGATTTAATTTAATTTTCATCTGTATGAAAAAATAGTCTGAAATGACTTAATGATTGGTTACCGGAATGTTATGGATTTTTGTCTCCAGAAAAATTTGCTGCATTCTCATACATTTTAATAATCATAGCTTTTATTCAATTTTCTATATAAACAAATTGATAGTATTGCAAATGATGACTTTAATCCTGTGCCTTTGATCCTTTTGCTGTGCTGTAATGTCGACTCTGGTAGCATTATATGGAGGCTACAGAGATGTGAACCCTTTTCTAAAAAAAGTTATAATTTCTGAGAAATAATAAAGTTGAGTTCATAGCAACTTAATTTTATCATTCCCTTTCTCAGCTTCTTAAAAATGAATTATTGCTTCTTTTTCTATAAAAGATACTTATTTTGTATATTTCACTTCTAGTCACATATCATACTTCTTTTTCTTGCCTTATTGTATTGTCAGAGTCTCTAGTACAATGTTGAATTGTAGTGAAGCTAGTAGGTGTCTTATCTCATTTTTTGACATTAATGTGAATGCCTTTAAACTTTTATTTTTAAGTAGGAAACATGTTACAGCTTTTTTTAGATATTCCTTTACCGTGTTAAGAAAGTGTCCTCCAATTTCTGGTTTGCTGCAAATGCATTTTAAAAATAATGAATGAGCCCTGGCCGGTTGGCTCAGTGATAGAGCATTGGCCTGATGTGGAAGTCCCAGGTTCGATTTCCGGCCAGGGCACACAGGAGAAGCGCCCATCTGCTTTTTTACCCGTCCCCCTCCACTTTTTCTCTGTCTCTCTCTTTCCCTCCAGCAGCCAAGGCTCCAGTGGAGCAAAGTTAGCCCTGGTACTGAGGATGGCTCCATGGGCTCTGCCTCAGTCGCTAGAATGTCTCTGATTGCAGTTGAGCAATGCCCCAGAGGGACCAAGCATTGCCCCCTGATGGGCATGCCTGGATGCATCCGGGTAGGGTGCAGGAGTCTGTCTGCCTCCCCGCTTCTCACTTCGGAAAACAAAAAATCATGAATGAATAGGCCAGGAGTGATTTTTCTCTCATGTAATAGTTACCATGTGAATGATGGTTGAATGCTACTTCCACATATTATTTCCTTAGTTAAATTTCTGTGACAAAAATGTTCATATGTCTGAGTATGTAGCTATAACTAAGTGAATAGAAATCATATTTTGTTCTAAAACATTTATCAACTCAGGAATAGTGATTTGTCTTTAGACTATTGTATATAGTCATCATATACATAAATGAATGTTATAGACTAGCATAATTTAAAGTCAGTCACATCTTAATTCAGCCATTCACAGGTTGATTCATCACATAGGTTTTAATAGACCTTTAGAAATTAGATGAACCTTTTGGATGATCTGATTTAACTTCTGTAAAGCCAGTAGCCGCGGCCATCATCACAGCCGCCCGGCCCATGCAGGTCCGCATTGGATTCGGACAGTCGGTGAAAAAACAATGGAGCCAAAAACTGGTGGGCCATCACCTTTAATCCTAGCTTGCACCCGACGGGCAAGTAAAAACACACACTGGGCTCAAAAACCCACTCACATTCAGTGCTCACAAAGCTACTGACTTATCTGAGTTTCCTAGAATTAAAGGTTTCTAGCTCACCAGACTTATTCACCTCTGTTCCCCATCTCCTTCCTTCTCCCTGCACAAACTCTGCACTAACTGGCCTCTCACTCAACACTCCGCCATCTTGGCTGCTTCTCCTGGCCTCCTCCATGTGGCCTCTCTCTGCTCTCTGCTCTCTAATGCTAATCTCAGGAACCAAGAGAGCAAGCTCCCGTTCTGCCCCCATTTTATAATGTAGAAATCCAGACCTTTAATCCAATATACAAAATAGGAAAGTCTCTATTACAAAGTCACTTATCTGAAGCATGATGGAATTGTACCACCCCACATCAAAAAGGGTGGGAAAGGTTTAATCCTAAAACCAAGCCCCAGGCTACAAGGATCCTGCCTGCCCACAGCCCGCCCCCAACACACATTAATATCACCTGGGCGACGGCTTCTGTGTGGGCAGCGCCATCTTTAACAAAGTGAGCATAATATATTTTATCTGCCCAACAACTTCCCCCTCTTTGAAGGAATGCTCACTATAAGAAATACCAAAAGCTCACTTTCCGATTTATAAATTCATAAATCAAGGAAAAAAGAATTTTTTAGGTTCCTATGTCATTCCTGACCTGTAATTCTCACCTTTTCCAGAATGGAATTTTCCCTCTCTTTCAT
Organism: Saccopteryx leptura; assembly: GCF_036850995.1. NCBI lineage: Eukaryota > Metazoa > Chordata > Mammalia > Chiroptera > Emballonuridae > Saccopteryx > Saccopteryx leptura. The sequence continues at coordinate 31,274,756 of NC_089503.1, read as the reverse complement.
TGTTATTTCTATAATATTTTACTTTACCTGAATCATATAGCTCTTTTCAATTTTTGAAAATATTGTTTCAATTGATCTAATTCTTAGATGAACAGAAGCCAGAATATGGCAATGCAGAATGAAACAGTGAGTTAAAACTTTATTTACTTATCTAAGCGTTTGCTAGGGATGGAGGAGAAATAGTTTAGATGCTGTGTTGGGTTCCACCTAAAATATTTACCTGGATGGGTTTATGTGCTTGACTGTGTATCAGTGATGTGCCTTACCTGTTTTATTTGATCCATAAAATGAGGTAGGTACTAATATTATACTCATTTTACAGATATGGAAACTAATTTATTTCCTATGAATAGATAGAATCAAAATTCTGTCCTTATTTTGTCACATTTCAACCAGTGTTTTTCAAGAGAGTAAAGAAAGAAGAAAAAATGTTTCTGGAGGGTATGTTTTGAAACGAATGTGGGAACTAGTTTAATTTTGATTATCACAATGATTAGGGAGTGCTTTTGGTGCCAAAGGTGTCTACACGGTGATGCTCTGTTGAGAAAACACTGACCGATGCCACCTTAAAATAAGGTAGAACATTAAAATTGTTTATGTTGTAGAAGTGATTATTAAAATAATCACGCATTTATTATATTATACATTTTTGACTATGTCTTTGCTTTTAAAAAAATTGTGATGGGGAAAGAAGTTATACCCTTATAAAAGAATCTTAGGGGTCTGGGTGAAAAAAAGTGGAAACTGTCATACTCTAAAATAAGTAGTGGACCACGTGACTGCAAGGTCTGTTGAGTTCTGGAAGCCTCATATACATCATGGTTAGAGTTGGTGAAGATGCAGTGCATGGATTGCCAGTATTTATTAGTGATTCAGGCAGTACTTTTTAAGCAGCTGAACTGGTGCTTGAAAGATGTTTCTGGGAAGCCTTATTGTTAAGCTCATCTCCTCTCTGATAGTGGATGAGTTATAGCCCAGCCATTGGCTCATACGCTTTCTTGTTTATGTCAGATAATGTAAATTGGCTGAGGGGAGGAGCAAGCATTTGGAAGGTACAGTCTCCCTTTGGCTCTGATTTGAGAGGTGCAGACAAGGAGAAGCATCCTCTTGGATGACTCAGTCTCTATTAATCTTCCCATTTCCAGGCCCTTCCTGGTTTATTTCCTTCTTCACACACAAAAGTTCTCTACCACATTGGCTTTTAATTTGTGCTCAAAGTACACAGATGTGTAATTTGTGTGTTTGTGGTTACAAATCATTTCCTTGGGGATCACTGTCGGAGGGAGTGTAAATGAGTGAGGGTGGGGGATGCTGGCTCCAGGCAGTCTGACTCCAGAACACATGCTCTGAATCACTACAGTGTAGACCAGGTTCAATCCCAGCTCTACCTCTTATTAGCTATGTGACCTTGAGCAGGTTACGTAATCTCATATGTAAAATAAGAAGAAAGAGTAGCACTCATGGAGAGTGAAAATTAAACAAAATGATGGAAGTAAAAGTACTTGATCTCTAGTAAACACCCAGCAAATGCCAACGATGATCATCATCCACCATCTGGCCTTACCCTATCTCCCCAGTTTCTACTCTGTGTTGAATATACTTTGGTTACATCAGACTAACTAGTTAGCATTTCCAAACTACCTTCCTGCTGGGGCTCATGATGCACTTCTTCTATGAAATACCACTCGTCTACTCTAAGGGGCAAAATTCCACTACCTTTCCAGATCCAACTAAAATGTCAACCTCATCCACATATCAGAATGAATGTCATTTCAGCTTCTGCTGCAGACACGTAGCCAGTAACTAGTCCTAATGACTCTTCGCTAGCATAACCCAGACTTTGTTGAGAAATATGCTAAACCCAAGAAAGATCATGATTGCTCCAAGGCAATCACAATACTGTTCTCTGATTTCCCAAGTCTTGTTGTATTTGGAAATGATCATGTTATTCGTTTCTGATAGATAGATGAGAGAAAGTGATGGCAGGGGAAGTTTCGGGGAAACCTTTGCATTTCCGATAAAAGGACTGCTCTGCTTTTCTTACCTTCTTTTTTTTCTTCTCTTTACTGAAGATGTTGGCTTGGAACAGCAGCAGCCATCTGTGACAATGGGTTGTACAGACAGACTAGCGAAAAGTCAAGAGAATTAACGGGAAGTTGACTCTAACATAACTGAGCTGCTAAGCTAATGCTTGAAGCCACCTAACCTCACATTTCTTATTATTTAAGAGAATGGCCTTTATTTTTTAAGCCATTGATAGTCAATGTTTTATTATTCCACCTAAATAAATTTTCAGCTAAAGAGACGTAAAATTACTTTAAAAAAATCAACATCTCAGATATTTTTCTTTTAATAAATATATATGCTCTCATTCAAAAATCTGGAAGAACAGAAGGGCCTGTGGTAGACTGCTTTATTTTTCTAAATATTTGAGGCCTCTCCTTATAGAAAGAATGTGGTTTCTCCCCCCATGAACAGAGGACGTGGCCATGGGGCTTGCTTAAACAAACCAATATGAGGTGAAGGAAGTGACATATGTCACTTTCAAGAAAAAGACATTTGTTTGACCTCTGTCATGAGACTGGAATACCTGAAAGAGAGGCTTATCCTTCAGCCATGAATGAGAAAGAAGAGAAGCTGGGGTGGAGCTGTGTCTACCCCCATGGTAGATATGAACATGAGAGATTTGGGGATCATTTCTTCTTGTAACTAGAACTAAGGTGATTGAATTAGAGCAAGGAGAAGGAGAAAGAGAAGGAAGAAAAAATAAATTGCAATTCCACTGACAGGAAGCAAATAATTTAGTAATGACCTTCTTTAAGATTAGTATTAGTAATTTTCAATGCATATTTTTGATATCTGAGTCATGTCATATTTTCTCAAAATCTTTTATAGTAGAGTTATGTCCCTGCTATTAATTAAAAATCGATTGATTTTTCTTAATGATTGCTTGATTTCCCATTTTTAATAACACTTTCTACAAACCACAAAGAGGGTATCTGTATCATTATTTGGGAGACCATGTAGAGCCTCCTTAGAATTCTTTATGCATTTACATAGCCTAGTAGCTAACACAACACCTCATATATAAGTTCTAAGCATTGTTTGTTCAAGAGAAGAAAGAGAACAGAAATGACACAGTACTGTGGCAGAGATATAATAGGAGGCGTGGAGAAACTGTCAACAACATAAAGCACATTTTGTCTGGCCCCCTCTTTCTTTTCGGAGTGAATTGTTTATAGTTTCTCTGTCTATATCCCTACTATTCCCTCTTTCTCACTACCTTGCTGATATTGATAGAAGGACTACAGAAGATTATGTTTTTAAAGGTGACTTTTTTATTGTCATGTAATTAATTAACTTATTCATATTCTTATTCAATAAAAATTTTTTATGTACCAAGTCATGTTCTAGGCCCAGCAGTTACAGCCATGAATAGGACAGACAAGGTATCTGGTTTATAAGATTTTATATTGTGCTACTGACAGAAGGGAGGTGGAGAACAAAGAAATGAATAAATAAAGGGACACACGATTTGGTATAGAGAGATGTTGTGAAGAAAGGAAAACGGGGTCATGTAGAGAGCACATGGGGAAGTGGAGGAAGGATTAGAGGCCTTTAGCTCGGGCGATGAGGGAAGGGCTCTCTGGGGAGGTGACATTTGAGCTAATGCCCGCATGACAACTAGTATTCAGCTACGTGAAGATGTGAGGCATGGGTATGCCAAGCAGAGGGAATGGCAGGTGCAAAGACTCTAAACACAGAATGAGATTAATAGACGTCAGAGCAAAAGAAGGCCAAGGTGATGAGTGAGAAGTAGAGTAGGCAGAGATGAGGTGAGGAAGTTGACAGAGCCCAGACTATGTGCAGTTTAAAAGACTACGGTAAAGACTTTGGGTTTATTCCAAAAGGGATAAAGAAGAGGGTTGCAAGCAACATGCATTGGACCAAATCTGATTTATATTTTAAAATGTTATGTGTTGCTGTATGGAAGAGCTTGTAGGAGGTAAAGAATGGAAGCAGAGAGACTAGTTGGAAACTTGCAATTCTCCAGGCAAGAAATGGTGGTGCCTTAGACTCTGGTAGTGTCGGTGAAGATGGGGAAAAGGGAATGGACCAGGAACATGTTTTAGAGGTAGCGCCGGCAGAACTTGTTAGTAGACTGTACATGTGTTGGGTCTCCTTTGCGTTTTGTGCAGTGATGGGCTTGGATGGTGGTCAAGATATCTGTCGTGGAGTTCTGGTTCCACCACTTACCAGCCGTGTGATTTGGGGAAGGCTGCTGGACCTCTGCACTTCAGTTCCTGCATCTATCAGATACCTCAAAGGATTGAATGAATGAGCTAAAGCAGGGGTCCCCAAACTACGGCCCGTGGGCCACATGCGGCCCCCTGAGGCCATTTATCTGGCCCCCACCGCACTTCCGGAAGGGGCACCTCTTTCATTGGTGGTCAGTGAGAGGAGCACATTGACCATCTCATTAGCCAAAAGCAGGCCCATAGTTCCCAATGAAATACTGGTCAGTTTGTTGATTTAAATTTACTTGTTCTTTATTTTAAATATTGTATTTGTTCCCATTTTGTTTTTTTTACTTTAAGATAAGATATGTGCAGTGTGCATAGGGATTTGTTCATAGTTTTTTTTATAGTCTGGCCCTCCAACGGTCTGAGGGACAGTGAACTGGCCCCTGTGTAAAAAGTTTGGGGACCCCTGAGCTAAAGCATGTGACATGCTCAGCACAATACTTAGTTCACAGGCAGCATTTGAATGAATTTTAGCTATTATTATTATAACGTGCAACCTATAACACTTCATTCAAAGGCAAGTGTACTTAAGCTACTTGGCTTTAGTGGGTAGTGAAAAGAAGAGGGGAGACAAGTAATGCAGGAGGCTCATTTCAGGAGACTCCGCCCCCAGAGGGGAGCTTCCGATCTGGCTCCAGCCGGAAAGGCTGGAGATCTCTTCTCCTTGGCCACTGATAATTCAGTACAGGATACAAGAGACTGTTCAGGAAGAAGCATGATACTTTTCTTCATCTTTGGTTATTCCTCCTAAGATCCCCTTTTTTATTATAGCACATTATTCATCTGTAATATGAAGGAGATAATGTGGAAATTAAAGTGCTAATTTCAGCTGTTATGGGAATCAGGCCATAGTGTGGGGATTAAAAGACAAAGGAACAGAAGGAAAAAAAAAAAAGAAAAAAACAAAACAAAACTTCCCAGTCAGGTTGCTTAAAGCCTGTGGATTTTTTTTTCTACTTGTTTCTTATCCCCCCCAAAAAAGTCTACAATACACATATGTATAGACACAGCAAGCTCGCAAGGCTGCTGCGGGCTCTGCCCCCACTCAGGGTGGTGGGGACCGCTGGGAAAACAAGGAGCTGACCTCACCCCATGGCGGGGTCCCGACGGGGCAGGGAGTCGCTGCTCTGAAGGCAAACTGGAAGCAATGGCAGGCTCAGCCCCCACCCTTGTCCAAGACCACCCTCCTGCAGGCAGGCCCGGACAGTCGCATGGGGGGACAGGGCGTGCCCCAGTCAGAGTCGCAGGCCGCTTGCCCAGCGCTGGCGTCCACTGCAGAGGCCGGGCTGTCCTCCTGGCCTTTCAGCCTCTCACGGATCAGCTCGGCGATGGCCTTCTGCATCCGCTTTTCTAGTTTCTCCAGCTTCTTGGCTCCGTCTCTCTTGAGGTCCCAATGCGGCTTCCGGGTGCAAGGTTGGCCAGGTCCACCTCCTCCACCGGCTCCGACTGGGCGGCCTCCTCCGCTGCAGCTCCTCATCCTCCACCGGCTCCGACTGGGCGGCCTCCCGCTGCTCCTGCACCTTCTCCCCCACACCCTGGTCTGGCCTGGGGCACCCTCCTGCTGCCCCTGCACCTTCTCTCCCACACCCTGGTCTGGCTGGGTGGCCTCCCGCTGCCCCTGCACCTTCTCTCCCACCGCCCCTGGTCTGGCTGGGCGGCCTCCCACTGCTCCTGCACCTTCTCTCCCACCGCCCCTGGTCTGGCTGGGCGGCCTCCCGCTGCTCCTGCACCTTCTCCCCCACCGCCCCTGGTCTGGCCTGGGGCACCCTCCCGCTGCCCCTGCACCTTCTCCCCCACCGCCCCTGGTCTGGCCTGGGGCACCCTCCCGCTGCCCCTGCACCTTCTCCCCCACCGCCCCTGGTCTGGCTGGGCGGCCTCCCGCTGCTCCTGCACCTTCTCCCCCACCGCCCCTGGTCTGGCTGGGCGGCCTCCCGCTGCCCCTGCACCTTCTCCCCCACCGCCCCTGGTCTGGCTGGGCGGCCTCCCGCTGCCCCTGCACCTTCTCCCCCACCGCCCCTGGTCTGGCTGGGCGGCCTCCCGCTGCCCCTGCACCTTCTCCCCCACCGCCCCTGGTCTGGCTGGGCGGCCTCCCGCTGCCCCTGCACCTTCTCCCCCACCGCCCCTGGTCTGGCCTGGGGCACCCTCCTGCTGCCCCTGCACCTTCTCCCCCACCGCCACTGGTCTGGCCTGGGGCACCCTCCTGCTGCCCCTGCACCTTCTCCCCCACCGCCCCTGGTCTGGCTGGGCGGCCTCCCACTGCTCCTGCACCTTCTCCCCCACCGCCCCTGGTCTGGCTGGGCGGCCTCCCACTGCTCCTGCACCTTCTCCCCCACTGCCCCTGGTCTGGCCTGGGGCACCCTCCTCCTCTGCAGCTCCTCATCCTCCAGGGACATAGTTCCGCAGCCTGAGTCCCCTGTGCTTCTCGGCCTCCTCCTCCTCCTCCTCCTCCATTTCCTCCTCTTCTCTGAGCTGCTGGTCCTTTGGCTCCCCATCTTCCTTGTCCTTGCGCCCGTTTTCTCCCGTAAGGCTTTCAGCTGTTCCTCTCGACGCAACGCTTCTTCCTTCACCCGGCCCACACCAGCCGCTGTAGCAGCCGTCTTACCCGGCCACCCCCCTCCTCTTCGCTTCAAGCCTGTGGATTTTTATGAACACTTTGCTCAGCATTGAATGGAAAATGCCCCCTTTATTGGTAAATTTCTGAACACTGTAAAATTCATGCATGCACATTCATGGTTCCATGTGGGGGCTACAAATGTTTCTTTTGTTTTTTCTTTCTGTATCTTTCCGAAGTGAGAAACAGGTGGAGGTGGGGGAGGTGGACAGACAGACTTACGTTCCCCACAGGGATCCACCCGGTATGCCCACCAGGGGTGATGCTCTGCCCATCTGGGGCACCAGTCCACAGCAATCCGATACCTTCTAGCGCCTGAGGCAGAGGCCACAGAGCCATCCTCAGCGCCCGGGCCAACTTTGCTCCAATGGAGCCTCGGCTGTGGGAGGGAAAGAAAGAGAGATAGAGAGGAAGGAGAGGGGAAGGGTGGAGAAGCAGATGGGCGCTTCTCCTGTGTGCCCTGGCCAGGAATTGAACCCAGGACTTCCACATGCCAGGCCAACGCTCTACCACCGAGCCAACCCGCCAGGGCCTACAAATGTTTCTTAAATGATGGACTGTGAGAAGTGTTAGAGGCAAGGTGAACATGATGCAGCCTGCCTTACTGTTAGAGTTTCTCACTGATAGTAAAAGCTGCCGTTCATGGAGTGTTAACCATGAACAGGCACAGTTGCTAACATGCCCTACCTTGTTTAATTCCCACCAAGCCCTTTATAAGATAGCTATTGTTATCTCCATTTCAGGGAAGATAAAACAGGCCTGAAAGAGCGGAAATGATTGGCCCAAAGTTTCACACAGTAAATGGCGAAATGGAATTTGAACCCATGTACATCTCTCTAAATCTTGTGTTTTTAACGATTATGTTATACTTTAATGCCCGTATCTACCAAATATTGTATTAAACTTCATATAAATGACACATTGCTTTATGTGAAATATAAACCCATAAAAATAAAAATATAGTTTTTATAGGATGGACAAGCAAGTTCAAGGGGAATAGGAAACTTGGTTTGTAACTCCCTGTTAGAGTCACTGTCTCATATTGTTCACCATGTGCCGTGTGCCTGAATGTGTAAAGCTTTCTTTTTCTCTAAGGTAAAAATGACCTACCTTGCAGTTTAAAGACAGGGGAATAAGAGGGAAATAAACCCTGAAATATTAAATTCATGGATGGCTTGATTTTTGTCTTCAAATTACTGCTCTAATAATTTCTGATCATGATCCTTGTTGATTTAACATTTGATTTATTTCAAACAGAAACAATAGAGACCCAAATATGATGGTATTGCCTTTCGCAGATGAACTCTTTCAGTTAACCCAAGAGCTGCACTATCCAAAGTGGTAACACCAGCCACAGGTGGCTTTTGAACACTGGTAGTCTAGCTAGTCTAAACTGACATATGCTTGTACGTGTGCAGTGCACACCAGATTTTGAAGACTTAGTATGCCCCCCCTGCAAAAAAAATCAAATAGCCCAACAGTCATTTCTTGTTAATTACATGTTGAAATGATAATACTTGAAATACGGTGGGTTAAATAAAATAGATGATGAAAATTAATTTTGTTTGTTTTTTAATTCATTTTTGTATGTGGCTACTAAAAATTTTTAAATTGCTCATGAAACTCATTATTTTTTGGCATGATAGTGCTGCTCTAGAGTATATATTTAACGTATTTATTTTCAAACCCATTGTGGAGGTTAATGGTGGAAGAATTCATGACCTTAGGTACACAAAGAGTGAATGTATAATGGTCCACTTCTGATATAGTGTAAAATCAATACCAGATCTTCATCGAATTGCCAAGGGTAATAAACTCATGCTTAAGTTCCAAAGGTGAAATATCTTCTTGGGAACTCTTTGGAATTACGGAAGGCACCCAGGCCTTGCAGTCAGGCTGGCCTGATTTTGAGTATCAGATAGCCACATGACCTTGGGTATGAGCCACCTCTGTGTATCATTGCACTTCTTTCTTCTTGTCAGTCACTGCTGTCTGACCACATCTGCACAAGCTCCGGCCAGCATTGTACAGTGAAATAGGACAGTGCCTTGCCACACTCCACCCATATCTCTAGCTTCCTGCCCCATGGCTTAGGTTAAGGCACCTATTGGGACTCTGTTGGCATTGAACATGCAGAACTGGAGAGGCTACAGAGTTAGCACTTGTGAGTCACCTTGACCTGTCAGCGTGGAAGACCAGATGTAAATTCCTCTCCTTTTCCTAACCTAGATGCACAGTTCTGTGACATACTTCACAGGGCTTTTTGGAGGGCATAGTAGTGTCAAGCTCTGTCACTATCAGAAGGAGCCAACTTTATAATGCAATTTTTTTTTCTTCCCTATGTTCCTAAGCCCTGCTCCTTGGCCCTCTTCCCAGATATACTGGGGGGTGGGGGGTACAGTAAGGTACCTTGGGAAAGTGCCGGGTCTTTATGAACTTCAGTTTTTTCATAGGCAAATTGAGGATAATAGTATCTATTTTTAAGAATTAATGTGGGGTTAAAGAGAATAAATCAAGTGCCTGAAGGAAGAGCCTTTGGTAGCCATTACCTTCTTCTCCATTGATATTTCTTAAGGAAAAATTCCATGTGGATAGTAAAATAGGGTCTTCTAAGGAAGTTTGTTCACATGAGCCTTGGGAAGGCAATGGTTTTAAAAAGTTATTTTTTTCTGGGGTGAGGATCTTAACTTGACTACAAGATAACCCAAGTGGAATAGAAATAGAAGTATATATTGAGGGAACATGTTTCTTCCTTGGTAAACTAATCCATTTTGAAATGAAAGGGGAAAGGAGAGGTTGCCTCCAGGGGACACAGGGTCCAGTCAGGATCATCACCCTCTCCTTCGTCTGTAATGTTTGCATGTGAGAAGCACAAGCACGGATGAGCTCACACACACCCAGTGGGTTTAAAAAGAAAGTAAAGTGCTCATTCTAGTTAAAAACACACACAAAAAAAGTGTTGAGAGTTAATGTGTGTAAAGCATCAGACAATAAATTCAAATATAAAATATACTTTTTATCCCCCCCCATAAATGTACCGAATATATATATAGAACCCCTAATCTATCGACTTTAGAAAATTAGTCATAATTAATTCCAGGGAAACTCGGTTGCCTAGAGATTTCCCATTTACTTTTCTGCCTGAGGTTGCATCGAAGTTCATAGGACACAGGAAGGGCGATCAGGCCACTGCGTATCACAAAGTCACTGGAGTTAGGAGAAGAGAGGCTGTTGGATCCTCAGCTGCTGTCTTCCCATGAAGGCAGTCCTAGAAATGTACATCAGCCTCCATGGTGCCTGGTTTTCCATTCCCAGTCATTGGTCTGTTACATAGATCTCTTGCTATATTCTCCTGAGTTGTACAGTACAGCCTCTCTGAGACCCCCCAGGCCATGTTCTTGCCCATGCTATTCTCAGCTGTGTGAGGAAAAAGCATTTTGCCACTCTGTGTGGTACCTTGGGCAGTCTTTGAAGTTGTATCAGTTATCGCATACAGCACACCTCTGGTGGACAGAATACGGCTTGCTGAAGATGCCCTTATCTTCAACCTCAATCTATGTATATCTTATGCTTCATGGTAAACAAACTTAAGGCACAAAAAATAAGTTTATCAATCAGTTGAATTTAAAATAAGGAGATTATCCTGGATTTTTCAGATGGACCCAATGTGACCATACGGGATCATTAAGTATGGACGAGAGGGAGGCAGAACAGTCAGAGTGATTCAGTGTGAGAAAGACTACACTGGTCATTGCTGGCTTTGAGGACGGAAGAAAGGGGCCACAAGCAAAGGAATGTGGGCAACCTTGAGAAGCCTTCAGAAAGGAATGCAGCCTGACAAACACCTTGATTTTAGCCTGTTGTAAACAATTTTGGATTTCTGACCCTTATAACTGTAAGAGAAGAAGTTTGTGTTGTCTTAGGTTACCAAGTTTTTGGTAATTTATAGTAAGGCAGCAATAGGAAACTAATGTACTCAGCCATTTGGATTCTATTACCCCTGCCCATGCTGGCCGGGGGGCTTTTGAACCACAGTGCCACTTTGCAGAGCTCTGTGTGAAAAGTGCTGCACAGGTCTCCTCTACTCCCTGAGCACACTTGTCAGGAGATTCTGTTGTCTGTCCCCTGAGGGCATCAAATGGAGACCCTGCCAGGGTCTTTGTGGTTTTTGTCTTACTCTGTTTTCTTTCCCTAACCCCCTTTCAACTCCCGACTGGGAGAAAAACCCAATTCTGTCCAATTACATATCCTTCTAAATCTACTAGCTGTGCCAAGACCTCTGTAAGAATCTGAGTGTTAGCTGTACTTCCCCTTCACTAAGGGCTTAGATGGAAGAAGTATCTAGACACGTAAAAGCAACAAAAAGAGCACCAGTTAATAGATAAAAACATCATTAGTAATATGGTGTACTAGTAATATTACTAGTCGGTACTCTTTATTTTTTTATTTTTTTATTTTTAATTTTTTTCAATTTTATTTATTCACTTTTAGAGAGGAGAGAGAGAGAGAAAGAGAGGGAGAGAGAGGAAAGAGAGACAGAGAAGGGGGGAGGAGCTGGAAGCATCAACTCCCATATGTGCCTTGACCAGGCAAGCCCAGGGTTTCGAACCGGCGACCTCAGCATTTCCAGGTCGACGCTTTATCCACTGCACCACCACAGGTCAGGCTCGGTACTCTTTAAAATAAAGTTTTGGTTGAATTCTTAAGTTTCCATTTTAAATATAGTTTTAGTGAGTGTGTATGATTGGGTGTGTATGTGTGTGTTTGTTTCTATTCAACATGCACACAGTCGCAGACAGTGAAGGAAAGAGAGAGAAAGGACAGGAAAAAGGAAGGAAGAAGAGAAGGTAAGAGGCAGGAGGTAATAGAGAAGAAGTAAATGTGATGGAGAGAGGGAAGCAAGTCAGCTGGCAACAACCTGCTGGAAGCTGGCCATGGACACCTGCGTCAGGAGAAGGAGGACATCAGAACCAGGGAACTCCCAACCAAGGACAGAAAGCCTCCTCCTGGGCCTCCTCCTGGGCCTCCTCCTGGGCCTCCTCTGGGTGCATGACTCCCACTTCCAGCCAAATCTCACGAATGCATGATGCCTTGGTTTTTATCGCTTCACTCAGATTTTCTACCTTTCTTCATTACTGTCTTGTCGCTAAGTTTCCCATATGTCTAGACATCACTGAAATTTTCTGAGTGCTCTGCTGGAATTTCAGAATATTTGTCAACATTCAGCAAACATTTTCGAGCACCTATTATGGCCATGTGTAGTGGGAGTGGGTCATGGTAATGTGCTGAGTCAAGTGGACAAGGGCAATTTTTCTTAATGCATAAAGGTCAGAAATAATAAAAGAAATCATCAGAATGGACAGAAAGCTATTTATCTCAGCATTCTCCCTCTAGTCAAAGAATGTATAGCTCTTTAATAAAGAAAACCACTAATAAAAAATAATATTGAGGGTAAACTGAAAAGGAAAACGTATAAAGGGGAAAAATAAGAAAAAATTATAAAAATGTAAAACAATGCTATTCTCACTAAGTGTTTTTGTTTTAGAGACTATATTATTTTTCATAAATGTGTTTCATTCACATGCAATAAGTTTATTACTGTTATTTTAAATGGGTTAGTAAATACACATTTTAACAGTTATAAAAGAAAATTATAAGCCATTTAATGCACTATGAGCTACAAGGAAAATGTTTGCATAACATTTTACATTTTATATCTAAAATGTTCTCCCTCACCAAATTGATGATGTATTATTATCAACTTTCCAGTCTTTCAGAAATCACAAAGAAGTGAAGTGTATGAACCCAAGTCACCAGAAGCTGAGGCTGGAATCCAGGTCTCATAGCTCCAAATCCCGTGATTATTTTCCCATACCCTCTACCTGCCCCATATAACCAATTACTAAATAAACGTAAATTTTACTGTGTACTGCATTTTACATTTCATTTTATAAGCTGTTAAAGCTATGCAGCTCATTCAGTAGCTGTTATGTGTTAGGTGACAGTTTTTATAAAGATGGAACATTAGAATTAGTTTTATTCCAGAATAGTTCACCTTTTCATGTATAATCGATAACAGATGCTGTTTTTTATTCGCTGGAAGGGCATTTTTAGTCTCCTGATGTGAGGTCTTCCACTGTGTAAAAGTGTGGATTATCTTTCATCGGAGTAAATTATAAACCCGTCATAAAAAGAAAATGTAAAATCCACTGGCTGGTAAGACTGGGCCTAGCAGCCACCATTCTTGAAATCAAGAGATCCTTAATTTCAACCTTCATTGATTATATTGAGGAAAGAAACATTTTGGTAAAAAAAAAAAATGATTTGTCCTTAAAACATATGCTTAAGGTTGACCTGTAGTTTCATGGTATTAAAAATAAAAAATTTATATTTCTAACTAAAAAGTTTTAAGACGAATTCTGAACAATGGTCATTGGTAGACATCCCCTGACCCTGCTGAGGCAATGATAAAATAGAAGTTAAAACTGGACAGGATTTAAAATAATAATAATAATAATAATAAAAAGAAAAATGAAACCTATGAAAACCTGGTGAACCCCACAGTGACAGGGGAGGTGAAAGAAGGGGAGCTACAAAACATCCTAAGAAAGATTCATCAGTCCATCACAGCCTAGGAGGGAAGGTTGAGTGGCAGAGTGACAGGTGACAATCTGGTGATGATACTTAGTTCCTGTAAGCTTAGAGACAGCCAGCAAGTAAAACAGTCGGATCTCAGAGCCCACGATCTCATCTTGCCTTGAAATTAGGTGATGCTCACTGAGAAAGAAGGCAGATGGAAGATGAGAATTCACGCACTTCACTCATCAATTTATTGACATCCTTTGAATTTGGGGACAGCGAGTATAGAAACATAATACTTCTTTCTGGAATCAAGTAGGTAATAAGATAAGTCTCTTTGAGCTTTATATTTTAAACAAGGCAAATTTCAAATTTAGTTTTTCTTCCTTTTCCTAATGAGGCATGATATGACTGTCTCTTTTCCAGTAGTGGTAACTAGTCTTGGTAGGGACTCAGGGACTCTAGTCAGCAGCTCCGATTGTTCCTTTGCTATGTCTCTAGGAAAAGTAGCGACCACTGTCTCAGTGAGCACAGGCACAGAGACAGGCCGTATCTTTCTGGAGGCTCGTGGATTGCAGACTTTGCACCTGGAGCCCTTGGGAATCCAGAATAAACCTGGAATTTTTTTTTTTTTCAGAGACAGAGAGAGAGTCAGAGAGAGGGATAGACAGGGACAGACAGACAGGAATGGAATGATGAGAAGCATCAATCATTAGTTTTTCATTGCACATTGCAACAGCTTAGTTGTTCATTGATTGCTTTCTCATATGTGCCTTGACCGCAGGCCTTCAGCAGACCGAGTAACCCCTTGCTCGAGCCAGTGACCTTGGGTCCAAGCCTGGTGAACTTTTGCTCAAACCAGATGATCCCGCGCTCAAGCTGGCGACCTCGGGGTCTCGAACCTGAGTCCTCCGCATCCCAGTCCGAAGCTCTATCCACTGTGCCACCGCCTGATCAGGCTGGAATATTTTTTTTATGACATAAAACACAAGCAAGTTTGGATGAATTGAAAGAAAGAAAGGCAGAAAACCTTTCTTTAAAATAATCATTGATTTTTTTTTTTTATAGAACAACCATTAATTTGGGGTTTGATTCACAAAGTCTTTGAAGGAAGTCTTAGTTCTTTCTGGCTGCTATAATAAAAATACCATCAACTCAGTGGCTTATAAACAACAAACATTTGTTTTTCAGTTTTGGAGCATGAGAAGTCCAATATCATGGTGCTGGCGGATTCTGTGTGTGGTGAATACTTGCACCCTAGAAAGTGATAACTTCACACATTGAAGGGAGTTATGGAACGGTGTTTTATTTTTAAATAAGGACACTACTTCCATTCGTGAGGGCTCCACCCTTATGACCTAATCCCCCCTAAACCCCATCTCCTAATACTGTTACATGGGGCATTAGGTTTTAGCACGTGGGGGGACATATTTAGTTTATAACAAAGAGTAAACAACAGAGTAAATAATAGAGATTTCTGGGGAAAAATGCCCAGTTCCCTCTCTGGCAGGGCTGCCTTATGACCTATGAAATCCCTAGAACATTTGCCTTCTTCAACCTTTTCTTCCACACATACAAAAAAAAAAGTAAAAAATTATATCTTATGGCTGTGTTAGAATAAAGACAACTATAACCCAAGTTGGGTTGATTATTATGCATTCATTACTATTATATTGATTTTTACAATTTTAAAAGAAATTAAAATTAAAAGGCTTTATGGACCCTTAAAAGTATCATGGGCCTGAAGCCTCGTGCTTCCTGTGCCTACAGATTCCAGCCCTACTGTTGCAAACACCTGCCTGCTTGTCCTGACCATCTTCTAAGTCTCATCACAGGCCTTCCTCTTCCACAAAGCCCTGCTTGACTGCTTCAGCCTGTGGGAACTCCTTCAGTAGTTATTGTCTACTTGGTTCATTTGGCCATGATTTTATTTCACATTCTATAGCATTCAGCTTTTATGTAAGAGTCTTTCTGGATAGACCTTAGGTTGCTCAAGGTTGCTTTATACCTCTTCCTCTGCTTGGAGCTCAGCACCTTCAGTGATAGGTAGCATTTGTTGAGCAGCAGCCTCTTTCCAGGCCTGGACCGTTATATATGTGATATTATCCTCACTTCTTAGATAACAAAAATCAAGCACATGGTAAGAAAAGCAACGTGGTCGGGCCTTTCAGCTAGACTCCGAATGTCAATCTAAGTTTCTCTGCTTCTAAAGCCAACCATCTTTACACTGCCTCCACATGTGGGTGGTGGTGGTGGTAACGGTGATGACGAGAATGATAAATTAGGAGAATGGGGGGAAAAAAAAGGGAAAAGAAAATGACATAAAAGTCCAGCAGGCATTTATATTCTGTGTATTAGTGCAAATTTAAGGCAAATACTGTACTGCTTTGATGTCTTTTTTAGCTCACTTAAAATCTTTATTCTAAGCATTTTTTAATAAGAAGAGGTACCTATTTATCATAGTGACAACAATGGGACGGGTAGCCTACCCCTGGAGTAAAAGAATCCGTCATTTCAAATAGTGAGAGTTTTAACGTCACGTCTTCTTTTTAAATCAGAAAAAGAAAAGTAATTTTCTTCCAAGGACAATGTGCTCTAGCACTAATTCTTCCCTTAACACGTCGCAATCTTATTTTGTGTTTCAGACAATGTTGGGGGATCTCAAAGTTAGGCCCAATCACATCCACTGAGATAGAGACAGCTCTTGAACTGATTTGTTTGGACGCTGAGATGGGATGGGCTTTTTATGTTGTTGAAACAGCCAGGGAAATAGAAGTATAAGATCACATTAAAATATTTCATGCAGGGAAAACTAAGTAGTCCCCTAACTTAATTTTGCTCGTTCATTTTTTCAGCAAGCATTAAACCATAATCAAACCTTTACAGCTGGGAACATCTTGCAGCAATTAGAGGTTTACGTGTAACGACGGAGATCTTTGGGGAAAGAGATGCTATAAACACACCAGCCCATTCTCTCCTCTATAACCTGAAGTCCCCTTTGTTACAAGCATTTTGTAATATGCTTTTAATATTCTGAAATGAAACTTGTCGATAAAATAATTTAATTGTGCGTAGAGGTTTTTTTTTTAAACACTAATTATAATATGAAGAAAAAAAAGTAATATATAATAAAAAAATATAAAACACTTGGGCACAACTACACTGAAGTTGCCAGATGCTTGTGTTTCTAAATAGAATCACTTTGACTGTGATAATTACAAATACAGATTGACACAGGTGGATGAAATGGCAACTCGGATACCAAAATCTGTATTGCATAATCGGTTATTTTTGAGATGACAAATGACTCTTGATAAAGTTCCAGGCAAAGCAAAGACCTTTCTTACTATGATTTACCTGACAATTGCATTCCTGAAAATGTCTGTGCCTATTTAAAGTATGCAAAAATATTTTGTGTTGTATGCAACGTGAGGCTAGACTCGATGCCAAGAGAGTTATAACTAAGCTTTTCATTGACACAAATGTCTGAAGGGACATTCCAAACATGTGCAGTACTTGGGGCGATTTTCCATCATGCAAGATTTTCTTTCCCATTATAGAATATCTAGCATCCCTGGCCCTTTTACCATTTATTTAGGCCAGTAGTACCCATTAATCATTGGGACCAAATAAACTATCCCCATTAGCTTTTTAAAGCATCCCTCCTGGGGCAGTCTTGTCCTTGTTCAGAATATTGCTCTGGTCATAGTATCTGATTCAAGACTATGAAAAGTAGATGGGTAGATGTTTGAAAGGACTAATACATAAATAACAATGTTTACACCAAATATTTATTATCTACTTTTTTAAGGAGCCAAGACTGGCTCTGAGGGAGACCAATTAAAAATGGATCTTGTTCTCCATGTTTGTAGTCAAGGAGGGGACATACACCATTCATGGTCATTTTCAAAAAACAAGTATAAGTTACAGTGTGTTAGTGAGATATGGGTTGAAATAATCTACATGGTGCCATCTACTTTATTTGGAATTGGACTTAAAAAGACTTTTGAAAAAAACCTCAAGTCTAAGAATCATTAGATTCAGGTGCGTGAGCACGGTTGTTTCGACATGAGGCAAAACAGCACAAAATTGTTTTTAAACAGTGGATTTTTTCTTTTTCATTTAAGTACAAACTTTAATGGCTTTCAATATATTCACTGTGCAGTATATCCATAACCAAAATTTTTTTTTTAATTTTTTTTTTTTATAAATTTTTATTTATTTTTTGTTTATTCATTTTAGAGAGGAGAGGGAGAGACAGAGAGAAAGAGAGAGGAGAGACAGAGAGAGAGAAGGGGGGAGGAGCTAGAAGCATCAACTCCCATATGTGCCTTGACCAAGCAAGCCCAGGGTTTCTAACCAGCGACCTCAGGATTTCCAGGTCCATGCTTTATCCACTGCGCCACCACAGGTCAGGCCAAAATTAATTTTATAATACTTCCACAACGCCAGAAGGAAGCCGGGATTTTATTAGCCCTTATCTCCTAATCCTTACCATCATCATCCCTAGCACTACGCAACTACTAATCTACTTTCTGTCTTTATAGTTTTGTTTACTCTGAACATTTTATATAAGTGGAATCATGGTTGTCATAAGTGAACCTTTGTTACTTAATATAGTATTTTCAAAATTCATCCATGTTGTTTCACATATCCTTTCTTTCTTTTCTTTCTTTCTTTCTTTCTTTCTTTCTTTCTTTCTTTCTTTCTCTCTCTCTCTCTCTCTCTCTCTCTCTCTTTTTATTTTTTTAAATCAAATTTCATTGGAGTAACACTCAACATAATTATACAGATTTTTTAAAATTTAGAAATTAAATTTCATGGGGTGGGATTGATCAATAGGAGTACTTGGGTTTCAGGTGAACATCTCTGAACTGTTGATTGTGTTGTGTGCCCATTACCCAAAGTCAAATCATTTTTCATCATCGTATATTTGTCCCTCTTTACTCCCCATCCCTATACCCTCCTCCACCTCGTAACCACTTCACTTTTATCTTTGTCCATGAATCTCAGTTTTTTATCCCACCTATGTAGGGTATGTATTTGTTGAATAGTGATTTTCATACTTGGGGTATTTTAAAGTACTTTAAAGTGTTTTACAAGGTAATGAGTTAAACACTGGTGGTGAGAAACTATGTAAGCTAATGAAGAAAGCCATTATGCTCTTGACAGTACCTCAAATAGGACTGTGGAAATTAGAAGCTGTTTTATTGATATTGGCCAGGATTTAGGATTAATCCTTGCTTTTTTTCAAAATTGCCATGGAATCTTTACATTGCACTTGAATGGCCACAGTGTTTAAAGAGACTGTTTTCTGGACCGAAAACTCAAGCAAAAAGTTTTTGCATGTACATTGCATAAATAAAGCACATTTGGAGATAACAATAATCTCTCATAATGAATTTGGATAGTGATTTTTATGGACAAAGAAGTTGGGGGAAAAGAATCACCATGACCTTCCTTAGCTTTTGGAAGTAACCCCCTCAGAGGTTCTAAAATATTTAGATAAATGTGTTCCAATTTTGCCTTTGCTCTTCAGGGTTTTGGCCGCAACCAATGCAGAAGTGCCAACAATCTAATGAGAAAGCCCGTTCACGAACGGTTTCCATACCACTTTTAACAGATTTGCAGGGTCAGAACCTCTGAGTCACTATGCAGACTTTACAATAGCAAATGGAATAATTTCTCATGCCTTTGACTTTTTAAAAATTTTGTATAAAATTTCATCCAAATATAAGTGACAGTTTAACTGACAAGAGTAAAACAATTTGAAGTTTAACATTGATTTTAATATATTGCATCATCTATGAAGTTAATATAAAATTAAAAGTTAATACCATTGTTAGTATGCTTAAGAAATCTCTGATATAAGCCTATAATGAAATCTACAATTGAAACAGTAGGTGTTAAACTAATTTTTTAATAAAAGTTTTTAAAATTTTATTTACAATTTGCTGAAAACTATGTCACTGCCATTCACTCTTCATTCATTTGATAGAATTTGATTCAGTACCTAATGCCTCTAAATCAGGGATACTTGTTAAGAATGAAATTTTGTTAAAGACCCTGGAAATGGATATTTATTTAGTCCAGACACCAAAGGTAGCAATGGTGAGATTGTAGATGAGCCCTGGAATTTAAACTAATCTCCAAACCATCAGCTTTTAGTTATGAGCTCTTTCAATTTCTTACAGAGGTTTAATATGCCACAATTTGCACTGTGAGATTTGTTTTACTTCCAAACTTTTCAAGTCCATATAAATATATCAACCAAAATGCCTTTCAAGGGAAAGAAAGAAGAAACTGTTAAGTAGGTGTCTGATTTACTTGCTCCACTGAATGCAAAACAAACAAAACAATCTATTTTTTAATAAGTAAAAGGTACAAAAGTTTGACCTAACATGGGCTTGCCTTCTTCAGCTTAACCAAAAGTTGACTTGACATTAGGAATTAAGATTCTTGTTATGTTAGTACCAATGTGGGTTTGGGAAATTAAAGGTGGGTAAGGGGCAGATGCTTCCCAGATCTCACCATTTCAATGCAACCCTGAAACTTTCTAGGGGCGAGACCATGAGAAGATATAACTATTAGGAAAGTGTAAAGCCAAGAGCCGCCATTGAGGCCATTCACATGCAGGTTCGCATTGGATTCAGACAGATGGTAATGAAACAACAGAGCCAAGAACTGGTGGGTCATCATCTTTAATCCTAGCTCGCACCCAGCGGGCAAGTAAAAACACACACTGGGCTCCAAAACCCACTCACATTCAGGGCTCACAAAGCTACTGACTTATCCAAGTTTCCTAGAATCAAAGGTTTCTAGCTCACTAGCCTCATTCTTCTTTGTTCCCCATCTCCTTCTCTCTACACAAACTCTGCACAAATTGGCTTCTCTCTCAGCACTCCGCCATCTTGGCTGCCTCTCCTGGCCTCCTCCATGTGGCCTTTCACTGCTCTCCTCTCTAATGCTAATCTCAGGAACAGAGAAATCAAGCTTCCGATCTGCCCCACTTTATAGTGCAGAAGTCAAAACCTTTAATGCTATACAAAATAGGGAAGTCTCTAATACAAAGCCACTTATCTGAGGCATGATGGGATTATACCACCTCACATCAAAAAGGGTGGGAAAGGCTTAGTCCTAAAACCAAGCCCCAGGCTACAAGCATCTTGCCTGCCCACAGCCTGCCCCCAACACACATTAATATCACCTGGGCAATGGGCTTCCATGTGGGCAGCACCATCTTTAACAAAGTGAGCATAATATATTTTATCTGCCCAACAGAAAATAACAGATTTTTCAAGAACACAGGAAACATTTGAAAGGTGCATTTATTTTAGTGATGTTATGTATTTTTCAGTTATTGAGATTGTAATGATTACCCAAATTAAGGCAAAAAGTTTTGTATTATAATGTCAAGAATGGTTGATGTAAAGCCAGTAGCCAGGGCCACCATCACAGCCGCCTGGCCCATGCAGGTTCGCATTGGATTCGGACAGTCGGTAAAGAAACAACGGAGCCAAAAACTGGTGGGCCATCATCTTTAATTCTAGCTTGCACCCGGCGGGCAAGTAAAAACACATACTGGACTTCGAAACCTACTCACATTCAGTACTCACAAAGCTACTGACTTATCCGAGTTTCCTAGAATCAAAGGTTTCTAGCTCACCAGACTTATTCACCTCTGTTCCCCATCTCCTTCCTTCTCCCTGCACAAACTCTGCACAAACTGGCTTCTCACTCAACACTCCACCATCTTGGCTGCTTCTCCTGGCCTCCTCCATGTGGCCTCTCTCTGCTCTCTGCTCTCTAATGCTAATCTCAGGAACCGAGAGAGCAAGCTCCTGTTCTGCCCCCATTTTATAGTGTAGAAATCAAAACCTTTAATCCAATATACAAAAGAGGGAAGTCTCTAATACAAAGTCACTTATCTGAGGCATGATGGGATTGTACCACCCCACATCAAAAAGGGTGGGAAAGGCTTAGTCCTAAAACCAAGCATCAGGCTACAAGCATCTTGCCTGCCCACAGCCTGCCCCCAACACACATTAATATCACCTGGGCAACGGGCTTCCATGTGGGCAGCACCATCTTTAACAAAGTGAGCATAATATATTTTATCTGCCCAACACCTGAGTTTGGACATAACCCAGTTCTCATAATCTTACTTCTGCCATTACTCTGTCTTCTTGTTAGGTGTGGCACAAATCTGGCTAAACGCCATTGTATTCCCAATGCTTAGTGGCACTGAATATGAGTCCCTTAAATATGTTCTGAATAAATAAAAATGTTTAAAAAACAATTATTTTATTTTAGCTATGACTTCTGTCTTGTCCTCAGTATCTTCATTTGCACCATGAGTGGGGTGAGATAGCTCCTCTTTTTGTCCACATCCCATCTAGGAGAGTTTCTTAACTACTAGCCCTTGTTAAAAATACAGAGTTCAAGACATAACTGAATCAGTCTTTGGAGATGGAGCCTGGGCATTTGCCCTTTTCATGTTTTATATATGCTTCTTGTGTCCAGAAAATTTGTTCTAGAGATATAGAGCATCTTAAAATGTGTTTATAAGTAGGATCTTTGACCACACAAAGGCATTTACATACAAAGGTCAAGTGGGGAGTGGAGGTGATCATGTGGATAATTTGATTCTCTAATTCCTACTACTCTTACCTTTGAGATGTAGATATTTATAAAAGGGTTTTTTTTCTGCAGAGAATTTCTACCATTTTTGATGGAACTAGACAAAAATATAGTATTTCCAAATCTGGCTGGAAAGCTATAACTCAAATAAAGTAAACTCCACTTTTGCTTTCTTCATAAAAATGTAATTTTCAAGTTGTTAATCTTTCCATTTGCAGTTACACCGCTAAACCATGTTTTGAAATATTATTTGACAAATGCACAAAAAATTATTTAACTGACCAAATGAAAATATAGTTGGCTTTCTCAATATTCAAATAAATCAATCTCCTAAAATATTAGTTGACATCTACTTTTCTGGATGTGTTTTCTTTTATAAAAGTGTAATTTTAAAAGTCCTAAATTTAAGAGTTAGCTTTCTGAAATCTTAAACATAAATAAAAGTTGTCATTTTAAAGAATTCTTTATACTTACACTTTTACTCAAATTCCTACTAATCATAGAAAGCACCAATGAAATGTGATTAAACAAACAACTGTTAGTCCTTTCGTTGACATTCCCAAAGGCCAAAATTAACAGCTGGTTTTAGGATGCTCAATTGCTCCTTTGTCTTCCAAACTTCATATTCCTGATGAAGTGTAGATTGATATGACTCAAGAGGAGCCAAGGCAAAGATATTTGGTTTATGTATCTGAACTGCAGTCAAATTCAAATAGGTAGGCTGTTAAGGTGACCCAAGAGCCAGATTTTCAGACATCATTGAGGCACAACTCGTGCTGGGTTCCTGTAAGGCCAGGAGCCACCATCGTGGCCATTCACATGCAGGTTCGCATTGGATTCGGACAGTCGGTAAAGAAACCATGGAGCCAAAAACTGATGGGCCATAGCCTTTAATCCTACCTTGCACCCGGCGGGCAAGTAAAAATACACACTGGGCTCCAAAACCCAGTCACACTCAGTGCTCACAAAGCCACTGACTTATCCGAGTTTCCTAGAATCAAAGGTTTCTAGCTCACCAGACTTATTCTCCTCAGTTCCCCATCTCCTTCCTTATCCCAAATACAAACTCTACACAAACTGGCATCTCATTCAGCACTCCACCATCTTGGCTGCTTCTCCTGGCCTCCTCCACGTGGCCTCCTCCCACTGCTGGCTCTACTCTCTCCTCTGCTGAAAATCCCAGGAACCAAGAATCTAAACTCTGTTCTGCCCCCACTTTATATTGTAGCTTCACAACCTCTAATCCAATATACAAAACAGGGAAGTCTCTAATACAAAGTCACCCTCTGAGGCATGATTGGATTGTACCACCCTACATCAAAAAGGGTGGGAAAGGCTTAATCCCAAAACCAAGCCCCAGGCTACAAGGATTCTCAACACACCTTATATCACCTGGGCGATGGCCTCACGTGGGCAGCGGAGCCATCTTTAACAAAGTGAGCATAATACATTTTATCTGCCCAACAGTTCCCTCTTATTGGGGCAAGTTATCCAAACCAAACACAGTCTGTTGTTTCCAGTTTTTTTTTTTTCCATCAGTGTGCGTGGTTTCCAACTGCAGAAATAGAGAGACAATTTGCTTGACTTCATGTCAGATGTCAGGCCTGCTGACCTTCAAGGAAAGCTGAGCTTGACAATAGTGAACACTGGCCAGAGAATGCAAGTCTGTGGTCTGGTCTAAAATATTTGCTCCTCTGCCAGAGAAATACAGATGGATGTGAAATAAGAACATTCTAAAGGTTTACATTTAATCAGTATGCTTCAAAGAACACATTATACTGAAACTTATTTTTTTTCTTTAATTCAGAGCTATCATGTATTAGGTTGTAAATGCAGAGTAATAAGCTGATTGAGACAATATGGTGTCTTTCACCGTATTTTAAAATTCACTGTTTATTTCTGGGGCATATTGTTGCATAAAAAAGCAAAGTGCCAAAAAGGATCTATAGTATAATTTTAAAAAGGGAGGGGGGGATTTGAAAAAATACACATGTGTTTCTTCATTTTCTCAGAAGAAAAACAGAAAAGGTAAAACAGAGACTAAAGAGACTGGTTACCTAACGGGGTACATCAGAAAGAGATGGAAAGAATGGGGAATTTCCTTTTCTGTGACCAAAACATTTTTAGTTTGATGTAGTCCCATTTGTTTATTTTTCCTTTTGTTTCCCTTGCCCGAGGTGACAGACCAGAAAAAATACTGCTGTAAGAAACGTCTGAAATTTTATTGCTTGTGTTTCCTTCTAGGGTTTGTATGTTTTTGAGTCTAACATTTAAATCTTTAATCCACTATGAGTTTATTCTTGGGTATGGCGTAAGAAGGTGGTCTAATTTCATTTTTTTTTTTTTTTGCATGTATCTGTTTTCACAGCCGTGCTATATCACAATTGAGCTGTTTTATACTAAATACAGTTTTTTCACTGCACCCCAAATTGGGGGTTCCTGCTGGCATTGAAATGGTGCCAACAACCATCAGTTGACAATTTTTGAACTTCATAAAAATAAAATTATATCTTCCATGATTTGATTTTTTCATTCAACTTTGTTTCTAAAAATTATTTATATCTTCATGTGTGTTTCCCCATTGTATTACAATCAATGAATGAACCTACTGTTCTCTGGACCAAAAAAAAAAAAAAAAAGAGGGGGAATTGGAACAGGTTAGCAGGAATGAGGAGGGCATGGAGTTTATATTTTAGAGTTGTCTCTCTTAGAACCATAGTCATATTTCTTTGCATACCCAAATATTATAAAGAATATATATGAAATATTACTTTTAAAATTATTTTTATCAACATGTAAACATAAGAAATAATTGAAACTAACCAGGAGGTGAGGGACTCCCAAAATGGAACAGATACTTACAGATGATTGGATTGTAATGCAAATGACAGCATTATCACACTGATGGGATGGGGAAGAAAAGAACTAACCTAAGGCACTTTGGAAAACCCTATCTTGATAGGATAGTGTAAGGCTAAAGACCCAGACTACTATACATGCATGAATTCTGTAAAATTGTCAGTAGGTATGTTTGTCAAAAGTATATGGCTCGGCAAGTCTGAGATAATTTCATGGGTCATTGCAAATTGAATAAATAGGTAAATACATGATAGATATTAAGAATTTGGTTTTTCTCTGTTGAATAAAGAATTCTTTTTAAAACTTTTCTTGTGAAGCCTTTTAAAACTTTTATTTATTTATTCATTTTAGAGAGTGGAGAGAGATACAGAGACACAGAGAGAGGGGGAGAGAAAGAGAGAGAGAAAGAGAGAGAGAGAGAAGTGGGGGAGGAGCAGGAAGCATCAGCTCCCATATGTGCCTTGACCAGGCAAGCCAGAGGTTTTGAACCGACGATCTCAGTGTTCCAGATCAATGCTTTATCCACTGTGCCACCACATGTCCAACCAGATAAAGAAATTAAAAATAAGAAAAGGAGAAAGGCTGAAGTGAATTCTAAAGTGTTCATTAGAATCTGAAGAATCAGCATAACCTCATGGTTTCTAATATATAAAAAGATAGATATAAAACCGTAGATGTATATACATGTGTTGCTCAAAACACATAGTTCTGTCTGCTAAGAGGGCATCACAGTAGTAATATACATGTAGCACCCAGATCTTAGTTTCTAAACATCACTCTGCAATGAAATGAACCAAGGCTCTGCGTTATTGATGCAACTCTTAGGTAAGTATGAAGTGGAAAAAGGTTTAAAATAAAGCATAATGTAATCAGTAAAAATTGTTTTAAAGGTAACTTTTAACTGTATTTTTAAAAAAAAATTTTTAGGATCTTATACAGTCTAGACTTTCTAGATGTCTGCAAAGATTTACACCATCTGGCCCATTCTTACCTTCTCATATCATCTCTAATTCTGTGCCACCCACATTGATTTTCTTTCTGTTCCTTGAGCATGCCAAATGAATTCCATCTCTCTCTCTCTCTCTCTCTCTCTCTTTCTCTCGCACTTGCTCTTCCCCTGATCTTGTCAAAATTGGCTGCTTCTCGTTGTTTAGCTCTAGTATTAGTCAGCTTTTGCCAGATTATATTCTCACAAAAATAAAGTCCTATTTCTTGCATATGTTGCTTGACTGATCCATAAACTGAATTAGCTGTAGATCTGCTCCCCAGATCTTCTTTATCCTGAGATTCAGGAAGAAAGAGCAAATCCAGTCTGGAATATGCCAAACTCATGGCAGAAGGAAGAGAATAGCAAGCAGATGAAATCAAATACCAGTTCTCAGAGCTTCTCTGTGGAGCTGGCACACTGTTGCTTGTGCTCACATTTCATTGGTCAAAGCATATCAGATGACCAAGCTTGATTAGCATAGTAGAGAATGAAACTATCCCTACCCAAGACTGTGCAAGTCAAATGATGGGGATGTATAATCTTCTTACAAGGAAGAGGAAGGAAATTTGGAAGCAATTATATAACCTATCACAAGACTAAGCTCACGTGAAACCATCTGCAAGGCACTTTTTGTAATAATGCAGCTTGAGTCGTCCTTCTTCCCTTGATTACTGAATATTCTATTCTATTATTTTATTTTCTTATCACTTTCTGAAATTATCTTACTTTGGTAAAGTTTGCTTTTATTATTGGTCTCTTCCCACTAGAATGTTATTTTCTGGAGCAGGAAATTTGTATAAATTGCTCATAGCTCTGTCTGACTGTGCCTGGCCTTTAGTTATGTATTGGATAAATATTTATTGGGAAAAAGGAAGCCACAGCCTGGAGTGCCTTTATTTCTATGTCTTTACATAATCTATCATACACAATGTCTCACTAATAGTAGGCACTGATAAGTGTATTTTAAATAAATAAATGGATGCATATTTATATTGAATAATTTTTTTTTTAATTGAGAGGTGGGGAGGCAGAGACAGATTCCTGCATGCGCCCTGACCAGGATCCACTGGGCAAGCCTGCTACCAGGTGATGCTCTGCCTGTCTGGGCCACTGCTCCATTGCTTGGCAACTGAGCTATTTTAGCACCTAAGGCAAGGCCATGGAGCCATCCTCAGCACTGTGGGCCAACTTTGCTCAAACCATTCAAGCCATGGCTGCAGGAGGGGAAGAGGGTGGGAGGGAGTGGTAGAAAGCAGATAGTTGCTTCTCCAGTGCGCCCTAACCAGGAATCGAACCCAGGACTTCCACACGCAAGGCCGACACTCTACCGCTGAGCCAACTGGTCAGGGCTGGATTGAGTAAAATTAAAAATGAAAAAAATATATATATTTATTCATGGCTATGACCACAATTAAGAGGATAACAATTTTCCTATTAAGAAAAGACATTTTTAGGCATTGAATTTTTTCCAAGCACACTTGGAAAAGGTAGATAAGATTTAATTTTTCTCAGGTAGTTTCAACTAAGCTCACTTACGAATACACCATTTGAAGATTTAGTTTGGCAAATGCAGTGCAGGTCTGCAGAACGGACAAATGAGCAATTTGTCTTGGAAGTGAAACGGCAGCAGGGTGGGGCGTCTGAGGGGCTGAAGCGGATGAAACAACTCGCACAGACAAGCTGCGGTTTCGGGATTTCGATATTTCGAGGGCTTTTTAATTTCTTCTACTGGTAGGGGTTACTTTTGGTAGCTCATTTTAATAAAATGATACTTCTCTGCCAAATTCCCTGTTCATCTTGCCTTTCCCCAATATCTGTGAAAGTTTCACATCACTCCCCTGTTTGAGTTCTCACTTCCCCTGAAAATGGACTGAATTATGTTCTAGTTTCTCTCAATGAACATGACCCCACAACAGCTGTTTGTTTAGAGAGGACTGTTTGTAGGCCCGAAATATTCACAGACCCACTCAGATTTAGACTTACAGATAGATGGAATTGGTACTATAATCACAGAAACCTTGGCTAAACTTTGCTTTCTCTGATCATACATTTCCATTATTAATAGCTCATTTTTGTGAGCTATTTGAACTAGATGCTTTGAACTAGATGACCTAAGATATGAAGGTTGCTTTCAATCATGATTATCTTACTATGAAAAATATTTTGACAAGCCCTGGCAGGTTGGCTCAGTGGTAGAGCGTCTGCCTGGCGTGCAGAAGTCCCGGGTTCGATTCCCGGCCAGGGCACACAGGAGAAGCGCCCATCTGCTTCTCCACCCCTCCCCCTCTCCTTCCTCTCTGTCTCTCTCTTCCCCTCCCACAGCGAGGCTCCATTGGAGCAAAGATGGCCCGGGCGCTGGGGATGGCTCCTTGGCCTCTGCCCCAGGCGCTAGAGTGGCTCTGGTCACAACAGAGCGACGCCCCAGAGGGACAGAACATCACCCCCTGGTGGGCAGAGTGTGCCCCGTGGTGGGCGTGCCGGGTGGATCCCGGTTGGGCTAATGCGGGAGTCTGTCTGACTGTCTCTCCCCGTATCCAGCTTCAGAAAAATAGGAAAAAAAAAAAAGAAAATTTTGATATTTTTTTCTAAAAGAAGGTTTAATTGGGTTCCAGGGAAAAGTGCTAGAGAGGGATGTCATTCTTGGCAAGGGGGACACGGGAAAAATAGAATTATAATGCTGAAAGTTTCATGGACACAAACCTTTTTTTTGCAAGTTTACCTTGAAATGGCTTTGTTTTTAGAATGAATTACCCAACACTGTAGCCATAAACCTGCAACCTGTTATTGCATGGACTTAATGAAGATGTGGTCTGCAATGAACCCTGTTCAAGAAGGTCCAGCTGTGAGAAGTTGTCAATGGATCTCTTATTCCAGTGGTCCTTCAGGGCCATGCTTTCAAAGTATAGATACCATTAGAGCGAGTTTCTAGAGTATTTACTTCTTTTCAATCTTTCTCACATACAGAGTTTAATGATTCCAGATTATAAACAATATTTGCAATGGTACTAATGAATCGTAAATCTTTGTAATGAGGTATTCTGGGATTAAATCTTGAGTCTGCCATTTGTCAGCTATGTATCATTGGGCAAGATACTTAATGTTTTCAAACCTCAATTTTTTCATTTGGAAAATGAATGTATTAATGGTACCTATCCCAGAGCATGTTGTAAAGATTAAATGAAAACATTTTTGTATGCTGTCAACATGTCATCAGTTATAGGTCACAAAAAATCCATCTCCAACCAACTCAAACATAAAGAGATATTTATTGGTTCATGCAATAAGGAATTGGAAGTGCAAAACTGGCTTCAGGCATGGTTGGATGGAGACATTCAATGAATGTATTTCAAGTCTGCCTCTTCTTCTCCAACTGTTGGCTCTGCGTTTCTTTGGTTTGGCTTTATTCTCAAGCAGTCTCTCTCTGTGTGTTGGCAACGATGAGCACAAACAGCACGCTCCACACTTACATTTTACAGCTTAGCTACTACAGTGAAAAAGTGTATTTTTTCCCCATGGTTCTAGCAAAATTCTTAAAGCTGAATCTCACTTCTGGGTCCCGAGTCATGCACTCTAGACTGAGGGCAGGAGAAGATATTCTCAGATTGGCCTGACCTGGCACCAATTAGTTATATCTACCCTAAACAAAACAACACAGACAAAGAAGTGGGTGAGGAATGCCTCTCTCAAACAAACGGAGGGGGCACCACGACAAGAAAAAATGGAGGGTATACAAAGCAACGATGTCTACTACAGCATTTAAGGTTCAACACAGTGTCTGACACAGGTCAAATCATCCATGACTGTTTGCTGTTATTAATGTCATCAGTTCCCTGGGGGGAAAAAAAAAATATAGGTGATAACCTTAGGCAGAGAACTCCAGGAGAGAATTTGGATGACTAAAATTTAAACAAGGATGTGAACTCTGAGAATATGACCAATTCTTCTTGAACTTTCTATTCCCACTAACTGGCACAGTAACTGGCACATAACAGGTGTTTAGAAATGCTTGTCCAGTGAATGAATACACACCAGGAATCATGCGATGCACTTCCCATCCAGCAGCCATTATAATAGCAACACAACCAAGCTGTTTCTTGGTCTGTTGTCCCAGGAGTCTTTCAACAGGCTCATTGTTAAGGTGCTTTAAACTTGAAAGTGTTGTGAATTATGAATCACTTCAGGTTCTCGTTAAAATGCAGATTCTGGTTCAGGGAGTTGAGGTAGGGCTTGAGATTTTGCGTTTCTAACAAGCTCCCGTGTACTTCCATAATGCTGGTCTGCAGACCACCATCCAAATGTCTCGGTTTTGAAGTTTTAAACTATTTCCAAGCAGGAGTTGACATAAAGTTTTTCTCAAGGGTCATTCACTTCCTCTGTTCAGTAGAGAACCCACTCTAGGGTGTTGTTGTAGCATGTCATTTCTTTCATGAGCAAGGAGGCAAAAAGGAGAGAACAGAGAATTTATTCTAAGGGTGTCCTGTCCTAATAAAAACAGAAACAGAGAAAACAAGGTGAAATGTGAAAACAGAAAAACAATGTAGAATGCACTTTTTTTTTTTTTTTTTTTTTGTATTTTTCTGAAGCTGGAAACTGGGAGAGACAGTCAGACAGACTCCCACATGCGCCCGACCGGGATCCACCCGGCACGCCCACCAGGGGCAACGCTCTGCCCACCAGGGGGCGATGCTCTGCCCCTCCTGGGCGTCGCTCTGCCGCGACCAGAGCCACTCTAGTGCCTGGGGCAGAGGCCAAGGAGCCATCCCCAGCGCCTGGGCCATCTTTGCTCCAATGGAGCCTTGGCTGCGGGAGGGGAAGAGAGAGACAGAGAGGAAGGGGGGGCTGGAGAAGCAAATGGGTGCTTCTCCTATGTGCCCTGGCCGGGAATCGAACCCAGGTCCCCCGCACGCCAGGCCGACGCTTTACCGCTGAGCCAAGCGGCCAGGGCCAGAATGCGCTTTTGAAGAGGTTAATGAATCAGTTTCCATCATTTACAATTGTTCATTTATTAAGCAAATCGCTATTTTTCATTGGACATGAACTCTGAACAAGGTTATTGAGCTTTACATCTAAGATTTCACTTAATCACGCAGCTCTCCTGTGGTATTGTAGCGTCTCTAGTTCAAAGATGAGGAAAATCATTCTCAGACTAAAGCCAGCCAGGTATGCAATGGGCTTATGCAATGATTTGTACTTCAGTCTCTTTCTTAATCTCTATATTTTAATCTATCCTAAAATACAATAAGAATGTTAGAGAATGCGCTCATGGCTATTATTAATATCAAGCATCATGATTCTTAATCTTTTACTTATTTCCTTCAGCACTTTATAGTGTGCAAAGCACTTTAGCATTTATTGCTTTATCTGATTTGGCGACTCCAAGTTAAAAGCTGGCCTTCTGAAATAAAATACTGAAGCTACTTCGCATTGGTTTAAAAGTGCATGCTTAAGAGCAAGAATAGGGAATCCGTCCAACACAGAGGAGGATTGGTTTCATCATCCTCTTGGCAGGCTTAGGTCCTGTGGCACAGTCTGTGGGCATCGGTGGGAACAAGACCTGGGTTTGATTCTTGGTTCAACCATTGTCAGCCAACTGCGTGACCACAGAAAAGTGACTTACCTTTGTTCTGCCTGTTTATTTTTTTCAAATGTAAGATGTGGGAGATAATTACAAAAGTCTTTATATCAGAAGATTGTGTGAAAATTAATTATGCAAGTGAGGAGCAGAGCTCAATGCCTGCACTTAGCAATGAAATTATATGTGTGTATGTGTGTATATATATATGTGTGTTTGTGTGTGTGTGTGTGTACTGCTCACAAAAATTAGAGGATATTTCAAAGTGAATATGAAGTGACAAATACCTCTAATTTTTGTGAGCAGTATATATATATATATATATATATATATGTAAGAGGGTCGGAATAGACCAAATATGTCTTATTAAAGGTTAATATTATGTACTATTTATTTTCTCTTTTGGCTATAGATTTCACTTTAATGCACTCATTATCAGCCTCAATCTTCTCTCCATCAACCCCAGTTTTAGGATTTTGAGTTGTTGGCTCCACACCTGAGATACATAATTGCTTCCTTCTGTTCAGGCAGCTGTAAGAAGTTCCCATGAAAATAGTCTCCTTCCTCTCTCTGCCTCCGTGACATTGAACATACATTTTCCCTCCTCAGCAATTACATGGAGGTTATGTAACCTACTTGTTGACCTGGAGTAACATATCTAGACTAATAAAATTTTACCATTGACAGAGAGGTAAAATTTATAGGTGATGTGGGTGAATGAGTCAGAAAAGCGTATTTGCAAATGCAACACAGCTAAGCAGAAAGATTTGAATAGATCTACACAAAGGAATCCAGAGATAACGGTTATACTACAGCACAACTGGCTTCTCCAAAGCATGTCCAGAGCAATGGTCTTGCCCACTGGAGCTAGTGGCTGATATGGAAGTTTCTGTCTAGATGTGAGTATGCAAAGTGCAGCCACTCTGAGGAGCTACTAAAATAACCTTCTACCTGCAACTCCCTTTCAAAGACAGAAGGGCTATAAATCCATCATTCTCTTCCATCTCGATTTTGAAATTCCTCCACCATGTACTTTCAAAAAGGGGTAGGAGATGAACACATAACCAGTAAAACTTTCATTTCTCTAGGGACCCTGCTTTAGGTCTAAGCATGCTGAATTGTTGATTATTCTTTTGTCTGACAGTTTAATTCCCAGTCATGTTGGAGGCCTTCTCGAGTGTGTGTCTCGTCCCTCATACCTGTCTTTCAGGTGGGAATGTGAGAAAGGCTTCTACCGAATTCTAGGCTTCATACATTACAACAATTTAACCACTTAATTCTTCCTTTATAGTAATAAAATAAATTTATTATTTACTTGATGATAAAAGTAAAACTTCTTTATTGTAGAAAATATAGATATGATATAAAGAAAAACATAACTACCATTGGAGATCCTACCCCTCATAAATAACCACCTTAACATTTGCTGTGTAGTTTCCTCATCTATATTTGTGTGTCTGTGTACATATTTTTAAATTATTTTGGGAACAGAGTATATAAATCATTTTAAATACTGTTTTTTGCATCTAGTTTTATATAAAGAGCGTGTTTCAACACTACCGTCTTGAAAATTAAAATATTTTTTTCTTTATTTGTATCTTTTGATCCCTTTTCTGATTTAAAAATATTTTTGATAAATATGTGAGAATTTTAATATAAAAATATTCCATAATTTATATAATTCCTCTATTATTATATGTTCAGTACAGTTCATGTTTTTCATATTTATAGATCTGAGGTTGGCAAAAGTTTTCTAGAGAGGGCTAACTGGGAAACAATCTCAACTCTGGGCATCATAAGTTCTCCGCAGGAACCACTCAGTGCTGCTGATGCAGAAACAGCCATAGGAAATACGTAAATAAAGAGCAGTGCTGTGTTCCAATAAAAGTGTATTTAAAAGACAGGGGGCCGGTGGGATTTGACCTGTGGGCTCTAGTTTGCCAAACTTTGAAATAAATGATGCTGAGATAATCATTCTTGCATATGACATTAATAATTATTTCTATAGAATAAATTCTTAGAAATGTAATTGTGGGTAAAAAGGGATGAACATTGTAAATCATCTTGATATACTTTATTAAATTTCTCTCCCAAAATATTGCAAAAATTATACTTTAATTAGTTGAGAATAAAAGTCCTGCTTTCTCTAAGCATCCACCAAGACAGGCTACAATCATTTAAAAATTTTTGATAGATACTAATTTAGTGATCTCACTTTTTTGATTTATTATTTTAATTACTATGTTTAAAAAATATCTAAATAGTTATTGGATATTTATATATAGATAGATAGATAGATAGATAGATAGATAGATAGATAGATAGATAGATTTTTTTTTTTTTTTTTTCTGACGCTGGAAACGGGGAGAGACAGTCAGACAGACTCCCGCATGCGCCTGACCGGGATCCACCCGGCACGCCCACCAGGGGGCGACGCTCTGCCCACCAGGGGGCGATGCTCTGCCCCTCTGGGGCATCGCTTTGTTGCGACCAGAGCCACTCTAGTGCCTGAGGCAGAGGCCAAGGAGCCATCCCCAGCGCCCGGGCCATCTTTGCTCCAGTGGAGCCTTGGCTGCGGGAGGAGAAGAGAGAGACAGAGAGGAAGGAGAGGGGGAGGGGTGGAGAAGCAGATGGGCACTTCTCTTGTGTGCCCTTGCCAGGAATCGAACCCGGGACTTCTGCACGCCAGGCCGACGCTCTACCACTGAGCCAAACGGCCAGGGCTATATCTATATTTTTGTGTTCAAAATGTTTCGTGCCATATGAAAGAATTTTATTGCACGTCATTTGATTTTTTTCTTAAAATTGAACATTAAAATCCACTATAACACCAAATGTAAGAGAGACACATCCATAATTTGAACATAACTTGGTAATATTAATATGCATAAGTTATTAAGATAAAAATCAAGCTTTAATTCAGTAGTTTAATACAATAAAAGTTTATTTCTCACTCATGACCTGGAGTAACATATCTAGACTAATAAAGTTTACCATTGACAGATAGGTAAAATTTATAGGTGATGTGGGTGAACAAATTAGAAAAGCATATTTGCAAATGCAACACAGCTAAGCAGAAAGATTTGAATGGATCTACACAAAGGAATCCAAAGAGATAACAGTTATACTGCAGCACAACTGGCTTCTCCAGCAGGTCTTTGGTGCTGCTCTATGGAGTTATCCAAGGATGGTCACAAAGCTGTGCCATCCCCAGGCATTGTTTTCCTGCACGTTGAAATTCACCTCGCACTTGGGAGACCACAAGGTGAAGAAGATGGACCTTCTCTTAATTGTTGAGCCTGAAAGTGACATAGTACCTCATGTT
Organism: Saccopteryx leptura; assembly: GCF_036850995.1. Lineage (NCBI taxonomy): Eukaryota > Metazoa > Chordata > Mammalia > Chiroptera > Emballonuridae > Saccopteryx > Saccopteryx leptura. The sequence goes on along the minus strand of NC_089503.1, from coordinate 31,239,878 downwards.
CCACTCGTGATAGCATCCCATGGCCTCACCCAGGAAGGAAACGGAAATGCAGGTTGGCCCTCTACCGAGAAGGAGGAAATGGTTTGGGGGAGCGTTTAGCCAATCTCAACACATAATGAAAATTTAAACTTAAGATTCCAGGACTTTTTTTTTAGTACTTTTAATGTTTATGGTGAAGACTAGTACTCTTTTACAGAAACTGTTGGCTAATGAATACACATATAAAATGTATATTTTTACAGGAAAAAACAGAGAACTGGTGATAAGCTATATACTTTGGTTTTTGGTTTCTTACCCTAAAAATAATAAAATGTATCTTTGTATTTTTAACTGGTCCCATGCTGTTACAATAGAATGCAAAATTTGAAGAAATTTTCTTAATTTTTTTCAAGAATAAGAGGATTTAACCATTGGCTTACCTCATTGAGTGCAGCCAAATAGAAAATCAGATGGTTAAATAGCAACAAGAGGAGCATTTTGAAGAGAAAATTTGAATACAGTTTGTCAAAACAATTTCTGCAGTTAATCACCATTGAATAAAAAATAATATCACACGTGACATGCTAATACAATCTTCCTAACAATGAAGTCAGAAAAATGGAAGCATGAAAGAGGAGATCATAAAAATGAGACTAAGAGACATGGACAAGAGTGTGGTAGTTACGGGGGTGGGGGGGAGGGAGGGCGCAGGAGGGAAGGAGGGAGAGAGGAAGGGGGAGGGGGAGGGGCACAAAGAAAACTAGATAGAGGGTGACGGAGGACAATCTGACTTTGGGTGATGGGTATGCAACATAACTGAATGACAAGATAACCTGGACATGTTTTCTTTTAATATATGTACCCTGATTTATTGATGTCACCCCATTAACATTAATAAAAATTTATTTAAAAAAAAATAAATAAAAGAAAAATAAAAGAAAAAGAAAGAGGAGATCATTAAAGATGTACGTAACAAGATCAAAATAGGAACACCTTACTCTTTTTTCTTAGATAAATGAGATTTGCCAGTGGAAATCGTCTGCTTGTTTCTTTGATGCTTGTGTATGGTCTTCTCCTTGAGAAAGCTCCAAAGCATCGGTCACTGGATTCCTTCTCGTTTTAGGATGTTTATCCTCATGTAGGATAGCCCGGCCAGAGGAGCGCAGGGAAGTGAGGAAGCTGCTCCATGCAGGCAGTTTAGACTAGAAATTCCAAAAGAATAGATTAACATTGTCTGCCTCTAAACTCTTCAAAGAAGACCATAATTGTGCCTTTTATATCTTACCCCGTGCTTCCACGGCGGAATTCCTCAACTCCCAGGAGGGACCTCATAGAGATGCTGTGCTGTTTGATTTGGCACCATTCACAAACCTTGGCAGATGATCAAATAGAGGGCACCGAAGTGCAGGAAAAGTCTTAAGAAACTGTCTTTGCTGTTGTCATGACTGCTTTCATGAATTGAAATCTCAATGGTAAGCAAAAAGAAGCCATAGATATTAACCGAGCATGCGTAATTCCAATTTAAATGTTTATTAGCACACCTTGATGCAAATTTACAGCTTTAGGTGCTTTCTCTTGAGTTGCATTTGTCTCGACATTTAAATAAACTTACTTTCTTAAAATATTTAAGTAGCTTGCCCCAGAACTCTTGGATTAAGTGTAGAAATGATGAATGGGTAAGTCTTGGCTTTGAACTCAAAAGATCTGGTTCCAGTATTATCAGTTTTTAGCTGTGTAACCTTGGGCAAGTTGCTGAACTCCTCCGAGATTTGGTCCATGTGCTCATAATATAATTACTTCCCTGAATATTCGTCATATTTCTGTTAGAAGAAAATGTTTAAGATCAGGTAAATATACCATATAGAAAATGTTTGGTAAAATATAAAGAGTAACACTGTTGTGAGAAATTATTAATATAATTAACTAGAACTTTGCAAAAATGTTGGAAGACATATTTTAAGGAACAGATATTTCAAGCATCCTATTTTTATGTTGAAAGAACATAATCCAAAAGGAAACCTACTAGACTGTTTCTGAATTTAAAATAGAAGTGTAGAGAAAGCCTGTTAAAAAGGGAAGAATGAAAGGAAGGAGGAAGGAAGAAAGAAAAGAAGGAAGGGAGGAAAGAAAGAAAGAAGAAAATTGACCCAAAATTATGCTACCTATGGAAATGATTACCAAATACTGGAAATTCTAAGCCAGGAAATACTTAAAAGTAGATTAATTATATATTTGGGGATTTTTTGAAATGGATTTGGTGATCCTGATTTCTCTGTCTTTTTCTTTCTTTCTTTCTTTCTTTCTTTCTTTCTTTCTTTCTTTCTTTCTTTCTTTCTTTCTTTCTCTCTCTCTCTCTCTCTCTCTCTCCCTCTTTCTTTCTTTCTTTCTTTCTTTCTTTCTCTCTCTCTCTCTCTCTCTTTTATTCATAAAAAGTAAACTCTTTTGGTTGTGTTCCCTAATTTACTCTAAGGGCACAGCGTCACAAATATTATGAAAATATTTGTGGAATAAGTGTGTTGATAATTTAATCAATTTATTAACTCAATTTTTTCTGCTATCCATTGTGTTAGTTTTTAAAGGTGAAAGAATTTATTGATAGCTTCTGCTCTTTAGGAGCTTCTAGACTAGTGAGAAAAATAGGTACATAAACACATAATAATATACAATAATGAGTCCTATCATCTTGCACTTACTAATTTTTTGGAAAATAGTTACAAATAATAATAAATAAATTATAAATATTATATGATAGTATTTAAGTATAATTTAAATGAAACATAAAATATTTATATATAAGTACATTAAAATATAGTGATAAAATAAAAATAATCACAAATGTGAGTTTAAGCTGCTTCATAGTTTTTATTTAAATTCTTTAAAAATTTCTTTGATGCTCAGAGTTATGACATTACTTATACAGAGAGAGTACTTTGACAGTTACCCAAGCTTTTTCTCCCTTGTCCCTTTCCTCATAAGTACCTAAGTATTATCATAATTTAGTCTATATTTTTCCAAAGACTTTGCATGTATGTATACACACACACACACACATAAACACACGACACGTTATTATTTTTCAAGTGTATGCTATTAAAACAAATGCGTATACATTCTTCTGAGATTTTATCACAACAACATGTCCTGAAAATCTTTCCTTATTAGTCCATTTAATCTACCTCATTCTTTTAAGATGTTGTGGTAGTGACAATGACAAGGTTACTAGTCGTATACGGCACCATGTAGTTCTGCAGCAAACAGCCTGCACAGCTTACAAAATGTAACAATACCATCACTCATTTAGTTGTTCCTCTATTGATGGACACATAGGTTTGTTTCCAGTTTATCAGTATTACCAACAGTGCTGCAATGGATATCTTTATACAACCCGTAGTTGCTAACATGTCCAGATGAGTCTAATGAAATCATTTATCCTATTTCAAATCCTAAATTCGGCATCAGAAATTCCTTTCTGAATTCTTGTGTGTTGTGTGTATACTGAACAGCAGAAATATTAAAAACAAAGTAAGCTTCTTGAGAAATTGAGAGGGGCAAATGACCCTTTTCTCCTCTTGAAACCCAGAAGTGCTGAAAGAGTGAAGCCTTCTCCTCTTATTTCACAGGGTAGCATTCACAGAAATTAAACTTTTCTGAGTATCTTCTGGCTTTACCCCCGACTGGATTTAGCTGTGGGAATCTGAGGATGTAATATGTATGTACTGTTTGAAGCAAGCTAAAGTTTTATGTGTCTTTGAATGGCAGCATTTCTTTTCCGCAAAAGATAACTTTATGACAAGTCACATTTATATTGCACTGCTTTGACATTATGCTCTTACGGATTCATACAGCTTGCTGCATTCAGCAGAGATAGATGTTTCTTCCCCCATAACGCCTTTGATCTTTTCTCTGTACAGAGTACTTCAGAATATTGAAGGCTGATGGTCTGGGGCACAGCCACTTGTAGACATGTAGGCGCTCCTGAAGAGCTAAGTATTGCTCAGGTAATGGTATAAGGACCAGCTTTTTTTTTTGGTGCCAAAGATAGCCTTCAGCACAGACCTCTTAAGGTATCATGGACTGATGCAATTGACTTCATGAAATTTTCAAATGTTAGAAATGGCAACTTTACAGGGAAGAGAATGGACAAGAGCCTCCTTGTTGTCATTCGGATGTGACTAGTGGTATTGATTGTGGCCTTCGGCTGGATCTTGAGCTAAGTATAGCAGAAGTCCAAGTACCCTGACCTCTAGTAGGGTGTTCACTCCATCACGGAACGAGTGGGCTGGAAAAAGAGCAGTAGAAGCCACTCCCCAGGCATGAGGCTCGAAGGCTGCCTCCTAAGAAAGGGCATGACAACCCGTAGATTTTGGGTTTTTTTCCCCAAGATGTTTTGTAGAGGATTCTAAGGCGGTAAGGAAGTCTTCTCACAGTGGCATTGTGAGACCTGCTGGGAATGGGCCCTGAGCCAGGGCAGTCATCCTGACTGACTCGGCAGATGGAAGCTCTCATTCCTGACTTTACATTTGCATAAGTACTTATGGCTCCACTTAGAGTTACTGAAATTTCTAACTGTACAGGGGCATCAAGATTATCTATGAAAATCTCTTTCACCTGAACGATGACGGCACCAAGCGCCTACGTGGATAAGTGGCTTCTGGGGTTAGATCATTCAGCAAGTTAGTGATGCTATCAGTTGCTTTCCCGTTGGGCAATTTGACAAGCCCAGACTCTTCCCCATTCCCGTCCTCATCGTCCTTGTACTTATCACCACCACCACCACCATCATGGCTTTCTTTGAATGTAGCTCTTGTGCCTTCTGCTGAATAGATACAGTTCCAGCAGCATTCAGAGGGAAGGACCCAGTAGTTTTTTCCTTGTCGTATCATGAAAAGAGCTCCAGATTTGAAAACATACTGGGATTAAAAAACAGAGACTAACCTTTACCTTTCTTTGAGTGATCTTGAAAACCACTTCATTCCTCTGAGCCTATTTACTTGTCTCTAAAATGGAGAGAGTAATACCTGCTTCTTTAGAGTGTCTATGAGGCTGATATCAGGGGGATAGCATTAGTTGTCTAGTGCTTGGTGCATGGTCTGTCCTGAGTAAATGGAACCTGGGATCATAATTAGTATTGCTATTATTATTATTATTATTATTATTCTCAGGAAGTTTGAGCTCTGGCTCTGCTATCTAAGCTTGGGCAGGCCAGTTCCTGTCTGACAACCTCACTGGTAAACTGGGCAGTTGGTCCAGATTCTTTCTAAAGCTCAATGCATAGGTTGAGTGATCTCTCAGGACACAGTGGTTCTCTGGCTTTGCTGTGCATTCTGATCCCCCCGAGGTCCCATGTCTGGAGATTCTGACTCAGTAGGTATGAGAGGGGCCTAAGAATATTCATTTTCAATAAGGACTTCAAATCTTCATTTTTTTTCTTGTTCTAACAGGAAAAAATAATAATATCCATATGGTAGGATAATGGTGAGGAGCAAATGAAATAACGTCTGTGAAAGCACTTAGCCTAGTTTCTGGCTCCTGATGATTACCCACCGAATTGCCAACTGCTGTTATTCTTGCTCCCCCTCTGTCACTTTGCATAGCAAATGTCCCCAGTTGGTTGGCTAAATCTGGCTCATAAATGAAACTTTCCATATGTGAATTAGATGCAAATATTTAAAAAAAGAGAGAAGATTTCTGGATCCTTTTGAAATCCCCAGAGACCTGGCAACAGCCAAGCTTGCAACCGTTTCTAGTCGCTGTCTCTGGACATTGGCTTAGATGGGCTTCAGACATGAGCTCCCTATTTGAACAGTCCCCCTTCCTCTACATTTCTGCTTTGTCCCGTGTAGGCATCTGGGTTTGTAGATGCCTACTACAGGATCGAGTTTAGCCTCTCTATCCAAGGTGTTAGAAGAGCAAAGAGACGATCCCTTCTTGGTGTTGTGCCAGCTATTTTAGATCAATTAACCAGCCGTCCCTGAGCAGAGGCATGCCCCAGCCGCAGCTCCCTCTGAACCCAGTCAAAATAATGGAGAGACTAGTTTGTCTTTATAACTTTCATGATTTAGTGGCATAACTTAGGATGAGTTCCAAGGGGTAGCAATCTGTAAGTCCGCTGAAATACTTTGCTAGGGAACCTAACCCAAGCTGAGATGTTGTCTAACAGAATCAAAGCGGGGTTTAAAGTCAGCTGCCACCTTTATTACACACTCAAAACTTGGCAGAGGAAGTTCTTTGGGTTGGGACCACATAAAAGAAATCAAGGCAAGTGAAGGATGGTTGAAGAGAACAGATGGACTTGGACATCTTACACCATCAGAGTGATGCTGTGACTTCCAAAGATACCTGCTTGGATGCTCTGAAAGTAATCATCATCTTTGTAAATTTTTTTTTGCTAGCTATGAGTGTCACACATGAAAAAAATAATGAGGCAAGAAAGGGCTTTATACAAAGGTATCAAGGCCACATTTGTCAAACCTAGAATCCCACACAGATTTGGGAACTATGTTTCAAGCTGAGCTCGCAACTTTCAACTCTCAAAAGTGCTACTTACCCAAGTGAAAGGCAATTTTCCAGCTCAAAGAAAGGCAGTTCTGCAAGGTTCAGGAATAAAGGTCAGAAGACTCCTTGTACATCAATCAGCTCCTGGAAAACAACATGTCAATGAGTTAAGTGAACACGAATCAGGCACATATGGATTGAATTTCCCTCGAAATACTCCTGGGGTCCAAGTTTAAGGGGTGGAGTGGAGGAGGGGTGAGAATTCTTAGGAAAATCTAATGCACATTTTTTTTGCAGACCCCTAGCACTTGCAAACACTTCTAAGATGTCGACTGACCAGGCCCCAAGTCCTGCTGCCCTGAATCAATGGTGAGGCCAGCTGACCTTAGTTTCTGGAGAGGAGCACACATCTAAGGCCCATGTGACAGCCCAGGACATCCCTGCCTTGATTTAAACTTCATTCCATGGCATGGAGATAGGAGATCTAGTAGAGGGTGGCTTTGATGTTCCAGAGAAGGGAAGTAGATTTATTTCAGAGAAAAAAAATGAACTGTAAGAAACATTCAAGGTTACCAGGCATTACTGCCAGTAGCCTATGTTTCTAAGCAAGTAAATCAAACCTTCAATTCCTTCTTCCTTCCTGGAATCCTAAGAAAAGCAACTTGGAATTAATATAGACGTGGAGCAGAAAAGCAAGTACAAGAGAATTTTCCTAAGACCATTCCACGTGGAAGTGTGAGGTGGAAATATGCTTTATAAATACATAGACGTTCTTATAAACTCTTAAGAAAGAGAACAAGGCAGCATAAAAGTCTGTTCTAACCCAAAACACTAGACATGAAATGTAAGGAATCAATAACGTGCTGATTGTGCATTCCCTGTGAGGTCCATGTATGTTGAGACTATTTAAGTCTGATTTTATGTGAAATTGCAAGAATTCAAAAAGAAAGTAGAGTAGACTAGTTTTTGTAACATTCACCTGGGACCTAAAATTGGTTAGGAATGAGTCCTTTTTCGGAAAGCTTCTTAGAAAATTTAAACTGAGAATCTTAAATTTTCAACTCTTTTAAAAGGCAACCTGTTGAGAAACAACATGCTTCATTTTGGGTTTTCTAGGGCATTTCGTAGTTCAACTGTGATTTCTCTTTAAGAAAAGTAGCAGATTAGGAGCTTCTTCGTGGCAGAGAGAATCATTATGGTCTCACCTGCAACCTTTTTTCCTTCCTTCCTTCCTTCCTTCCTTCCTTCCTTCCTTCCTTCCTTCCTTCCTTCCTTCCTTCCTTCCTTCCTTCCTTTTTTTCTTTCCCTCCTTCCCTCCTTCCCTCCCTCACTCACTTCTTTCCTTCCTTCTTTCTTTTCCTCTTTCTTTTGGCAGGAGGTAATCAGAGATAAATGTTAATGGTATTTTTTAAAAAAAGAAAAAAACCTACAAAACACAAATGATGCACTGTCAAGAGAAAATTTTTCACAATCGTCAGGTTGTGTAGACAGTGTTCAAATGGCTCATTCATTACGAGCAGCCCCACCAAGTTGAAAACATACTTTTCCTAGTCTGCAGTTGATTGATGTACATTACTCATATCAGGCTAATGGCACTTTATTTTCCAACAGTAGCAAGTAATGAGTGACCTTGAGTGCATATTGTTTTCCTGAAAGGGTTTGTTGCTCTGCTTCCCTCATAAGCACCCCAAGGAAACAAGGCCCCTGTATTGGTGTTTTGCAGCAAACCTCATTTCTTTCATGGCTTTCTGTAAAAGAATTTGATACAGGGATAGGAGCTAACCTCAGTGAGTAAATGAAATATTGATCCATGCTACTCTGGCCTTGCCTTCACCTTGTCCCAGGGCGGTGAGTTACTGACTTTTCCGTTTTGGCTGTAATAGGAATTATTACAACAGGCCTGTGCAAGTAATTACTTGGCATGGTAAAAAAAGGAGGGTCCATCATATATTTCTGTGGAGACGTTAGTTTCCATCAGCCCGGCAGTCTGCTTTTTTGGCTCTGTCTTTCCTACTCTTGATTCAATTCTTTTAACCATCATTAATCACACTCCTTGTCAGCAGAAGTTTATCAAAAGTATTAAGTGAGCAAGGTTGCCTGGCCTCCTTAAAAAAAAAAAAAATCAGCCAACACGAGGCAGTAAATTTCAAAATATGGAAGGTTGGTTTCGTGATATATACGAGTGTCTCTTCAGCTAGAATGAGCTGTTTGTTTTAGTGATAGATATTGTAGTTTGAGCTGTGATAGAATCCTTCTCAAGTTTATACGTCCTGGCCTATCATTTATGAGAGACCATGTGTTTCTAAATGGTGAAGGTCATGGCTGATGGCAAAAGTAAAAGCAGTGGTGATTCATTAAAAATAGTTAATAGGGCCTGTGGCTGACAGAGATAAATAGGAACACGTGGTACCTACCACCACCGAAATTGACATTGGGGTTTTCAGTCCCAACTCGCCACTTTCATTGCCAGATAACTGTGAGTAGACCATCAGACAGGAGGCAAGATCACCTCTAGTTAATAACAGGGGCAGCAACACTTTTTGGAAACACAACTGCCCACAAGCCGTTAAAACTCACTTCCCCTCGGTTTGGCTACGCTCTACTATTTATTTTTAAATTGAAACTGATTTTTTTTTTTTTTTTACTAATCACAAAGGTGTTCATGATATAAAATCCAAATAGTATGGGAACCCAAGGAAGAACAATGAAAAGCTGCTCTTTGATATCTGAAACGTTTTCTTGAAAAAATGATCTCAAGCAAAATAGCACGTAACGTTGGTATTGGATAACGCTGAAAATGGCTCTTTGCGTTTCTTACGTTAGACTGTATTCAATCCATTTGTTTGAAATAGTCACAACTAGATAATTTTTTTTCATTTTCACAACTAAAATGAAGTCCCCCCCCCCTGCAAATCTTATCTTTCAGAGAGAATCAGTTTTATCAGTTTATGTCTATTCCTCCAGTTTATTTTTCTTTACTATATTTATGTATGCATATACATTTATACATTTTACTGTACCATATATTTGAACGTATATACATATATAAGGTAAAGAAAAAGAATGTATTTAATATAATAGCAATCAAATACACATACGTAATACATATGTAAATATTAGCTCATGTTAGAATACCGGTTCACAACTTGCTTTAACAACATTCTAATATTTAAATATGAATATCTGATTAAACTCATAGTTTCATTCATCCAGTCAGAAAATATGTTGCAGTGTTATGCTATATAGAGCCAGAGGTCTACCACCAGTTTGCATTCAGCATTAATCTAAAAAATGCCTATGCTCCTGGTCCTAATATAGCAACATACGTTCTCCTTGCAAAACTTCCTGGCTAATTTGGAGACTAAGAAACAAAAAGGATTTTGCTGATTAAGATCAATAGAGTTTGACGATCCATTTAAGAAGCATAAATCAACAAAGGAATGTGTGGAAGTGGATGCAGCCCTTAGGCAATTTCCAAATGAGCAAGTATGGATTTTCTATACATTACTTCTAATGAAGAAGGTTTTAAAAACAAAATTGTTTGGGGATCTGTTGGTTTTTTTGTTATATGGGTGATTTTTGTTTCTGTTTTTCCTCTCTGTGAAAAATGGCACAGTGGCTAGAAATCATACTGAGAGATAAACATCTTCACTTTTCACTTCAAATTGCCTCTTTTCCCTAGAAAAACAAATCATCTAGGATAGCGAGAGAGTGATTGCTGCCCCTGGATGGATGAGACCTAGTAATGGCCAAGCTGCTTTGGGGAAGCAGCTCCTGAATTCATTATGCAAGTTTCAGGGCATAAAACACAACAACAAACAGAAAAGCAGAACATTTTATGTAAGGATATAAGCTAGAAGGAAGAAATAAGTGGAAAACAAAACAAAACAACAAAACAAAACAAACAAACAAAAACAACAATGCTAGCCTTCAATTTCCCCAGTTGCAACTAGAGCCTTTGTCTGTCCGTGCGCAGGCGACTGGTAACTCCAGGCTGCCTGCGTTTGCAGTCCCGACAACCATCCTGCCTGGAGGATGGTCTCACAGAAAAGAAGCACCCCTTTCCATGATTTGAAAAGAGGCAGGTAATCCTACAGTCCAAAAAGGTTGCGATTTTGCAAACCAAGTCCTCAACCTAAACCTGAATTGTTTTTGTTTGTTGGCAATTTAGGCTTTTGGGATACCAACATTCCAACAACACTGCCTGGGCAAACAGGAGAGCATTCAGTCGAGAACTGTTCAGCAAGAAGGTAGAATAGCACGGCGAATTAACGTGTTTACGGGGAAAGGCACTTAGCATCTAGTCAGCTGGAGAGGACGGGAAATGTGTTGTGCTGAATTCAAGGCCAAGTGGCTATGGGCGCAGAGGATGTTTTTGGATACCATCATCTCAAAGAAGACATTTACAGTGGTTACAAATTGACTTTTTATGGAGAAACTAAGACTGTTTCTAACCTATTGCACTGATATTATATTTAGTTAATATTTTATGAAAGAAAAGTCCTCCCATTAGAGGTAGCAAATTGCTTTATAATTACAGTACTTCACAAGAACAGGCTGTTTCATGGTATGGCAGAAGCACAAAATATAGTCGCCTGTTCCTTGTCACTTCTTTACAGGGTCCTCGTGGTAAGTGACTCTCTCTCCCATGGTTCTTCTTCCCTTATTTTAAATATTAGTTTAATTGGCACGGAAAATCATGTTGCACATTTGGTAGGGGCAATGAAATATTGATGTAGAAATATCACTGAAGCCGAGCGTGGGCACACTGGGGCCCCGAGGTGAACAAAGAAGCCTCTTTCATCTTCCAGACTCTGCTCTGACTCCATGCCGCTCTGACAGTGACTACAAGCCATTAAACATGATGGCTATTTGGGAATCGGGATTGTAATGAATCGGTGGGCAGACTCGCATAAAATTTTTATCAGAGGATATAGACTGGAAGGGAATGGAGACTGGGCTACTTTTTCTTCCTCCTCCTTTTTTTCTCGGCTGTTCTCCATAATCTTCAATGAGACATAACAGAGCTAAATTCCTAGCAGACAAGGAACATGTTGTATTTATTTTTGTATTCCAGAGAACATCACATGGTGGGCGGTGTTGCCACGGAAAAGCCTCCCTTCGACTGAAATGTGCTGCATAGCAGAAGCCGACGTTGGCCTGACACGTTGCATGAGCAGTCCTCAGGTCTGCGCACACCAATAGGCCCTACCTGCCGGCACCTGGGACTCTCCGCTTAGGGACTTTCTCTGGTCCAAGAAGCAACTCTCAACCAGTGGTGAATGGGAGTTGGTGAATAAATACCTCTGTTTCTCACCCTGCAGTGTGGACAACTCAAGGGGGTTTCCCACTGACTTTTCCAGAAGTCCCCAGTGGGACTGAACACCAATTACTCACATAGCAACCTGCTCGTAAACATTTTCTATTACCACCTTTTCCCTTATTTCACATGCTCAGGCCCTTCCCAGAGATCACATCTACTTGCGTTGAAATCCTTATCTCAGTTTGGGATTCTGGGAACGCCAACCTACCACATGATTCTATTCCAGGACACTAAGATAATCAATAGATAAGGACTGACGGGGAATCTTCTGTGTGCCTAACCCTGTGCCAAGCACTAGGGGGCTATTAAGCCATTGAAGGTATTTACTCTTACACTACTCAGAAATCCCTAGCAAATTAGCTTGGCAGATAAGACATACACATTTAAAACAATTAGTGGGCCAGACAGCATTTATACAAGGCTATAATAAAATGTAAAGCGTGTTTTACAGATAATTGGAGACAAGGGCAGTGGAGCAAGGTTCTACGTGTGCAGTATGAATGGAAGTCATAAAAGAGTTGTTGGATGAGGGGGAGGCTAATGGAACTGATGGTGTGGAGGATTCAAAGAGGGTGGTGCACTTAGCACACAGGTTGAGGCGATCTCCAAGCACGGGGTTCTGCTTGCAGGAGGGCTCAGTAAACGTGTGGATGGAAAAATGAAGACAAATGAATCAGTCATCAAAGCTCACATGAACTATGCTACATGTTCCCCTCACTAAACTTTTGATTTTATATTATAGAATGCATAAATTCAGTCACCTCTTACACGCTGGGATTTGAAGCATTTACCTTCCCGCTTCTCGTCTTTTTCCCTGATCTTCCTACTGCAACTTGTCTCTCACCTTTAGGAAATCTGCCATTCTGTAGCTGGGTGACCACGGGCAAGAATTTATTAAACCACTTTAGTCTCAGGTTCCTTGTCTGTAAAATGTTCATTGTGAGCCTGTGGTTTATTTAATGAGCGTGTTCCCCATGTCCAGAAAAAATAATCTCAACCTCTCTATTGTCTTATCCTTGATTCTCTCCTATGTATATATACTTGTATGCTGAGCTCCTAAAAAATTGGAGTTGGCCATCTCTGGATTAGATGACATGTAAAATCCTTCTTTAACTCTGACAAAGCATTCTGAAGCAAGCAAAAGGGTTTAGACCTGAGACTGTGTGGCTTTGAAGAACTCAATCACTCTAAAACTCAATTTCCATTTTCAAAACAGGAGGCTATTGCTTTTGTACTAGGGATAATTATGTAAAGCATTAGGCTTATGAATGCTTAGAAAATTGTACATTTTTCATCAACTGTATTGAGATATAATTTACATATAATAAAATGCATGCATTTTAAGGACACAATTTGATAAGTTTTGAAACGTGTACACCGATGTGACTACTCCAATCAACATGTGGAACATCTCTATCACCTCTAAATGTTCTCTTGTGCCTCTCTGCAATCTACCCCTGCATCCTTTGCTCCAGGCAAGCACTGATCTGCTCTTTGTCACTACAGATTAGATGTGTCTTTTTCTAGAGTTTTATATAAATAGAACCATACAGTATGTGCTCTTTTGGGTCAGACTTTGCTCAGCATAATGTTTTTGTGATTCATTCATGCTTTTGTAGGTATTAGTGGTTTGTTTCTTTTGAATAAATGATAGATTTTGTTTTCCTAATTTAGCAAGATTATCATTCTTTATTGGGGCTTTTGGACATTGTCATATTTTGCAGAGATAAATGCAGATGGGTAAATTATGAATAGATTAAAAGAATACCTAAGACAATAATATCACATTCTTTTTGTAAAGAATTTATTAGTAAGGCCTGGCTGGTTGGTTCAGTAATAGAGCATTGACCTGGCATGTGGAAGTCCTGGGTTCGATTCCCGATCAGGGCACACAGGAGTGGCGACCATTTGCTTTTCCCCGTCCCCCTTTTCTCTCCCTCTCTCTTCCCCTCTCACTACCATGGCTTGATTGATTTGAGTGTGTTGGCCTCTGACACTGAGGATGGCTCTATGGAGCCCTTGCCTCATGTGCTAAAAATAGCTTGGTTACAAGCATTGGCCCTAGATGGGCAGAGCCTCAGGCCCAGATGAGGTTGCTAGGTGGATCCTGGTTAGGTTGCATATGGGAGTCTGTCTCTGTATCTCTCATCCTCTCACTTAAAAAAAAAAATAAAACAAAGTAATAATTTATCAGTAATAATAAATTACTGATAAATATAATAACTGATAATAATAACTAACATTTATTAAATACTTAATGTTGTAATTGGCACAAAACAAAAAAATCGGAGGTGAATTCAAATTACCCCAAATCTAGTGGCTTTAAATAATAAACATGAATTATCTCAAAGTTTCTATGGGTCAGGAATTCAGAACTTGCTTAGGTTGGTGACTCTAGCTTAAGAAATCGCCTGGGGTTGCGATGAAGAGGTCGGCTAGAGCTGCCATCATCGGAGGGCTTGACTGCAGCTGGAGAATCTGCTACTTAGCCGACTCACTTCTGTGGCTAGCAAGTTGTGCCAGCTGCTTGCAGGTGGTCCCAGATCCTTCTCATGGGAACCTATCCAGAGGGCTGCTTTTTTGTCTTCTCTACATAGATTACTTTCCCCAGTGTGAGTACTCCAAGACAGAGCAAGGGTAAGCTGCAACGTCATTTATGACCTAGTCTTAAAAATCCCATACTGTCGTTTCCCCATATCCTTTTAGTTGCACAGGTCGGTCCTACGCAGTGTGGGAGGAAACAGTTGTGGGTGGGGTTGCATTTTCTAAAAAGACATGTTTAAAACTCAACCCTGTTATCTGCAAATCGACCTTATTTAGAAACAGGGTCTTTGTAAATGTAACCAAATGAAAGTGAAATCAGACTGGAGATGATGGTTCTTATCCCTAATGACTAGTGTCCTTAGAGAGGGATTCGGAGACAGAGAGACACACGGGAAAGAAGACCAGGTGAAGCCAGAGGCGGAGACTACAGAGATCCCATCTGTAAGTGAAGGAGTGTCAATGGTTGCTGGCAACCACCAGAAACTAGAAGGCAAAAAAAAAGGAGTCTTTTTAGAGCGTTCAGAGGGAATATGGCCCTGTCTGCACCTTGGCTTTACACAACCAGTTTCCAGAACCATGATAGCATACATTTCTGACATTTCCAAGCCATCCAGTTTGGGAAAATTAATTATGGCATCCCTAAGGACACTACCACAGGGACTAAATGATGTCATGAATACTAGGAGGTAGGGACTATTGGGAGCTGGCTACCAAAAGGAGGAAGAAGTAACTTTGATAGAATTTTTGGGAAATGTGATTAAATTTAGACAGATACCCAAAGGTGAAAAGGAAGAGGAAGAGCATTTAAGGCAGAGGGAGCACCATGTGAAGACCTAAGGAAAGGAAGACGCTGGTGTGTCTGAGGAGAGGAGAGGCCAGTCTTGGCTGTTTGTTATTAACTAAAGGAAGAAGATGCACAAAATACCCTGGGAAGCTGAGCAGAGATTAGATCAGTGCTTTTCAACCTTTTACACTCAGGGACTGGTGACCTAGCTAGTCAGAAATGGAAACACACAAAGCCTAAAGTTTTATTCTATCACACGTAATAGTGCAACTTGGTACAAGCTGGTGCTTCATTTCTAAACCCCACATGTACAATGCATTGAGTACCACATACATTTCTCCAAATGCTTTTTGTCTGTTTCACATGATTTGTAAGTGCTTTGCATGGTGCAAAAGGTTATTCAAATGAGCCTACAGCTTCCAATCCTATCTAAGACAACCTCAATAGTATTTTCATCAATGATAAAATGGTATTTTCATTGCTGATAAGTGCAATCACCTTAAGCAGAAGTGAATTCTACTGGGATCATTGGGTCTATAATCTTCATATAATATCAGGTGGTTAACTCTTTCGTGGACTGCACTAAATTTCTGGCGACTGACACCAATCTGCAGACCGGCAATTGAGAAACATTAGGCTAGATTATGGTGGGTTCACAGATCATTGGAGGGAGTTTGAATTTTATTGAAAGGGCAATAGAAAGTATTTTAAACAGGGGTGTGGCATGCTTTTGATTTTAGATGGTGACTCTCGCTATCACATAGACAATAGATTGAAGAAAGGCCAAGATGGAGTGAGAAGACCAATTACTAGGCTATTGCAGAAGTCTAAGCAGAATTCCAAGAAGTTGGCTGAAGGTGAGAAATGAAGATAAAAGAAAGTGAGTGAGAAATGAAGATAAAAGAAAGTAGATAATCAGAGATATAAATTGGTGCTCAGTGTATAAGATAAGTACTATTTAGATGTGGAAGATAGGGAGACCAAAATAAGAAAAATAAAGATGATGTTTACTGAATTCAAATATTCTTTTTCAAGTAATTGAAAATTCTATTCATTTTAAATATGAACTTAATGGGATCTTCAACTTCAGAATATTTTGTCATCCCCTATTGCCTAAGGAAAGAATTCATACTCCTTAGCAGGGCATATGGCCATTCTCGATCAGACTCTTGCCTAAGCGGCCAGACTGATCTCTTCACCTATGTCTAGTCATACTGAGCTGCTTATCCTTCTAGGAACACGATGTGGCAAAAGAATGCATTCTGTTCTCTCTGCCTGAAAGTCCTTCTGGCTCACATCACTGAAGCCTTCCGTCTCAGCAAGGTGTTTCAGCACTCCTCCTGCATGGCTCCCACAACCTCCTGAACACCTCTCTGTTCCTATTCCAGCATGTATTCACTCTCTGTCCTTCCATATGTTCTATGTCTGTATGCCCATTCACCGTGGGCCTCCGGAGATCAAATAAATAAATTGAATTTTTATTTATATCTATTTTTGTTTCAAGCACTAGCTCTGATACATTAAAGAGACTCAATTAATGTTTCCCAAATGAGTAATGGAAATGGGGTAAGGATAGTTGACAGTTACTGGCAAATAGAATTATTTCTGATAAATATCAAGATTATCATGTTTTCTTCCTGCATTAGAATCAAAGAATCTCAAAGACCCACCAGAACAGACAGAAATGTGATGCACCTATTTACTAAAACATTCATTCAACAAATACTTACCGAGCGATCATTT
The DNA here is from genome assembly GCF_036850995.1 of Saccopteryx leptura. Classification (NCBI taxonomy): domain Eukaryota; kingdom Metazoa; phylum Chordata; class Mammalia; order Chiroptera; family Emballonuridae; genus Saccopteryx; species Saccopteryx leptura. The sequence goes on along the minus strand of NC_089503.1, from coordinate 31,223,010 downwards.
GTCTATCATGGCTCTCAGTGTAGCAGGAAATATGATCGATAAATTGATTCTCATAGATATTATATTCTTTTTAGAGAAACAAACAAAATCTAATATATAAGAAAGCTAATAAGGTAACTTCAGATGGTGATAAGGGTTATAAAGAAAATAAAACAAGGCTGATGTGATTGTGACTGAAGGGTAGCTGCTGATAGATGATTAGCAAAGACTTCTGGGAACAAGCCATGTGAAAATCTGGGTGAAATCTTTTCAAGACAAACAGACCCTGACCGCAAAGGTGCAGAGGGGGAAAGTTTGTGTTGTATTTGAAGGGAAAAAAAAGGTAGTTATATACACTACGCTCTATTTCCAAATGCCATGGCAGCTTTTATATTTAAGAAAATCAAAACAAAATTGTTCATATATTTCACTAATTTAAATTTTATTACAATTATTATTTATATGTATATAATATACTATATATTCTACACGCCTTTCTTAACTTATCTCTATCATTGCCATTAAATTTATTTAAAAGTAAACATATGTTTATATTTATAGAATTTATATGATATGGAAATACTCTATTTCCATATGGCTATCATACAGTTTATTTAATCAAATTTCTATGATAAACACAGATAAACAAAACCCTATGGTAAACATCTTTAATCTTATTTTGCACATATGTGAGTATTTTTTTTCTATTGACAAATTCCTAGAAGAGAAATTGCTGAGTCAAATTTTAATCAGCGTGACCAAATTGACTTCAGAAAGCTTGCAACAGTTTCCTTGCTGTGCCAGGCAAATGGGCTTCCTTAGTGGCCATGATGGAGGTTACCTGATTAGAATTAATGTGTTTTGTATCATACGAAGGAAAGGAGAGTTGTGCAAGTTGCTCCCGAGCAAAGCTACAATTGTCATCGGAGCTGCCCTGGTTCAGGTTGCTGCCACAGGCAGCCTTCCATTAGCAATTCTTTCTACAATCAGTGGGGCTGTAAATGTAACCCTGACCTACTAGAAGTCACTCATATTGGCCAAACCATTCTCAGTGGGCAGAATGAGAAGAACCCCACTTAATGAAATGCCCATGTGGCTGTTTTCTGACTCAACTATCAATTTTCTTCAAGCATCTTACTGAGACAAAGTCTAAGAGCTTAAAAACTTTGCCAAACTGATCACCAATAGGATAGAAAGAGGCTAATTTATGGGGGAAAAGTCACTGAGGGTGCAAAGGGGCAGCCATTGCTAAATTTACCAACTTCTGTTTTTCATCCATCATCTCAAGGAAACATTCACGGCCTTGCTCGAAAAGCAACACATGGAAACCGTATGTATGAGGGGAGATATATAATTAAATACATCACGCCTGAAAGTTTAAAAAAAAATTAATCAAGTCATTTATATTCTCTCTTGCAATCATAAAATGTAGATCTTGGAGGGTTTTGAGATATCATTTCGATTTTTATCTCTGAAGAAACAAAGGTCCAACTTGGATGTAAAAATACTTTCAGGAATCCTGATTTGATAGTGATCACACTTTAGCTTACTGTTTGAGAATGTCCTCTATGACAAAGAGTCTATGACTTCAGAAACAATTTTCAAGTTTATTTTAATATTCCAGAAACAGACCTACACACGTCTAAAGCAGAAGCGTGTACATAAGCGAAACACATTACTTACTCAGTTTACAAGAGTACCTGGCAGACTGGCAATAAATTCCTAGGCCATTTCTTGTCCTTTTCACATCCCAAGAGTTTGTCAACTACAGATTGAGTTATTGAGTTTGTAATTTTACTGTTGAGGAAACTAAAGTACATGAAGGTCATGAATTATCAAAATCACAAAGTTAGGAAGGGAGCTAGAGGTAAAACCAGAATACTGACTTCTTTCTCGAAGGCTCATTTCTGGGCCAGGTTGGAACTGCAACTAAACCGTTTATTACCAGTGTGATCTTGGGCAGGTCACGTAACCTCACTAAGCCTCAAAACCTTTGTGCATGAAATAAATATTGAATTACATAATTCATGTGGGCACTTTCTGTGAAAACACAAGGCTTACATAGAACAAGTGCTCTGCACACATTGGCCATTTTAAACTATTATTATTATTTTGATTATTTTTATTTACATGATATCTCTGCTTCAGATTTTGCGGCAAACAAATTTAAAAGACCCAAATCTTCCTTACAGTTTTCTCCCAGGATGCCTTGCTGATCCATTTTTTAATTATCTGATGCAATCTCACATAAATTAAGGTTGCAGAGAAATCTTTTAATTTGGGGAGTGGGGTGGGGAAGCAGTTCCTTCGGTGTAATTTTTAAACTAAACTTACCTCCTGGGTATTTCCATAAAAACACAAATTTATTTATCAGGAAACGGCGGGAATAAATTGCCTTTAACACTTCTCCCACAATTATGTGCTACGTATTTCCATCATCTGCACCCATCTGCTTTGCAGAGTTTGTTCTTAAAAAGAGAAACACTGTGTGTCCTGGCTTGTAGGACCATGAACTCTACTGAAAAAATGCTATTATTGCTGCTGTGAAAATTGGTCTATTTACTGTGTTTTTATTTGAATACATTGTTAAAGTAAAACAAACATAAAACAGCAACATGATTTCTCAACATGATTAGCTAGAGAGAAAATCACAGGCCTTCTTTGGACTTTCCTGTTTTTTTCTTTTTTCTTTTTTTTGGCTGGTATGGTCATTAGGACTACAGAAGAGTCAAATGATATCCTCAAAGAAATTAGAGCAGGAGCTAAGAGTTTTATTATATTTTGCAATGGACTATCATGAGTTTGTTTCAGATTGCTTTCCTATATGCACAGTGATAACACATTTGTTGCTTTTCTCTCTGGACCATGCATGTATATCACAAATTATCATAGACATGGGAGGAGTGATGGTCTGAGACAAAAAATAGACATAAGAGAGAAAAGTTTGCAGTTGTTTTGATATAAATCTTAAACTGAACTGCCACTCGTCATTTTGGCTAAAAGCTTCCTGAGTCTGCTGTAATGAAAATTGTTTGCCACCACAGGACATGATGAACTCCACGGCAATAGTGTCAAAACCTGATTCAAATGAAAAACTGTATGAAAAGAAAGAGTGGGAAAGTGGAGAAAATATCCTGGCTGTGCATTCGCACAAAAATAACTGCATCTTGGCTCTAACGCAGCGATTTGATCTTAGACTAAACATATAATCTCGCTGACCATTTTTCCTCATTTATAAAGTGGGAATAATGATGATTTTGGCCAGTTCTTTTTCACAGCGTAGTGAGAATCAAACCAGACAATGAACGTAAAAGTGCTTTTTGTAAATTATAAAAGTTCACAAAATGATATAAGTTATAGCTATTTTTAAAAGTCTCTCTCAGTTTGTTTCCACATCCCAGGGAAGAAGTTAAGTAGGACAGCAAAGAAGGGTCCACTTTAATTCCTTATTTTCACCCATAATGAAATATGCATCATCTGAGAGAGAAATAACACAATGCTTTTATTCTTCTATCAGAAAAAAAAAAAACAAAAAAAGCAAGAATAAGATCTCCTCTCTCTGCACACAGTGATCTAATCGTTCTTTGCTGAATTTCATTTTCCCAATAGTGGACATTCCTATCTGACTATCAAAGGTTAGGGTCATGACGTTGAAACTCTATACTCACTTTTATCTCTCATCTGTCTCACAATCTTCTTGAAGCAATCAGTATCAGGACTGCCTTATCTGCCCTCGAAAATATTTTTCTGTTAATCACCAGGTAATTCAATTGAGACAGTAATTGGTTCTTAAAAATAACAGATTGTTTCCTTTCTGATGTGTACTAATACCCAAATGATAAATTTTGTCTTTTTTGTATACATGCCTCTGTGACCTTTGAAAAATGTTCAGCAGCTTTAAAACGTTTTTCATACATTTTAAACATAAAGTATCTAATCCAACATCATGAGAGAATGTGTTGTTTCCTAATTTTTAAACTAGTGATCAACTTGAAAATGAAAAAGCTTTTCATCCATGTGATCAGCCTGAGAATCAGTAAGGAATGTTTCGTTAATAAGAGTTGGGGTATTTAGAAAGGGGAATAGCATTTGGCCTTTTTAAGGTAAATCTGAATTTCTTCATGTTCATTGCTGTCATCCGTTAACATTGAATTTAAATCTCTGATTCATTTCCAGGAAACCCGGCTCCCAGAGGACATACTAGTATTTGAACATTGTTTTAGAAGAATTCTAGTGCCTATGTGCTTACAGTAGAGCAAGAAGGAGGACTGGAGAGTAAAATCTTACAGGTGAGTTCCATAATGAAACACACATACAAAGGTGTTTCCTTAGTCATGTGTTTAGCCCACAGCATGACACTGTGGCTGCTATAGTGGCAGCCAGTGAGTGTTTTGTGGCAGCATTCATATATTATGACCCAGCACACAGAGCCAAAATCATCACCATGTGATTTACCAGAGAATCAGACTGCATTTGCCTCTTTTAAGAAGAATGGTGCCTGCAAATACACATCATGAAGCACGCGCTGTTGGGTGCACTTGGTGGCTTATTCATTATTCTGTTTGGCGGACTGGGGAGGTAGAAGAATCAAAAGTGTTACTGTTCACAGTTCCATCTGATTTGACTCTGGCATGTTTTAAAGGGTAGTTTGTGCAGCAGGGAGATGAAGATTTGGTCCTGCGCTGTTCCAAAAGTAAATATTTATACTTAATTTGATTGAAATGAACATTGGACTCAACCATTATTTTTTTTTCCCCCTTGTATTTTCTCTTCTCATTAAAATCTCTGATGCTACTTTGTCATAGTTTCCACCCCAACTCAGGGTTTCATGCTCATTATATGCTGGCTCTGAGTTTTGGGACAAAGGTCACTTAAAGAAGAGAAAAATCATGTTAAATAAAACTTGGGGACAAAATTTGAATATGGCCACAACTACAAATCTATTCTAAATATAATGAGTTTTGGTTACTTTTTCTCCAGAGAAAAATTCATGACATTAAAAAAAAAATCTTTAACCCTTATTTCATAAAATGCTGTTTTAACTTCTTACTGATTTATCTTGTTTTGGAAATGTAAATGATTGCTTAGTGACATATTGACTCTTGCTGAAGCCACAAGCCAATTATATATCTTTCCGAGTAGATTTGTTTAACGGAGGCATGGTAATGTGGATGAGTTGCAAATGGTATAAACACAATTTTAAATTCAACAGGAAAAAGGATAAAAGCCATTTAAACCTGAAAACTTAAAAAACAAAAGGAGGTAAGTTTTATCTTTTATAGAATCAAATATAAAAATTAAGCTAGAATAATGAAGAGGCTGTAATGGTAAAAATGTAGCAATAGGAGCGCCAAATGCCATTTCTATAACACTTCTTATGTGCCAGGCATGTGCTAAATATAGTTTTTATCTCATATATATGTGCTCCCAGAAGTGACTTATTTGGGTTATAATTGCTCAGCTTTTCAAGCCTTTTTATTGTATACTCCTTCTTCAGCATGTAAGGTATTTATGTCAGTTACATTGACAAAGACTGACATGGATTTGTGTAGCACACACAATGCCCAGGGCTGGGAGGGAAGCTATCATGACATCATTTTTGCTCTAAAGGTGGATCTTGTGACATTTGCCACCCGAAAGCTCTGGTTTAACATCCCTGGCAATCTCATACATTGAGTGCTATGAATTTTATCATTTTCATGGTGTCCTTTTGTACTGTTAGGCTCTTACTGTTTTGTTTTTTCATTAAAATTGAATTCTGTTACACGTGCTTTCTGAGTATAATCCTCTGAATATGGTGTATAAAAGCTATAGAAAAACTTAGCTAGAGGGGAAAAATTATAAAATAATAAATGAAGGTGATACCTTATTAGGCTGTATAATGATAAGTGGTATTAACTATAAAAGAAATTGTGTTTATTATGAGTTTTGGTGTTGTTAGGGCAGCAATGGGTGTCAATGTTGGAGCTTAAAACACATAAAACTTATTTTTTTTGAAATGAATAGGATTCTGTTTTTATTTCTGATAATTAACCTTTTAAGGGAGTTTCTGGCACAACTCTGTGAGATAAGTATGATTATTCTCATTTTACCATACGAGAAGCTAAGTCATATATAATTTTAATGATCTGCCCAAGGTCATACGTCTAGGTAAATGGTAAAGTCGGGGTGCAAAGTTAGATATCTCTGATTCCAAAAGTTCAAGTTTTCAAATCTTGTTACCAAGAGACAATACTTGTCTAGCAACTTGTTCACCAAATAAGAGTTTGTAAATTCATTCCAACAGTTATGCCATTATTTAGAATAACTTTAGAAGATGTCTTTGAATCTTACCTTTGGAAGCTATTTATGAAATTCAAAAAATAATAGTTCAGTACTTTATGGTCATCTTTGAATACAACTTGACCATCTATTGTGTTAGCAAAAACTTTTGCTGCCTGCAACTTGCAAAACTGCTAAAAGGACCAAGACTTGGCACTGATTCTATTTTTTTTAAAAGAATGAGATGCTGATTCTAGGTGCTAAAAAGAAATCTCTAAAGTGATTTGAGCAATGACAATATTATTGTCACTTAATTAAAAATTTACCAGCCATTTCTGTGTTTTAAATGCTTAAGTTCTATATATCTGTTAGAAAATATTTTAAAATCATAGATTCAAAGATGATAACATTTAAAAGATTTTAAAGGACTATGTGATTAAGAAAAGATAACACAGGGATGAAAACAGAACTTTATTTGGTCAGAAAACTTTCCTGATGGGTTAATCTCACAGGAAACAATGGAATAATATATTCAAAGTGTTAAGGGAAAGTAACTGTCGATTTAGAATACTATACTTCATTCAATTATTATTTAAGTATAATCTAGGGACTTGTTTTTTAGCAAGACCATGGGGCAGGTCAGGAAATAGAAGTTGAAAGTAGCAAGATTCTAGTAGGAAATAGTCAGAGATGCATAACACAATTGAAAGAACTATGGAAAACATATAGAAATCTTTGGGAAGGAGATCCTAAGATTCTAAGAGTCACAAATATATTCTGTCATTTGAGATGAGTTCTTTGTTTGAAATACTATTTATATCTCTTTTTCTCCACTCTACCTTCTTTCCCTACTCCCCATTTCAGGCAGGTATTTACCCACTCTGTTTATTGTTTTAGGAGAAGGATGTGGTAAATTTCCTAGCAAATACTTCTCAACTAGATTTTGTTTCTAGAAGACTAAGGCTCTGAGATTAGAAAAGACTCACAGGCACCAATCAAACAAATGGAAAAAATATGAATAAGAAAATTGAAAAATCTTAAAAGAAACGTCTCCCTATAGTCACCCCATCCTGAACTCTTGCCCCTGTGATTTCCCTTCTAGCACCATAGGAGAATAGAAGGTGGGACAGAAAAAGATAGAAAGAGATCTAAAAGACTCAAGTTTCGGGTGGACCTCTACCTCCTAAAAGATTTAGAAATGGTGCAAGTCCTTAGAGACATTTATGGAACTCACTATCAGAAATGCATTGTGTCCCTTCTAGCATATAACCCAAGGTAACACATCATAAAGGAAATAGCTGTAGTATAAGTAAAAGGAATCATATGCAGTGTTATAAAAAAATAACTTCATGTATAAAAAGGTAATTAAAAAATTAAAAATTCAGAGAATTGATAGAAGAATTATGCTGCTTAATGCAATGAATATCTCAGTGGTAATTTGTGGACATATGACTTATTAGCTTGGTCACACTTCCCCCAAAGTCTTGGCATTATATGTCACTATAGAACTGTTTGCCAAACCCTCCCTCAACCTAGAGTTTAGAGAGAGGAGTGGGTAGATGGTTGAAGAGGTGAGAGTAAAGGGGAGGGAGGGAGAAAAACTATAGAAAAATAAAGGTTAATCTTTGTCTGAGAATGGAAAATTAGGTATAGAAAATAAATATAATAGTTCTTGCATATCTGAGTTTGCACAGAGTGATTTATATTCTACGTATACTTGCTCCTGTTCAGGGGAGGCTTTCTATGAGCTCAGTTGACACTTGCTTTACATTAAATGGAGTTATGGGTTTAAGGATATTATAATATTTATAATTAATTTATTTTAATATTCAAATAGCTCTATCCCAGACTTCAGGAGAAAATGGTAGACTAGTTGACAAGGACAAAGGATGTCTCTCTAATAAAAATATTTACAAATAATGAATTAAATATAACTGATAGCTGACTTTGAAAGAAAAATGATGCCAGAAAAAAACAAAAAGAAGTCAATGGTTAGTTTTTGATGCTGCAGCAATGAACAGAAGCTTTTAACTCATATGGTTTCTTAATGCTGAGGACTGGGATTTCAATAGCCTATGTGATAATGGAGACAAAGGGTAGGGAAGCTAGAACTAAGTTTCCTGGACAATTCTTGGAACCCTGAGGAATCTTCCAACCAAGGAAAGAGAATTAGAATAACTCTTCACAATAAATTAAGAATGTAGATTTTGCCCTGGCCAGATGGCTCAATGCCTATAGACCATCATTCTGGTGTATGGAGGTCTTGAGTTGATCCCTTGTCAAGGCATGTGTGAGAAGCAATCAATGAGTGCACAACTAGGTGGAGCAACAAAGTTGGTGCTTCTCTCTCTCTCCCTTCCTCTCTTTCTTTCAAATCAATGGAAAAATTAAAAAGAAGATAAAGAAGGAGGAGCAGAAGAAGGAGGAGGAAGAAGAGGAGGTGGAGAGGGGGGGAGGAGGAAGAAGAAGAGGAGGTAGAAGAGGAGAAGGAAGAGGAGGAGGAGGAGAAGAAAAAGAAGGAGGAGGAGGAGGAGGAGGAGGAGGAGGTAGTTTTCTAGATCAACAAGGCTTACCTAGGTGAGAAAAAAAGGTCACTTGTAAGATATAAACACCCAGTTCTGTACCTCATCTTACACATATATATACAGGGCCTTCAAAATGATGGAAAGCTAAGAGAAAAATTTAAAGCAAGGCCAGAAATGGCAAGACCACCAGAGCTCTGGCAGAAGTGATTATAAAACTTTTTTAGGGACACTTTCACAATACAGGGTTCACAGACTCCTATTTATAAAACCAGGCAACAGTAATAATCCCTTCAAAAGATGAGCTCACAACAAAAAATTAAAAATCACATGAAAGTATTATAAAGTAAAGCCAATAAATGAAAAAAACAAAACAAAATAATGAACACTTCTCAAAAAAAACAAAACAAAACATAAATTCACAAAAGAACTCCCAGATATAAATATATTCTCATTGAAATCATGTGCTCATAGAATATTTGCAAAAGGATACACAGAGAACTGGCAACAGTTGACTTCTTGAGGAGGGAAACCTAGAGAATGAGGGTAAGTGGGAAGAGATCTTTGTTATACAAATTATCTTTTTTGTTCTTGCCAAACAAGCTGGTGCAACAATATTATTATTAGATATAATAAATTTTATTAAAAAATAAGATAATCATTTTTGATAATTAATATATTTTTTTAAATGAAGATATATAACCATCCTATTTCTGAGCACCTCAAATGTAGTTTCAAAATTTATAAAGAAAAAAAAGAGACAAATAACCTATTATAAAACAAGATTTTTAAATAATACCTCTAAAAATTGGTAAGTGAAACAAACAAAAATCAATTAAGGATACCAAAAATTTGAAAAATGTAATAAAAAATTTTGATCTGATGGGCATATACATATCCGACATTCAACAAATATTATGTACTCTCCACAAGGCCATGTGCACATAAAAATTTGACCAGTAATCCTTGAAAAAGGAATCTCAACAGATATTGATGAGTCATTATCCTAGACCACATTCTATGATGTAATAAAATCAGAAATCAATTCTAAAAAAAAAAAGGGAAAATGTCCAAATGTTTGGAAACTGGAAAATATGCTTTTAAATCATTCATGAGTTACTGCAGAAATCTTATTGAAATTTCTGAAGTGTTTGAAACTGAATGATAGTGAAATTATTACACAGCTAAACTTCAGCATGCAGCTACAGAAAGATTTAAAGGCAAAATTGTAACTTCAAATACATCAACTATTAAAACAGGAAAGACTGAAAATGAGCTATGCAATTAGCTCAAGAAGGTAGAAGAAAAGAACAGTGAACTCTTTTTTAAATTTATGTATTATTTTTATTTATTTATTCATTTTAGAGAGGAGGGAGAGAGAGAGAGAGAGAGAGAGAGAGAGAGAGAGAGGAAGGAGGAGCAGGAAGCATCAACTCCCATATATGCCTTGACCAGACAAATGCAGGGTTTTGAAATGGCGACCTCAGTGTTCCCAGGTCGACGCTTTATCCACTGCGTCACCAGTGGTCAGGCTTTTAAAAAAATTATTATTATTATTTTTTTTATTGATTTTAATTTATTGTGTTTACCTAGATTCAAATGTCCCCCCAAATATATATCCCTCCTACCCCCATGTTCCCCTCTACATCCCCATTGCCCCCCTCCCCCTAACACCAGAACAGTGAACTCTTGAATCAAATAAAAAGGAACAATAAGTGCATAAGATAACATAGAAAACAAACAATAAAGATCTGAAAGTTAAAAGCTGGATCTTTGTAAAGACTAATGCTATCAATTGGGAAAATTCAGAATAGAAAAAAGTAGTATACAGACAAACAATATTAAAAAGAATGAAAGAGAATAATTTTAGTCATTGAAGATGGTTAAACCACCAGAAAATATCATGAACAAGTTTATTCCAGTAATATTGAAGTCTTAGATAATGTAGGAAATAAAACATGACTTCCCAAAATTAAATTTAAAAGAAATATATTGTTATAATGTACATACAATCAACACTGAAAAAGATTAAATTAATGAGAACTTTATTCACCAAAGAAATAAAGGTACCAGACCCAGAAAGGTGGCTCCAATATTGACAGGCATGCATCATGTTATATGAATATTATGAAGATTAGAATGAGAGGGGAAAACTGCTCATCTATTCTTATGGGTCTACCAAAACTGGACAGAAATTTCATTTAAAGTTATAGATCTAATAAACACAGATGCAGAAAACTTAATGTATTAGTGGAATAAATACAATATTGTATTTAAAATACACAGTGACCAAGTAAGGTCTATTTCAAAAATACAATAATAATTATCACAGAAACTTTGTCGGGAACCATGTTCAGGTTCATGCAATAAAAATTTTGTCTAGAATGGCTTGAACAAACGGGCATTTACTTTACTTATATGACAAGAAATCTGGAGGTAAACAGTTGCTGGTATTGGCTCAGTGGTTTATCAATATCAAGATGGATAATCAGACCCTGGCCGGTTGGCTCAGCGTTAGAGCGTCGGTCTGGCGTGCGGGGGAACCAGGTTCGATTCCCGGCCAGGGCACATAGGAGAAGCGCCCATTTGCTTATCCATCCCCACCCCCTCCTTCCTCTCTGTCTCTCTCTTCCCCTCCCGCAGCCAAGGCTCCATTTGGAGCAAGGATGGTCCGGGCTCTGGGGATGGCTCCTTGGCCTCTGCCCCAGGCTCTAGAGTGGCTCTGGTCGCGGCAGAGCGACGCCCCAGAGGGGCAGAGCATCGCCCCCTGGTGGGCAGAGCGTCGCCCCTGGTGGGCGTGCCGGGTGGATCCCGGTTGGGCGCATGCGGGAGTCTGTCTGACTGTCTCTCCTCGTTTCTAGCTTCAGAAAAATACAAAAAAGAAAAAAAAAAAAAGATGGATAATCTATGATTTTTTATTTTAGCTCATTTTTGAGGGTCATAAAAGGGCTGCTTCCAGTTCCAACACAGGACCCAGGTTCAAGAAAGGAAGAGGAGGAAAGGTACAGGGATCTGTCTGCTCTGCCTTCTCCTTCTATTTTCCCTGGCGTCCTCCTGGCAGAATAGCCCTCACAGGTCATCAGTCGGACTAGCAAGAGGCCCCTTCTAGCTGACAGGGAGGATGCCACAGTGAAGAGGATGCTCATAATTAGCTTTCACCACCACTTACATGAGCAAAACCAGGATTCTGTTAACAAGAAAAAGGAGAAAAAATAAATATTGAGTAGGCAACTAGTTGTATCTGCCTTAAATACCTAGCAAATAAATTAATTATATTAACAGGCTAAATGAGAAGATTCATAGGGTCATCTTATTAGTGCAAAAAAAAAAAAAAGAAACATTTGGTAAAATAATAACTCAGCCAACTAGAAACATTAAGAAGTTTTTTTCATACGATAAAGGGCACATGTCAAAAACCTTAGCAAACATCATACTTAATGCTGAAACTTAGAAATGTATTCTCTTTAAAGTAAGGAGCAAGACATGGATGCCCATTATCTCTGATATGGCAGGGAATAAATAAATTATGGTCTATTCATTTATTCAGTGAAATGCTATTCATCACGTAAAATGAATGCAATGAATCTCTATCTAGCAACACGGATCCATCACAAACGTATATAAAATATATATCTACTTTATGATGCCACTGATGTAAAATTTGAAAATATAGAAAATAATACTATATATTTTTATGAATGTCTGCATTTGCAGTAAAAGTAGAAGCCACAGCAGGACTGTCTAGGGAAAGAGGGAAGAAAGGAAATAAATGACAAGAAAGTCACTAATTTTTTTTAAGACTTTATTTATTCATTATAGAGAGAGAGAGAAGAGGGGGAGGAGCAGGTAGCATCAACTTTCATATGTGCCTTGACCAGGCAAGCCCAGGGCTTTGAACCGGCAACCTCAGCATTTCCAGGTTGACGCTCCATCCACTGAGCCACCACAGGCCAGGCGAAAGTCACTAATTTGAAATATTTTGTTTCTTTTTTTTTTTTTTTTTTTTTTTACATCTAAAGCAAATACGGTAAAATGTCAGAATGTGTTAAATCAGGGTTGTGGGTGCATTTTCCGCATATTTCTGAATGTTCCATATATTTCATAAGGATGAAACTCTCCAGAATGTCTTTCTTCTGTCCACGAGGAGTCTCGTCTGTGACGAGGCTGTGAATCCCGAGTGTTTCAGCGGTGTGTCTGATCTCCCAGGGAGCCACAAGGGCATGTGCTGACCTCATCTGCCCTGCAGGCTGCCCTGGGCCTGCCCGCAACCAGCACCTTGCTGAGGCCCCTCCATTGAGAGCCTACAGTTAGTTGGTCCTGCTTCTTGTTGCTTCTACAGAACTCCATCATAGTTTTCCTGGGAAGGAGGAAGATATTAATCTCTCTCTGTTCACTTCCAGATGAGCAATTTATAGCAAAAAATCAGTAACTGCTTTAGGTCTCAAGCATTAAGACTCTGTGCTACGTAACACATAAGCAATCTCATCCCTTCCTGCCTCACAGACATACTGCCATTGTCTTCAAGACTGGATCACATTTCCCAGATGGGCCAAACTGAAGAAGCCCCCTTAGCAATCCACTGTGCCTGACACCAGCCAGGAACCCAAAGCCTCAGGAAGGACCCTGTTCACACTGGGGGAAACGAGGTCTAGTTTGTCTTTCCTTTTAGATGCTCCTTGTGGCTGAGGCTCTACTGCCTCTACTGCCATCACCAGTCCCTCCCTCCAGGGAAGTTATGGAGGAGGGTAGTAGAAACTAGAGGCTCTGTGCAGCCATTTGTAACACTTCTATGAAACTAGTCCTGGCAGCTGGTCAACTTCCTATGGCCTGGGATCAGCTCTCTCACCTCCTCAAAAATTGTCCCTCTACCCTACCTACACCTCCCAGCCAGCTACCCAAAATCACGAAATCTCTCCATCCTCACTCACAAGGGCTACCTCATTGGCAGTGAATGATTGGTTGTGGAATCCTTTATATCTATGATTTCTGTTTCTATAGTCAATCTTAATGGGGAAATAATCTACAATGGTATATTTCCAAAGATGTGAGCTTGCTATAATATGCTGAGCACTTTCTATGCACCAGAAACTATACTAAGGACTTTGTTCTCATTATCTCATCTAATACTTTATATGTTAGTATTATTTCTATTTTACAGACCCCAAAAATTAGATTATCCAACTAATAAGTTTTTGAACACTTATTTTACCTGAATTCCTAGTCTCTCATTCCCTTTTATAAATGAGACAATAATCCAAATGGCTCATTTGGAATATTACCAATTAAAAATATGGTAGCTTAATGTGAGACAATATCAATTAAAGACCCTCTATTCAGAGAACTAGATTGTGTGGGAAAATTCATGAGAACTAAATATCTCAAGAAGTTGGTAGGTCATCTGAGACTATGACACTTTAAGTACAAATATCAACAAATAATCTGATGGTCATTAAGACTGCATGTAGATAGTCTATCGCCTTCTGACATGTGATAGGATTGCACTCTCTCAACTACTTATGGCCATGTGGATGGCTTTTTCCAATGGCATGCTAATCCACTGGATTAACATAAGAGAAGAAGCTTTAAGAATCTGTACAACTCTTCTACATTAGCTTTACTTCTGCCATGGAGACCAGCAGTGCTCTGGACTGTGACTGCTCTGTCACCCACAGCCCCAAAGTAAGAACAATAACACCAGATGACCTGTGGTTGACGTAAAACATAATCCTTTGTTGTTCAAAGACATTGAGCATTTGGAGGTTGTTTGTTATTGTAGTTTAACATAATCCATCCTGATAAACACAAGAGGGAACAAATGCTGAGGGGAAGTCATCCTATCTTGTCATTATTGCAATAGAAAATAAACTAGCTGCTGATATCCAGACCAGCAACTGTTCTGCAACACTACGCATATTTAACTTATCTTAACCTAAACATAATAATGGTAAAATATACACGCAATGTTCACTGTGCATCACTGTTCAAAATGCTTTGTAAATATTAACTTCTTTAGTTTTACGACAACCTGTAAAGTTGGTATTTTTATCTTCGTTTTGCAGAAGAGGAGATTAAGTGCAGAGAGGTCAAATGCCTTGCTCAAGGTCACACTGCTGAGAAGGGAGCTGGCATTTGAACTCCAGGAGTCGGATTCCAAAACACATACTTTTGACTACAAAACTCTACTTCCTCTTTGTACTTCAAAATTTAAACCGGTTTAGGGAGCAGAAAATCTGCTTCAGACTTGTAGAGACATCGATTGTTCACCTCTTCATCATACAAGTTGCTCCCCACACCCCTTCCTTTCAGCAGTAAGACTCCATTTGTTTTTCCAGGTACTTCTCTTTCCTCTACTTTCAGCCAGCCAGGTTTGGAAGGGGCTGACACTGGCCCTGCTCTAAAAATATATCTGGATTGCCTTAAACTAGCCAGCCTATCTATCCCTTGTATCAGTTTGGTTTGAGGATTGGAATCAGTGGGAGAAGTTAGCTAGTGTTTCTGGGGAAAGGAAATTTTCTTTCTCTACCATTGTAATTGTCAGGAAACAGAGGTAAAGCCGGGATCTGCAGCCACCTTAAAGCTGGAGGGGCAAGACTGAAATTCACAAAGCATAAAATGCAACAAACCTATAGGAAGCTACCCTCAGGAGGCAAAGCCAATGAGCCGATGTTACTGTCATTGCTTGGTCCCTGAGTCAAGCCACACCTGAAGCCAGATGTATTTGTGAAACATTGAATTTTATCAGCAAATTAATTTCTCCTTTCACCTTATTCCATTTTGAGTTGGTATTTCTGTCACTTGCAGCAAAAGATTCTTAACTCCTGCAAAAGCAAACAAAATGAAAAACAAAAGTAACCATAAAATATGCTATGTTCTAGAAGAGGTGCAACCTATTCATTTCTACTTAATGGGTGATGGTCAGTCCGAATTATTAAAGTGGCTAAATTCATTATTATTAAACAGTAAAAATAATAACCAAACAGCAAGTAACTCCATTTCGTTCACTTTGGAGATATCTTTAACAATGCAGTTAATGACAATGGTTGGAATCCTGTAAATCTTAACTTACCTTTTTTTAAAGCAAATGACATAAAATGGCACCTTTAGTCATTGTTGTAGTACAAGGGGCCCTGCTCAAAGCTGTTTGAAGAATTTGTTATATTAACTTTTTATGATAGCAAAAATACATTGTTATATCATTAGAACTCCCTTTTAAAAAGTAATTCTAAAGGTCCTTTTATGGCAGCAGTTATATTTATTATTCATTGGTTGAATGACCCATTCAAAGCTCCT
Organism: Saccopteryx leptura; assembly: GCF_036850995.1. Lineage (NCBI taxonomy): Eukaryota > Metazoa > Chordata > Mammalia > Chiroptera > Emballonuridae > Saccopteryx > Saccopteryx leptura. The sequence continues at coordinate 31,206,958 of NC_089503.1, read as the reverse complement.
GTGAATGAATTTAATAAAGGTTTAAAATATTTTTTAATTTCAGCTATAGCATAGATTTGTGTACATGTGGAAAATTGTGATCTATAAATGTAATGGCCATGTTCATGGCAGCCCTTGCCTCCCATACAGATTCTCATATCTGTGTAGGAACTCTAGGAAACTCCTTACATGAAGCTCTACTTCTTTCTAGGTGTAAAGACAGTTGCCATGGCCACCATCACGGCCACCATCACAGCCGCTTGGCCCATGCAGGTTCGCATTAGATTCGGACAGATGGTAATGAAACAATGGAGCCAAAAACTGGTGGTCCATCACCTTTAATCCTAGCTTGCATCCAGTGGGCAAGAAATACACACAATCGGAAAATGCTTCCCTTTCCATTCAGGGCTCCCAAAGCTACTGACTTATCCAAGTTTCCTAGAACCAAAGGTATCTACCTCACCAGCCTTATTCACCTCTGCTTCCCATCTCCTCCTCTCTGCACAAACTCTACACAAACTGGCTTCTCCTTCAGCATTCTGTCATCTTGGCTGCTTCTCCTCTCCTCCACGTGGCCTTTATCTACTCTCCTACTGCATGGGCTTCTCCTAGAATATAATCACTCTTCCCCTAGAACAACGTGATCTCTCTTCTTTTTAAACCTTTTGACACGAAAGCCCTCCCCCAACACATATTAACATTATCAAGCCCCTCCCAAGGGAGAAGGGCAACTAATATCATCACCTGGGCAACGGGATTCCACATAAGCAGCACCATCTTTAACAAAGTGAGCATAATATATTTTATCTGCCCAACATTAGGCTTTCCAGTTATTACAATTATAGCATTGGTATGGTCCACAACAGAAATTAAGAACTTTTTCTGTAAAGGAAAGGTGGTAGTATTTTAGGCTTCAAGAGTCATATGGTCTCTGTCATAACTACTCATCTCTGTTGTTGTAGCAGCAACGCACCCACAGACAACAGACAAATGAAGGAACTTGGCTATATCTTTTAAAAGTTTATTTACAAAAACAGGAGGCTGGCTAGCTTTGGTTCATGAAGTGTGGTTTATCCACCCTTGTCTAAAATAATGGAATTTTAAGGTATTGATAGACATCTCAAGCCAGTGAGTTTTTTGTTCCCTAGGTTTGAATGGTTTTAAGTGGTCAAATCATTTGATTAGAGGAAAATAAGAAATATTCAAGTCATACAACATTCTTTTTGGTTAGCATTGACTATAATTACTAATCACTGTCAAATGAAAAGAATATGAAAATAATGTAGAGTGCCCATTTGTGCAAGGCACTGTGCTACTTGCTTTATTTATATGACATCTTACATCCTCACTACAGCACTAGGAAAAATACATGGTTAGAGATAGAAATGCCTTGTGGAAAAGGGAAACATTATAAGTGTAAATATAAGGCCAGTAGCCCCGACCACCATTACAGCTGCCTGGCCCATGCAGGTTTACATTTGATTCAGACAGACAATAATGAAACAATGGAGCCAAGAACTGGTGGGCCATTAGCTTTAATCCTAGCTTGCACCTGGGGGGGCAAGAAATACACACAGTGGGAAAACACTTCCCTTTCCATTCAGGGCTCCCAAAGCCACACTTATCCGAGTTTCCTAGAATCAAAGATATCTACCTCACCAGCCTTATTTACCTCTGTTCCCCATCTCCTTCTCTCTGCACAAACTGTCTTCTCCTTCAGCACTCCGCCATCTTGGCTGCTTCTGCTCTCTTCCACGTGGCTTTTCTCTGCTCTCCTCCTGCATGGGCTCCTCTGCCCCATTTTATAGTTTAGAAATCAAAATCTTTAATCCAATATATAAATAAGAAAGTCTCTGATACAAAGCCACTTATTTGAGGCATAATGGGATTCCTCATGAGAGTACATCACCCCACATTATGCAACAGTCAAGGGTGTGGGGAAAAGCTTAGTCTTGAAACTAAGCCTTGGGCTATAACGACCCTGCCTGCTTACAGCTTATCCTCCACACCCAATGCAAACTATAAGCCAACAGACATATACATCATATTTACAAACTTATTTGACCAACAGTAAGGCAATGAATATAATGGAAAGAACATGAGTTTTGGACAGAGAGACTTGATTTCAAGTTCTGGCTTCATCACATATTCCATATGACCTTGGCCAGAATTTAAACTCCTTTAAACTTTAGTTTCCTCATTTATAATTGAAAATATATAATTGTTGACAAAACTATATTGTAGTTATAATCAATAATATAATTTATGTTTTAGAGACAATGTGAGGGTTTACTGAGGTGAATAAATAAAGCATATAGTATGGGAACATGGTAAGTACTCATTCAACATGAGCCATTCCTTGTTGAAGGTCAAACTGTAGGATGGGTTGGAACTAGAATTTGCATGCTAGCTTACTGATTTCAAAGCATGTAAACTCTCCACTGTATGACATTGACCCCCACCCCCAGCTATAAATATGAACTGGTGGCTTTCAGCTTGTTGGTCAAATAAGTTTATAAATATGATATATAGGTTTGCTGGCTTATGGTTTGCATTAGGTGTGGAGGACAGGCTGTAAGCAGGCAGGGTGGTTATAGCCTAAGGCTTAGTTTTAAGACTAAGCCTTTCCCACCCTAAGTGACTTTCTATCAGAGACTTTCTTGTTTGTATATTGGATTAAAGGTTTTGATTTCTACACTATAAAAGTGCGGCAGACCGGAAGCTTGCTCTCTCTTGGTTCCTGAGATTAGCATTAGAGAGGACAGCAGAGAAAGGCCATGTGGAGAAGAGGAGAAGCAGCCAAGATGGCAGAGTGTTGAAGGAGAAGCCAGTTTGTATAGAGTTTGTGCAGAGAGAAAGAGATGGGGAACAGGGGTGAATAAGACTGGTGAGGTAGAAACCTTTGATTCTAGGAAACTTGGATAAGTCAGTGGCTTTGGAAGCCCTGAATGGAAAAGGAAGTGTTTTCCCACTGTGTGTATTTCTTGCCCCCCAGGTGCAAGCTAGGATTAAAGCTAATGGCTCACCAGTTCTTGCCTTCGTTGTTTCATTACCGTCTGTCTGAATCAAATGCGAACCTGCATGGGCCAGACAGCTGTGATGGTGGCCGTGGCTACTGGATTTACATAGCTCATGCATGAAAATTGTTTAATCTATTAAAGGATGAAATTCCCAAAGCCAGGTGAATCCGTGTGTTGAGCCATGGAGGCTGGGTACCTGTTTCTCGAAGTAAACGTGATGTATCCCTCGTACCTCAGGCTGAAACTGCCATGTAATACTGGTTTTGTCTTTCTTCCTCAAATGGGCAATTCAGGTAATACTCAATCTTCTAAGTCTTGTCCAAATTCTCTTGCTGCCAAATTTTGAAAGAGCCATAAAATGTGGCCTGCACTGTAAGCCTATCAGGAATCTATTACCTCAGAGAGTCTGGCCAGAGGCATGACACAGGGTGGAAACACCCTATCTCTCCTGCTTTTCTCTCTTGGAAGGGTCAGAAAAAGATAAGAATAACATTTTTAACCTTCACTCATGACGTATGTGTGGCTATGTCAAGGACATTCTTAAGCCAGGTAAGTTTATCAATTTTACAGTTGAAGATAAATTGAGAGGTTATCTGGATCTCTACCCTTATTTTGCCAATGTAAAAGCTGAAGCCCCAAACAGTTAAATAATAAGCCCAAATAACAAACCCATCTTTCTCAATTTCGGCCTCAGACCCTTCCCCCACAGCACATATATGCTTAAGCAAATAAAAAGACAGATGTCCAGTTAAATTTGAATTTAAGATAAACAAATATTTTTTAAGTATCACTATATCTCATGCCATACTTAGGACAATGTTTTGGACATGTTTTGAACAAACTAATTATTCTTTATCTGAAATTCAAATTTAACTGTACATCCTATATCTTATGTGGCAAAATCTTGCCTAAATCAAATGAAAAATGCCAAGATTTCTACCTTATAGGAAACATTTGAAAGTATTAAGTTAGAGCCTGACCAGGTGGTAGTGCAGTGGATAAAGCATTGGACTGGGATGCAGAGGACTCAGGTTCAAAATCCTGAGGTCGCCAGCTTGAGCGTGGGATCGTAGATATGACCCCATGGTTGCTGGCTTGATCCCAAAGGTCACACTGGCTTGAAGCCCAAGGTCTCTGGCTTGAGTCCAAGTTCACTAGTTTGAGCAAAAGCTCACTTGCTCTGCTGTAGCCCCCAGTCAAGGCACATATGAGAAAGCAATCGATGAACAACTGAGGTGCCCCAATGAAGAATTGATGCTTCTTATCTCTGTCCCTTCTTGTCTGTCTGCCCCTATCTGTCCCTCTCTCTGTGTATCTCTGTCTCTGTTAAAAAAAAAAGTATTAAGTTAGAAGCTAAAGAAGAAAAAGAAGAAAAGAAAGAAGGGAGAGGAAGGGGTAAAGGTAATGAAAGGCACAAAGAAGAGAGTCTTTAGAGTGTGGTGGTCTCTCCTTTATCTGTGTAACCTCTGCCTCTACACAATAATGCTCAACTTTCTATCTTTTTTTCTATTGCCCTACTTACCACCTGCTGTTCCTACTCAACTGCTTCTTTCCCTGCCAGAGTTACCTTCTTTCTTCCCTGCTAAAATAGCTTTATATTTAAATTTTAACTTTGAGATCAAAGCCATGTATTGATGTATTGATGATTTAAAACTCAAAGAATACCAAAGGGCTTATAAATAAATTCCCACCCTTTAGTACACTTCTTTGAGGAACCATTTTTATACTTAGTGTCTATTTTTAAGGTGCCCAACCATCCCTGTTTGCCCAGAACTGAGGGATTTCACAGGACTCGGCACTTTTGGTGCTAAACCAAGGGCAGTCCTGAACAAACTAGGACCATTCATTGGTCACTGTGTCTTCTCCTTAAGAGATATTTTCATGTCTCTAAAAGACATCTCCGATTTTTGCTTAATTTATCAATTTTAAACATTATTGTAGATTTCCTCCTTTGAGAGGTGAATATTCATTTTGGTTATTTTCAGACAGTCGGTCAAACATTTTCCACGTAGCTTGAGTTTCACCAATTTGGTTTAAAAGATTTCAGAGAGAAACTTGAAAGAGAATGGGTTTTCTCCAACCAGAGGAAAGAAGAAACCACATTGTGTGAGTGTCAAGGTGCCATTTTATTTTCCCACTGATATACTTTCCCCCACCTAGGAGTCCTTTTAAATATTCTTAACTTTAATTGCCTTCCCCCCCCACAAAGAAGTCAATTTAAATTAAGCAGAATCCATCACTGTGATAATTTTTTAATGAGTAAAGATAATGTACTGTACAGAAATTGAAATGAGCTGTTCCCAAGATCATTTACAGTCTTGAAAAGTCCTCCTAAGAGTCATCTGAAATTAATGAATCTCAGAGTCTCATGACCACCAATAACTTATCAGTGAGGACTGGGTTCAGTGAGAAAAGATCCACAATAATAATAGTTACACTTTCCAATCTGAGCATTTAGCTTCTTTCTTCCCGAGATCCTGAGGAATTTTATAAACATTAATTAAACCTCACAGGTGTGATTTATTAGATTAACTCAATAGCCATCAAGGGCTCTAAATGTGCACAGTATTGTTTAATGGAGCTGGATTGAAAAGAGGAACAAATTAACATCCCAGGCAGACTGGAAGCCTAAACTAGAGTCCCCAGGATTTGGGGAAGGTCAGGAGAGGAGATGTGTTCTTTATCTCAACTTCTTGAATTAGCACTGATTTCAAACTACTGTGACCATTTGAGCCTCTCTTTATTGCTTTGTCCCTATTATACCATTACATGTCTAAGACAGACATGGCTTCTGAAATGAGTGACTTTCAGTTCAATAAAAGAAGTTACTATGTCTGTGGAAATCTAAGCATACTTTTGGTGATGTTTTGGAAAGTTGAGGAGTTAGTCATGGTACAGATTCAAAAATTAAGGGTTTTTTTTATTTTTTTAATTTATTTATTTTTATTTTTGTATTTTTCCGAAGCTGGAAATGGGGAGAGACAGTCAGACAGATTCCCGCATGCGCCCGACCGGGATCCACCTGGCATGCCCACCAGGGGTGATGCTCTGCCCACCAGGGGGCAATGCTCTGCCCCTCCGGGGCGTCGCTCTGCCGAGACCAGAGCCACTCTAGCGCCTGGGGCAGAGGCCAAGGAGCCATCCCCAGCGCCCGGGCCATCTTTGCTCCAATGGAGCCTTGGCTGCGGGAGGGGAAGAGAGAGACAGAGAAGGGGGGGGGGTGGAGAAGCAAATGGGCGCCTCTCCTATGTGCCCTCGCCGGGAATCAAACCCGGGTTCCCCGCACACCAGGCCAACGCTCTACCGCTGAGCCAACCAGCCAGGGCCAAAAACTAAGGTTTTATTTTACAGATTATTCAAGCTCTTTCTGGGACTAGGGTAGGACAGAAAGAAGAGAGTCACTACACTTTTGACACTAGACTGTGAGGAATATGTTGCCTTGATAAATTTTTTTGTCCACAGAAGGCAAATGGCTTCAAATTTAAAACGTTCTCAATGATAATTTTCAATAAAGGATTGAGTTTATGGAAGTACGAAGATTTCCCTTATTTACCCTGTGAACTGAGGGGTTGATCAGCATGAATAATACAAGGAAAATAAACTTAGAGATTGCCTTGTTTTAGCAAATTCTATATTAGGAGGGGTCCGATGTGATGAGAGTCAAGAACTGGAGCAACAACCCCTCATGCAGTCGGGATTCTAAGATAGATTGTGAACTCCGGCTATCAGACTTTCCTTCCTGGGTCAGCACGTTCAAACCCCTCATTCAGTAGATGGTAAATTTAAGCCCTGGAGAACTAAAATGACTTCAATGAGTTAACAAAGTTAATTATGGCAGATCCAGGATGGGGACCAATGCTTCTGTTCTTCCTAATAGTGTATTTGGAGAACCATAAGCAGAAATTCTACCTATAACCTCCCACCCAATAGACAATCATCCAACTACTGATCAAACTGTACAGAAAAGGAAGCTCACTAATTAATGTGGAAGAGCTTTTATCATCACGCAAGTTGAATCATAGGGATGTTTCTGTACAGTGATCCAGTATGATCTCTGACTGCATCCTGTGTTCCATACATCCATCGCCAACTATTTAAAGTCCGTTAATTTCGAAGGTATGCTGTTTTTTTTCTGTTTGTTTCCCCTTCATTCACACTGTTAAGGGCCCATTTTTGCCTTATGTGCCCTTGTACAGGTCCTGAGAAGCTGAACCCTACAGAGTGCTGGTCAGGACTCTCTTATTAGCTGATTCCTACTTGGGTTTGGTCAATGGGAAGGACCAGAGGAATCTGGATGTCAGAAGGAAAGAGAGGTTAGTGATTTCTTTCCCCTCTCTTCCCGATCCCCATTTTTGGTTGTGTTTAGGTCCTTCTGTGACTGTAACCCTTGTCCAACAGCCCTTCCCCCATGCCCACCCAGTTAACCCTGCCCACCCAGTTGTAAGTAGCCATGTTATTAAAATCTTTCAACCATCTGAAGTAGACTCAGTTTCCTGCTAGGACTTTTGTTGACACCCCAGTTAAAGAAACATTCTCTATTCCTTGAACTTCTGAATTAACATACTTTTTGACACTCTCAGTGTTCTGGTTGTTTTTATCTGAACCCACTTTAGTTGGTCAAGTCCTTTCTAAAGAGTTTAACCCGCAGAAGGCCAGAATAATCAAGATTTCATCTGTCTGTGGGAGCATCGCTTTACCCTGCTGTGTTAATTCCTGCTGTATTTTCCCCAAGTGTCTTTTGTTTGTTTGTTTGGCAGCTATTTACACGATGCTTCACCTGGAACTTTCATTTAAAGAAACTTCTAGATTTTTTTCCATGTGATTTTCTCTTACATCAGGTCTCCCTCATCTGCAATATTTTACTCCTTGCCAGGAGACTGAATTATTGAAAAGTCCTGGAACTTGTATTAACATGCTGGTCCCAAATGGAAACAGTGCACAGGGCACATATTTTTTAAATACTTTCAGAAAATACAGTTTTGGATGATCTTGCCCTAGACTTTAATTTGCTCTCGAAGACAAGTGTCATGAAGTTTTCATGAACTTCTTTTGGCTTCCAAGGTTTCTGTGTGGGCACTACCTGCCTTTTCCCGAGGGCCAGGGTTGTTGTCGACTGCTTTTCCCTTCTCCTCCCATAGTTTAAATGTTTTGCAAGCACCTCTCTACAGCGCTGTCAGTTCCTTCTTTGCAAAACAAAGAACATGCACCTATTCTAGGACTACTCCGTGCTGGGTACTGTGTAAGTGACTTTGCAATCAATCCTCACAAGAACCGTTTGAAATATTTGTATTCTTATTATGTCAATGAGAAACTTGACAAGGGGAGAGTTCTATGTCATAGAGAGAGGCCAGATGGAATATAAGTGGTCTCTTTGACAGGTTGCCCTGGGTGATCTTGAACAGCTTCCTTGCCCACAAAGCTGTGCAGTAATAATAGAGAAATTCAAGGAGGTGTGTTGTACATATGGATGGTATTGTGGCTTATGAGGAGGACACTAAACCACACTTAGAGTTAATACTGACCAGCATTGTCATTTTATAAGTATATTGTCAGTGTGCCTTAATGGTAAGCTCACTGGGCAGAGGGTCCATTTCTTATTTTTTATAAGACATCTATATTAAATATTCCCTACCTTAAAAGAACTTTTATTATCTTTATCACATTAATATTTTGTTATCTAAGGAATATTGCAGCTTTATTTATAGGAGTTACTGATGTATAGATTAATGGAAAACATTGCTCTTTAAATACATATTTGACATGTTAATTACTAAGAAAACTGAGGACTGGAAAATAGAGGAATGAACAAACACAAATCAAGTATAAAAAGTAAAAGCAAATCATTTTATGGCAAATGCCTATGAGCAAATCTAGAATAATATTATTTTCCAATTGTCAATAACTGCCAGCCATTGATTGAGAGAGTAGATTTTGTGTAACACGTGATACTATATTTTTATTGCCCATTAAAACTGACAAGCCATTTAGAAGCTCTAAGATTCAATATTTCTTGAAAAGTAAATTTAAGTGGGGAAAACAGCACGCATGCGCAAGCATGCACACACACACACACATACACACACACACACACACACAACATACTATGCCATGCCCATGCTATAATTTATCAAAGAGGAAGGAAATTGGCATGTCTTTTCTGCTGATTTATTGGTTAATTCCAACAATTCACTGTAGAAAAGGCCAACAATGAATTACAATGTGGGAAAAAAATTAAGCAGGGCATTTAGAAAGGTGTTTCAGCACACAGCCTTTAGAAGCAACTTACATAGCTATTATGTTGCCAGCCTCAAAGAAATTGGTGCTTGTGAAATGCAGTATAAGGACAGGAAATATACCAGAAAATGTCACATGTCTCACTTCTCATATTTAGAAGACTATGCCATGTCACATGAAGATTAGACTGTCCCTTTATCTCCGAGCTGGAATCAGATAACATCAGATCCCACTTACTATTTGTTTTAGGAACCATATTGAAAGGGCAGTAAAAAACGTGAGCTATCATAGAGAAGCCAGTGATGAACACTCTTCTTTGTGATAGAGACATTCATCTTTGAACCAAAAGGAGCAGAAACTCTCATGAAGAAGAACAAAGGCTGGAAGCTCAAATTTCTGTCACTATCACGCATCCTGTCCCCAGCGCCATCCTCAAGGATCCAGAGCTGACTGAAGAAGAAAATTTTCCCACCAATAAATACTCTCCGTTTCTCTCTTTGTTTTAAAAGTGAATCCTTTTGAAATGACTTGAGATGTATATGATGGCTAATTATGGGTTAAGTTGGCTGGGTCATGGTGGCCAGATATTTGATGAAATGTTACGCTGCATGTTTCTGTGAGGGTTTATTTTTGGATGAGATTTACATTTAGATCAGTGGACTTGAAACAGATCTCTATAATAATGTGGGTGGGCCTCATCCAATCAGTTGAAAGACTAAATAGAATAAAAGACTAACCTCCCCTGAGCAAGGAGGAACTGTGCAACAGACTGTCCCAAGTCTTGAATTGCAACATCAGCTCCTCTTAGGCCCTTAGCCTGCTGGCCCACCCTGCAGATTTTGGACTTGCCATCCTCTATCATTGCATTAGGCAATTCCTTAAAAATAATTTTCTTTATGTCTATACATGCATCCCATTGGCTTTGTTTCTCTGGAGACTCCTAATGCATGTACAAAGTCAACTGTAGTTCAAAACCATAGAAAACAATGTAGATGTAATTTATATTGTTAATGTTGGGAGACAGGGATACTACAGTTTTCATAGGCCTCTTTGTTATTACTGAGCTTCAGATGAGAAAGGAGAAAAAAAAACAAATCTATTTTAAGTGCTTGCTATGTGCCAAGCATTTTGCTCAATTGTTTATTTGTTTAATTATTCTTATAAACACCACTGACTCTTTACAATGTACCTATGATGAAGATATTATCTCTTGCCTGACCGGTGGTGGTGCAGAGGTTAGAGTATTAATGCAAAATGTTGAGGTCCCTGGTTTAAAGCCCTGAAATTGCCAGCTTGAGCATGAGCTCAGTGGCTTGAGCACAGGGTTGCTCACTTGAGCATAGGATCGTCAACATGATCCCAAGGTCACTGGCTTGATTGAGCCCAAAGGTCACTGGTTTGAAGCCCAAGGTCACTGGCTTGAGCAAGGAGTCACTGGTGCAGCTGGAGCACCCTGGACAAGGCACACATGAGAAGCAATCAATGAATCACTAAGGTAATGCTTTTTATCTCTTCCTCCTTCTTGTCACTCTCTCTCAAATTTAAAAAAAAAAAAATTAAAATTAAAAAGATATTATCTCCTTTCTGTAAGTGAGAAAAGGGATGCCCAAGAAGATTAAGCCACTGTCTAGAGGCCACATAATTAATGAGAAACCCCTGTGAAGCCATTTGACTCTAGAATCTATTTTGTTGTTGTATATTTGAGTCAATTCTTTTCCTATTTTCCATGATGCTTTCTCGGGTAACATTGTAAGTCATGCTAGAAACACATCTGTATACGGAAGGTCTCCTTTCCTAGTGGAAACTACCATTGTTTGGAGCATACTATGCAGTAGGCAGAGTGCTAAGAGCTTTTCCTGTATCATCTCTAATCCTCTTTTAACGTTGTCAGCCAGATTCCAGTGTTTCCCTTTGGCACTCAGGAAAACTTAGGGCAAACCTCCAGTAACAGACTTCAGGTTACACAGCCGAACTGGGATTCATGCTCAGGTTGACTTGCCTGACTCCAAAACCCACCCTTCTTAACTCCTGGACTAAGTTCATGCTCATTTCTTAGGAATTCTGGGTCGGCACCTTCTCACAAATCAGAACCCTTGATTTTCAGGCAGAAGAGCTTCTGTGTTGTCACGTTTTCTTCTCACGTCTCAAGGAAATAGCAGAAGGATTGTTACACTTATGGCAGGCTATTTACTAAGTGGGAAAAGAAAAAACAAAAGCATTCTCTAATGAGAGTACAGTCTATGTACTGCAGTTGCCATTGACATATTCTTTCTGTTGACAGTAGGGTCTAAGGTCGCCTCTTTTCCAACACACTGTTTTATGTGGGAACAGCAGATTTCACAGGCAGGACACCTTCAGTCTTCCTGGCTGGGTCCTAGAAAGTGATGTATCAGCACCCACTTTCCCCGATCCTGTCCTTGTGCCTATCTGGTCTGAAAAACAAAGAAGAAGGTGAAACAAACACCTTGCAGGGTTATTTTCCCACCTCCACTGCTTCCTAACTGCACTCAGACATCATTGTCCAAACCCACGTACATGTCTGGAAAGCAAAAAGAAACAGAATAAAACTTCAAGAGAAAGATACGAAATGATGTTGAAAGAAAGATGAGTTCCCGTGTCGCTGGGCGAGCGGGGGCTACCCCTTCTGGATGTCTGTAACTGTGCAGAGAGAAACCTGCTTTGACTCAGGAGCAAGGATGCGCTTTCTGATGTATATGCCTCTGCAGACTTCAGGAAGGTGAGCCCATTTTTTACTGAGGGAGAGTGACAGAAATCTATCTACCTGGCTTATCATCCCCCAATTACAGCAATTTATAGTGTGTTTCTCGCAAGGTCACCTGCACCAGCCACCAAACAAAAGCATTCTCCCGCCTTTGTTCCGAAGAGACCTAACGCACTCGCTGTAACTCAGGTTATCTGGGATATTTTTCAATTAATGTGTAACCACTTGGGCCGAATATCGCCCAGACCTGGCATGGATGTAGCATTTTTCATTAGCGAGAAACTCTGTCCCGACCCCCAGGTTGTAGAAGCACTGCTTTTCCTTCCCTTTTGCAGCTCACTTCATTCAGCTTTTTCTTTCCTATTGAGATAAGGAACGCGCAGCCAGAAGAAAACAATTCTTTGTGATTTCGAGAAGGAGCGTTCTGTCCCGATAAGCTGCCTGCGTTTTCCCTACCGTTGCCTGAAGTCGTCTGAGGCAATTAAAATCATGGCTAATTCTTCTGCAAGGACGGGGCAAGCTCGGCATTCAGGATGGGGCTTCCCTGAGACGGGGCCTGGGTGCCAGGATCTCTTTCTTCAACACCCAGAAGCTGTTCGCAGTGGGAACGTGGGGAAACAAGGGCTGAAATTTTTAGGTCAGAACCACGTGCGTGGACACTTGGAGGGAGGTGATTAGCAAGCGCAGCAGCAGGCTCTCTTTTCTCCTCTGTCGGTGATCTGCTGCCATGAAACCTCTCCTGGGGCTCCTCACCGCGGGGCACGCCCACCTGCCCTGGCCCTGCCCTCCAGCCGCGGGGCTTCTGCTCTGTTCTCTCTGGCTCTAACCCCATCTGATCCCTTTCCGTCTCTCCGTGCAGGTTTTCAGAGAGTCTCAAATCCATCATCCCGTCGCCCTTCAGATTTGAGGACAAATCTTGTCGTTCGATATCTCCTGGCTGAGAGGTGTTTTCAATCTTTTCGGCCCACTCAGGCCACACGGATGGGTTTTCTTTTTCTCTTTTGCAGTCCCTGCCTGCCCCGCGGTGCCATTATCTCCTGCACCCATTACAGTAGTTTTTACTCACTTCCTCTGTGGATTTCTCTGGCACCTCTCAGCGCTCTTGGGGGGGCAGTGTCGCTGAGTAGTGAAAAGATAGTATGGGCTCTGATGTCAGACCCATCTGGGTTCGAATCCTGGCATCAGGACATGACGTCTGCTTCCTCAGTCTATTTATTACAGCAGAAACAGCAGGCTTAACCTCATAGAGAACGTAAGATAGACCTTTGCTGCTCCTCAGGGTTACTGAAAAGATCATGCAGCCAGCGTTAATGATAAACATGGGCAGTTATGAGTCAACTGCGCTTTCTGGACCGAGAGGTCCAGGGAATGGTGCAACTCTGGACATACCTTGAGTTTCGTGCCTGACCTGCGGACTGGCTTCCCTCGAAGGCATCTTTCTCTTTACTTCCAATAGACCTACTTTCAACAGATGAGGAAATGAGGCCCTCGGAGGTAAAAGAGCTTGCCCGTGTGTACATACATAGCGAATTAAACCTAGAAGCCAGATCTCCTGACTCCAGACCCGGAAACTCTTCCCTCTGCCGGCTGTTCTCTCCCTCCGCCTTCCGCCTCCCCCTGCGCTGATGACAAGCAGGAGCTGCGGGGTTCCAGCCATAGATTTGCTCCTCTTGATAATGTGGCACAAACAGCTAGGCAACAGCAGTGTACACACTCCAAATTATAAAGATCATTAGTCTTAGGAATTATCCTTAACACTGCAAACTCTGTCTCCCATTAAGAAAGCCTCATTTTTTTTTATCCCACCCCAAACTAGTCATTGAGTTTATCAAGCGAAGATTCTCATTGTAGCATCAGACAAGTCTTTCTCTCCTTCTTGATTGATTGATTAATTAGTTGTGTGTACTTGGGTCCAGCAGGGAACCCAGTGACAGCTGTGACATGAAAATTACCGGAAAGTTACAAAAATATGTAGCAGTGTTGACTCACTGAAATGTAGTACCAGGGATTGATTAGAAACAGACACATATAACGATCACGTCTTGAAATTACCTGTCACTGCTGAGGCCTTGAGAAGAATCCTTTTGATTAGGATGAATTAATTCAGCTCCAATCTAATCACCTGCAAAGAAAGTAGTGAATAAATATTCTTATTTCAACTTTTATTTATTTATTTGTTTTGTTTAGAATCCTGGAGTTTAAAGAACAACTCCTATAAAGACAAAATGATTTTGAAAAACTCAAGCCCACTCAGACCATTCCTTGCTTATAATCCTCTAATGCAGTGGTCCCTAAACTTTTTTGGGCCACGGACCGGTTTAATATCAGAAAATATTTTCACGGACCGGCCTTTAGGGTGGGATAGATAAATGTATCACGTGACCGAGACAAGTGTCAAGAGTGAGTCTTAGACGGATGTAACAGAGAGAATCTGGTCATTTTTAAAAAATAAAACATCATTCAGACTTAAATGTAAATAAAATGGAAATAATGTAAGTTATTTATTCTTTCTCTGCGGACCAGTACCAATGCCCACGGACTGGTACTGGCCCGCGGCCCGGGGGTTGGGGACCACTGCTCTAATGGTCTTACACTGTCTTAGAGATAAAATAAACGACTGACCACGGCCTCTAAAACCCCATCTGTTTAGCCTTCACCTGCCTGCCAGCCTTATCATCTGTGCCCTTCCCTCTTTCCTCTCTGTGCTCCAGCCATACTGGCTTTCTCTCCCCTCCAGGTCTCACCATGACTCTCATGCACCACAGGGCTTTTGCACATGCTCTTTCCTTTTTATGAAATTCTCTCCCTTACCAACTCTTCCTTATTCTTCAAGTCTCAGCTCATGTCACACTGCCTAAGGATTGGATGCCTGTTCTCCTGGTAGGTCAAATCTCCCTATCAAAGACGTTTCTGGTATCATGCACCTCCCTTCATAGCACTTGTCACAGATATAATTTTAATTTTCTATTTATTTGTGTTTGCAGTTATTTACAGTATTAAATTTTCTTTCCTCAAACCAGACATTTAACTTCCATGAGGACTGAGCTGCCTCTGTTCTCTGCTCACAGTGTTTTTTTCTCCAGCAGAGCATTCCTCTGCCACAGAGCAGTCACTCAATTTTTATTTGGTGAATAAATGAATGAATTGTTCATTGACTCAGAAATATAGCCTGGTATAAATTTAACAGAAATCACCACCAGGCATTCTTTTCTTGCAGTTTTTGGACAAAGCAGATATATAAGTAGGCAAGACTCCTAAAAGAATCTAAAGCATAGTGTGATTTCTAAGCAGCAGAATCCTGTTGCACAAATAAAACAGCAAGTAAAAATTTCAACCTTTAGATTTCATCTGCGTGATTCTTAGATGGTTTAGCAAACCTGAGGCATTCATAATTCAGAAGAATCTGTAAGTTGCCTGGTGCCTTGCACGCTCAGTAAAATGATCACCTTTGTGCTTAAAAATCTCTTCTGACCGCAATACCACTATGAGCAAAAGAACATATATATTAATAGCAGTCAGTAGTGTCAGTCAAGGTCCCAGCAGGAAGCACGTGTCTGGTTCAAAAGAGATTAACTAAAAATATATATAAGGAAGAGACTACTTACAGCGGAGTAGGCAGGCTTAAGGGAACAACAAAGCATGGTGAAGCATCCAGAAATTAGCTACACGGGGAGGCCTTACTACTCCCAGGCTTGAGGAAGCAAGGGAAGGGAATAGGGTAGAATAATCTCATAAAAATGGGTACCCTGGGGGCGGGGCTGCTAGCCGGAGCTGTATCTATTCAGACTGTAGTCACAGAAGAATGCTGCCACTGCCTGAACCCTGGAGAGAGGGGCGGAGTCAGTCAGGGCAGAATAAGTCCTGCTGGCCCACAGTCTCCTGGCAAACCCAGCTGGAAACTAGAGGTGAGTTTGGGAACTGCAGTCTCTAGAGGTTGGTTCTTCTGGGCAAGGAGGAGCTGTGTGCAAATGGACTTCGGAAAGGGTAGAAAAGAGAAACAGAGAATGGCCACCATGCCTTTGATTTGATAAAGCACTTACTATGTGGCACTGTTTTAAACTGCCCATGTATTAATTTACACAGTCTTCATTAGCAACCAATATTTGCCCCTCTTACAGAGGAAGAAACTGAAACCTAAAGAGCTTCAACAACTGGCCCAAAGCCATACAGGTTTAGTTGGTGGTAGAATTAAAATTCAAACCCAGGCGTTCTGACCCCAGAACCCGCTCTACTCACCAGCATGTCAGACTTCAGAATAGTCTCAGTTTTGGGAGGAAGATGAAAGGCATCCATGCTCTTGCCAAAAACAAATCATCAGTGCAGGAACTATGGAAGGAACAGACTGAAACTGTTTCCTAGGACTAGAATAAATCCTCACTAGCCCCTTGGAGATTGGGAAAATTCAATTTATTTAATATATACTGGGTATATATTGGGAATATATTTATTTCCCAGCAAAGTGCTATTTTGGGTTCCTGACTACTAACTGCAGTGGGGAAGCTCTGATATTTGGGCATTCATTAGATATCTTGATTAAGGATATAATTGAGCCTTGACTCAGAAGAGAAAATATGAACAAGCGTATCGGCACCACCTGGTCAGGTATGACTATGAGTGTTAGAGATGGCATCAAAGAACTTGATGGAGAAAGAGAGAGCACATTCAAGATGTGTGAAGTCTGGTAGTCACCCGTGTGCGCCCTGACTATGATACTTTATCTAGCAGTGGGTAATACAGTTAATATCTGATATAAGTTTGGAGCTGAAAGTAAATCTGAAAACAAAGTACTATTCATCATATCTTATTTTGAAGTAAAATAACTTACTGTTTTTAAATTTTCTTTGCTGCAAACTTAGAAAATAAGTACATAAAAAGAAAAAAAATAAAAACCAACAATAATCTCATTATCTAGAAAAAAAGAAACATCCACTTGATATTTCACGCTACTCTTTTTTTTGTTTGTGTCTGTACATATTTACAGCATTGAGATCAGACTGAATATGTTGTTTTAAACTTGATTTTACATATAGTGTATTATAAGCACCCATCCATGTCATTAAATATATTTTCCCCCTTATTTTACTGTCTGTAGTAAGGTTTTCTTTTAAAAGAATAAACCATATTTTATCTACTCAGTTGCCTAGAGCTGGACACGTAGGTTGCTTTAGATTTTTTTTGTATTTTAAAGAATATGCTCACAACTGAAGCTTTGTATTATTTTTTGTGGAGGAAATATCTGTGAAGCTATTTTTACTCCTAGTTCAACATTCTTGACATCACTTACTTCAAGTCTGGTGTTTTCTGTTAAGATTTGGATGTTTAACCTGGTTAAGTTGGGAGGATGACAAGTTTTTTGAGAATTTAATGAAATTGACTCGGCTCACCAGTACACATCAGAACCTTTAGTATATGTCCTAAGATCCAGTTTTTAAATGTTAATTTCATTCTTGTTTAACTGAAGTTAATACTGGATACTTTTTAAAAGACCCTAAAATTAAAAAAAAATGTAAGTCCAAAGCGTCTTTCTACTAGGAAAAGTACCCCTTACATGGTAGGCTGAGCACTTTCAGTTAAGGAAGCCTGGCTCTTGGAAGCAGACCTCTTTGTTTTCATTTGCCATAGTATGCGGGGACTAGCTGTATTAGGTTGCAAGCAAAAAGCCTCACAGACCTGTAAGTCTATAAAAAAAATGTGAGTGCCATGCACTGTGGTGGCTTCTCTCTGAGATCCTGAAGTCATTTTTAGATGCTGTGCAGTTTGGTCATAAAAGAAAGGACTTTGATCTTTCATGCTAACTTAGCATGAAAAGAAATGAAGACACTTGGCGGTTTGTGATGATAGTATTAATGCTAAGCAAATGTACTTGAAAAATTCAGAGACACTTCAGCATCCTAAACGGGAAAGGAACACGGGGGAAGTCTAATTCTTCATCCAAGGGAGAGACATTCAGCTACCCAAGCAGAGTTGCTTTCTCATTTCACACAACTGCAGAGAAAAGGTATCCTTCCGCTCAGATCCTGATTCAGACTTCCGGTTTGCAAACTGTGTCTCAAGCAGCAAGCTAATTGCTACATTTTGTGCCATTGTCTCATTTCAAAGACTCTTTGCCAGAGGCTTTTAGAAAAGTTTACTAAGGTATAGGACACTCAAGATTCAAAATGAGGAACATATGTTCTTTTAAGTAAAGTAAAATAATAAAACCCACTGTGTATAATGGTTTGCATGGATTACGCCCCTAGTCTATTGACACCAATAAGAGGGAGGGTCCTCAGAGAAGCCCAGAGTTTAAAAATAATAATAATAATAATAAGCGTCTTCCAGGTACATAGCTAGATAATGGCAGAATCAGATGTCCAACCAAATCTGTCTGACCTTGATGCTCATGTTATTTTGAATACACACACTATTTAGTATACCACAGAGTGACACACTTAGTGTATATAACTTATTATAATGTACTGTATCAGCACAGTTGTTCTTTTTTTGACTGTCTAGCATTCAATCATACTCCTCCCCAATTTGCCATTTGAATGAAATTCTTCTTTGGATGTGGGTTTAATGGGAGGGGAAGTTCTCACCTTTCTCCCACAATGGAAGCTTAGGCTACCCTATCATTTACTTGTAGAGCTAAGAGACAGTTATGTGACCATAGTTGCCTGTTCTGAGAGGCTGGGTTCCTCACAGGCGATATGGTCTGGGGACCTGACATTGCCTACAAAAAGATGTTGAGTTCTCTCTCTGAAGTCTCCTCATTCTGGTCAATTTCCATAATCTAGGTCCTCCAGCCTCCTACTGATTCTGTGAATTAGTCCCTCCTTCCAAAATATTTTTTTAGCTAAGTAACCAGCATTAGTTTCTAAGGTTCACAACCAAGAGTCTCAACTGATGTTAGGTCTCACTTTTATGGGTAACTGACCAGATAATAACCCAAAGTCTTTATATGGTCCTGAAATCTGTAATAGAGTTTCAAGGGATCCTCTGAAAATTACTTCTGAGATGTTAATAGCAATATATCCATTTAGATCAATACCAGGTAGATAAATTGTTAGGGCCAAGTGTGGTGCTTAATGATTACCTTCACCCTTTAACCCACCATATTTTGGCTGTCCCCACTGACCACTTAGAGTTTTACAGCTGCAAGGGACCCTGGTGATCATCTAGACTAACACTCTCATTTCCCTTTTATGAGGTTGCTCCCTCATCAGCAGAGAGGAGGAGATCACATTCTCTTTACCCTTTGGACCTCAATATTCATGGTGTCACTTGCAAGACCTCCACTGTCCCTTTTGAACACGAGCCCAACGTTATTAAGCTTAATGCACAGTTACTTAATGTACAGGGAATGACAAAAGTGTCACTGAGAGAAATGTATGCTTCTCACTTATTCTGTTTTGTGGGGTTTTAATTTCAAGTGGCTTTTCCTAATAACTCTAAAGTGTTTTATTTAATAATAATAATAATAACAACAACAACAACAAAAGGAGGGGAGAAATATGCACCAAGAAAAAAAATCTGAAAATTACTTATGTGATTTAGAATGGCAAAGGATAACTAACTGAAAACCATAGAAAACAACAGTTTATAATTATCCCTGGAGGCATAGGACAGCTTAAAACAGGGGTCAGGAACCTATGGCTCGTGAGCCAGATGTGGCTCTTTTGATGGCTGCATCTGGCTCGCAGACAAATCTTTAATAAAAATAATAATAAAGTTAAAAATATTAAACATTCACATGTATTACAATCCATTCATTTCCTACCACTCATGGTTATGGTTGCGGTTGACTGGAGCCAATCACAGCTGTCCTCCGGGACAATACCAAATTTTTATTGGATAATGCATAACGTACATGGGTCGTTGTATGGCTTTCACGGAATTACATTTTAAAATATGTGGTGTTCATGGCTCTCTCAGCCAAAAAGATTCCCGACCCCTGACCTAAACTATGGGTCTGATGAACTGAACTTCTAACAACTTGTTAGAAGTTTACCATGAAATGATTATATGCTCTAGTTAAAAATGCATCCACACACTGTGATGGTAGGTGATTACTCAAGACTGGGCATGCTGGAATTGGAAGAACCAAAGTGTCTGCTGGATTTTGCAAAACTACCAGGATCTAACAGACAGGAAGGCTGGCTAAGTGTGATGATTAGTTGTATGAGTCAACTTGCCTGGGTCAGAGGATGCCCAGATATATGATTAAACATTCCTGGTGGGTGTCTCTGTGAGAGTGTTTCAGGAAAGTTAGCATTCGAATTGGGAGACAGAGTCAAGCAGATGGCTCTCTCCAGTGTGGGTGGGCATCATCCAGCCCATTGAGGACCTGAATGGAACAAAAGCAAAAGAATGTTTAATTCCCTCTTGCAGCCCGACTGAACTTAGACCTCCATCTCCCTCTGGTTTGCACTGTGACTTAACACCATCAGCACTCTGGTTCTGAGGCTTTCAGACTTGGGCCAGAATTTACAACACCAGCTTTCCTGGGTCCTCGGATTTCAGGCAGAAGATCAGGGGACTTCTCAGCCTCTCTAATAACATGAGCCAATTTTGTATAATAGATTTCATGATCAATAGATGATAGATAGATAGATAGATAGATAGATAGATAGATAGATGATAGATAGATAGATAGATAGATAGATAGATAGATAGATAGATAGATGATAGATAGATAGATGATAGTTTTCTATGAGTCCTGTTTCCCTGGGGATCTCTGACTACTACACTGAGCTTTGGCAGCTGGTACCAGGCAGATGTACCGTTTGAAAGAGTGTCAAAGGATGGTATAAGCTTAGAAGCAATTAGGAAACTGTTCGAGGAAGACCAGAGTTGAAACTTTCAGGTAGTAAGTGGTAACATCCGGTGAAGGCAGAATTCTTTTCTACTTCCTGAGATTGTACTAAAGGTAGAAAGTCTCTTGTCTGAGCTTGGGGCTCCAAGAAGGAAGAGCTTAGCAAGCTAACAGGGATCCAGACAGTCGTGTAAGATACAAGCTAGTGTTCTGGCCCAAGAGGAAGACAGGGTGCAAACAATATAGCCAACTGCTTAACCATGTGAATCCTGGAACCAGCTTGCCTGTATTCAAACTCCATCTCTGCTACTTACTAAGTGGTTAACTTCTGTACTATACCATACCTTTAAAAATCAGTGTCCTTGTGTATGAAGTGGTAATAACAATAGTACTTACTTCATATGGTTATTATGAAGATTAAATGAAATAAAGTATTTAAGGTATTGCACACTTAGTAAATCTTTTTTTTCTTTTTCAACAGAGACAGAGAGAGTGTCAGAGAGAGGGACATATAGGGATAGACAGGAAGGGAGAGAGATGAGAAGCATCAATTCTTTGTTGCAGCACCTCAGTTGTTCATTGATTGCTTTCTCAAATGTGCCTTGACTGGGGGGCTACAGCAGAGCAAGTGACCCCTTGCTCAAGCCAGCAACGTTGGGCTCAAGCCAGTGACTTTTGGGCTCAAGCCAGCTACCATGGGGTCATATCTATGATCCCGCACTCAAGCTGGTGAGCCCACACTCAAGCCAGATGAGCCCGCGCTCAAGCTGATGACCTCGGGGTTTTGAAACTGGGTCCTCTGCATCCCAGTCTGATGCCTATCCACTGCACCACTGCCCAGTAAGACCACTTAGTAAATCTTTAATAAATGTTAGCTATTATATTAGTAAGGAAGACCGGAAAGGGGTATAATTACAGGTGTTTGTTATAGACTGAATGTTTGTGTCCTACCCCCGAATTCATATTCTAAATCCTAATGCCCAGTGTATTTGGAAGTGGAGTTGTTGGGGTGATTAGATCATGAAGGTGGAACCCTCATGAATGGAATTAGTTCTCTTATGAAGGAGACTCCATAGAACTCCCTTGCTCTTTCTGCCTTGTAAGGACACAGTGAAAAGATGGCCGTCTCTGAACCAGGTAGCAGGTCTTCATCAGACACTGAAACTTCTGATGCCTTGATCTTGACTTTCTAGCCTCCAGAACTATAAAAAAATAAACTTCTATTATTTATAAGCCATTTGGTCTATGCTATTTTATTATAGCTTCCTAAATAGACTAAGACAGTATCTAAATCTATAGTCTTGGTGATGGAGGTGGTAGTAAGGGGGAATGTTATAATACAGAGGCTTTAGAGACATCTTGGGCTATCTTAGCCATGACAGCTAGTGAGCCTTATTGACCATATACTGGTAACCTAGTTCTAAAGTCTCAGACTCTGTATTTCCTGCCCTACTTTTCATTAACCCAGAGACCAGGGCCAACCTGAAGCTGCTGGTCAGGTTTGGCAGGGATGTAGATGAGGGCAGTGAGACAGGTCAAAAACAGAGGGACCAAGTCAGGAGTACGTTGTACCACTCACTATCATTTTGGCTTTAGAGGTAAGGGAGCTCTGCTGTGATTGTTTTAATTGGATGAGCACATTACTGCCTCATCTGCTACAATTACTGTGAATGTTTTTATTTTGCACAATAATCCGTAGCTAACGTTACCACATGGTAACATTAGAAAAATATCCTGTAGCCCCCACGAGATACTGGTGGGCAAGGGGTTAAAATTTCTCTTCTGATTTGTTGACTGAACCAGGTGAACTTGATCAGCAATTTGTTAGGAGAGCTGAAATATAGTCAAGAAGACTCTCCTGGCTTAGAGTTTGCATAAAAAAAAAATCCACCCTTTTCCCCAGTCATAAATCTTGTTGGGGAAGAGAGTGGAAAGGGAATGAGGAAGAAAAAAATAGTGAAGCATGAGGAAAGATCTCCCTCCCCACGCATCCATCCACCAAGCGGGGCCTCAGAGATTACAATCATACTCCACAAATCAAAGGTTCTCACAGCTTCCTTAGAGGGAATCATTTCAGAAATATATTGTTAGAGCTCTGTTCTACTCAAACACAGCTCAGTATGAATAAGCTCTACTCAAATTAACATTGCATTTTAACTTGGGAATCGATGAGAAATGATGGAGGTACAACAATTTCCATCTGATGGTGTTGTAGGAAAGAACTGGGGATCAGAATCCTGGAGCAGGCCCTGGTTGGTTGGCTCAGTGTTAGAGTGTCGGCCCAGCATGTGGATGGCCTGAGTTCGATTCCTGGTCAGGGCACACAGAGAAGCGACCATCTGCTTCTCCACCCCTTCCCCTCCTTTTCTCTCTCTTCCCCTCCCACAGCCATGGCTCGATTTGTTTGAGCACATTGGCCCTGAGTGCTGAGACTGGTGGAGCCTGGTGGAGTCTCTTCCTCAGGTGCTAAAAATAGCTTGGTTGGGAGCATGGCTCCAGATGGGCAAAGCATCAGTTTCAGATGGAGGTTGCTGGGTGGATCCTGGTCTGCGCACATGCAGAAGCCTGTTTATCTCCCCTACTCTCACTTGGAAAAGAAGGGAGAAAGAAAAGAATCCTGGCGCATGCTTACCCTAGGTCAGTGGTCCCCAATCTTTTTTGGGCCACGGACTGGTTTAATGTCAGAAAATATTTTCACGGACTGGCCTTTAGGGTGGGATGGATAAATGTATCATGTGACCAAGACAAGCGTCAGGAGTGAGTCTTAGACGGATGTAACAGAGGGAATCTGGTCATTTTTTAAAAATAAAACATCGTTCAGACTTAAGTATAAATAAAACAGAAATAATGTAAGTTATTTATTCTTTCTCTGTGGACTGGCACCAAATGGCCCACAGACCAGTACTGGTTCGCAGCCCAGGGGTTGGGGACCACTGCCCTAGGTGACTGGTTGCCACATGGGACTGAGCATTATGATCTCTAAAGTGCAAATGGGCTCTGAATCTTGTCAGGCTATTCTTTTAACTGATTTGCATGCATAGCTTTTTTCCACCATTCCCATTCAAATATCTGTGTCCCATTATTTAAGGTCTAAGACTAGTGTATAGTACAGTTTTATCTATTCCCTGGTCCTCCTATCCTAAGAATCAACAAGTGCTCAGAGGGAATAAAGTGACCATCAGATGTCAGTTCATCATGTCTTTTCTATGGATCTTAGCCCTTTTTTTTTATTGGTTATATAAGTAGTCTTTGAGAACTGTGGCTTCTTTTTAAAAATGTAATCGGTTTTCTTACATATGTGTGTGTTTTCAAGTTCTTCCACATTCGAATGACCACCTTTCATTTAGACACTATCCAGCTTTTCAGTTCTTGGGAAACATAATTCCCCTAATATTATTAAGTAGTCTGAAAGTGATAGCTCTATTTATGAAACCTAATATTTCATTATCATTTTTATCAGGCAGGTCATACTTGGGTCCATGTTATACCTTAAAGTATATTAAGTATCTTTTTCAAAAAGGGTCATTTTGAAACCAGATTCTTGTGCTGTTCATATTTTAAAACTGCATTGAAAACTGGAAACTAATTCTCCCTCTGAGTTCAGTGATTTAGCCTCTGGAGACCCTTGCTAGAGAAGCAGGGGACAGAGTAGAAAAGTCTAATCTCAGATTCTAACAGATGAGCTCTTTCCAGGTCTGTATCTGCTACAGATTCAACAAGCAAGCCTTGTGTGCCTTTCTTCAAGATGCTGATTAAAAGTCTTGGCCGAGACAAAAATCATGTAATCTAGGCTTGAACAATAATATATTAATGCATTTACCCTGTTAGGTGACCTATTTGCATTTTAACAGTGGCCTTCTGGAGAAGAGATACCTTTACAAAAAGAACTGATGCATATGATAGGAATATTAGGTATGAAAGATGGCCACTTGGGGAGATATTATTAGGCACGGGGTCCTTTCATGCTTCCTAAATCGGACTATCTGGGCAGTCTTTCCTTCCGTCTATTTTGAGGACTCTCCTTCATTCACAAACTTTCCTGCACACTGAAGTCCCATAGACAGCATTAAAATATGCAGAAGCCTGGTCTCACCCCTAGTGGTACAGCCTGAGCTTTGGGAGTTAGGAAATCTAGCCAGGTAATTCCAATGTGCAGTCAAAGTAGAAACACACTGCTTTTGCAGAAAGTCATCAACTCTGAAAGAAAGATTGAGGTCAGAGGTCAAACCAGGATAGACTCCAGCTCTATCACTTAATAGTTTTGTACCTTGGACAGATTGCTTCATCTCTGAGCTTCAGCTTCTTTAGGAAATCAGGGCTAATATGACCTGCAATGTAAAGTTATCAGAATTAAAAGAGAAAATGGGTTTAAAGTAACCAGTGCACAGTAGGCAAATTATAGAAGTCGCCCCTGTCTCCTTTCTTCCAAGAGTGACCTAAGTTGATCGATAGAACAAGGTCAGTCATGGCTTTGAAAGACAGCTTTGACACCCAGACTCTCACTCCTGGTGTTCCTCCAAGGATCAAATAACCTCACCTTTAGTAACCCTTGTCTGAATTCTTCTGCCTCATGGAATGACTTATCCATCATTTAAAATGCACAAATGTAGCTTAGCTAGGAAATAAAACATATAATTGACTTTAAATTGCCAAGTAGAAAGTAATGTTTCATTTTCCAGCTGTGGCCATTGAAGACCAGGAACTGCTCAAGTTTCACCAAGATACCTCTCAAATATGCCACCTTATTCTCAGTTTCCCATGTGAGACAATTTTGCAGAAGTGTAGGGTTTGTGTGTGTATATAAAGAGAAATTTTAAATTGAAGTGATATAGCTATAGCACACGTAGTGAAAATAAATGTGTTCTTAAGCTTTTCAAATGTGAAACTATATAGCGAGAAGTCAAAGCAGGGGTTGGGAAACTTTTTGGCTGAGAGAGCCATGAATGCCACATATTTTAAAATGTAATTGCATGAGAGCCATACAACGATCCATGTACGTTATGCATTATCCAATAAAAATTTGGTGTTGTCCCGGAGGACAGCTGTGATTGGCTCCAGCCACCCGCAACCATGAACATGAGCAGTAGGAAATGAATGGATTGTAATACATGCGGATGTTTTATATTTTTAATGTTATTATTTTTTTATTAAAGCTTTGTCTACGAGCCAGATTCAGCCATCAAAAGAGCCACATCTGGCTCACGAGCCTTAGGTTCCAGACCCCTGAGTCAGAGCATAGAATTTAAATTTCATCAAAGCCTAGTGTTCTATTTACATTCTGCCTTCAACTTGTAAGAGCAAATAATATCAGCAAACAAGCCCCACCTTTATTTAATCTTATCTCTTCTCCTATATTTTCCTTGCCTCTCTTTTCATTCTAAAAACATTTATTGAGATCTTAACATTCCTTAGGCATTGCAAATATAAAGATGAATGACAGACATATGTGGTCCCTAACTTTGAAGAGCTCACAGCCTTGTGTTAAAAATAATTAAAACCCAACATAGTTGAAGAAAATGGGATGAGCGTAGTTCCAGTTAACAGCATTGTATCAATGTCAGTTTCCTGGTGCTGGTGCTGAACAACAGTTATGTAAGATGTCAGGGTTGGAGAAAACTGAGAGAAAGGTACATGATACTATTGTTGCCAATTTTTATGAGATTATATTTGTTAGAAAATAAAAAGTTTGTAAGAATCCAATATAGTAAGATAAATATTAAAGTCAAGCAGATTTTTTTCAGAATAACAGATTAAGGAATATGAAGTTGTGTAGGGAATGGTGGGAGGCTTCACAAAGGAGGAAGCATGAAACCTGGCTCTTGAAAATTGACTACAAGTGGTCCTTGGGTTATGGCAGTCTCGACATATGACGTTTTGAGTTGACAATGCTCACTTCCATAAAAACTTGAAAATATTGAGACCTGAGTATTTCAGCTTAAGCCATTAGTGTTGTATTTATGGACTACTTGGGTGAACTAATTTGTTTGCACACAGTGGAAGAATACACAGTAACGTAGCCTAAGAGTGAGGAAGTTGGCATCCCCCAGTACGCTTACCTACACCATTTTGGACTGTTAAAAGCACAAGTGTTCTGTTTGTGTTAGGCTAGGAGGGTGTCCAACTTACACCAAAATTTCGGTTATGTCACCGTCATAGAAACGGAACTGTGTCATAACCTGAGGACCCCCTGTATAAGAATTTCCTGGCCTATTAGTCTCCTAAGGCTGTTGTAACAAATTATCACAATCTGGGTGGTTTTAAAAAGCAAAAATATGTTCTCTTAAAGTTCTGGAAGCCAAAACTTCTAAAATTAGTTTACGAGGCCTAAAGTCAAGATGTCAACATGTCTAGTTTCTTCTGGAAGCTCTAGGAAAGAAACAACATCTTGCTTTTTCTAGTTACTGGAGGCTTTCTGCATTCCTTGGCTTGTGACCTCTTCCTCAAATCACACCAACCTCTCGCTTCCATCATCACCTCTCCTAAATTGCTTCTTCTCTGCTTCCTTTTTATAAAGACACTTGTGATGACATATAGGGCCCACCTGGATCATTCCAGACGATTTCTCCAACTCAGAATCCTTAGTTTAATTACATCTGCAAGTCCCTTCTTGCCACATAAATGACAAGCTTCAGGGATTAGAGCCTGGATATCTTTGGAAGCCCTAGTCAGCCTCCCGCATCTGTCAGAAACAGTATTCTGTGGGGTTTACAGTTTGAAAGACAATGTGCCCAGTTGAGAAATGATTACTAGTTGGCTACATCCTGGGATAAAAGAAAGGGAAGTATTGGGGCATACGACAAGCGGGATAGATTGTTGTATTGTCAGTTCAGGCTGCAACAACAAAATGGCACCCAAGTCCGAGGTCATGATTCAGTCAGGGTTCTGTTTCCAGTGAGAGCTCATTTCCTGGCTTGTGACAACTGCCTCCTCTCACTTGGCCTTTCTTCCATGAATGTGTACTAAGAGAGAGGTCTCTATCCTCATCTCCTTATACTGACACCAGTCTTATGGGATTAGGACCCCACTCCTATGCCTTCATTAACCTTAGTTACATTCTGAAGGCCCTGTCTCCAAATACAGTCCTTTGAGGGTTTGTGCTTCAACATATGAATTTGGGGTGACACAATTCAGTCCATAGAGGTAGGCTTCTAGAACACCCTACTTTTCTCATTCTTTCACAGCATTTAAGTTTCTGCTTAAATATTACCACCTCAAAGAGGGCTTTCCTGGCTACCCCATCTATAGTAGCTTTCTAGCACTGCGCTTTCCATTCTTTGGGAGAGCACTGGGTTTAAGAGCCTGAAATCAGGAACAGACTGATTTCATTGAAATCCTGGTCCATACTTACAAACTTTGAAAACTTGGCCAAAATATTTAGCTTCCTTATACCTTGGTGCCCTCATTTGTATAATAAAAATAATGAGAATGCCCATCTTCTATGAATTAAATGAGTTAAAATATGTAAAAATATGAGGATGTTGCCTGGTATAATCTAGGTCTCACTAACTTTTAGCTGCCATTCTCAATTAGTATTTGTCTATTTTCCTCAATAGAGAAAAAGAAGAACTTCAAAAGGACGAGGATTTTCTGCTTTGCTCATCATAGTATCCCCAGTGACTAGAACACTGCCTGATACATAACAGATGTTTTCTATACATCTGTTAGCAGAATGAATATATGAATAAATGGTTTCTTGAAAGAACTTTAGAAAGTATGGTTGACAGTGTCAGATGCTTCAGACAGCTCGACAGATGAGAACTTAAGCCATTTGTCAATCAGATCAATGGTGACTTGAGCGGTAATAATAGCCATAATTTATTAAGACACCTTGTTAAGTGTGCTAATCTAAACAATGACCCTACAAGGAAGCCATTATTACCATCATTTATAAATGACAGAGCATTTCAGCAGCTCTGTGGGCAAGACTGAAGAGGATTGAGAGATGAACAGGAATTAAAGATATAAAGACAACTGTATGGCAGTTTGTTGAAATATATATATTAACCTATATAAGGAAAATGAATTCAACTTGTCAGATGCATAATATATTAACCAATATTATTAAAAAAAAAAAAAACCAAGTACCAGTAAAGCCAAGGGAGTAAGGAAAATATAAAATAAATCAAATTTCTCATCTTTATCAATATTGTTTTTCTCTTGGGTCATCTTAAATGCTATATCATTGACAACTTCAGTTTTTGTTTTTTGGATTATCTATTCTTGAAAAGACAGAAAAGATACATTAAAATCACTGTCTTGGTAAAAAACCATACCAGATGAGAAAGATGTTTTTACAAATCAAACTTACTAAATAGCTTCCAAGTGGACTTGGAAACCAAGTCAACTCAACCTATGGCAGAAAGATGTCAGAAACAAGTCCCTGGAATACTTGAAAATTACAGGCCTGGACCTCTGGAAAGACTGTTATGTCTTTCAGATGGTGGGTGATGGAGTACAAGGAAATTTTCTGGGTAAGCCTACAATAACAAGCTGTTTAATAGCTTCCAGTGATTATGAGCTATATCTCTGGAAGCTGGGACTGGGGTTTGAGTGTTTATACTGATCTTTTTAGGATAATTCAAGACATAAGTGCCCTTATCAGAGAATTTGACTTCTACAGTCCTTGGCTTTCGTTGGTGATATGACCTGGACTCATATGTGTGTCCATCCTGCCTGTCGCTTTTCAGAACTTAGAAAGGGGACAGAAACAGTGAAGAGGTCTAATAGTCACCCTAGATAGGGAATATTAAAAAGTTTGGCCTTTTGTTTTTAATGGGAGGCTGAAATACCATTGTTTGTTTTCAGGGCAATGGAAGACCATGAGCAGTGCTCCAATGGCAAAGTTGGATCCAAAGAAGGCCAGATGGCTGTTCTTCACTCTGTTCATTTCCTCATCTGTGTTAGTTTCTGGGAGCTATGTCTCCCCTCAGCCTGGCTCCCTGCTTCTGCTCCTGTTCTCCACCAGCTCTCTATAATTCATCATTTTCTTACTCCCTAGTCTAGCTGTTTGGCTGTTAACCCCTCTGCCAGGGGTTGGCAGTGCTCAGTGGGTAGTCAGAAAATCTGGATTGTCAAAATAAGAGGGAGAATTTTATAATAATGTATTTCTTGCTTGGAGTATTGAAATTTAAAGCTGAAAAGTATAGCTAATCACCAGTCCATTTCCCCCCCCCCTTTTATTTAAAGCCTCCATCTATATTGTTGGGTTGAACTTTCCTGTTCTGTGCTCACATCACCATATGAAATATAAGTCCTCCCCTGTCCCAGTAGATTGGTAGTTAAGTCCCAGACTCCTGCTCTTGGAAGCGCTGGTTCTTCCTCTCAGCGCCGGGTGGCAAGGGGTTAACCGTCTCCAGCGCCTACCGAGTTGTAAAAGGAACTGCTGAAGCTGATCAATGACCACTGTTAAGACCTGGAAACCAATTATAAACCTGAAATTTGTGATGAACAAAGCCCTGAAACACTGGGATGAAAACTACTGAATTAGTCCAGTTCATTAAAATCATTAATAGTCATGAAATGAAAACCACCGGAGTCCAAAAAGGCTTAATGCTCTATCCATATTAATTAGATGGGAGCAAATCTGAACTGAAAAGCAGCACATGCTTTGTAGAATTAGCAATTGGTCTCTGCAGACTACACAGATCTCTATTAAAATTCAGTTTAATTAAAATTGATCACGTTAAGAAACTGATGTGGTTAATTAACTGAATTCCTGGACTTCTTTTCATACATTTCACAGACGCCTTGTACACTGCTTTGTTGGGTGACACTTCGTGTTGCACAGAGCAAATCCGATTGCAAAGGTTAACTCTCTGTGTTCCTGGAGATGACACCGACTGCGGAGGACTCGCGTGGAAGGGGGAGAGGAGGCTAAGCTCCATGGAGGGTCAAGCCCCGAGCTAAACGCAAGAAAAAGCCTTAGGAAAATCGGTCCCCTTCGTGGCATATAAGTTAATGCATCCCCTGTAAATGACAAAAAGTTTCTCTTTCCCCAGCTGCCATCTCTGGAGAAGCTGGAAAATATCACCAGCGATTAAGAGAGTCACTCTGTTGTCGAAGGTAGGCCAGTGCAGAGACGGTAAGAAATGATCCCTTGTAGCTATTTCTGTTTTGTCCCCTCCAGTTTCTTACTCTGTTTGGTTCAGAATAAGTCATGTTGTGTTTTTCCATCTGAAAAATGGGAATAATGGCATTTCTAGGCTTCACTAAGGTGCGGGGAGCTTAAAATGAGGACAGTAGCCCTGCTTGGGGCTGTCCCGCTGCTCATGGCCAAGTCTGCTCCTCCTAACCCCATGTCCACCAAGCCTAGTGCTGCCAGCAGAGCCTTCCTAAGACTTCCGTTGGCTATGTCCCTGACCTGCTCAAAGCTCGCTAATGACTAATGCACTGCTTATAGGACAAATTCCATGCTCCATAAATTTGAACTCAGAGCTGTATCCTCTGGTCTGACATACTCTTATCCTCTCCGCCTCCTTTTCAACCAAACTGGTCCATATACAAACTTTGAATTCCTTTGTTTTCTTTCCAGCCTCCACTCTCTTTTTCTCTCAGAAATCTATTTTTATCCAGCCCATGCTTCAGGGTTCAACCTGAATCCCACTCACTGCGGTCCTTCTGTCACTGACCCACCAGGAGGGATCTGCCCCTTCCTGGACCCCGTAGTAGGTATTCCTCAGCTGCCGATTTGGCTCTTGTTTCTCACACTCTGAGCTAATTACTCATGTGTACTTGTCAGCTCCTAAAGATTTTAAGTTTTTGGCAGGTAGAGGTCATCTCCTATATATTTTAATGAGTTGCAACAGGCATTGGACATGAAGTTGCTCCATAAATGTTCTTTAATAATGAGGATGATGGTTATCCTTTGACAGTTTCTGGCAATTTTTCTCAGGGAGACAAGTTTTAGTTTTATAATATACTGATAGAAATGTTTGAGTGTGATATTCTAATAACAGTAATAATGATAACAATGACAGATGAAATTATGTAAAGCATTGTGCTAAGGACTTAACATATACAAAGAAATTACCCCTTTCTTTTTTTCTGGTGGTGTTGCTGTTGCCAGGGTTGCAAGTGCCTTTTTGAGCATTTTCTTAATTCTTTTTTTTTTTTACATCTGTGATTGTTTCTTGCATCACATTTCTAATCTTGTATATTTTTGCCTTTTTCTTCTAACTCTCTTAATTGGGCTTTCTGGAGTTTTATTATTATTATTATTATTAGACCTTGTCAAGAATCAGCTTTTGAATATCTATGTTCTTTGTTTTTGTCTTCATTTAATCAATTTTATCACAATTTTATCATTTATCTTTATTAATTTCCACTTACTATTTTTGGAAGTGTTTACTGCATCTCTTGATTGCATCATTTTCCCTTGTTTTGGATTTAATCTCACACTGATTTGTACAGTATGCGGTGCATGCAGGCTTATAGCCTGGGAGCAATTGGCTCTATTGAATACTTTTTTCAAATAACTTAGAAAGTTAAAAAATTCTTAATAGGTGTTCACTTCCTTTTCTTCCCTTTTCCCTTTTTAGGATTGACTCTGTGCAAATTTGAAAGCATACATTTTCTCTTAAACACAAATATTATTGGATCCTTTGGTTTTTGATAAAACATTTTTATTTTTATTCACTTATAGATCATTTGTAATTTCATATTTGATTCCTTTTTTGATCCCAGGTCTTTAATACATTATTATCTCAGTCTATTTTAAAAATTACTTAATGTTAACTCAATAATATTTGGTCAGAAAATATTATTCTCTGGCCAAATATGTGATTAATTCTTATAAACATTCTATGGATATGTACACAATGTATTTTTCTATTTAAAAGTTATAAAATTGTATTAGTCATTTCTTTTATGTATTTTCTTATTTTGATCCAATACAACTGTCAAATTCCAAAATAGGCATGTTAAATGGTACTACTATTTTGTATTTTAATTAAATTTTACTTGCTTTTCTATGCCTTTTGCTTTACATTCAGCTGCATTATCTGTATTGAAGCATAAAGGTTTATGGCAAGTATATAATATTCTGTCAGGTGTTTTCAAACTAAAGTCATTGTCTAAGTTTTATATTTTCATGCTTTTGCCATTTGTTTACTTTTGGCTGTTTTCTCTTTGCCCATTCCTTTACTGTCAGACTTTTAAAATTTTTTTGTGGGTACTTTTGGTCACAATTTTCTCTAAAATCTATTTGTATGTAAGCTCTTTTTAAAAACTGTATATTACATCTTATAAAGGACCTTTTAAAATACTATATCTTGCTATAGAATTTATTTTAGGCAATTTAGAAAACTATAGAGACTCAACACATAAAATAAGATACCTGGGGGAATTTGCTCCAAAAGGAAAAGTTAGAAATTTCAGAGTCAAAATTCTTGCTCAAATCTAAAAATTAGTGGTATATGTTTTTATTAATTGTTAATTAATTATAAATTAATATTTGCCTTCATTAATTTTTTAAAAAGCTTGCTTGTCTTTGGTATTTCAGTCATCACAAAGATAGAAACAAGATCACTTAATTAGTGACCACATTCATCTGTCATTCTTTTTTCTGACTTGGTCAAGCAGACTGTTTATTTCAACCCCTATCACCCTACCTGACTCTATTAATGTAGAAGGGCAACTACATTTTCCATTTCATTCCTTTTCTTAAAATTCATAATTAAATTCATACTTTTAATTTTTATGTGAAAGCAAGTAATAACACTTTCTTTCCCAACCACACCTCCCTCTTCAAGAAGATCGATTCTTACACTAGTTTGTTTGCTATTGCTTATTCTTTCCCCATTTCTATCACTTTTACAACTCAGGTTTTGATAAGATAGTTTAAAAACTTTTAGTTCCAATCCATTATTATGTCTTCCTTTGAAATATGGCTCTTGGGTTTTAAGAATCCTTATATAGCTCATATATTTATGCTCTCCAGTGATATATATACAACATATATATATATGTTGTAAGGTTTATTGTTTCCTCTTCTCTTTATTATCTCCTATCTTCAGTTCTCCATTCTGACTCATTTATTTATTTTTTTATGTAAATGATTTCCTTATCGGGAGCATATTGGCACTAAATTCTTGGCACTCTTTCATGTATTCCAAACATCTTCCCAACCTCTTGGTGGCTGAATGACAGCAAATCCTTTCTCAATCACCTGTAGATGTCATTTTTATGCCAGAAGGATTGTTTCCCTTTGCAAATAGTAGTAATATTCTCTCAGGTAACACTTAGAACTTAGTAAAGTCTCTTACTCATAAGATTCATTTTCTGAAGCAAAGGGGCGTTAAATATTATCTCTCTTCTATCTCTGATTCTTTGTTTTTATTGTCTTTTGGGATACTTATTCCACTTGATATGCTGGGATACTAATTAATTCTCTCATTCAATTTGTAAATTAACTTTTAGTTCAAAATTATGATTTCCAGGTCCACAGATTCTTTAGGCACTAAATAGAACCTCTTAATATTTTGTGTTATTTTTCTTGTATTGTTTTAGTAATTGCCTATTTAACAGCTCTATTTAATTAAGAACCACCTTTTCTGATGGTCTATATATTTTTCTTCTCTCTGATCACTAGAACTGTTTATATTTAGGAATTAAAGTTTTGCTTTGCCTATTCAGAGCCTCAAGCTGAGCTTAGAGGCTATGTATGCACTTGTGTGAGTGGTGAGACACAAGGACATCTCTGCCTGTGTGGCTACTTGACTACCAGCTGACAGGTGTCAGTTTCCAAGTGAGGCTCCCTCACTTGGGAAAGAGAAAGAATAATCTCCCCTGGATACTTTGTGGGAAGGCACCACTTTTCCTTGTGGAATGCCAAAGATTTCTAACAGCTATGCTCTCTCTGAGCTGCTGAGTTTTGCTCAGAATTCTGCATATTTCCGGATTCTGCCCAAGGCCAGAAGAGAAAGGCTGGTCCCAACTTCCTCTGTCTGGACCTATTCAGCTCAAATGTCCTGCACGCCTGCCAGATAGACTCAGGGGAAGAGGATCGCTGTTAGACAAGAATTGAGATCAACAAACATTGGGGGCACCTTTGGGGTGCCACATTCCCAACATTCCCCTAAATACATTTACAGTGTTTTAAAATTTGAAATATAACATTCATACAGAAATGTGCATGAATCATAAATGTCAGTATAATGAATGACTATAAAATGAATCCTTTTGTAAGTACTACTAAAGTCAATGCAATAAATAAAATATTGCCGGTAACCCAGAAGACCTCTTTCTTTGTCTGTCTCCTTAACGCAATACCCTCTCTGCACCTCTAGAGGTAAATCACTATCCTGATTTTTATGGTAATCAATTTTCTTGCATTTCTAAAAAATAATCTTACACTTAGGTATGTATTCTCAAAATAATTTAGTTGTGCCTCTCTGTCTGTCTGTCTGTCTGTCTCTCTCTCTCTCTCTCTCTCTCACACACACACACAAATATATACACACAAATATTTTTTAAAAGACCTTTAAACTTTTTTTGCTATTAAGAACTGTGTACATTTTTTACTGTCAAAAGTTTTGAAAATTCAGAAACCTACATATAGGAAAATAGAAATTGCTCTTAATCTCCCTACCCGGAGTTAACCACTATTAATATTTTATATTATCTTTCCAGTATTTTTTAGCCCAGGGACATGTATTATTTTTAGACAAAGTTGAGATCAGACTACATATGCTGTTTTGTGATCTTTTTGCCTGAAACAAAATATTGAGAATAACTTTTCATGTGTCAAAATATTCGCACATGATTTTTTATGATTGTCTATTTTTTGGTTGTGTCATAATCTTTTTATAATTCAAATAACTAACTTTCAGGTGAAAACATCCTCATAGATAAATCTTTGCCAATTTTCCAGTTATTTCTTTATGCAATATTTCTAGAAATGGACATGACTGTGAATTATAGTCCACATACTCAGTTTGGCAAAAAATATATGATACCTACATAGTTTCTTTCTATACCTTGGTATTTTATCTCAAGGCTGCTTCTTTTTGATCAGCAGGAAATAAGATTTGCCCTTAGGGTTATTGTTTTCTTTTGTTTTTTAGAGAGAGAGGCGGAAGAGAGAGACAGGAACCTCGAGCTGTTCCTATATGTGCCCTGAGTGGAACCTCTGTGATTCGGGTGGACGCTTCAACCAACCGAGCTATCCAGCCAGAGCCAGGATTCAATTTTTTTTTTTTATTGATTTATTTTTAAAGAGATAGAGTTTGTGGGGGGCAGGGAAGGGAAGCATTCATTTGTTGTTCCGTTCATTCATGGATTCATTGATTGTTTCCCGCGTGCGCCCTGAGGGTTTTAAAAGAATGTGAGAAGCTTCTGTGGTGCTTGGGATGCAAGGGGATGACATATTCACCCCACACCACCGAGTGCAGCCTAGACAACAACATTGGCCAACCCATTATCGTTCCTTGAAGCCGTATAACTCTCTGCTTCTATGCCACCCATGAGACAGGAAGCCTCTCCCCCACGTTCCCTGGGAGACTTAACATTGGCTTTTCAATGATTTCAGTTTTTAGATGAGACAGAACAAGTTCTTGAGAGTAAGTAGCTTAGGCTCTCTACCATGCAGCAAACTTCCCTTAGAACAAGGAAGTCTCAAGATTTTGAAATGGGGAGGAAAAAACATATATGAGAACACCACCAATCAAACTACGTTTGACCCTCACCTTTGCATGTTTCTAATATTTTCTCTTGCCATGTCTGAAATGCTTGTCAAGGTGATTTCTGTCTAGAGAAATAGAAAGAACATAAATATTTGTAACACGGGGTGAAAAAGTGGAAGGTAGCCTATGAAAGGCATTGATAGAGTTCTAATGAAGTTTACAAAAGTGACCACAAACTCAGGACATTGCCTCATGGAAGAGAAAGCTTGAAAGGGGGTAAAAATTGGACACTCCAAGCAGAAAGGACATTGTGAACAAAGGGATAGAGGTGGGAAACCAAAAGTGTTTAAGGGCCTGCCCTTCAAAGTGTGATCTGTAGACCAGTCCCGTAGGCATCACCTAGAGTTTGTCAGAATATAGAACCTCAGGACGCAATCCACACTGAGCAAATCAGAATCGGCATTTTAACAAGAACCGCAGTGATGACTAAGGTTTGAGAAGAGCTGCTGTAGCTGGGAGCTTGTTAGAAATGCCAGTTCAGGGGAATCAGAAGTTCTGGAGGTGTTTTCATAAGACTCACAAGGTGACTTGGATGCATGTGCAAGTTTGAAAATAACTGCTCCACAGCAGAGATTTAAAAACCAAACTATGAAGTAATTTCAGCTTTGCAGGCAATCAAGTGTCTGCCATGACTACTCGACTTTGCTATCCTAACAAGAAAGCAACCACAGACAACATGCAACTGAATGAGAGTGGGTGGGCTCCAATGAAAATTTATTTACAAAATTGGTACTGGATTTGGGCTGTGGGTCATATTTGCCAACACTGGCCCTAAAACACTGATTTCAAAATGCGACTGTATATTAAAATAAGTTGGAGAGAGGCATCATATATCTTGATATCCTGGAAATATCCCATGCCAATGAAGGGAAGCATCCTTGTGGTTCAGGTGAGGAATCAATATTTTGAAAAACTCTCTGAGCAATTTGAGTGAACAACTGGGAAAGAGAACCAGACGCTATAGGATGGACCAGAAGGCCCCAAAAGAGGGTATGAGAGGATCAAGGGAGATTAAGGAAGGAGGCTGGCTGGAAGCCCGAACGTGGAAGCCCTTTAAATTGGGATATTCCCCGAACACCACAATCACATGGAGATTTGAATATCCATATAGGTCAGGGCGTGCGTTTTCATTTTTTTTCTTAACCACATGTTACTGCATTTAAACCACAATATTAAAAATGAGGAACGTCAGAACAAGGGATGGGCCAAATGGCTTTTAATTCCCCAACAGCAAAACCCTTTTAATACCTTGCCCTGTGTCAGCAAAATAATTGTGGTTCAAGTGAATATAAAAGACTTCCATTCAATCTTCTCCCTCCTCCCTGAGGCAAAGGCTTCTTATCATGGAGAAACAGTACTCCTCAAACTGTCAGACCGCATCAGGGGAGTTGCGCAGGAATTATAAAGCCAGGCTAAATCAAGGCATCAGCTGGGAGGGTAACATTCTTCTGCAGGAGAGCTTTCTTTAGCCCGTTCTCTGACCAGAGAGCCTTCCGATGTTGCTTTATAAATGCTGGAAGAGGAGGCTGGGACTTCTGCAGGAGAATGAATTCCATTTCTTTGGTAAGCAGAAGCTGTCATGGGCTAAGTCAAGTGAGAAAAATCAAAGGTAGCTGAAAATATCTGCAGTGGCCCACAGACTAAAAGGAAAAGCCGAAGAACTAAGGACAGGACCATGGCAGATCTGGGCCATTGTAACAGGAGCTGTAGACGGGCTCTTCATAGATGAGCCTTGTCTAGTTTCTGCCCTAGAGTCACCCCATCCCCGATGCCAGTTCCAGAAAGAGAATCCTGATTGGCCAAGCTTGGGTCATGGGATCTTAATGAATAGTTCTGCCTTGAATGATGGGTCCCCAACATCCAACTGGCATTCATTACCCCAAGAAGAAAAAATAGTTGGTTAAGGAACACCAATGCTAAAATTCTGAAAGGAAACTGACCATTGGATCATGGATGTTGGGAGCAGAATTGGGCTTTAAAGATTCAAGTCCTCATGTTACAGGGGAGGAATCTGAGGAAAATCAAGAGTGTTTCTCAAGCTTATGCTTATTCATATTAATGTTATTCATGAAAAGTATACAATTAAGTAAGACTCTAAGCTAGACTCTTCTAGATCATTCCACCTGTGGCTGTGAAAGGGTCTGTTTTTAATTTCTCCAAAGACTCTATGCATGCATCATGGTGGCTCTTTTAAAGATGAAAAAATACTGGTCTCTCTCATTTGTCTAGCAGTTCTTATTAAAAGTACCATTATGATTTATTAATGTAAAAAAAAAAAAAAGTACCCATAACTGGCCTCATCACCAGAGATTCTGATCCATTAAGTCTGGGTTAAGACCCAGGTCACTGCTTTATTTTTTAAAAAGCCCCTATGTACAGGTGGTCTGTACACTGTACTTTGAAAAACAATATGGTCCCACACACAAATGTCTGCAGAGGTCAGGGGGTAATGTGAGGAAAGTTGGGTGGGTATAAGACAGTGGGAGGAGTGGGGGAGGTTAAGTAGAAAAGTGTGTGTCCTATGTGTACTCAGATTCAATCTACTTTTTAAGTGCCTTGAAGGCCAAACCCTATTTGCAGGAGAAATTCTGCTCTCATAAATTCTGTAAGTTTTAAGTCTTATTAGTGCTTTTATATGAATTTTACTCAATGAACTTTTAAGAAAGGAATACAGCTATTATCCCACTTTCATACAGAAAAATTGAGGAGAGAGATGTAGAATAACCCACCCAAGGCTAAATGCAGCTCACTAAATTCGAACACAAATCTTCTAATTCCTAAATTTAGATACTTTCAAATACATCCAAGTAATGCATCCTCTTTTATTTTCTCTGTGATGTGGTTTGCATAAACAACATTCCTTTCAAATGTGATTATGTCTGTTCAGTCCTAAACAGGGCAGGAAAAGAAGCCTAACTGTAATTTTAAAATTATGTAAAAAGCATGCAAAACATGTAGGAACTTTAGGATTTCAGATGGCAACAAAAGGGTGGCACGTTATTATGTAACATTACTACATGCTCCTTTAAGACTAACTTAGTTTTATAGTTCTCTTTATTTTTTTTCTAATAACAAATATATTATTCTCATATTACAGTTGGATGTGGAAACACAAAATATGTTTGGCACAGGTCCACAATTCCTTAGCAGAATAAAAGAGAAAGTCTCCATAACAGTTAGAAAGTTAATTATTTATCTTACTCAAAGACTGAATGTTGCTATGTCACAGATTAAAACCACACTTTTCAAATAAGGCAACTATTTCATGTCAAGCTTTGAAAGTGCTGAGCTGAATCCCTCTCCTGGTAATTGGAAATTCTGGACATATTTGACCCAATACTTCAAACCATTGCAGTGTTCCTACATGATGTTGGAGTTGGAGAACAGAATTAAGACTAGGTTAGAGGTTAACTGTGTAACATCAGTTTTTCATTGAACAAAGCTTGGTTCAGGGAACATGCTTTGACCTCTCTTACCTTAAAATCTTTGTCATAATGAACCAAATTATAACAAGCTTTTGCAGTACGTGGTAGACCTTTTGTGAACATTAGAACTGATCAAAGGGATGGAGAAAAATACAGTCCCTTTTGGTGATAAAAGAACGTACTTGTGGTTTTAATTGGGTAAAGTTGGGGTTAGATATTCACAAAAGTATATTAAAGTAAATTTTAAAATGAAGTTTTATAACAAATGAGAGTAAGAAGTTATTATCTCAATATGTAAAGAGTCCTTAAAAATCAATAAAAACCAACTAACTACAAAGATGGTAAAATGATAGTGACAATTCACAAAAGAAAAAATCAAATGACCAATAAATATATAAAATTTTTGTTTATAATATATATTCTGTATTAGTCTTCTTGGGCTGCCATAACACAAACCACTGGCCTGAACAACAGGATTTTATTTTCTCAAAGTTCTGGAGGCTAGATGTTTAAGATTAAGAATTAGCAGAATTGGTTTCTACTGAAGTTATTTTCCTGGCTTGCAGATGGCCACCTTCTTGTTTGTGTCCTCACATGGCCTTACTTCTTTTTTTTTTTTTTTTTTTTTTTTTTTAAATAAATTT
This sequence comes from Saccopteryx leptura, assembly GCF_036850995.1. Lineage (NCBI taxonomy): Eukaryota > Metazoa > Chordata > Mammalia > Chiroptera > Emballonuridae > Saccopteryx > Saccopteryx leptura. The sequence continues at coordinate 31,166,460 of NC_089503.1, read as the reverse complement.
TTATTAATGGTAATGGGATGACATTAATAAATCAGGGTACATATATTCAAAGAAAACATGTCTAGGTTATTTTGTCATTAAATTATGTTGCATACCCCTCGCCCAAAGTCAGATTGTCCTTCGCCACCCTCTATCTAGTTCTCTGTGCCCCTCCCCCTCCCCCTAACTCTCCCCCTGTCCTCCCTCCCCCCACCCCTGGTAACCACCACACTCTTGTCCATGTCTCTTAGTCTCATTTTTATGTTCCACCAATGTATGGAATCATGTAGTTCTTGTTTTTTTCTGATTTACTTATTTCACTCCTTATAATGTTATCAAGATCCCACCATTTTGCTGTAAATGATCTGATGTCATCATTTCTTATGGCTGAGTAGTATTCCATAGTGTATATGTGCCACATCTTCTTTATCCAGTCTTCTATTGAAGGGCTTTTTGGTTGTTTCCATGTCTTGGCCACTGTGAACAGTGCTGCAATGAACATGGGGCTACATGTGTCTTCACGTATCAATGTTTCTGAGGTTTTGGGGTATATACCCAGTAGAGGGATTGCTGGGTCATAAGGTAGTTCTATTTGCAGTTTTTTGAGGAACCACCATACTTTCCTCCATAATGGTTGTACTACTTTACAGTCCCACCAACAGTGAATGAGGGTTCCTTTTTCTCCACAGCCTCTCCAACATTTGCTATTACCCGTCTTGTTGATAACAGCTAATCTAACAGGGGTGAGGTGGTATCTCATTGTAGTTTTGATTTGCATTTCCCTAATAACTAATGAAGCTGAGCATCTTTTCATATATCTGTTGGCCATTTGTATCTCTTCCTGGGAGAAGTGTCTATTCATGTCCTCTTCCCATTTTTTTATTGGATTGTTTGTTTGTTTGTTGTTGAGTTTTATGAGTTCTTTGTAAATTTTGGATATTAGGCCCTTATCTGAGCTGTTGTTTGAAAATATCATTTCCCATTTAGTTGGCTGTCTGTTTATTTTTATATCAGTTTCTCTTGCTGAGCAAAAACTTTTTATTCTGATGTAGTCCCATTCATTTATCTTTGCCTTCACTTCTCTTGCCATTGGAGTCAAGTTCATAAAATGTTCTTTAAAACCCAGGTCCATGAGTTTAGTACCTATGTCTTCTTCTATGTACTTTATTGTTTCAGGTCTTATATTTAGGTCTTTGATCCATTTTGAATTAATTTTAGTACACGGGGACAGGCTGTAGTCGAGTTTCATTCTTTTGCATGTGGCTTTCCAGTTTTCCCAACACCATTTGTTGAAGAGGCTTTCTTTTCTCCATTGTGTGTTGTTGGCCCCTTTATCAAAGATTATTTGACCATATATATGTGGTTTTATTTCTGGGTTTCTATTCTGTTCCATTGGTCTGAGTGTCTATTTTTCTGCCAATACCATGCTGTTTTGATTATCGTGGCCCTATAATATAGTTTAAAGTCAGGTATTGTAATGCCCCCAGCTTCATTCTTTTTCCTTAGGATTGTTTTGGCTATTCGGGGTTTTTTATAGTTCCATATAAATCTGATGATTTTTTGTTCCATTTCTTTAAAAAATCTCATAGGGATTTTGATGGGAATTGCATTAAATTTGTATATTGCTTTGGGTAATATGGCCATTTTGATTATATTTATTCTTCCTATCCAAGAACAAGGAATATTTTTCCATCTCATTGTATCTTTTTCGATTTCCCTTAACAATGCTTTGTAATTTTCATTATATAGGTCCTTTACATTCTTTGTTATGTTTATTCCTAGGTGTTTTATTTTTTTTGTTGCAATCGTGAAGGGTATTATTTTTTTGAGTTCGTTTTCTAATATTTCATTGTTGGCATAGAGAAAGGCTATGGACTTCTGTATGTTAATTTTGTATCCTGCGACCTTACTGTATTGGTTTATTGTTTCTAATAATCTTTTTGTGGAGTCCTTCGGGTTTTCGATGTATAGGATCATATCATCAGCAAAAAGTGATACCTTTACTTCTTCTTTTCCGATATGGATGCCTTTTATTTCTTTGTCTTGTCTGATTGCTCTGGCCAGAACTTCTAGCACCACGTTAAATAAGAGTGGAGAGAGTGGACAACCCTGTCTTGTTCCTGATTTAAGGTAGAAAGTCCTCAGTTTTATGCCGTTTAAAATGATGTTGGCTGATGGTTTATCATATATGGCCTTTATCATGTTGAGATATTTTCCTTCTATACCCATTTTGTTGAGAGTCTTAAACATAAAATTGTGTTGTATTTTATCAAAAGCCTTTTCTGCATCTATTGATAAGATCATGTGGTTTTTGTTCTTTGTTTTGTTGATATGGTGTATTACGTTAACTGTTTTGCGTATGTTGAACCATCCTTGAGATTCTGGGATGAATCCCACTTGATCATGATGTATTATTTTTTTAATATGTTGTTGTATTCGGTTTGCCAGTATTTTGTTTAGAATTTTAGCATCTGTATTCATTAGAGATATTGGTCTGTAGTTTTCTTTCTTTGTGCCATCCTTGCCAGGTTTTGGTATGAGGGTTATGTTGGCCTCATAAAATGTGTTTGGAAGTATTGCTTCTTCTTCAATTTTTTGGAAGACTTTGAGTAGAATAGGAACCAAGTCTTCTTTGAATGTTTGATAGAATTCACTAGTATAACCGTCTGGGCCTGGACTTTTATTTTTGGGGAGGTTTTTAATAGTTTTTTCTATTTCCTCCCTGCTGATTGGTCTGTTTAGGCTTTCTGCTTCTTCATGACTCAGTCTAGGAAGGTTGTATTGTTCTAGGAATTTATCCATTTCTTCTAGATTGTTGTATTTGGTGGCATATAATTTTTCATAGTATTCTACAATAATTCTTTGTATATCTATGATGTCTGTGGTGATCTCTCCTCTTTCATTTTGGATTTTATTTATTTGAGTCCTGTGTCTTTTTTCCTTGGTGAGTCTTGCCAAGGGTTTGTCGATTTTGTTGATCTTTTCAAAGAACCAGCTCCTTGTTTTATTGATTTTTTCTATAGTTTTTCTGTTCTCTATTTCATTTATTTCTGCTCTGATTTTTATTATCTCCTTTCTTCGGCTGGTTTTGGGTTGTCTTTGTTCTTCATTTTCTAGTTCCTTAAGGTGTGAAGTTAAGTGGTTTACTTCGGCTCTCTCTTGTTTGTTCATATAGGCCTGAAGTGATATGAACTTTCCTCTTATTACTGCTTTTGCTGCATCCCAGAGATTCTGATATGTCGTATTTTCATTTTCATTTGTCTGTATATATCTTTTGATCTCTGCGCTTATTTCTTCTTTGACCCATTCATTTTTTAGAAGTATGTTGTTTAGTTTCCACATTTTTGTGGGATTTTTTTCCTCTTTTTTGCAGTTGAATTCTAGTTTCAAGGCTTTATGATCAGAAAATATGCTTGGTACAATTTCAATTTTTCTAAATTTGCTGATATTGTCTTTGTGGCCCAACATATGGTCAAATCTTGAGAATGTTCCATGTACACTAGAGAAAAATGTATACTCTGTCGCTTTGGGATGAAGTGTCCTGTAGATGTCTATCATATCCAGGTGTTCTAGTATTTCGTTTAAGGCCACTATATCTTTATTGATTCTCTGTTTGGATGACCGATCTAGAGCCGTCAGCGGAGTATTGAGGTCTCCAAGTATGATTGTATTTTTGTTAGTTTTTGTTTTAAGGTCAATAAGTAGCTGTCTTATATATTTTGGTGCTCCTTGGTTTGGTGCATATATATTAAGGATTGTTATGTCTTCTTGATTCAGTGTCCCCTTAATCATTATGAAGTGACCATTTTTGTCTCTGAGTACTTTTTCTGTCTTGTAGTCAGCATTATCAGATATGAGTATTGCTACACCTGCTTTTTTTTGGGTGTTGTTTGCTTGGAGTATTGTTTTCCAGCCTTTCACTTTGAATTTGTTTTTATCCTTGTTGCTTAGATGTGTTTCTTGTAGGCAGCATATAGTTGGATTTTCTTTTTTAATCCATTCTGCTACTCTGTGTCTTTTTATTGGTAAGTTTAATCCATTTACATTTAGTGTAATTATTGACACTTGTGGGTTCCCTACTGCCATTTTATAAATTGCTTTCTGTTAGTTTTGTATCTAGTTTGATTCTTCTCTTTTGTTTTTCTATCATTTGTTTTTGTTTGTTTGTGTTCCATACTTCTTTCCTCTGTTGCTACCTTTTTTAAGTCATGTGTTTTTGTGGTGGTTTTTTTTAGGGTGGTTACCATTAAGTAATGAAAAGGGTACCTACCATATTCATTGCAGTACCCTATCTTATAAGTATTTCTGCACTTCATCGTCCTTTGCTACTGTTAATCTCCATTCTCTCCCCCCTTTTTTTCCTTTGTTGTCACAGTTTAAGTTTGGTTTTATTGTGTTCTTGGTGGAGCTGTTACTTGTGGTGTTGTTTTCTTTTGTTCTTTGAATCTGGTTGGAAAACCCCCTTTAGTATTTCCTGGAGTGGGGGCTTTCTGTTGATAAATTCTCTCATCTTTTCTGAATTTGTGAATGTTTTTATATCTCCTTCATACTTGAAGGATAGCTTTGATGGGTATAGTATTCATGGCTGAAAGTTCCTCTCTTTCAGGGCTTTAAATATTGGGGTCCACTCTCTTCTAGCTTGTAGAGTTTCTGCTGAGAAATCTGATGATAATCTAATAGGCCTTCCTTTATATGTTGTACTCTTCTTTTCCCTGGCTGCCTTGAGAATTTTTTCTTTGTCATTGGTTTGTGTCATCTTTATTATGATGTGCCTTGGAGTGGGTTTGTTGGGGTTAAGAAAACTCGGTGTTCTGTTTGCTTCTTGAATTTGAGGCTTTAGTTCTTTCCACAGGCTTGGGAAGTTCTCGTCTATTATTTGTTTGAGTATATTCTCCATTCCATTTTCTTTCTCTTCTCCCTCTGATATACCTATTATTCTTATGTTATTCTTTCTGATGGAGTCAGATAATTCCTGTAGGGCTTTCTCGTTTTTTATTATTTTTGAGTCTCTTTCTTCTTCTCTCTGTTGTGCCTCAAGTTGTTTGTCTTCTATTTCACTAATCCTATCTTCAATCTGGGCTGTTCTGCTAGCTAAGCTTGTTACCTCGTTTTTCAGCTCGTGAATTGAGTTTTTCATTTCTGTTTTATTTGTTTTTATAGTTTCAATTTCCTTGGTAATATATTCTTTGTGTTCATTGAGTTGTTTTCTGATCTCCCTATATTGCCTTTCTGTGTTTTCTTGTATATCTCTGAGTATTTTTAAGATTTCTATTTTAAATTCTCTGTCATTTAGCTCCAAGGCTTCCAATATGTTAAGTCTTTTCTCCATAGATTTTTCCACATCTATTTGTATTACCTCTCTTTCTTTTGTATCCATAATATTCGATTTCCTCTTTCTTATTGGCATCTGAGGGTGGTCTTGTTGATAGCACTAATTAGAATTAATAAAGAGTAAAAAGTAGAAAAAAAAAAAAAAAAAAAAAAGGTAAAACATCCCACAAAAAAAAAGCAGTAATAATTTATTATTTCCCCATTTTTTTCTTTCTTTTCTTTCCCTCCTCTCCCCTCCTCAGGGAAATATCGTGCCTATAATGGAGGGTCTGATTTGCGGTGAAGAGTTCAAGGGGCAAAAAAAAAAGGGGAGTAGGGACCTACTAAATGCAAAAAAAAAAAAAAAAAAAAAAAAAGGAAGAAAATCTTAGACAAGCATAAGATGATTTGCTTGTGGGTGATGGTCAACTAAGAGATATCATGAGAGGGATAAGAGGGAACCAGAAAAAAGGACAAAAAAAGGAATAATAAAGAAGAAAAAAATAAAAATAATAAGTAAAAATCTGTTGTATTAAGTGGAGCAGAGACTAAATACAATGGAGACCTTGGGTTGGGAGGACCCAAAATGCCACAAAAATAAACAAACAAGAAAAAAACAAAAACAAAAGCGAAAAAGAAAAATAAAGCCAAAAAAAAAAAAGCCTTGAGTCCCAAATTAACTAATTTGTTCGTGATTGAGGATTAAATGGGAGGAAAGTAAAACGAGAAAAAAAAAAAAAAGAAAAGAAAAAACGAATAGAAAGGAAAAAATAAGAAAAAGAGAAAAACGAAGGAAGAAATAAAAAAGGAAGAGAAAAAAACAAAATAAAGCAAAACAAAAAAAAAACAAAAAAAAACAAAAGAGGAGAAAGTGAGAGTTAAGTGTTTTGGAGTATAATCTTAAAGGAGGGTGAGGATGAAGAAGAGAAATAAAATGTAACACTTATGGGTAGTGTAGTTCAAGAAAAGGGAAGCATAAGATGGGCAGAGAATATAAGGACCGAGGTGGAGGAAATAAAGGCAATAAGATAGAAGAAACAAACAACAACAACAACAACAACAAAAAAAAAAAATTAGTGGAACAAGTTGTAAAGTCTGTGGATTTTTCTTGATTTTGAGATGTTAACTTCTTCCTTTTTCTTTTCTCTCCCTCTTCCTGGTCGGTGACTCTGTACCCCAGGCTCTGCCCCTGTGTCACACTTAGGTAGGGATTTGCAGTTGATGGGATTCTATGGCAATGTCATATAATTGGCTTTAGTCTTGCTGGTAGTCAAGGCTTGTTGGCGTTTCCAGGGTCCAACGATGAGAGAGTTTGCTTTCCTGGATTCTCTCTCCTAGTCCCCCCTTCCTGAATTAGCAGCCTGGTGATCCAGCTATAAGGCTGCCACTGCTTCTGCCTGGGGAGTAAGAGGCTCAAAGAGCTGGGAAATCCCCACTCTATCCCCACTCAGTGCAAGGCTTTGGGAAAGGCTCTGGCAGTCAGGGCCTCCAGTGTAATCAGGCGGGGGTGGGATTCAATTGTTGTCAAGGTGACTGTTCAGCGCCTAGCATTCCGTTGGACCTCTCAACCCAGGCTTTCCACACTTTGTAGCCTGTTTCTGCTGGTAAGAAGAGGCACTAGTCTCTGCTTGCGACTAGTGTAGTATAGATCTTATTATCTGCCAAGTCCTTCTTGTTAGCGTTTATCCCTGAATATGGAGGCTCTATCAATCAGAAGTTGCCCCCGCCCCTTTAGCGAGAGGCACTAAAAAATATCACGCCTCTTGTCTTGGGTCGGTGAACTGAAAGAGATCTTATCAATTAGAACCGAGGGTGCGCAGATTTCACGGGTTAAGTTAATTTCAGTAATTGGGTCGCAGCTGTGCTCCCGAAGGTATTTCAGGCTACCTGCGCACACCCCTCCTCCAACGCTTGATTGTTAGCTTGAATGGCTGGGTGAGGTGCCCCGCCCGCGGAGAGAATCTCCCAAGTAGGGAATACCGCCCTGGGGCCTCTCCTGCTCCCCGTGCGTGGGCCGCTGGGAATGTCAGCGGCGCTCGCTCCGCAACCGAACCGGGCGCTGCCCGCAGCTGCTCGCGGAGGCTGCTCGCGGCGGCGGTGCTCGCTCTGCAACCGAACCGGGCGCTGCTCACGGCGGCTCGCGGCAGCGGCTCGCGGCTCCCGAGTATGGGCTGACTCACCACCACCACAGGCGCACTTCCTCGCGGCTTGAATGAACGTCCCTGCGGTAGCTTCCTCCACACCCTCGTCTCCCAGATCCAAGTGATAACAGTCCCTTCGCTTTCAGTTTGTGTGGAACTCCAGAATGTTCCGAAGATAAATTTTCCTGTTTCTAGTTGATAAATTTGTTGTGATTTTGGGAAGATCTGTCGGACGCGCTGCTCACGGCGCCATTTCCGTGACGTCACATGGCCTTACTTCTGTACGCTCACATTGTGTGTGTTCCTTCCTCTTCTTATAAGGACACCAGTCCTACTGTATTAAGGGACCATATTTATAATCTCATTTAACATTAATTACCCCCTTAAAGGCCCTCTTTCCAAATCTAATCACATTAGGAATTAAGGAATCAGCATATAGACTTTGGAAGGGAAAGAGTTGTTCTTGTCTCTCCTTCCCTTACTCTCCAGCTGAAATCAATAAATAAAAAATATATAAAAAAAAAAAAGGAAGGGAAGAAGCACAATTCAGTCTATAACATGTTCTGTACACAGAAAGGAAATCAACAAACAACTGAAGAGGTGCCTAGGATGAGGTTCCAAACAAAGGAGCTTCTGTCCTCATGGAGTTTGGGGCCCAGCATGGTGGGACTTGGAAGCATTCTGGTTCATCAGCGTGGAAGATTTCCAAACCCCTTCTTTTTAAGTGTATATGGAGGCTTCATATGTAGTGAAGGCATGTTTGATTAAATCATTGGCCATTGGTGATTCATTAAATCTCCAGCCCCACTACCCTCCCAAGAAATCAGGGGTGGTACTGAAAGTTTCAACCCTCTATTTATGGTTTGTTGCCTTGGCAACAAGTCCCCAACGTTAGGTGGGGTCCAAAAGCCACCTCATTACCATCACAAGAGACAGCTTTGTCCTTTCAACAATTAAGAAATTTCTTTCTTTTTTTTTTTTTTTTTTAAGAGAGAGAGAAACAGACAGACAGACAGACAGGGATAGACAGACAGGAAGGGAGAGAGATGAGAAGCATCAGTTCTTCATTTCAGAACCTTAGTTGTTCCTTGATTGCTTTCTCATATGTGCCTTGACCAGAGGACTACAGCAGAGTGAGTGACCCCTTATTCAAGCCAGAGATCTTGGGTTCAAGACAGCGACCTTGGGCTTCAAGCCAGTGACCTTTGGGCTCAAGCCAGCTACCATGGGGTCATTTCTATGATCCCACACTTGAGCAAGATGAGTCTGCATTCAAGCCGGCGATCTAAGGTTTTGAGCCTGGGTCCTCTGCATCCCAGTCCAATGCTCTATCCACTGTGCCACCACTTGGTCAAGCTGTATTTCTTACTATAAATCACAATCCAGAGGTGGGCAAAGGTAGGTTTATAGCTGTGAGTATGCAAAAACACAGTTTATTCTTTTTTTTTTAAATAAAGATTGGATTTTCCATATGAACAACTAGAAACCTACTTTTGCCCACTACTGTATTTCAGGGAGCTACTTTGAAAATATGTAAATATGCTATTTCTCATCAAACCTTGACCCATTATTTTTAGCTGGCGCATTGATGATTCTTACCTGAAACAATTATTACTATGGTGGCTGTCAAATGGTAATTTTCTAATTTCCCCATTCATTTCATATTGATTAGTTGGCATTCTCTTACAAGAAAGAGTTTTTATTTCTCTTTAATTTATGTATTTATCAATTTGTATCAGGATTAATTCATGGATTCTTATTCTATTCAGTAGGATTTTATAGGTTCCAATTTGTTATCTTGGACAGTCACATGGTCCCTATTGTGCTTCCTGTCCAAATTTCTACTTCTGATGCTTCACTTTCTTTGTGCTAATCTCCCCTCCTGTTGACTAGTTCCCTCTTTCTTATGCACCATCCTCTTGGTTTTCTATCCCTACCTCTCTTTGTCATGCAACAAGACCATTCGTCTCTTTTATTCTTTGGAGGATCTGAAAAACATGAAGTTTCTCTTTCTTCACAGCTACCCCCCCCCCCCATTTTCTCAGATGTACCCCTAACTGCAATGGCCACTGGGCAAATCTGGTGGTTTCTGAAGGTGGTACTTTTCTTGATCTAATCATAAAGATGTCAACCGCAGTTCAATGTCTCAGTATTTCCAAGGGATTATAACTTAGTTGTAAAAATTCACTCTAGGCAACAGCTTGACAGATGATCTCTCAGTGCGGGAGAGAGTTGCTTTAACCATTTTCTCTTTAATTCAACAGTGCTTGATTTGATGTAGCTTTCATTCTTTAATAATATATGCTCATGAGTTATTACTGCATCAATACAAATCATGCCCATTGCGAAAGTAATTACTGAGGGTAAATATGAAAAAGATACAACTTCACCGGTTCAAGGTTGATAAAATGGAAAAAGTATTGATCTACTACGATGCTTTCTCTTTTATTTCTCTTTCTATCCATGAACCTCTAATCTATGAGTCCTGAAAAAAAATTTTAATGTTCCAAAAAAAAAATTGATACTGTGCTATTTGTAAGACACTGGCTTCTCTCAAGGTGGCCTTTGTCTGATTTTTATGCCATTATCTGGCTTTAAGTTAAAGGAATAAATACCACATGATAGTCCAGCTGTTTTATATTTTGAAGTAAGTCACCAGAATTTGTAGAAGAAAGATACTTAGACACCTTACTTATAGGGACTGAGAAACTACCTGTGGACAATTGTAGGGAGAGGAATATGTTATTTTAGAGACAGAGTTGAATTTAAAAGCAGGAGGCTAGGACTCCAGGCCTGGTTTAGGCACCAACGATCTGAGTGTGTATGTGACTTTAGCTCTTTTCTGATCCATTTTTCTCACTTGTAAAAAATAAGTAGCTTTAAATATAAGGACCCCTGAGGTTTCTTCTAACTTTGATATAGTTTGCTGATCCTTCAGGTCCATGAAAACAATTATTCTTCTGTGTAGTTTCAGTATGATAAAGCAAGTCTAACCTCAGGCTGGAAATAGTGAGAAAGAACAGGATTGGAATTATTTCTGCCAGAACAGTTGATTTAGCTAAGACGGGGGTTGAGGAGGGTGAAACAAGGAGGGCAATTTCCATGGGAAAAGTTGTTTACTGATTTGCCTAGTTACTTGTTTAAACTCATTTAATTCATTTAATCAAAGTGATCTCCTGTGTATATCCAGCATCAAAGGGTAGCCTGGGGTAGAAGCATCTTTGAAATTGACTACACATTTTTTTTTCCTTGTCCTTTATTATCATATGTATAGGAGGAAGGAGACTTTTCCTGGATAGAGGGAAAATATTCAGGAATCTTCGAAACAAAATCATCCATTGAACCTAGGGCCTTAGTCTTAATGGGCATTAAAAGGATATCTATTGAGTTAAATTACATTGAATCTAAATAGTAACCCAATTCATTCTTTGATAGTTTCTTTGTATTTCCCTCACTGGCTTCTCTTTGTTTTTCCACCTCCCTAAAACAAGTGTTTAGCACAACTCCTCCTGGCACATAACAAGCACTCTATAAATACTGCTGTTATCTTTGAGTTTATTATATTTTCATTTGCTTCTGCAATACCTTGACATTTTTACTTTAACCTACTTAATAACAAGACAGTATATAAATCTCTCCTGTAGTATTGTTAGGTGCTCATGTGCTGATTTCACCTGAGATACTATTAGGTTCTGGAAAGCAGTATGCTTGGCTTGGCTCTCTGTGGAGAAAGAGGCAAACTTCTCCTTTTTTCTACATTTCAATGACCAGAATTATTCATATGGCCCCATTGTGGGGAGAGACAGCAAGACTTGCCTTCCTGTGTACCCAAGAGAGAAATAAAACTGCGTGGAGAAAGCATAGCATTGTTTTTGTTCCATAAGGTGAGGTGATGGAGGAGAGAGGTACATAAAGATTAAAGATGAACTAATGACATTATAAATTCCATTTCTTCTAGATACCTGTGTCGTCATTATGGGCAGCATAGTAAGAAGTGAGGGAAATTCCTTGGTGAGTGGAACAGGGAAGTTGAGACAGATAGTTGAGAAAGCTGGCTGAGCAATTTCTAGTCAGATACTAAATCACAGGGTCTCATCTTTTTTAAACAAGAACACATAGGAGCAAATGATTTACACATTCCAGACAGGGCCTTGGTTTGAGTCCCTCTTTCTTGATATTCTTTGAAGGTAAAACCAGAGAATGACCTTGACACTTCTATTGGCTCATTTTGATGAATCAGCATATTCAAAGACACACCTGAAAAGCTGATGAGCATTCTGTGAGATCCTTCCCTAGAACCTCCTCTAAAATTCCTACCTTTAGAAAACAGATAAACACCCTCAAGATAAAGGAAACTAGAGAGAGCTCTTATTGGAATATCCACACACCCCTCTTTTCCTTGGGCATGCACATTTGTTCTCTTTCTCGTAAACTCTGAGGGTCCCACAAGACTTGCAACCAGGGGAGAAACAAGCAGTGGCACCTCATCTTGGGCTAACCTTCTGTACCTGTTCCCAAGGCCCCTTTTTTCTCTGACTTTTCAGTGAACTAAAAGCAGCTCCACCTTGGCCCGCTTCTGGCACTGTGACTTTTACTTCTCGTTGAATCCACACAGCCCTGCAAGGCTCACTTCTTTCTTATAACATTTCTAGAGGTCTGTAATGCAGGAAGTCCAGACCCAGAGAATGGATCTGGTGTTGCTGCAGGATTCCAGAAAAACCACAAGAGAGCCAGATGGAACGGACATGACCTTTATTATTTACACGCAGGGCCTGCACTGACAGTGAGCTGTTGATGAAAGTCCATGCCCTGCAGGGTGAGAGCATGGTTTAAATAACTAAGCTCTGGGTGATTACTCAAATGAAACTCTTTGTCTACGTGCAAATAAACAGGTAAGGACGATGTAGTGAGAAGGGTACGCTAGTGCCTGTTCTGTATTGCTCTTCCTTGATACATATCTGTTAATTCAGTTCCATTCCTTTTAGTAAAACTTTAATTTCAGTTTGACTACGCTTTATCTCATGGCCTGAGGTCAGGCTCTGTGATCACATCACCATGTGACTGTGGAGGGAGAAGAGCCATGTCCAGCATGGACCTACAAGGACCAAAACAGCCTTGTTTAGGCTCTCTCCTTTGACTTCTTCTATCCTAAGCCCTTCCTTTGTTTTATGGTCCCAGTTTTAATAAATGTGTTCTCAAAATCACTTGGACTTTTGTTGTAAAATTTTTCCTGAGCAAAGTCAAGAACCCACACACTACAGGCATTCTTGAAGCAAACCTGCTGTGGGCCCATTCCCTTAATGTTTTCCAAACTTCAGATGTTCCAGCACCACTTAATAAGTTTTGCACAATGTCATTCATCATTATTGTTTCCTTTATTCAAACACTTTTTTTTAACTAAATATGTTTGTTTAAAAAAAAAAGATATTTTTTGTCATTGTTATAAAAAAATATGTTTCTAATCTGCCTTAAGATAAATCATGAATACTAAACTAAATTCATTCATGTCCCACGTAAAATATTTTGTGTATCACTAGCAGGGATTCTACACTTTGGAAAACCCTGCCTTAGTGCATTAAAACACACACATATACACGCATCTCAAATGAGGAATGTTCAGCTTGTGTGTTGAGGAAACATATGCCATGGAACAAATTAAGTCAGGAAAGATTTCTTCTTTCTAAAGAATGTTCCCCCCCTCCTTCTTTTGCCTTAACGTCTTTATTCCTTCATTCATTTCCTTCTTCTATCCCTTCCTGCTTCTCTTGCTTTCTTCCTTTCTTTCTCTCTATTAGATATTGATGATGATAGGTAGAGTGATGTAAACCCAGTAGCCGCGGCCACCATCACAGCCGCCTGGTCCATGCAGGTTCACATTTGATTCGGACAGACAGTAATGAAACAACAGAGACAAGAACTGGTGGGCCATTAGCTTTAATCCTAGCTTACACCTGGCGAGCAAGAAATACACATAGTGGGAAAACACTTCTCTTTCTATTCAGGGCTCCCAAAGCCACTGTCTTATCTAAGTTTCCTAGAATCAAAGGTTCTACCTCACCAGCTTTATTCACCTTTATTCCCCATCTCCTCTCCACTTGGCCTTTCTCTGCTCTCCTCCTGCATGGGCTCCTCCTAGAACGTAATCACTCTTCCCCGGAACAACGTGATCTCTCTTCCTTTTAAAACCTTTTGGTGCGAAAGCCCTCCCTCAACACATATTAACATAATCACACCCATCCCAAGCAAGAAGGGCCCATCACCCGGGCCACGGGCTTCCATGTGGGCAGTGCCATCTTTAACAAAGTGAGCATAATATATTTTATCTGCTCAACAAGTGAGATCTTAGGAGATATGGGGTTTTCATTACTTCTTCACAGTACTTTTATTGAACTATACTGAATTCTGATTATTAGGGCAACAGCCCAGGAGAATATAAACATTTTGTACAATTAAATAACCTTTTAAGTTCTGGGATGACTCCCCAACTCCCCTCCCTACCCCAGTCCCCCATCCTCCCTGCCCACGTTCATTTCTTTGAGAGCACCATCCTCCATGTGCTGGGTTCCCCGTCACCATCCCCATCTGTGACCCCACTCTTCAGAACAGAAAGAATGGCAAAATATTTCATCTCTGACAATGAGTGCTAGCAGTGATAGAATTGGTTGAAGCCCTAGAGTGGTAGGTCAGATTATGCCTGTCAGCCGCACTCAGCCAGAGGGCTGAAAAGCTAGAGTTGTTTTATTTACCTGCCCTCAATTATGCTGAAGCAGGAGGAAAACCTTCTCTCTAGGTCTGGACTGAGCACAATGATCAAAACCGCTCAATGAGAGTGCCTGTGAAAACAGTTCATTTTCCTATCGACAGAGTTTTACATCTATCCAGTAAATTTTATCTGAACCCTCTAACTCTAGTAAAATACAGCAATGTGCAATAAATTTCACTTTATGGGTTTTACAGTTTGAAAACAGCTCCAGGGCAGTCTGGTTACCGAGGGAACACAATTGGAGCAGTCTCCAAGGGTTGGTTTCTCACCATGGGGAACTCTGGAGATGACCCCATATCCTCTAGTGCCCAGTCCACTCAGGTGAGGCATTACCCTCCCACTTAAACATTATTGAAGGCGTGAGATAAGCCCTGCGCCTATACCTGCAAAGCTGGCTTTCAACAGTGAAGAAAAAAGCAATTAAATTACTAAGCAAAGGGCTGCTAGCTTCCCTGGGCAAAGAGCAAATGAGCTTCATTAAAGAGAGGGATTAAGTCACTGACTTATTACAGGATAGCTGACTGCCCAGAAGGTCCCTCTGTCTTTTTGTCCTTTTCTGGGGGGAGGGGTGTTGAACTAGGCGTAAATCAAATAACATTCTTTAAGGAAAAGCTCTTCCAACTGCCCCCCAAAACAAAAATATTTCTGCAATTTACCCAGAGGTGGGCTTTCTTATTTCAGCTAGCATTTAGTTGACTATTTCCTTTGTCTGAACAAACTGTTAAGACTTGGAGAAATTCTCTTACCCCAGTGAGGTCTGGTTGAGGCAGCAATTTCCTTTATATGGGGCCTCTCCCTGCCCAGACTTTCACAATGAAATTCTTATTCCTGCCATCTTTTGTTCTTCCTTTTCTTTTTCTTTTTTTCAAATCCGTTAGGATTCAAGTTGAATCCTTGTGATGGAGCCATCGGTGAAAGTCTTTTACCTTCCTGTATAACACTCGTAGCCATTGACTGCTCAGCAGTGTGGACGAACAAGGGGCCACATACTGACCCTGACAAGCTCAGGGGAGGCCTGCAGGGTGGGCCTTACGAACTCTGAGACCTAAAGTAACCACACAGGATGATCTGAAATGAAAACTTCCTGACTAACAGCAGTTCATGACAGGTGGTCATATCCCAGGGCAGTATTTTTTCCCTAATAAATGTCAATGTTTATGTTAACTGAGCCTGTATGTTGTTTATTTGCATCGATGATAACATACCTGATAACATGCCTTTAAAATGTAAGCGTAACATACCTTTGAAATATCAAAGAACAAAGCACAAACAGGAGCAGAGCCCACAAATTCCATCATTGTTATTATTACCATGTTAATTGTTAACTGTTAACTATCCTATACCCCCTTATGTAAATCTGTGTCTGTTTCTTTTCCTTTGTATCCGATCCCAGAGGTTTCCCCACTTCGCTTTCTCCCACCTCCCTAATCTACCACCAACTGAGTTCATGTAACCCCCTTGGTGTCTCCCCCCTTTGATTTGATGTATAAAACAAGTGGTAAAACAGCCACTTTCTGGCGCATTTTCTCGATCCATGAGATTTTGCTTCCTGGCAATTGCTGTCAGTTTGGCTCAAATAAACTCAAAAATTCTCATAGGTTTGGAAGTTTCTTACACTGACAGCTGTCATGGTTAGAAGCATTTTTTTCTGCTACCTGGTTTCACCCTCAAAAGGAATCCATGAGGTATGGCTTTTCATTGAGTCCCTTTTACAGATAAGAATACTGAGACAGAGGCCAGTTAAGCAACTTGCCCAGGGCCACAAAGCAGGCAAGTATGAAAGCCAGCATCAAACCCCTGCAGTCTTGCTCTAATCTCGGGGTCTTGCCCTGAGGCCGTCCTTTCTGCTCTGGAGTGCCTGGGCGGTGGACACTTTCCCCAGGTGAGAGCACTCAATTGCAGGAATTGATAAATCAAAGAGCTTTTGTTTTGACCTGAGGAAGAAAGTGTTGTTTTTGAAGTCTGAGGGGAAAGGAATAGAAGAAGGAGTAAGTCCTACCAATGCTTCAAACATGTTGGAATTGGAAGGGGTACGGTGAGAACCCAAAGGTTCTGGTTTCATGGAAGACTGGGAGACTTACTGCTTTGGGAACCAGGAGATTTAGTTCAATGGAGTGGGGAGGTGGAAATCGGGGGACAGAGTTGAGGACAACAGAGGTCCATTCCTTCCACAACACTGCCAATTCCCTCTAGCCACAGATTGTGGGCATTCCCCCTAAGAGGGCATCAGCAGAAGCAGCTTTGAAGCAAGGGGTGTAAGTAGCCTGCAGACATTCTCAACCATCCCTCCCAAAGAAGCTCATACCGCCCCACACACACATCCCCATTTTGCATTCTCTAACCCAGTCCTGTTTTATATTCCTAGGTAATTCTCATCAGTGCTTGATATAAATATATTTACCTTGTTTTCCCGCCTTCTCTCTCACTAGAACATCAACTCAGTGAAAACAGGAACCTGGTTTGTCTTGCTCATTGATCCTTAGTACCTGGCACATGGTAAGACCTTAATAAATATTTGTTGAGTAAATGAATAAAAAAACCCAGAAAACCAAAAACAGAAGCTCATGGACCAATTTTTTTCCTGTGTGGAAAGGAGATGCACCTGGAACTCCCAGAAACAATTCAGTCGGGTGAAGCGGGAGCGGAGGTTGAATGAACTAGGACAGGAGTCCTAAAGTAGACACCAAGAGGCAGCATGACTTTGGAAGATTGCAGGAAAGTCTTGGACCGTTTACTACAAACATCATCTTAAGATAATTACAACCCGTGTCGTAACCATTTCCATTTTTTGCCAATGAGAAAGCAAATGTTCATAAAAATTAAGTTAATTAATCACCCCTGGTCTTATTGCCAAATATGGAATGACAGGCATTTGCAACCCTGCCTAGAAGTTTTTGTAAGTCATGCTATTTTCACTAGGGCATATTGGTTCCTGTTCACCACTTGGGCCTGTTTCCCATTCATAAGGTAGATGAAGGGAACAGACAACATGAACATAAATCTCTCAGAAGAACAGCTGCAGCATGTCTTTTGTTCTGACAGGACTATGAGAGCCCACATTAAAAAAAAAAAAAAAGAAGCAAACATGGCCAAAATTTGTAGCCTTTCTTCACCCAAGCACAGCCAAAACAAAGGCGAGATCTCTTTGATGTAGGTGATCTCAAACGATCTCCTCATGGTCAGCCTGTGACATAAAAATGTTTTAAACTGCTGTTACACAAAAGTGATATTGAGCTATCATATTTCACGGCCCACATAACTCTAGGTACTAGAGCATACGAGTGATAAGGTCACTCGGGAAGAGGCTGTGCGGTTGCAGATGTGAGGTCTGCTTGTGTAAAGCTAGCTTCTTTCCATTGTGGTTGACATTTCAAGAATTCACCCAGTTCTCACTGTCTTTGAAATACCTTTTCAAATATCAAGGGTGTAGTCCTGTCCCATCCTTTGTTCCCTCACAACTCCCATGGGAGCTCTAAACACTATTTTACTGGGTGCAAAGACAGCAAATGAGTAGTCAATGCTTATAACTAAAAAATACTTGATCCTCAATTCCATCTCAGCAATGGAGAATGAAGTGTCTTTTAAAAGAAGACCAAAGGGAAAAATATTTTAAGGGCATTTATTTAGAATTAGAATAAAATCTTCAATCTTTTGTTAAAAAATAAATCAATTTCTCTAAATCATTCTTAAGGAAATGATACTAAATGCAGAAGAAATCTTATGCAGACAACTCTTTCTTGAAATAGTACTTATGATATTAAAAAATTGGAAATAAACATCTGCAGTAGATAAAAAGGTAGGTAAGTTGTAATTATATCCACTTAGGGGATATTATGTAGCAATTAAAAGACTATGAAATGACATAATAACCTAGGGATTGTCTACAATTTAATGTTAAGTGGAAAGAAGCAGAAAATGAAAGTCAGTGTCTGGTATCAGAGTAACTGCAGTAGTCTCCTCCTTATCCATGGGAATAGGTTCTGAGACACTCAGACCATGAAAGCGTGAATAGTACTGAATCCTATATGTACTATGGTTTTTCTTCTATAAACATGCTCTTTTTCATTTAAATAAAGAACTTAACAGCTTCTCTTTGCATATCTGAATAGCCAGCATCACTACTCTTGCACTTTGGGGTCATTATTAAGTAAAATAAAGATTACTTGAACTGTGATACCTGAGAGCTGCTCTGATCACCAGTAAGCTGAGTAGCTAACAGCAGGTAGCATACACAGAGTGGATACACTGGATAAAGGGATGTTTCATGTACTGGGTAGGACAAAGCTGGATGGGGCAAGACTTGATCATACTACTTAGAATGATGCACAATTTTTAAAACTTATGGGTTGTTTACTTCTGGAAAGTTCCATTTAATAATTTTGGGCTGTGGTTGGACTATGGGTGACTGGAACCACAGATAAAGGAGGGCTATTGCATTGTATAAAAAATGTTTTTAATACATGGAAAAAATATTGGAAAAAATACATCAAAATATTTAAAAGCTAGGTTTGTGTGATGAAACTACAGATTAGTTTTTTTTTTATCAGCCCATGTATATTTTCCAGGTATGTTTCATGTTTATATAAATATAAGGGAATAAAATTTATTTTTTAAACTATATTCTTTGAAAGATTTCTAACTCTCCAGTAGGAAAACAAATTTATATAAAATAATTTGTAATTTTTATGACTGTGGCTTCAGGCTGAGGAGCTGTCTGCACAAGAAGAATTACCCAACCTCTTAGAGCCTTGTATATGAACTAGCAGGTATCTCTGAACATCCTTGAGAGACACAGGTGCTGTTCTAGAAGTATCCCTGCTCTCGAGAGAAACTAGGAATTAACAAATCACAGTTCTAGTATCTGAGTTGCGTTAACGTCACCGAATGAGAGAGCATGCTCAGTGAGTGTAGCAGCCAGAATTCTAAGGTGGTCCCCCAAAATTCTTGGTCTCTGGTGCATACAAAGCTTTTTCCAGATATTCCATGAAACAATAAATGTTACTATAAAAGGATTTGCAGATGTAATTAATGTCTCAAATTAGTTGACATCAAGATAGGGAGATTTTTTTTAAGTAGCCTGACCTAGTCATACGAGCCCTTTAAATCTGGATCTGGAGTTCAAAGACAAACAAGTCAGAGATGGGATGTACGAGAAAGATCTGACACAGCCCTGCTGACTTGCAGATAGACGAGGTCACGTGACAAGGAATGTCTGTAGCTCTAGGAGCCTAGAGTGGACCTCAGCTGACAGCCAGCAAGGAAGCAAGGACCTCAGCCCAAAGAGCTCAAGGAACAAATTTTGTCAACAACTGGAATGAGCTTGGACATGGACTTTTCCCCCAGAGCCTCCCAATAGCAGTCCACTCAGGGCTATATATTGATTTTAGTTTGTGAGACTAAGCCAAGGACCAAGCCACGCTATGCTGGACTTCTGACCTACAGAAGGAATGCATGTTGTTTTAGGCCACTGAGTTATGATGAGAAAGTCTTTACAGAGGTTCAACAGTAAGTTAGAAAACCAACAATGGTCACAATACTAATATAGATTGCATTTAGAATGTCATGTGTTAGCATTACACTAAACACTTCATCCCATTCTCTCATCTAATTCCTACAATAATCATTTTAAGGCAGGAATTATTATTTGCATTTTGCAGATGAAGAAACCAAGGCTTAGGAAATTATAGAAACCTGTAAATCTTCATATATGAACCAAAAATCAGGTCTGATTCTAAGCCCATTTGCCTGGTGGTAAGTTATTATGATGTGAAAAGTAATGAACAGAAACCTCATATAAAGTGGCGTGGGGGGTAGTAGAGAAAGCTCTTGTGTAGGTCACTCAGCCTAAACTATTAACCCCAACAGGAAATGATTCTGCATGACTACCTCAGGCAGGAAGATGAAAAGAGTCCTCGTTGCCAGGTAACATTTCAGCCAATGGGGGACTGCCATAACTCAGCCAATGAAAAGTCACTATACTTTGAACCTTTAGTTTCCTCCAATAAGGTCTTCTTTAAACAGCCCCTCCCAAGTCCATAAAAGATCTTCCTCTCCTTTGTTGCTGACCTGGCACTATTAGACTGCATGTCCTGAATTGCAATTCGTGTTGTTGCCAAATAAAGCCATTTTGCTGGAAAAATATCTGGCTATTTATTAAAGGTCAACAATGGTGTTCAAAGAATTCCCTGTTCCTTTTCTAGTCTGTATACTCAGATATGCTGCTAAACATGGGAAACTGAAAGAAATATATAGAGGAGATGGCAGTGATTTAAAAACTCAAAATGAGGTTGAGTTGAATGACATTCGGCAACCATTTTGTAGAAAATTTTTAAAATTTATTTTCCTTAGAAGGATGAATAATTTAATTGTTTAAGTTAAATAACTTTCTATGCTTGGTTCACTAAGATTTTTCAACTATTTTTTATTTGTGGAATTTAAAAATAATCAGGAAAGGTTATTTGATGAGTGTTAAAAGTCAATCAATTACAGACTCGATTTAGAGGGATACGGTAAGTTGATTCTCTTGATTACATTGTGTTAGTGTATAACAAAGTTTTGAAAGCCAAGAAGTAAATGCTACAGGAAAAAGTGGCTCATACCCATATAAAAGCCATTAAAAATTATTGTCAACTATTGATTGACCAATGTATCTCAGAAGAACCAAGCATAAGAAGCTCTCATGATCAGCACTTTCCAATAGAAATAGAATGCAAAATACATATGTAATTGTAAATTTTCTAGTAGGTCCATTTAGAAAAGCAACAAGAAATGAAATTAATTTTAATACTGTATTTTGTTTAACCTAATACATCCAAAGTGCTGTCATTGCAACATGAAGCTAGCACACAAATTTTTTAATGAGATTATTTTGCGTTCTTTCTCATACTAAGGCTTCAAACTCCAGTGGGTATTTGACACTTGCACAGTATTTCAAAGTAGTCATACAGTACTTCAGTGCTCAGTGGTCACCAGTGGCTACTGGTTCTCATGGTATTGGACAGCACTGCTCTAGAGCATGGGACTTATGTTGTACACATGGGATCAAATGTTGAAACTGATTCTAGAGGTTGAGGATCTTACTTTATTTATAATGCATAGATAGGCATACAGGGCACAAAAAGATATAGTTTATCTGTGGTATTAAAGTTTCGTGGAGAAGGTGTGTAGTCGAGTTCGCCAGAGAAACAGTATCAATAGCATGTATGTCCATCCTGAGGTCTGACCCTCCCATTCTGAAAGGATAAAATGTAGAAGAACAACCAAGACTTTGCAGCAGAGCACCGGGGTCAAGTACGTGGCCCCCAGAGCTGTGCTATCCAATATGGTTGCTACTACTCCTAGGTGACAGTTTAAATGTATGTTAATTAAAATAAAATAAAATAATAAAATAAATAGTGAATGTGGCTCTAGCCTCATGTCAAGCACTCAATAGCTACTTGAAACTAGTGGCCACTGTATTAGACGATGCAGTATAGAGAATTTTCATCATTATAAAAGTTCTATTGAACAATGCTGGTCTAGAGTGTGATGAATTAGGGTTCAAATCCCGCTTCTGCCACTTGCTATTTGTATAACCTTGGCTAAGTGGCTATACTTTTCTTTGTCTCTGTTTCCTCAACTGTAATGTGAGACAATGGTAAAGTCTCTGTCTCAGAAAGTTTTGTGAGACTCACATGAGTTAATGCATATAAAGAAGCTAGCACAGTGTGTGGACTATAATTAAATATTTCATAAGTGGTAACTATTATTTTGGTTATCATGTTTTTGTTGAGCTGGGGTATTTTTGTACTAGTTAATATTGGTGGTATTACTTGATCTGAAAAAAAAAAGAAAGAAAATGGTCACTCAAATAACTTAATTTTTGCCACTCAAATTAAACCATCTTGAAATGATCTCAGTTATTACTTGAAATTTGCTCTTGGCAACTTCATAACCATAGTATTGAAAATACGATTTTTATTTTGGACTGTTCCTATGACAGGAGACTCATCCTCATCAAGATTTTAATTAACGCCTCAAATACTGATCTACTATAATTTCATCAGTGTCATGATTTAGCTGTAATAATGTCAAAAAAAACAACAACCCCAAATTGCATTAATTGATGGTGCTTAGTCACTCACACAGAGGTAGCTTGGGAACTGACAGGCAAATGTTATGTGGGAGGCAGGTAGCCTTCTTTTCTTTCAGAATTCCCCAGTTGGGTTATTTCCTCCTATCTAATTCCTATCTGCAGCCTCATCTTGTCCTTCCCCCGCTGTCTCTTTTCCAGTGTGTATAAACCTCGCTGCTGTCTCTCAGTTACGTGTATTTCTCACAAAGTGTCACGTCAGTGAATATACCTATACCAGTTGGGCTCCTGCATTTAGATACTTGGTGAAAATAAACATTTCTCATGATCAAGACATTATTGGTTTTTGGTCAGCCGAGTTCATGTATATTCTGATTATTTGAAAGGTGACCAGGGATGCTAACCCAGGAACATGGGTGCAGCTTGAAATGGGTAATGAGCTAGCGGTAAGGAACGATGTCCAAGTTTCAAATTGTATGTGGTACACAAACAGTTTTTTTATCTATTTAAAATAATGGCCTGACACTGTTCAGTTATAAGAATTTTACATATGAAATGTGGCAAGATGGAATGTCTCGTTAAGCGATAGCTGCAAATCAGAATGCATTGAACTAGTAAAAGTGAGCATAGAGGGAGCTGATGGGCCATGAGTCTCCCCTCTGCTTGTTTCCAGCCTGGGAAGAATTTCCTGGGTATAGCATGAGCTGCTAGCCTGGTTAGACCTTAGATTTAGGTAAACCTTCACAAAGATTGTATCTTATATGCTTGCAGAGTTTGATGGATTTCAGTGGTTTTGAAACTTTTTTTTTTTCAAATGCAATCTTATGTGGAACATCAACATACATTTAAAAGAGATAAAAGTGAAACTGTTCTGGTTAAAAAAAAAAAATGGATCCCTTATCTTCTCCCCACCCAACCACACCTTCTTATTAAGTTGCTTAAAGCCCTAAAGCCTGTTCATATTAAAATTTTGGAGCTTAAGGTGATTCTGAGTCCTATCACTAAATAATCTTGTGTGATATTGCTAAGAAATACATAGAACCCAGCTTCACAGAATATTGTACAGAAATAGAGTTGGGGGGGGGGGACTGAGAGTAGAAGGAACTATTCAATTTATGTTACTTTGTGAAAACACTCTCTCTCATCACCTATGAGTCATCTTTTTTTAAAAAAAGAAGCTGGAGCCCTGGCCAGATAATTTAGTTGATTAGAGCATCATCCTCATACACCAAGGTTGCAGGTTCAATCTTTGGTCAAGGCACATATAAAAATTAACCAGCGACTGTGTAGATGGGTAGAATGAAATTGATGCTTCTTTCTCTCTCTCTCAAATCAATTTAAAAAAAAAATGGTAGAAAGGTGAAACCAAGAGATGTGAGTTTGTGTCCTGACCCCCACTCATCAATGGTGTGTTTTCTTTTTAACTGAATTTATTGAGGTTAATCATTTAACCTCTAAGTGATGTGTACTTTGATTGCTTCATCTGTAAAGTGAAAGGATTGGAATATATGTACCCTTGTAACCTGGTATTAAGTTCTACAATGCTGCACTTCTAAATCTAGACACATACAGGGAATTCAACTTGGGTAGGTGGGTAGTACAAATACAAGAATATTGGCTGTTTTATATGGTTCAAGCCAATAGTACCTGGGAATCCAGAGAGTCACATACTAAACACACACACACACACACACACACACACACACACACACACACACTAACCCAATTGTTTTGGCAGAAAAAAATAATTCAAAGAAAGAAGAATGGGAAATTATAGAAAATGTATTTTCAATCATCTATGTATCAATAAGCTTTTTTGGGGAATAAAATGTAAGGTCTGGGAAACAGTAGCCTAACCTGTTCGAGATATGACACCCCCAAGTAATTTTCTCTATAGTGCATGACAAGCCAAGGAATGGTAATCGGAGCCTGTGTTAATTCTGTCTGAAAACACCATCTGGTTCTAAGCACTTATTTAGGCCATGGATGTCACAGCCTAGATGTGGTCCCCATGATATGCAAAAGTCAAAGAGGGGTCTAATTACATGCCCCAGTACTTAAAGGGCAGATTCACCAGAGCACGAACATAATTGCTCAGGCCAAACAAGACCCATTTATAATTTTAATTATCAGTGAATCAGACAACTCTATCAAATACCAATTATTTGGCTGTTGCTGAGAATAACTGTCTTATCTTGTTAGTCTCTAGGCCAACCCCTTGAGGGATGTAGAAATCTCCCCTTTAATGTAAATATTTGTTAGTATCCATCAAGCAGAATTACACTCCTTTAATGATTTTCAGTATTGGTGGTTTATTTTATTTGTTGTTGACAAAACTTTCAGTATCAGGAGAATATCATGGACAGGCCATTAACATTGTACATCCTTGCCACCCAGAGAGGTGTGTTAAAGGCACCGAACACGTTCCACTCCCAGAGCTCACATTTTGTTTTTAGGTAAAGAAATAGTTTATCTCACAATTCCGAACATGTTTATTTGGGATTTTATCTATCATTATGGCTCAGTGTCCGTTTCTGTGCGTGTGTCTGTGCACCTGAGACACACCATAGAAAAGATGGAGCCTCTCCTCGGAAGTTCACAGCCTACTTCCGTCCACGTTCAGAGAAATGAATACTACATGCTAAGCAAAAGTTTAGCTTCTGGCGAGAAATGATTTCTGTTTCTTTAATTTTAAAATTATGTTTTGCATAAAGGAACCAAGAAACATCCCACCGACGATGTATTCCAACTTTAATCAGTGGTTAACCCTGAACATTTCATTCAATGAACCATATGCCGTTGCAGATTCAGTTAACTATTGAGTATCAGTTATTTGTTAGGGTCCAACCTAATAACATCTGGGGGGAAAATAGGCCAACACCCAAAATGTCCCAGTTTTTAAAAACGGACTATCTTAAGAGTGAATGACTTTGAAGAAATAGTTTTGCATCTCTGATGACATCTGCCCCCTGGTGAGTGGCTCTCAAGGATGGCTATGAACTCCACACTCTGCTGTCATCATTTCTTTCTTTGCTTTTACCTACAGCAATTAAGATGCAAGGAGCGCGTTGCCCGCGCGGCTCTGATACTTCCATTTCATTTGCAACTTCAGCGCTCTTCAGTCATTTTTGACACTCTTATAATTTTTATCTGCAATTATGCCTTCATTATCTTCCTTCCCGATATTTTAGATGTCCAATAAGCCCCTCAATTTCCTTAATTAACAAGTAACCTTCCTTCTTCGTACTGAAGGCTATTTTTATTCCTACGATATGTATTGCTAATTGGCACGCACATCCTTTTATACTTATACTAATTTCTCTGGCCTGACCTTTATTTACCCTCCATGTCTCTCTTCTAGAAACACTTCACCCTACTTGGTAATGCTTGAAATGAGTTCATGGAAGTGGCACAAATACTGTCAATTTTCTTTGAACACAGCTTGAGGACTTATTCTTCATTTACAAATAAATACTTTATGCTTCTGGAATGGTTGTCCCACCTCCAAGCCCCCAGTGGTTATTTGTTTGTTTTTCAAAGAAACATCATCACCAAGCCCTGTAACCTGCCCCTTCAGTCCCTCTGTGTGCTGCTCCTCCTCAGTTTGGCTGTTCTTCCATTTACCATTTAAACATTCTGCACTTCTCACTCTGGCCTGGGAACAAAGACTTTGTGGCTTCAGACAGACAGCAGCACTGATACGGCTTGCTGGTACACTGGAAGCATGTCTCAGGCGTGCCATCTCAATTCCAAGTTCATGTTGTCAATCACTTCTTTTTAGGAATAAAAACTGGGCCTCTGCTTGGCAATTATACATCATCAGAAATTAATAAGAGATTAACATGTTGGATGTGCCTCACCAGAACATGCCCTTTTAGGAATAGTAAAACTATCTTTAAAATATATGTGTTTTATTAAACCAGAAACACCTATGAACTGCAACTGTTTCAAGTAATATAGATAAGAAAATGAAATGAAATGTGTATTACCCCCCCCCCATGTAGAGCTAACTACTACTCTTGAACATTTCTAATAACCTTTTCTTTAAGTCCCTCTATTTTTCTACTTTATAATTTGTATTTTTCTCTCTTGAAGGTTTATTCTTTTCTCAAAAGGTTTATGAGGTGTTTTTGCTTTTCTTTCATCTAATAAATCTAGTTTATTTTTTTAAAGATATTTATTTATTTATTTATTTACAGAGACAGAGAGAGAGTCAGAGAGAAGGATAGATAGGGACAGACAGACAGGAACAGAGAGAGATGAGAAGCATCAATCATCAGTTTTTCGTTGCGACACCTTAGTTGTTCTTTGATTGCTTTCTCATATGTGCCTTGACCGCGGGCCTTCAGCAGACCGAGTAACCCCTTGCTCGAGCCAGCGACCTCGGATCCAAGCTGGTGAGCTTTTGTTCAAACCAGATGAGCCTGTGCTCAAGCTGGTGACCTCAGGGTCTTGAACCTGGGTCCTCCGCATCCCAGTTCGACGCTTTATCCACTGCGCCACCGCCTGGTCAGACCTAATAAATCTAGTTTTTAATTGACCTACTCCTCCAGAATAACTTTCTCAAATTCTCTGACTATCTCCATGCTCCATTCGGCTAAAGGGCATTCTCTCCTTGGCTTGTCTCCCTCTGCTCTGGACTTCATGCAGCACAATCACACTTGGGAACTCAACTTTCCTTCTTGTCTGGATCAAAGTATTAACTTCACACACTGCAAGGAGCGGCCATTAAGTCAGAGAATAAAAATCATCTGTGCTTGGGACAGAAATGAAGGAAATCTGATGATTATGATGAGGAATCTGCTCTGTGAGTCAAGTGTTTGCCCCCAAAGCTGTGTGATTGGAAAAACTAGCAGGCACGAGTCCAACGAAGAACACTTGAACTAAAAGTGTATTATCCTAAAGTGCACATTTTTATTTAATTCGGGGTAAAGCAGAATGAATCATAATAGGTCAATAATAATGACTTACGGCTTCCTTCAGATGGCACATTTACAATAAATGGTAATTTACCATTAAAGAGAGGCATATTTCTTTTTGTGTGCGTGGAAAAAAAAATTAGCATTAAGTCATACTGAGAAAGAACAGGTTTTCCGTGCCTACATTTAGGATTTGCATTCAGTTATTCAGGCTTAGAATATCATATGCAAGCCAGTCTCTCTCAGCTTCCCCCCTCCCTATTCCCATTTAGAAAATACAGGAAGGATTAAAATGTAACCATTTATGACATCATTCCAACTGTACGCTGATGGGCTGCAGATCCATTCAGTGGAGCCATTTGGAAAATATTTCATGTTCCAGTCATTAGACTTGCTAAATGAGTTCAGACTTGGAATTATATGGGTTGAGAAGGAGAAAGGTAATATCTGTAGGTGACTGTATATAAATAAATGTAATATGTGCAGATCATCGAGGCTCCCATCACCTTGATGTTTTAGTACGTTTTATGCTTTCTTCCTTCTTCCTTTCTTCCTTTCTTCCTTCTTTCCTTCCTTCCTTCCTTCCTTCCTTCCTTCCTTCCTTCCTTCCTTCCTTCCTTCCTTCCCTCCCTCCCTCCCTCCCTCCCTCCTTCCTTCCTTCCTTCCTTCCTTCCTTCCTTCCTTCCTTCCTTCCTTCCCTCCCTCCCTCCCTCCCTCCCTCCCTCCCTCCTTCCTTCCTTCCTTCCTTCCTTCCTTCCTTCCTTCCTTCCTTCCTTCCTTCCTTCCTTCCTCTCTTCTTTCCTTTCTTTTTCTTTCTTTTGTTCTCTTTCTTTCTATATAATCACTCTGATGCTTTACTTGAGGGGTAAGTAGATTGATTGTGATTATTGACAAACATATAGGCCATTATTACTTTCACCAATAAATAAGGATCTCAGACCCAGACTCTGATTTGGAACAGTGAAAAGTGATTGACACTAATCACTTTGTTTGATACCCAACCCCACACGTGTTCTCCAGGAAAGGAAGCTTCAGTGTACAGTAGACTACAACAATAGAATTCTAAAAGTTCAGTCTCTCTATCTACCTTTTTAAATATTGAGCTAAAACCCTCCTCCATCTCAGATGCCAGATTAAATCAGAGGGAACATCCTAACACTTTAAAACCTGCATATTCTATTTCTATGGTCTATGAACTGGCTCACAATAACTTGATTAGAGAAAAGTCTTGAGTAATTGGATGAAGTCAGGCTCAGAAGGTTTGCCCAATAATCAATGAAGTCTAGTGCTCCTAGCTTGGCCGGCTCCACGCGGCTTCTCTATCTATCCAAATGGCCTTTTCAAAGCTGAAGCTTCAGAGAACGAATATCAAATCTTCAAAACTGAGCTAATTCCATAAGCTTTTTGAAAGTAGATTGGATTTAACAGGGCTGTGCTTTTGGAAATGAATGGTTGATATAAATCAGAGGTAGTGGAAAGGTAACGTTTATCTGATTTGATTTAGCAGCAATCTGGTCCAGATGGCAACGCAGAATTTAAAGATATTGAAATATACGGTTGCAGCTGGAGACTATATAAACCTAAATATAAATAATTCAGATGTGTTTATGCATTTAACAATGTCGGTTTTAAATATAGATAAGAGCCAAGACTCTAGGCTAGCATTTGAAAAACGGGAAGATGACTAAATGCAGGTGCTCTTATGTGTGTGACCATATTTCAATGCCCAATTTAACTCCAATCTGAAAATGCAGGTAGAATGCATCAGATGTACCTGTCTGGCTTCAGAGTGAAGCACACATTAGCATAAGGTTAAGTCTCACATCTCAGAAGCAAGAGGTCTGATGAAAAACAAAAGCAAGTAGGATGAATGCCTGATTGAATATGACTCAGAAAGAAACAACCTTTTTACCCATTCTAGGATAAGAGATCTCTCTTTTTTTTTTAAAGAGTGGGGGGAAAAAAAAGATGGCACTATCTCAGCTGGAGCCAACAAAAGATTTACACTATCCTGCAAGCAGAGCGGGGGGTGGGGGGATCCCATGATGCCAGAACATTGAGAAGGTTCTCTAAGAACGTTTAACCTGTCACAAAAGACCCTGAGTTGATAAACCTGAATTCAAGTCCTGCGTGTCACTTAAGTGCACTATGGCCACGGGTCACGTACATGAAGTGGATACTAATCCGCATCTCCTAGGGAGCTGGGAGGTCTTATCGAATCAAGGAGTCTGAAATCACAGCTTGCATTGCTTGTTAGTTTCTTTTCTTGTGTTGGTTCTTTCTCTTTTTTTTTTTTTCATTTTCTTTCTTTCAATACATTCCCCTACTGGACCTGAGGGCCATGGTTGGACTAAGACTATGCATGAATGAAGGGTTCCCTGAGATTCAGAAAGATGGTGATTTTTGCTGATTGTGCCAACACCAGAGGCTTTCTGCTCTCGAGAACAATCCTACATAACTACTCTCTCCAAGGACAACTCTTGACATATTATTTTGGACACAGCCTCTACATTCCTCTCCCTTAATTAAGGTCTATGGAGAGGGCCCTCAAAATGATGGGTTGATACTTAGTAAGATCTTAAAGTTGGAGAGAGAAAAAAAGTGATGACGACAGAAGACACTGTAAATGAAAAATTGACAAGGTTTGTATACAACGTCTGGGGAAAGGTGAAGGTAATGATTTAAGAAATAAAACCTTATGGATGACTTTAGGCCTCACAGTTGGGTCTGATTAAAATCATACCTAGAATCAAAGACCTTACTTGAATATAAAGAATCTTCTTAGGAGATTAAGTGACTTATCAAAGTTCACAGAGCTAATTATAGTTTGGCTTAGAGAAAAGGTTCCGTGGTTCCCAATATAGAGACTGCTCATTCCATCTCCACAGAAAAAATTAGGTGAAGGAGCTCTCTAAAGTCACGGAGAAAACAAGATAGATCTAGAAGATTTTCAAAACTGGAAACTAGTCCATGGGAAGTGCTGAAACTGGCATTCTTTCTAAAGTAGATCAACTTTATTTTTCCTGGAGTCTATTTTAGGAGGAGAAGCAGGAAAGAGAAAAATTTTTAAGAGGAAGGAGGTAGTAGAGAGGGTTGGACAAGAGGCGCTGTCTTCCCATCTCAGCTGCTGGAAATAACTATAAAGTGTGTTTTCCCCAGTGATAGATGGTTTGATTTTGCTAAAAAGTATTCTTGTACCATCTCTTCTCACCTGCCCACCATGGGAGGGTTCACAATCTTGACTTACTCCTGAAGCCTTTAGGTATCCGACACTATACAGCAGTGCCAATGAGTCAGACCTTTAATCAGACATATTTCACCCAGCACTCTGAAGGATCATAACAGTTGCTCTATCCTTCTCTTATGGTCCATTGTGCTGCACTCTGTGGTAACTATCCATTTATGCAATAGTCTTTCCTACTCTACTGTAAATAAGAAGGAGAAGAAAGATCTTTGATTATCTTTGTATTCCAAGCTCCTTGTAGAGAATCTGAAATAAGAGAATCCCACTCTAAATCTCAGCTGAACAATATTATGATAGATTGTTTACATCTGCATAATGTTTAGTCATGCATTTATTCATTGATTTGTTCATTCATTCATTTACTCATTCATTTATATAAGCACCCTCACATTGTTCTAGTGCTGGGATTATTACAGTGATTATGATATAATCCCACCCTTGAGGAGCTAGTATAATCTTGCTATTGTGACAGTCAGTTTAAAATGCAATTCTGAAAGAGTATAAAAAGTATGATTATAAAAGCACAGGAGGTATTATATGGAAGAATCCAGAAAGAATACTTAGCTTAATCTTCAGGACAGGGAAATCTTATGTCTCTGAGTAAGCAATCACTAAGCTGAGATTGAAAAGACTGAAGGAAAAGAAGGGAGGAAGGAAGGAAGAAAGAACAGAAGGGAGAAAGAAAAAAAGAAGGGAGAGAGGAAAATAAAATAGAAAAATGTATGAAGATCAACAAGGTGATAACATGGTAGAAAAGAATTATAGATAAAGGTGGGAAGCAAGAACACCTGTGGACCCTGATGGTCTCCCACTTTCACAGGGACACTCATTGCCATTATCTCACTGAGTCTCCTACAGTCACACACTGGGATAGACAAGTGAGTAGAGGGAGACACAGACCCAGAGAATATAAATGACCAGCGCAGATCATACTTGTCAAGGTCTTCTGGCTCCGTGTTCAGTGCTCACTCTACCATGTCACAGTGAAAATCATTTGAACCTTACTTGATTCCTGAAGTCTATGCTTAAGAGACAGAAGCCAGAGCTTCAAGCTGGTCCCTGAGCCAGAAGGGCATGTTGTCCCCATGCTTGGGATAGCATTGACCTTGCTCAGCCCAGTGGCCTCTGGCCTCCGCCTAAGTGCACAGATGCCCAGAAGCTTTAACTTCAAAGACATGCCAACCCTAGAAGCCCCAGCTCTCTGTGGCTTCTCCTGGAATCCACACGCCCTGTGCCAGGAACTCCAACTGCCATCAGGGGAACAACTTGCTCCTGGCCTCAGCATTTTTCTGTGTACCTTTGGGAAACCAGGAGTGACAGACAGGTTATCTCTTTGGAGCTGATCCCTCAGCCCACCACTAGATCAATGCCAGATTGAACGAAAGTCATAGCCGTTCTGGGGTGGCAATGGTCACCAGGATAAATTTCAGTTCTTCTCCCACTCTCACCTTCTGCATCTGAGCAACCCCCACCTCCAGATGAACCAGTTTCTTCCGTCCCTGTAGAACCTATAGCCTGCTATTCATACTGCTGTGTGTTTAAAGCATGCCAGACCCCATGATAATTACCATGTGGCTGATACTGCACTAATTGCTTGATATGGATTTAACTTGTTGAATTTTTTACAGCAACCCAGTGAGATAGGTAGCATTACTATCCTCATTTTACAGATGTGGAAAGTAAGTCAGAGAAACTTTAGGTAACTGTTTTAATATTGAACGGCTTAAAAAGTGGGACAATTGCATTATGAACTCAAACAACGTGACTCCAGAGGACACACTGAATGCTCGGCATACTGGAAGTCATGCCACAGACTGAGTGGCTGGAAGAAGAGGAGACGGAGCCCGCAGGTGGGCTCCCCCTCAGCCCAGCCCATGTAGGCTGGTGCTGTCCTCTCTGCCTATGCTGCCGCTCTGTCTTTACCGTCTTTCTCATTCTCTCCCTTCTGTTCACAAAACTAAATCCAACTCATTTATATAACAAGCAAATGTAATCTCCCTTTGGCTTTTCCAAAATGGAGCTGAATCCATTAGTCTTTAATCAGTGTCTTCATAGGTATATAGTAATGATGTCATTATGAGCCTGACCCCTTCGACCCCTACAAGACAGTACTTGCTTTGAGGGTAAGGGCTTATTCATTTTGCAACTCTGCTATGCAGTACAAAGCCTGACATATGCTGAGAACCTCACACATGTTGAGAAAACAGGGAAACGTGCAAAGGCTGCCACTGAAAGAGGATTTATGTTTGTTCCTCAGTGCAGACAACAGATGGGAGCTGCCCCAAGCCGTGATTATCATAATGGAAGTAAAATCCAAAGGTAGAGCAAGCCAGCAGAGGCACTGAGTCCCTGCCACCTGCAAGGCCAGCGAGCAGGTCTGGACAGTCACACAATGGAGAGGTTATGGCGGGATCCCGGTTCCGCTGCGGAGGCTGGTAAGATTGTGACTGGAGGCCGGGTTCCACTGTCAAGGTCCCGTGAGCCTTGCCTGGACTGCACAGTCACCTCGGAATGGTTAGATTTTTTTTTGTCCGGCCAGGGCACATAGGAGAAGCGCCATTTGCTTCTCTACCCCCTCCCCTCCTTCCTCTCTGTCTCTCTCTTCCCTTCCCGCAGCCAAGGCTCCACTGGAGCAAAGATGGCCCGGGCGCTGGGGATGGCTCCTTGGCCTCTGCCTCAGGCGCTAGAGTGGCTCTGGTCACGGCAGAGCGATGCCCCTGAGGGGCAGAGCATCGCCCCCTGGTGGGCAGAACATCGCCCCTGGTGGGCGTGCTGGGTGGATCCCGGTCGGGCGCATGCGGGAGTCTGTCTGACTGTCTCTCCCTGTTTCCAGCTTCAGAAAGAAAAAAAAAATTGTGACAGAGATTGAGAGAGAGAGAGACTCCTTAGATGTTCACTGATTGCTTTCTCATATGTGCCTTGACCAAGGGGGGGGGGCTACAGCATAGCGAGTGACCCCTTGCTCAGACCAGTGACCTTGGGATCAACCTTGGGCTTCAAGCCAGGGACCTTTGGGCTCAAGCTAGAGACCATAAGGCCATGCCTATGACCCCACACTCAAGCCAGTGACCCTGCGTTCAAGCGGCTGAGCCCACGTGTTCAAGCCAGATGAGCCTGCTCTCAAGCAGGCGACCTTAGTATTTCAAACCTGGGTCCTCTGCTTCCCAGTCTGCTGCTGTATTCACTGTGCCACTGCCTGGTCAAGCTGGAGTGGTTAATTTTATATGCCAACTTGACTGGGCTGAAGGATGCCCAGGTATCTGGTAAAACATCATTTCTGGTGTGTCTGTGAGGTGGTTCTGAAAGAGATTAACGTTTGAATTGGTAGACTGAGTAAAGAAGATGGCCTTCACCCATGTGGGGGGGCAGTATTCATTTAGTTGAGACCCAGAACTAAACAAAAGCCCAGGGAGGATGAATGCACTCTCTCTGCTTGAGCTGGGATCCCCATCTTCTGCCTTCAGAGGTTGGTGCTCCTGGACCGCAGGTCTCTGGACTTGAATTGAACCAGCTTCACTGGTTCTCCAACCTCCATGTGAGCCAATTTTATGATAAATATCATAATAGATTATTCCATACACACACACACACACACACACACACACACACACTATTGGTTCTGTTTTTCTGGACAACTCTGACTGATACAGCCTACTGTTCTTACTCTCAAATCCTAACACTATTGGCAATCTCTCTCTCTCTCTCTCTCTCTCTCTCTCTCTCTCTCTCTCTCTCTCACACACACACACACACACACACACACACACACACACACACGATACTTCCACTTCCCCATACAAAAACTCCCAAAGTTCCCCATTGTGCATCTGAAAATCCTGCCCTGGTGACTCTTGGGTTCTGTAGCACAGCTCCGTGGGCGCTGGGCGGGCAGGAGGGGAGCTGTGGAGGCTCAACTACAAGAGGACATAGCTCTCCCTTCTTTAACAGCAAACGTAGCCTTACTTTTTACCTTTGTTCCCAAAGGCCTCTTGGGTTCACATCTCTCTGTTTCGGATGTGGTGGAGGGGGTGGAGATCCCATCAATCACTTTCACAGTTTGATGAAATATTCTTCTCTTTAAAGGCTCAGCTCATTGATCATCTCTCTGAAGTCTCCTATTAGCATCCCAGTGACATAGGCACTTATCACAGCTCACCGCGCACTGACTTTGATATCTATCCCCTAAACCAGTGGTCCCCAACCTTTTTTGGGCCACGGACCAGTTTAATGTCAGAAAATATTTTTATGGACCGGCCTTTAGGGTAGGATGGATAAATGTATCACGTGACTAAGACAAGCATCAAGAGTGAGTCTTAAATGAAAGTAACAGAGGGAATCTGGTCATTTTTAAAACATAAAACATCATTCATACTTAAATATAAATAAAATGGAAATAATGTAAGTTATTTATTCTTTCTCTGCAGACCGGTACCAAATGGCCCAGGGGTTGGGGACCGCTGCCTTAAACCACAAGCTCTTCATCTCTCCAATGCCTCTCACACTTGCTGACACACAGTGGGTGCTTCGTAAATGCTAATTAAAATACAGTGATGATGCTACCTGAAGAAGAGTGATGCTTACACAAGGTGTGAGGAAATCTCAGGTCAAGTTTTCAGAACTAAATGAAATAATAACAAAATAAAAGTGCAGGCCCAGAGCTTACAGCCCAACTTGATGTTTTGCTCTACATGCTGATGGCCTTGAACTTCCTTCCCTGAGATTCATGACTGGCACCCTAGGAGGGCAGACAGGATGAACGGGACTTGAGGAACAGTTTGGGATGGAGCTCTTTTCCAGAGCTGACAGTGCTGCCCTATTCCTGCCTGTTGTCAGTTAATCCAAATCATATGTTGTCCTTGGCTATGTGCAGAAGTAAAGGAAGCGAGGAAAAGATAAATAGGCTGATAAGTAAAGGGAGAAGGTCAGAGAAGTGATAAAAGAGTCCAACCTGGGTCTTTTCCAATTCAGTGAGGCTATCCACGGTGTCAAAGTGTGGCTTTGCCTGGGAGCAAGGGAGCTGGCATCAGTTCTCACCAGGTGAGAATACCCGTGGGGCACAAACAGAAAATGATGTCAGTTTTGTCAACTTTTCCAAGAGAAAACTGGGATCCCTAAACTGTACTTAGTTCTTGTGGAATATATACTTGCCTTAAGCTAGCTAGCTAGATATATTAGATTTTATATATATATATTAGATTTGGAAGACTGTAAAATTACCCAGCAAAGCTTAATTTCACTTTAGCTCAGGAAGAATTTCCATTGTGACTATTTAACAATCGGCAAAGGAATTGTGACAGCATGTGTGTGTTTGAAGGCCAAGGAGAAAGTTTCAGCTGCAACTTCCCAAAACAGCTCTTTTATGTCAGAATTTCCAGCAGCTACATTTTTGTGTTATAGCACAAAGGTTTCTAAGAGTCATCACTACCCGAAACTTTTATTTACAAAGGCCAAATCTGAATCAACTTGAAAGGTCTCACTTTCACCTACAACGCTCCAAAGATAAGAACAATGGGGTTTTGGACCACTAAAGGTTTTGGCTCCCAGACTCCAAGATGGCCCCACACGATCTTTGCTTTAAGGAATCATATCTTTGAGTAATCTCCTGTTTTTATTATTTGCAGAGAGTATTCTATATATCTTCTATATCAATAAAATATATAATAGACTAATGAATGTGTATGTATGCATAAATTCCATGCCCCTGCTCCCCCAGAGCACTGGTTAGTAAACATTTACCAGAGTACTAGTGAGTAACACAGTGAATATGCAACCTTGTATCAGGCTTATAATTTGAGAGTATTCTGTAGGCAATGGAAGCCATCAGGAGTCTCTGGGGAAGGGCATGGTGTGATTAGATTTGTATTTCTGAAAGTTCATTCTGGCAGTGATATGGAGGATAGAATGAGGGTGGGGAGAGATGAGAGGTAGAAATCACTAAGGAGGTCTATTCAAGTTCAAACGCAATTAATAATATCCTTCAGCTAAATGCTAGACTTTTTCTAGTGTTATTTTCCCACCTTATAGCAACCTTCCCGGGGTAGACCTCATCGCTACAGAGACAATGGCGCTGGGCGCAGAGATGCAGATTTAAGAAGGAACTAGGATGAGTAGGGATGGCTGATTGTTTCATTGGTGCATACGTTTTTGGCTGGCTGGTGACCAGTCCCTCTAGTGACAGTCCCTCTAGTGAACAGCACCACCAGTATCCTCTGAGGAATGACTTCTCTCATTGCATGCCCCGCCCCTCGCCACCTGAGGAATAACCAAGTCACCTGAATTGGACCCAACAGTCTCTCTCTCTCTCCTTGTGTAAAAATTCAAGGATGAGTGAAGGATGGAAACAGAGACGTAGAAGCAGTGCTTAGCACATCTGGCTAAGTACTTAGTCCTGCCCGTATCTAGACTGCACTGGTTTCTGTCCTACTTCTCAAACCTAGCCTCCAGCCTTCCCCCAAATTCTTCTGCTTGAGTTTTCCAGAATGGGCCTCTGTCGTCTGCAACCGAAAATCTCCCACCAATACAGTGAATGATTAGAAGAGAGGGTACTGGACTGGGGGATGTTTAAGGAGAATCCTTTTATGTTTAAGAAGACAAGAAATAGCTCTAATTTTGAAATGCTATTGACACAAGTGACGACAATTTGTTCTCCGGGTCTCTTTTTCTCCGGAGAACTCTATTTTAACACGTTTGGTGGGTTTCCCGAGTTCATGCAAAGGGAGCCTTGGCTCTTTTATTTGTATTCCATTCCCCACCAGCTGCACTGAGGTGCATATTAATGATGGCTTGGCCAGCCCCTGCCCACGGGGTTCACGAGCATGAAAGACACACCTATTGTGTGTGATCTGTGTTATGAAAGGCCCCGGGGACCTCAGTGAGAAGGAGCACTGACATTGTGACAGCCTCCACTCCGTATCACACGGACAGTCTTGACAAATTCTCATTAGAGAGGACCCTGAGCTCTGGCCCAATGGAAACGCTTCGGTCTGCAAGGAGCCCGAAGCAGAGGTCAACGGGCCTTGTGATCAGGTCTTCTGGCTTCTCTCTGTGGAGAGCAGAGAGGGGTGCCTTCCCTCAGCTGGGACCAGAGCAGGGCCAGCGGGGTGCTCCGGCAGCTGCCCCAGCTCCCGGTGGCAGGAAGATCCAGCGACCTCCTATCTCTCCACCTCACTGTCAAACCCCTAGCTGGCAACAGATCAAGGAGGTTAGTTGCCACACTGCACACATCTGGATGTGTCTATGACAAAGATCAAAGTGACAGATGTGCAAGTATGAGAGACACCCACCTTCCAGTTTCCCTATCAGCAGAGCCCTGCTTGGTGCCTGCGGGCCGCTCACCAAGGTGAGCACTGGAAGAAGGAGGGGTCTGCTACCACCCAGACCTGGGGAGGAGGCTTCTTCTCATCACTGCAGCTCCTGGGCCTCTGGTCCAGACGGAAGCATTCCTTCTTGTCCTCTCCTGCCTCCCTATTCCCAACATCCCGGACAAGGTACAGGTTGTCATGGAGAAAGATGGAGGCCTGGGACTCTCCTGACAATGCTTCCCATGGTTTATCTTGGGGACCATTGGAAAGGTACATGTAGGTCGAGCTCCAGCCTGGAACCCCTACTACGGAGACTCTACCTTTGCTACAACAGTAACTCTTACAGGCTCCAGCCTCTTCATTTGCTAGAAGAAACGGTGAGCTCAGTTTATCTAAGGGTCCTGTGTTCAACAATAATCTGCCATACAATGGGTTGAACAGAATTATGTCTGTCACTGCCATTCTGCAAGACAGACTGTGTCGCAACTACAGTTACAGATTCTCCAAACAGTGTACGATGCCTTCCCCTCCTGACATCTGTCTTTCGTGTAGATACGATTACAACCTCGCTCTGACATTATCAAAGCCCAGAAAGCAAAAGCTCTCTGCCAGAGAGAACAAGCAGAAGCACCCCCCACACAGTGCCAGAGTCATGGTCACATACGAACACCCCCACCCCACCCCGCCCCAGCCACCACGGCCAGGGGACAGGAGCGGTCAGTTAAGCCATTTCCTGGAACGAAAACCTACATTTCTTAACAGAGCCAACTATTCAAAGCTGCCCTCTCTGCCCTTTCAAATTTAATTTGTTTCAAATCTTGTAGGAGTCACAGAATTATTTCAGGATTGAAGTCAAGTGAAAACAGGTGTGCTGCTCTTTTATCCTTCCCTCCTCCCTTCAAAGGGGCCTGATGAGGCGCCAGATTAATCAGAGTGGCCAGTGGGGATGGAGGAGCCCCTTTGCTGTCTTGGGCAACCGGTCACCAGGATTCTGACCCAGACTCCTGGAGGCCTCGGACCCAGTCGAACTTCTCACGCCCAGCCAAGTGCCCAGGCAGTGGCGGGAGCCAACTATGACATCGTCCCCACTCTGCCAATTGCTTTCTCTGTTCATGGGCAGGTCAGTCTGGGCTTGAACGCCAAGGCCTGGTGGTCCCGCCTTCCAAGATAAACCAGAGTTCTGTTCTTGGCTATCTCAGCATTTGCTTTGGCAGTTCAATTTAGGCTGACCTTCCTGACGGGTCAATATTTAGGGGGCTAAGCATGGAAAACATTTGCAAAGTTTAAAATGAAAGAGAAAAGTCTTATTTGAAAAGGAAACCTGGAGTTCAGCAAAAAGTCAAAGCAAAGGAAAAATGATTCTAATTGTGCCGTCCTGGGGAGGGGAGCTGTTAGCACTCAGGGACACTGGGGAGTTTTTGCTCCTATTCCTCTTGTGGAGAACTGCAGGGCTCCGACCTAGAAGTCTTTGCTCATCCACCAGTACAAAGTTCTTGATTTTTGTATTTTTCTCATGGCTTTAAATATCATTTTAGTGCTGACAATGTCTTCTTAGCATTTACAATATTCAGGTCCACTTTGCCTAAGACCTAGCTCTCCTTCCAGTCTTCCCGACGGTAGCCCCATTCTTTCTTTTGCTCACGGAAAAAACTGTGAAATCATTCTTTCTTTTTCCCCCAGAGATTGCCCACGTCAATTTTTATTTTTTTAGAGAGAGTGAGACAGAGAGAGATAAAAAAGGGAGTGAGAGGGTGAGAAACATCACCTCCTAGTTGTTTTCACTTTAGTTATGCATTGATTGCTTCTGAAAGAGTGAGGAGAGAGTGTGAGAAGCATCAACTTGTAGTTGCTTTCACTTTAGTTGTGCATTGATTGCTTCTCACATGTGCCTTGACTGGGGCTGAGCCAGTGTCCCCTTGCTCAAGCCAGAGACCTTGGGCTTTTCATGACAACAGCTTTTGGGCTCAAGCTGGCAAGCTTTGGGATTGTGTAGATCAGGGGTCCCCAAACTTTTTACACAGGGGGCCAGTTCACTGTCCCTCAGACCATTGGAGGGCCAGACTATAAAAAAACTATGAACAAATCCCTATGCACACTGCACAGATCTTATTTTAAAGTAAAAAAAAACAAAACAGGAACAAATACAATATTTAAAATAAAGAACAAGTAAATTTAAATCAACCAACTGACCAGTATTTCAATGGGAACTATGCTCCTCTCACTGACCACCAATGAAAGAGGTGCCCCTTCCAGAAGTGTGGCGGGGGCCGGATAAATGGCCTCAGGGGGCCGCATGTGGCCCGTGGGCCGTAGTTTGGGGACCCCTGGTGTAGATGATTCTTCACTCAAGCCAGTGATCCTGCGCTGATGAGCAGGTGCTTAGAGCCAGTGAGCTCAGGGTTTTGAACTGGTGACCTCAGTACTCCCCGTTGGTCTATTCTTTATCCACTGCACTACCACCAGTCAGGCTAGAAAAACCATGGGTGCATTCTTGCCTCCTCTCTTTCCACAGTCAGTCTTTCAGCACATCTCATCTGTTTGATCTTCAAAAGATTTCCCAAGTCCAACCTTTCATCCTTACCATTTATATAACTACCAACCTGGTACAAGCCACCACATTTTTCTGCCTAAAAATTGTAGTAGGCTCTTAAGTGGTCACCCTATTCCCCTCCAGCCCCTTTACCCTCAACCCTGGCTGCATAGAAAATGGAAATGATTCCTTTAAGATGTAAATTAAGTGCCTGACCAGGAGATGGTGCAGTGGATAGTGCGTTGGACTGGGACGCAGAGAACCCAGGTTTGAGACGCCAAGGTCGCCAGCTTGAGCACGGGCTCATCTGGTTTGAGCAAGGCTCACCAGCTTGAGCCCCCAAGGTTACATTGCTATAGCCCCTGGGTCAAGGCACATATGAAAAAGCAATCAATGAACAACTAAGGTGCCACAACAAAAAATTGATGCTTCTCATCTCTCTCCCTTCCTGTCTGCCTGTTCCTATCTGTCCCTCTCTCTGACTCTCTCTGTCTCTGTCACACACACACACACACACACACACACACACACACACACACACAAGATATAAATTACGTTCTATCACCATCTACTTAACACCTTCCAATGCTTCTCATCTCACTCACAGTAAAAGCCAAAGACTTCACAGTGGCCTTAGAGACCTTCCAATACCTGTTCCCTGTAGTGCTTCCCACCACTTAGCTTGTGATCTTATCACTTACCTCTCTCCCCCTTGCTCTCTCTGTTCCAGCCACATTGGCTTCCTTGATGGTCCTCAAATCTTCCAACATCCTCCCACCTCAGGACATTCACTCGTACTGTTCTTTCTGCGTGGATCACTCTTCCCCCAGGCACGTCTGTCCAGTTTGCTCCCTCAATTGTCACCTCACGTGTCACCTTAACAGAGGTGCTTTCTCCAACCTGTCTACATAAAACTGTGATGGTCACACACCTCACCCCCTCGGCCTCATAACCCTTACTACATCGCTTATTCTGCCTTACATACTTTATACAACAATTACCTCCAGAGACTTATTATATACACATCGATTTGTTTATTATATGATCTTTTTATGAGACAAGAAGCTCCAGGATGATGAAACTTCAATTTGTTCACTATTGTATCCCCAAAACCTAGACTGATGTCACCTATGGAGTAGACATAAATGGCTATTATTTTTTTATAGACAATTAATACCCAGCTCCCTGCATGTCTTCTGGCACCCTCAACTTCCCTTTGCATGATTATGCCAGTTTTAAAGGTAGAACATAAAACTCAGTCCTGACCAATTACAGCATTTCATGTTTCAGGCACATTCCCACACACAAAGGAACTAGATCGGGTATGATCATGTAAGAAGCAGAGCCAATGAGATGCCATAAAGACTTCTCTGACTTCTGGGAAAAGAATATGGCTTTCCCCCACTGACCATTAAGCTAACAAGACATAGAAGGGACTGAATTTGTTGTAGCCATTTGATTGCTATGAGGAGAGTCTGTGAAGTCTTTGAGATGCACTGGTGGGGGGCAGTCGCCTATCTCGAGGTCAATGATTCTGTTGACCATGTCCTATTCAACCCACGTAGAGAGCCCTGATCTCGTGGATAAAACACAGGGGGGAAGTAAGGCCCTCTTCTTTGCCCCTGTCCTCCTGCTGAGCCTTCCCATTTTGACCATCTGGAACTGTGATGGTGCTCTAATCTAGAACAGGGTTAGCAAATAGGTTGCATGTCATAGCCAACTCCAATTGATGTGTAGTTACTGGAGCACAATGTGAAGAAAGACACGGAAGCTCTGAATAGCTCAGTCAGTGCAAAAAGGTGCCACAATCGACTAGTACTGTCTGTTACGAGCCCAAGCGTAGGGTGTGGTACCTGTTAGTATGAAACTTCTCTGTTTACAAATAAAACATGAAAATTACATAGAGCTTAGATATGCTTTCATGGGCAAATAGTGAAAACTGAGCTAATATCAGGC
Organism: Saccopteryx leptura; assembly: GCF_036850995.1. Classification (NCBI taxonomy): domain Eukaryota; kingdom Metazoa; phylum Chordata; class Mammalia; order Chiroptera; family Emballonuridae; genus Saccopteryx; species Saccopteryx leptura. The sequence goes on along the minus strand of NC_089503.1, from coordinate 31,124,246 downwards.
AAAGAATCCTTATTAAATATATATGCGATGAAGGAACACAGAACAAAAAGTGTGATCTGATTGAAGGGACATTCAGGGATGGATTCTGGCAGGTGAAACATGGATGAAGAAAGCCCAGAAGTACAAATGGCTCATAGGCTGGTTTATGTGGAGCAAAGAGGCCATGTCAAGGAGAAATTGAGATAAGGCCAGAGAGGGTCCACCAGGGACAGTGTAATTGACGAGGGCCCGGAATGCTGGACTGTAAAGGGCAGAGTGGAGGCAGGCAGCAGCAGCAGGAGGCTCTGCAGGGTCTGGAGCAGGTGAGGGTTGTAATAAGATCGATGTTTGAGGCAGATTATTCTGTCAGTTGAATCCAGGATGAATTGAAGCCGTGGGAATTGGTGGTGGGGAGGCTGCTTAGCATCCCACTGCAATGAGTCCAGGAAATGCACTCTGGAAAATGTCTTAAGCAGCCCTGTCACGGGTATAACCACAGACTCCTTAGCTGTGTCCAAACCTGTGTCGTGGGCATGTTTAGAAAAGTTTCAGAACCTCTGCAGAGCTTTTAGAGTAAATGACCTGAGCAATTGTGGAGGGTCCTTCAAATCTGTGTACTTGACAGAGGCCAGGGCAAGGGGGCGTGATACTGAGGCAGCTGTTAAAGATTCTGGTGGGGGAGGAAGCTTGTGCATTTTGTTACTGCGGCAGTACCCAGCTGGCTCAACGGGGTCTCCCAGTTTCTGCCGAATCATTAAAGGGGCAGCTCAATTTGTTAGTCACTCAATTTGACTCATTAATGTTGAATATACACTAGGTCAGCCACAGTGAGGGCATGGGGCACAAAGGAAAGGTTGGCAGGGTCCAGACTGGTAAAATAATAAAGCAAAGCATGGCAGAGATTGGAGAACTAGGAGCATGTGCCACATGTAGCCTTCACTTACTTAGCTCTCCTTAGCTGTTTCCATCCTCAAATGTGGGCTCATGACTTCAAACTAAAAAAAAAAAAAAATTCCATTGGTTTGAGATAGACAGGGACAGGGAGGGAGAGAGAAAGAGAAGCATCAGCTACTGTTCCACTTAGTTGTTCCATTTAGTTATGCACTCAATGATTGCTTCTTCTATCTGCCCTGACCAGGGATGGAACCTAGGATCTCAGTGCCCCGGGACTATGTTTTATCCACTGAACCACCCAGCCAGAGCCCTTCAAACTTTTAAGGAGAAATCCCATATATAGAGTTTTATGTAAAATGTGCTAATGTTTAAATGTTCAGAGCTAATTTATTTATTTTTTATAACTATTTGAATCATCCATTTAGATCTCTCAATTCAGAAATTGCACATGTGGATTAGTCCCTATTGTTGGGTCTAGCTCTTGATTCAAGGAAAGCAGGTGATGAGCTTTTTCTTTTTCTTTTCTTTGTGTGTATGTGTGTGTGTGTGTGTGTGTGAGAGAGAGAGAGAGAGAGAGAGAGAGAGACAGACAGACAGAGACAGAGAGAAACAGATAGAAGGACAGATTGGGACAGACAGGCAGAAAGGGAGAGAGAGGAGAAGCATCAATTCTTCATATCGGCACTTTAGTTGTTCATTGGTTGCTTTCTCATATGTGCCTTGACCCGGGGGCTACAGCAGACTGAGTGACCCCCTGGTCAAGCCAGCGACCTTGGGCTCAAGCTGGTGAGTCTTGCTCAAACCAGATGAGCCTGTGCTCAAGCCAGTGACCTTAGGGTTTCGAACCTGGGTCCTCTGCGTCCCAGGCCGACTGCACCTGGGCTGCCTGGGACTTAATCTCGGCCTACCCCCTCTTTTCTCTATTCCTCAGTAAGGGACCCAAAAGCCCCAGCTTCTATTTCATTACCTGTTAAATGGAGATAATAAGGATAATGATTACCATTAGTTAAGCACTTCGTCCTACCTACTAAGTGAAAATCATTGTTTTCATGGCTGTACTTAGATTCCATTATTTTCCCCATTTTCTCAGATCAGGAGACTGAGGCACAGAAAGTTTCAGTAACATTTCACTGGACCATGATGAAAGCAGATGTGAAGCAGTTGTGATGTTTGCAAAGCACATTAGAGGCACTAGTTATTTTTCCCAATTTTATCGAGATATAATTTAACACATAGCATTTTTAGTTTTAGCTGTTGAGGGTGATGAACTGATACATGTATATACTGCAAAATGACTACTGCGGTAAGTTCAATTAACATCCATCACCTCACATAGTTACTAGTTTTTTTCTTGTGATGAAAAATTTTAAGATCTACTTTTTAGAAGCAACTTTCAAATATCTAATACAGTATTATTAACTATAGTCACCATGCTGTGCATTACTCTCCCAGGAATTACTTATAACTGGAAGTTTGTACCTCTGGACCATCTTAACCCATTATTTTTATTAGTAGTAAAATGAAGAGAAAAAGTGGTTTTTAAAAAATCAACTGCTGGCCTGACCTGTGATGGTGCAGTGGATTAAGCATTGACCTGAAACACTGAGGTCACAGGTTCGAAACCCATATGTGCTTGCCTGGCCAAGGCACATATGGGAGTTGATGCTTCCTACTCCTCCCTCCCACCCCTTCTCTTTCTCTCTTCTCTCTAAAATTAATAAATAACATTAAAAAAAAATTACAACTGCTGGCAGCTGCTTCTTCCTGGATGGGGGATGGGGAGTGAAGGTGGGGTTGGTGGGGGTGGCATGCTTCCTTTCTTGAAAAAGCTTTTTATTGAGTAAGACGCCTGGCAAGTCCTCTTGGGGTTTAAATGCTGACATTTCTGACGGGCGGCTTGAAAGTTGCGTCTGAGCAAAGAACGACACGGAACTGTCCTGCAAAACAGAGGTAGCATTAAGTGCATCCAGGGGAGCCCAAGAAAGAATGAGGGGCAGGAAGAAGGAAGGAGCTGGCAGGAGGAAGGAGAGCACAGAAGAGCAGCTCACGCACTGGGCTGATGGAGACAGGAGACAGCAGCGAGCTTGCTCTCAGCAGGACTGGCGGAGAAATCGCAATCACTGGAAAACCAGACTGCAGACGCTCACCTCTGTGACTTCTGGGGCTTGAATGAAACATTGCACGTGAAGGCTGCTTCACTTCAGGGAAGTGGAGGAAAAGGTCTGTCCCTCTGAGTAGGTGAGGAAGAGGCCGAGTAGTAACTGACACCTACAGAAGTTTTCTTGGGTGCCTGTCATCTTCCAAAGGCTTTCTGCTAATTTAATGCTGACAACGACCTCTGAGAAGGTAGTCATTAGCCTGTGTTTACAGATGGGGAAACTGAGGCAGAGTAGATAGGTGGATTGCCCAGTTACCCAGCTACAACTGACCCAGGATGCTGTGCTCTTAACCTCTATGTTATCCTGAAAGAAGAGCCCAGCTACCCAAAAGGAGATAACTGTAAAAATGAGGCTTCAAAGGAAAGAGGAAGCAAGAGTGAAAGTGACTAAGAGAGCCCTGGCCGGTTGGCTCAGTGGTAGAGCTTCGGCCTGGCGTGCGGGAGTCCCAGGTTCCATTCCCGGCCAGGGCACACAGGAGAAGCGCCCATCTGCTTCTCCACCCCTCCCCCTCTCCTTCCTCTCTGTCTCTCTCTACCCCTCCCTCAGCCAAGGCTCCACTGGAGCAAAGTTGGCCTGGGCGCTGAGGATGGCTCTGTGGCCTCTGCCTCAGGCGCTAGAATGGCTCTGGATGCAACAGAGCAACACCCCAGAGGGGCAGAGCATCGCCCCCTGGTGGGCATGCTGGGTGGATCCCGGTAGGGCGCATGCGGGAGTCTGTCTGACTGCCTCCCCGTTTCCAGCTTCAGAAAAATGCAAAAAAAAAAAAAAAAAAAAAAGTAAGAGAAATGTCAGCCCCCGAGAATCCTCAGGGACACTGGGAGGACCAAAGAGGGGATCACCTGTTACAGTTCTTCTGCTGACCAGAGAGGTGGGGTTTGAACCATTTTAATTGAAACATTAAAACAAGGTGACTCAGCTTAGGCTGATCTTCGTGTGACGCTCTGTTTATTTTTAAGATTCAAATGGTATGCAAGCAACTAAAGCCTGCCATTCTACGCTGATTCAGATGTTAACTTTCTCCTTGGCCACTGGCCCTGTGCTGGTGGGTGATTAATATATCGAGGTAGTGTATTCAAGTAGTGTTAGCTGCTCCCCTGCCTGTGGAAATAACATGACAGAAGCCTCCTAGGCATCAGAGGTACCGTAGTTTAGAGGTTTTTCTGAATGGGGAGGGGAGGAGAGCATTTTGTTATGCAGAAGCCTATCAACTGCTTTCAAAGATACAACTAATACCTAGATCTAAAAAGAGAATCCATTAGGGAGGCTTTCATTGTATCTGATCATGGGGGAAAAGAGAGACAAAACTGTTACACTGTTTTGAACTTTGTTAATTTGTGAAACACATGCTACTTACGTTCTTAAGGAGAGAAAGATCCACAGGATGGACACTTTTTTCCTTATTGATTTGCTAAGCACAGGGCACTCTAATTACTTTTAAGAAACAATTTAACTTACAACAAACAACAGTAGAAAAATCTTTGAATGAAAATGCTATCCATCAAAGGTAAAAAAAAAAAAGTTAAGCCTCATCACAGCGGAAAATGAGACAGGCATTATCAAAATGCAATGTGTTTAACCCTTAAAGAAATCAGGCAGTCCCAGGACAAGTTGTCTCCTACTTTTTTTTTTCTTTTTCTGCTAGTAACCCACCAAGCAAATGTCAGAAGCTTGTATCTTACTGATGACCAATTATCAAATTTTCCAGGGTAGAAATTGCCTCCTTCTTTCTTCATTGCTTCTGCTTTTGTTTCCCAAATGTGACAGTGGAAACTGGAGGGAAATCGGCTTACCCATGAACTTGGACTTCCCTGAAATATTCCCATGTGGTAGTACATCAAGGTTTACTTTCTAAATCTCATTTTCTGTTACCAGGAGTGCATTGCTCTTTGCACTTAGCACAGACATTGCATCTGTGTTTTATGTCTTGGAAATTCTACATGTGTAACAACTGTAAGTAGCGATTGAACTGAAGGATTGGCATAGGTGGAGAGTATTTGCAGAGAATCAAATCATGTGCCCTCTAAAGCCATGAGCTTCCTTTAGGTGGAATTTTGTTAGACTGATTGTGGTAAGCTACACTAGAGGCAGAAGAGAAGGAAATGACTCAAAGTGAGAAAAAGGCACTTGTGGAAGTTCAGAATTAAACAAAGAAGTCTTTTTGAGTATTAAGAAACAAAAACAATGGATCCGGAGCCATGGAATGGTGCCCAGTGGCCCCAAATGCTCATTTGCTTTTAAGGTTGTTTAGGCTTTAATTAGAGAAGCCTTGCCTAGAGGGATTAAAAATCTTGAACTTTGAGAAAGAACACTTTTGCAAAGCCAAATAGGAAGAGGGCTGAGTAGATGCAGATGGCTGAGCAGAACTCCCTGCTTGCTTAGCCAAGGATTAGAATTAACTCCGGGACGGGACTGGCAGTTTCATTCAAAGGAAAGCTTCAGACCACTTTCTTTTTGCTTTGGCGTGTGATAAAATCTACCGAGTGGAACTTTACAGAAATGATGTTACTCTTTTTGTCACTTAATCCTTCTGTGTTTATCAAGAATCAACAGCTTCCATTTCTTCCACACTTGCTCCAAAGCATATTAAACTTCATATAGTTCCTCCAAAGCACAAGCTATTTTATGCAAATGAACCATCACAGAAATCGTCCTTCTCTGCTTCTACCTCATAAACTACTGTGTCTCCTTTCAAATCTTGTCCCCTCACATCCTCCTCTCTCTGAATCTTCTCTGAAGACTGTCTCATCTACTTAAATCTACCTCTGCAGTTGTTGTTTATTACATTGAAATAGTCATACTAATAACATACTGCTCACAAAGATTAGGGGATATTTCAAAATGAATATAAAGCTATAAAAAAAGAAGCATTTGATTCTTTTTTATTAAACAAGAACATCAGAAATGCAAACGACAAGTCAAAGAAAGTTGTTCGATTATGGAAATGAAATGCAAAACCAACTTTTATTTCATTGGTGAAAACGCACTATACAAAAGGCTGAAAGTACTGGAGTATCTGCATGTTCCTGATCCCCTAATTTTTGTAAGCAGTGTAATTTAAAAATCACCTATGCACTAACCACATAGCTTAACAAAAGAATATTGCCAATAACTTAAAACTTCCTTTACGATTCACCCATGTCTTTGCCTAATCACCTTGCAGAGTCATGAAAGGCACACAGATGGAGAAGGCAGAAACAAAACTATCTTTGTTTACAGATAACATAGTTGTCTGTGTAAAAAATTCTAACGAATTGTCAAAAAAAAAACCCTTCTGGAACTAATAAAGAGTTGTAGTAAGGTTGAAAGATACAAGTTAATATGCAAAAGTCTTCCGTTTTCCTATAAACAGTAACAAACAAGTAGAATTTGAAATTAAAAACAAATTACCATTTCCATTAACAACAACAGCAAAACAAAATGTACATATTCGGTATAAGCCTAAATATGTACAACATCTGTATAAAGAAAACCATAAAACTCTGATGAGAGAAATCAAAGAGGTAAATAGATATTTATTTATTATGAAGAGAAATTTCATGTTCATGGATAGAGATACAATATTGTCAAGATATCAGTTCTTCCTAACCTTATGTATAGATTTAATGCAATGTTAATCAAAATTCCAGCAAGTTGTTTTGTGAGTTATCAATCAACAAACTGATTCTAAAGTTTTTATGGAGAAGCAAGAGCTGAAATAGCAAACTCAATATTGCGGTAGAAGAATAAAGTCAGAATACTGATGCTATCTTTCTTCATTCAAGACGTACTATAAAGCTACAATATTCAGACAGTGTGCTATTGGCAAAAAAGTAAAAAGAAAAATAGACAAGAGATCAACTGAAAAAAATGGAGAACCCACAAACAGAATCATATAAATACAGTCAAGTGGCGTTTGACAAAGGAGCAAAGATAATACAATAGAGCAAATAGTCTTTTAACAAATGACATCAAACACCTGCACACCCACGTATGAAAAAAAAAAAGATCTAGAATGAACCTTACATCTTTTACAAAAGCTAACTCAGAATGAGTCACAGATATAAATATAAAACATAAGATAATAAAACTTCTAGAGGATGACACAGGAGAAAATCTAGATGACCTTGACTATGACAGTGACTTTTTAGGTACAACACCAAGGTACAATCCATGAAAGAAATAATTGATATGTTGATCTTCATTGAAATTAAAACCTTCTGCTCTGTGAAAGACAATGTCAAGAGAATGAAATGACAGCCCAGGCTGGGATAAAATATTTGCAAAACAGACATCTGATCAATGATCATTATATAAAATATAGAAAGGACTCTTCAAACTCAAGAAGAAAATCAATAACATGATTTTAAAAATGTGCCAAAGACTTTAACAGACACCTCACCAGAGAATATATACATACATATGATAAAAAAGCATATGAAAAGATGTTCCACATCCCAGTCATCAGGGAGATGCAAATTAAAACAACAAGGTATCTATCAGAATGGCCAAAATCCAGAACACTGACACCACCAAACGCTGGGAGGATGTGGAGCAACTGGACCCTCATTCACTGCTGTTAGGAGTACAAAACAGTATGGCCACTCTGAAGGACATTTTGGCAGTTTATTAAAAAGCTAAACATACTTTTAGCACGTGATCCAGCAATCACACTCCTTGGTATTTACCCAAAAGAGTTGTAAATGATGTCTACACAAAGCTACCCATGGATATTTATAATACTTACATTCATAATTGCCAAAACTTGGAAGTAATCAAGATGCCCTTCGGTATTTGAATGGATAAATAAACTGGTACATCTAAGTAGTGGAATATTATTTAACACTAATAAAAATGAGCTATTAATAAAATAAAGAAAAGCTTAAATGAACATTATTAAGTGAAATAATTCAATGTAAAAACATCTATACTCTGTATGATTCCAACTATATGACCTTCTCAGAAAGGAAAAAAACTATGGAGACAGTAAAAATATCAGCGGTTGCCAAGGGAGGGAGGGATGAATAGGCAGGCACAGAGGACTTTTAAGGCAGTGAAACTATTCTATATGATGCAACAATGGTGGATACATGTCATTATACATTAGTCAAAACTCACAGACTGTACAACATCAATGAACCTTACTGTAAATTATGAACTTCAGGTGATAATGTATTAATGTAGGTTCGTAGATGGAAATAAACATACTCCTGTGGTGGGGGATATTGATGGAAGGGGAGGCTGTGTGTGTGTTGTGGGGGGGGGGTGTGCAGGGATCTATGGAAACTCGTACTTTCTACTCAGTTTGGTTGTGAACCTCAAAGTGCTCTAAAAAGTAAAGTCTATTAAAAAAAAGTGTTTCAGCAGACAGTCTTGTACATGTCTACTGGGGCATAAGTATAGCAGTTAATCTTGGAAATGCCTGAAAAGGGAATTGATTGGTTGAATAGCACATGCATGCCCAAGTTTATTAAGTAACGGCAAATTATTTACCAAAACAGTTGTATCGGTGTACACACCCATCAGCATGAATAAGAGTCCCCTTTGCTCTACTTCCTCACCAACACTTGGGATTTCCCATGTTAAAAGTTTGCCATTCTTCTGGATGTCAAAATGAAAATTTATTGGGGATTTAATTTACTATTAGGCGATTATTAATAAAGTGAAACATCTTTTTATATGCTCATATACTTGTGTAAGTTTCCTCATCTGTACAATGTTTATTTGTGTTTTGCCCATTTTTGGCTGTGTTGTTTGTCTTATTGATTGGAAACAATTATTTTAGTTCTGAATATGGCTTTTTTTGCTGTTAATATATGCTAAAAATGCCATTTCTAGCATGTGGTGTTTGTTTTTTTACTTTGGTATTTCTGGATGAATAGAATTTCTTCATTTTAAAGTTGTGAAATTTATCAATCATCTTTATTTTTATTATGTGATCCTATTTCCTAATAAATTTCTTTACTTTCTTAGGGTTTATTTTGCTGTTCTAATGTAAAGTCCTCAATTTTCAATGTTTACGTTTACAAGGCATTAAGTTTTCCTCTAAGTACTCTTTTACCTTTCTTATTATTTTCTAGTTGTAAATATCTTTAAAATTTCATTGTAATTTTTTCTTGTACTCTTGTGGCCCCCCCCCCCCCCCCGCCATGTATTAGGTTTTTTAAATTATTTTTTTGTTGTTGATTTCTACCATACTGTGCTATGGTTAAGAATGTGGTCTGCATGATACCTTGAAATTTGTGAAGCCCTCCTTTATGGTCGAAAATGTGATCTGGGCCCCATGTGTGCTTGGGAAAACTGTGAGTCCTCCAGCTATTGGTATGGTGTTTCATAATGTCTGCTAGATCAAGTTTCTTAATTACACTGTACAAATCTTCTATATTTTATTCCTTGACAGCAGGAACTATCAATTACAAAGAGAAATGTGCTAAATATCTTCTGGTCTGATGGTGATTTGTCCATTTTCCTTTGTCATTTTGTTGATGCTTGCTGCATATGTTTCGATAGGTTATGAGGTCATACAATTTAGAATTATATTCTCACTGTTGCTTTTTGCCTTAAAATCTATTCTGTCTAGTGTTGATATAATTACACCATCTTTTTGCCAGTATTTGCCTGGAATATCATTCAGGGTCCAATTAAGAAAACAGAATAACAAGAAATCCTCTTTTTTTTTTATTTTCTAGCTAGAGAGAGAGACAGACAGACAAGGACAGACAGACAGGAAGAGAGATGAGAAGCATCAACTTGTTGTGGCACTTTAGTTGCTCATTGATTGCTTTCTCATATGTGCCTTGACAGGGAGGTTCCAGTTGAGCCAATGTCCTATTGCTCAAGCCAGCAACTATGGGCACAAGCCAGCGACCATCGGTCATATCTATGATCCTACACTCAAACTGGTGACCTCACGCTCAATCTGGAGACCTCTCACCCAAACCAGTGACCTCAGGGTTTCAAACCTGGGTCCTCAGCATCCCAGGTCAATGCTCTATCCATTGTACCACTCTCTAGTCAAGTGAAAATCCTCTTAAATATCTAAACAGAAGGAAGTTAATTCAGGAAATGGGCTACACACATAGTAGAAGATCTGAGAAAACCGAGAGGTGATAAGGCAACTTGGAAATGAGCAACAACAAGAAGCTGCTACCTCGCATGAGATTGGGAATCAAAGTGGAGACACAATGATATCAGAGCCCGGGGTCACAGCCGCCCAGCAAAGTGGAAGCTCAGTGGTCAACAGGAGGCTGGAGCAATGGAGGGGATGCCCCGTGCTGGAGACTGTCTGGGTAGAATGGAGAAGAAACCCCTGGGCACTGCCTTTCATCCTCAGTCCCAACTCAGATCCCATCCACCCAGCAGACAGACAGCTGGCCTGGGGCAGGCAGCTCCGGGGGGCCAGCTTCCCCTCCATCTGACCAGTGCGTACCCTTCACACTGGCTCCTATGCCCTTTGGACATGCCCCCAGCATGTTTGGAGCACGGCCTTACCTTATGACCCAAGACGGTGTCCTGGGCTCATCTTGCTCTTTCCATGAAGTTTATGTTCCTCACCTGCTCTGGCTCTAACGCCCTATGCAAGGTCCCCACCCCAGGCATAGCCCTCTCTTACCACTTGGATGCTGACACCTCTTGTGTCCTCAGAGCAGGAGAATGAGAAACCGAATCTGAGGGGAAACAGCCTAAGTGCTGTTCAAACTTCCAGTATCTTGATGTCCTGGGTCTGCCTCCTGTGAACTGCGTGTAAACGGATTCAGTTTCTGTGTCCAAACTAATCATCTTCCCCTTTTAACTAGAGAGTTTAGGTCTTTTTCATGGAATTTGATCATTAATATATTTAAATTACATTCAATCAACTTACTTAGCACTCACTGTTGGCTCCTGCCCTTCTGTACTTGTTCTTTGCATTCTTGCTTTCTCTTAGATTTGATTTAGTTTTTTTCCCCCTTTTCCTTATTCCATTTTTAGTTTTCTATTTTGCTAGTTTGAATGATAGGGTTGTTTTTTTTTGTTTGTTTGTTTTTTCTGAAGCTGGAAACGGGGAGGCAGTCTGACAGACTCCTGCATGCGCCCTACCGGGATCCACCAGGCATGCCCACCAGGGGGCGATGCTCTGCCCATCTGCGGCATCGCTCTGTTGCAACCAGAGCCACTCTAGCGCCTGAGGCAGAGGCCACAGAGCCATCCTCAGCCCCTGGGCAAACTTTGCTCCAGTGGAGCCTTGGCTGCGGGAGGGGAAGAGAGAGAGAGAGGAAGGAGAGGGGGAGGGGTGGAGAAGCAGATGGGCGCTTCTCATGTGTGCCCTGGCCGGGAATCGAACCTGGGGCTCCCGCACGCCAGGCCAACGCTCTACCACTGAGCCAACAGGCAAGGGCTTGAATGATAGTTTTTGCTATCTCTATCTTTTGAGGGATGACTCTTAAATTTTTAAAATGTTTTTAGCTTAACATGCTTTTTAACAAAGTTCTTCTTTTTCTCTTTCTTTGTCATTTTCCTCCTCTTTCCTCCCTGCTTCCCCCTTTTTCTTCCCTTTCTTTCATTTTCTCTCCTTTCCATTTTCCCCTCCCTTCCCTTTCTGAGCAGTTTGGTCCCAAGTCCATCGGTGGGCTTCCCCAGGCCGCTGTCCCCGCCAGGGTGGAGATGGTAAAGGTGCCTCCACGGGGAGCAGGGGCAGCCCCGAGTGGTGGCGACAGTCTGACTGAGGCCGGTGCCGAAGCCCGTGCACCAGAGGGGGGTCGCCCCGTAGGAGGCCTGCTGGAGCAAGTTGCCAGAGCCCAGGGAGCACGAGCAGGGCCGCTCACGCGAGGGGGATCTGGGGAGAGGCACCGGAGCTCGAGTGCGTGGGCTGGGTGTACCCCCCAGAAGGAGATCTGAGACCTAAGTAGGGCAAGGAGGTATCCATGCCAGAAGGGGGGGTGTAGGGAGGGAGGAGAGACAGGCTTCTGGTGCGGGGCATTGAAGTCTGGGAGGGAAGGGAGCCTGTGGGGGTGTCAGGGTCCACGCGGTTAAGGAGGGTTTCCGGTGGGGATGGGGGCCCTGCACAAGGTGTCGGAGCCAAAGCAAAGTAAGGAAGATCGTCCTGTGGGGGCTTCAGAGAAAGAACAGGACGAGCCTGGAGTATCATTCGGGGCCACAATGTAGGTGAGTGCTCAAAAAATCCTAGGGACATAGCAAACAACACAAAAGCCAGCCCACAGGGGCTCTCAGTGATGAAACTGAGGACAATGTGAACATCAAAATAAATGAAAATAATAGTCAATAACCCACTTACTAAAACAAGAAGGCTTGAGTCCCTATGATGTACACGGGTAACTGATGATTTGATGGGCAACAGGCTACCTACATGGTGTTGTTCAATCTTCCATCAAGCACTTACTAACTACCGAGAGAAAACAAGAGCAAGTTTTCCAGAGTGAGAGGAAGAGCTGGGCAGCTATCTCTTCAACCGAGTGATCAGATGTAGCATTTCCAGAAATGGGCGGCTGCAAGACCGGGTGCCATAGAGGACGGCATCCCTTCTGTGCTATTTCTGCCAGAGATACATGAACTTAAATCTCATCAGAAGGAACCATCAGACAAATCCAAATGAGGAACATTCTATGAAATAACCGGCCTATAATTTTCAAGTGTCAAGGTCATAAAAATCAGGGGGAAAAATTACTGGATTAGACTAAAGGGACATAACAACTAAATGTAGCACATGATTCTAAACACAATACTTTTGCTAGAAAAGATATTATTAGGACAATTGGTCTAATTTGATGTGAATAGGCTTGAGAATTAGATGTAGCAATGTTCTGATGTTAATTTACTGATCCTTATGGGTAATTGTGGTCATGTAGAAACTGTTCTTGTTTGTAGAAATCACACACAGATATTCAGGGGTAATGGGGCATCGGGTCTGCTACTTACTCTCAAATGGTTCCGGGGGAAATTGTTTTTTGGAGTGCCCTTACAATTCTTCTGTAAGTTTGAAAATAAAATTTTGGTTCAAGATAATATTTTTACCCCTTCCTTGAATCATTTTGAGAGAGCTTAACTCCATCTCCCTCTTGACTGAAATACTATTGTCAGGGTTTTCATTATATCTTTACTTTTTTTTCTTAAGCCCAACAGATTAAACATTATTATTACTTTGTATATGAAGGTTTCTACAGATTTTCTCATATGTTTATATTTTCTTTGCTAACAATTACTTCTGATATGATGGACCTTCCTTCTGAGATTATTTGTATCCTCTCAAAAGAAAGTTCTTCAGAAGTCCTTTCAGTGAGAGAGCACCTGTTGGTAGTACGCTCTTTTCGTTTAGCTGAAATGTTTGTACAGAACCCTCATTCTTGAAAGATGGCTTTCCAAGTTATAGAATTCTAGAGTGACAATGATTTTCTTTCCACATTTTTGCAAGATGTTATTTCTCTTCTATTTTATTGTTGCTTTTAAGAAGTGTATGATTCTAATTGTTGTGTCTTTGTATTTAATTGTTTTTTCTTTCTGGATAGTTTTAAGGTGTTCACTTTGTCTTTGATATTCTACAGTTTCACTACAAAGTCCATTGGACTTTCTGAATCTGATGATTGGCATATTTCATGAATTCTAGAAAACTGTCAATCATAATGACTCTCCCCAATTCTCTCTGTTAGCGATTCTGTAACTCCAATAGGCATTTATTGTACCTTCACAACCTATCTCCCATGTCTCCTAAACATCTTTTACAGTTTTTATCCTTTGTAGTCCTCAAATTTTTGATACTGTCTTTTACTGGTAAGCATATTAAACAATATTATTTTATATTCTATACCGGATGACTCCAACACCAGTAGTCTTTGCAAGGCAGATTCTATAGTTTTTGTTTGAATTAACTTTCAGTTGTGGTAACTTATTCACTCATATTTCAGCCACTTTTGATTGTTGGCTCGTATTTCTTAGAATTATCCATGGCGAGTCTTTTGAAGTCTTTAAAGTCTAGTCTTCTGAATAGTATTTCCATTGTTTCTGGCAGACATCTGAGAGCACTGCTGTCTGAGATAGTTTAACTACATTTTCACCTCGTGGTTTTTCAGGCCTGAATCTGGCAGTGTGGGCTTATGGTAAAAAATCCTTCGGAGAGACATTTCTCCCATTTCTACTCAGAGACAGAACCCAGAAATGCATGTACTCCTGCAATATCTCCTTGCAACATCTCCTTGCAGAGCAAATGCTTGTTTACTAGTTCACAACCTGAGGGTATTATCTTACAGGGTTTTCTACTTGTTTTACGTGAAAAGTCAGAAGTCCTTCAACCCCCACCCCTCCTCATCCTGCTCTCATTTTCTGGACTAGGAAGCCTCCCAAGTAGCATGTTATTCTGAAAAGAAAAAAGACCCTGGTAATTACCAAGACTGATTTTTTTTTACTACTTTATAGTGGTAGGCTCTGGCAATATGACTTGGTTTGATTTAAAAACAAAACAAAACTAAACGAAATACTGCCCTAAGCAGTAATCAAGAAAAATATGTCATGCTTCTCCACTTTCAGCATGAGGTAGTTTTTTTCTGTTGATTTTCTCTTGCAATGTGAATCAAAGAATCTAAAGAAAACAAGAAAAAAATAATGAACTAGGCAAATAAGGCATATAATGTAAGAGAGCAGGTCATGACAAAGCAGTTGCCCCTAAGACTATATTATAGCTACTATAATCCCTTCTGCAATTTCTTCTAAATCCCAAATGTGCTGATAGTTTATTTATACAAAGAGGACTTAAACAAAAGTTGTTGCTTACTATATTGCAAGTTCTTTGAGAACAAGTCATAGTATATCATATACCCTTTAGGTGAGAGAAGCCCATATAACACGGAGTTAAAGCATGCTTACTATGAATCAGGTCTCCTGGCTTCAAACTCAAGCTCAGTTACTGCCTTAGAAATATGTTCTTGCCTGACCAGGCAGTGGTGCAGTGGATAGAGTGTCGAACTGGGACTCAGAGGACCCAGGTTCGAAACCCCAAGGTTGCCGGCTTGAGAGCGGGCTCACCGGCTTGAGTGCGGGGTCGCTGGCTTGAATGTGGGATTATACACAGGACCCCATCATTGCTAGTTTGAGCCCAAAGGTCACTGGCTTGAAATCCAAGGTCCCTGGCTTGAGCCCAATGTCTCTGGCTTGAGCAAGGGGTCACTCACTCTGCTGTAGCCCCATGGTCAAGGCACGTATAAGAAAGCAATCAATGAACAACTAAGGTACCGCAACAAAGACACTTCCTGTCTGTCCATCCCTATCCATCCCTCTCTCTATCTCTCTCTTTCTGTCTCTGTCACACAAAAAATAAAGTAAAATAAATATGATCTTAAATGAACCTTCTCTAAGCTTAATCTTTAATCTATAAAATGGAAAAATAGCAATAGATTTTTTATGAGGAGTTTCTAAGCTAATTGGAGTACAGTGATTATTATAGAAAGATTATGGGGGTTCAGAAAAATCTTTCAAGGAAGCAGTTGTAGAGGAGCAGCCCCTGGCCAGAGCCTTGAAAAATGGTGCATATTTGGATAGTCAGAAAGGAACCTAAGAAACTTCTCACGTGAGCGTTCAGCCTCCTTTTCCAGAGTGGTTGGCAGAGCTCCTAAAGCCACTTTGGATTTCAACTTCTTCCCTGATTCATAGAGTTAACACCACGTAGGTCTTACATTCTTAGACTCTGGATTCACTGTTCATTGTTTGGGATCAAATCACAGAATCATAGATTGACTTTGGAAGATATATGTATATATGTGACTAAAATCTCAGATTTTTTATCTGAAAACTGGAAGAGCACTTACTTCCTAGGGTTGTTGAGAAGATGAAATAAAACAACCAATATAAATGTATAATACAAGAATACAAGGGTGGGCAAAAGTAGGTTTATAGTTGTGAGTATGCAAAACACATACTTTATTTATTCTTATATTATTATTTGTTAATTCTTCTATTATTTATTACTATTATTAACCTACTTTGGCTCCCCCCTTGTATATAGTAACTATTTAATAAATATAAAATTTTAACTCTTACTCTTGTTTACGTTATACTTTTCCCTTAATGTTTCTTTCTCATGTTCTGACTCTCTGGAGTACTGAGAAAAACACACTTGCTGGGTCTGCCTTCCCCACCCAGCCTCTGCCCTAGGTGGAAGAACACATTCCCTGATTAAAGGGCACATCCCGCAAAGACTCACCGTGAAGGCAAGTCCACAATAGACGGAGAGACAATGCATCCTTGTTCAGAGCAGCCACCTACAGTGATGACAACACCCATCAATGGGCCGCGGTCAAAGATCAGCAGTCCCTCTGTCGCTTCATTCTTCTTCCGGCTCCCAGTGGAGTTCATAGGAACTCTATCTCAAGTCTAAAATCCAATCAAAGCCCACACACACTGGCCTGAACCAAAGAGACTGAACAGACAAATTCTTAAGGCGAAACAAAATTTTTACTCAGTTTTCAGAACATAAATGTACCAGCATTCTTTGGTGGTTGCTGAAATAAGGCAAGCCAGGTGAGAGACAGTGGATGGACTCAGTGGTTCAGCCCCGGATGTGGGGGTTACAGAGCAGCAGGAAGGCGGGATGGGAACTCCGGACGCCTCAGGAAACACCAGGGTAAGAGCCAGCCATGCAGCTCCAGGTGGGCATTCAAGGAAACTTAAAATGCTGAGCCCAATTAAAAGTGGGCAATGTGAACAAAGAGGTTGTTTTGGACAAAGTTCCTTTCTTGTCTCTGCCTCTTGAAAAACAGGAACAGCAGTTGATGCCCTCCCTACACCCCTCAAGGCACATGCACAACACGCGTCCTGGATCAGCTGGAATCCACTCTTTACGGCGCAGTTTATCCTCTGATACCATTGTCTGCTGGGAGATTGCCCAGATACTGAGAGTGTGCAAGTAATACTTTTCAATTACTGGACATACACTCTGACATGCCGCGTGGCCTTCACCAATTTGCTGCACAATCTATCTTGATAGTACCTACAAAGCAGGTCCCTTGATAGTGTGGACAAGGTAATTTCTCTCTTTTGTTGCTTAGGAATCCTTCTGTAGACTCAACCCACTAAACGAGCTATGAGATCAGCATGTGTGAGAGAGAAGCCTGAGTGGTCTCCACTAAAAGAGGGTGGGAATGAAATTAACATGGACAGGGCCCCAGTAACAAGCCTTGGCTAGTAGAAACTCCGCTCAACAAAAGTAAGGATGTCATCATTTCTTATGGCTGAGTAGTATTCCATAGTATATATGTACCAAAGCTTTTTAATCCACTCGTCCACTGACGGACACTTGGGCTGTTTCCAGATGTTCGCTATTGTGAACAATGCTGCCATAAACATGGGGGTGCATTTCTCCTTTTGGAACAGTGCTATGGTGTTCTTAGGGTATATTCCTAACAGTGGGATAGCTGGGTCAAAAGGCAGTTCGATGATGACATCGGATCATTTACAATAACATGGATGGACCTTGATAACATTATATGGAGTGAAATAAGTAAATCAGAAAAAACTAAGAACTATATGAATCCATACATAGATAGGACATAAAAATGAGACTCAGAGACATGGACAAGAATGTGATGGTAACGGGGGAGGGAGGGGGCGAGGAAGGAGAGAGGGGGTGGGGGAAGGGAGGGGCACAAAGAAAACCAGATAGAAGGTGACGGAAGACAATTTGACTTTGGGTGAGGGGTATGCAACATAATAAATGTCAAAATAATCTGGAGATGTTTTCTCTGAACATATGTACCCTGATTTATCAATGTCACTGCATTAAAATCAATAATAAAAAATGTAATAAAAATAATATAAACATTTAAAAAAAAAAAGTAAGGATGTGTCCTGCGCAGGAAAACCCAGCTACCACATCAGTATGAATGATTCTACTAGATGCACCTGGAAGCCCCATTTCCCCTTAGTGTGATTGGTTAATTTGTCATGAAGAATAATCACGTTGTGAGTGTTAACTCTTGCCAAGCGTTATGCTCAACACTTTAAATATATGATCTCAATTAACCCCTGCAATAACCATATGAGGTTTATATTAACTGTCTCTATTTTGAAGAGGAGACATTGACATTCAGGTTTAAGGAACTTTGGTAAAAGATGGAATTCAAACACAAGCTTGGATGAGATTAAACCACATGCTTTCAATCACATTGTTATCAATCTAGATAAACCGAGGTTGATTTTGCCTAAAATACAAAATCTGTACTTCTCTCTATCACAGCTTGGAGTGGTTCCTCAACAGTGGAGGTGACTACAAAGAGCCTCAGAAAAACCAGGGCAGGGGATTTGGTCACTTTTTATAGCTCTTTGGATACATAATGATATATATATTTTTTCTTATTAAATTGCTATAAATCTATATTGCTTCAAGACAAAGTTCCTTCTTTCTGTTCTGACCCATCCCATGTATCATCATCACGTATTATCATCGCAAAAGGAGTCGGGTCGAGCCACCTTCTGATCTAGCCACTTCTCTGCTTGAAAACACCCCTTTGCCCTTGGTTGTCCCTGTAATGCAGGAGGTCCAGATCTAGAAAATTGATCTGGTGTTGTTGTAAGATCCCAAAGAAGCCACAAGGGGGATCAGATGGAGCACACATACTCTTTATTTCTTGCATACAAGGGAGGCACCAATGATGGCAGGTCAGTGAAAGCTCCATGTCCTGCAGGGTGGGGTCGCTGTTTTAATAGCTAAGCCCTTACACAGTTACTCAAGGAAAACATTTTGTCTACGTGTAAGCAAGCAGGTGAGCAAGGGCAGGGTGAAGAGTACGTGCTGGTCTGTGTTGTTCCTCCTTGATACATATCTGGTGGCTCAGTTCCATTTTTCTTAGTAAAACTTTAGTTATAGTTCTCCAGCTTTTACCCCATGGCTCGTAGCCAGGATCTGTGACCTTGATACCATGCTGCTGGGGAGTGGGGAGGGCCATGTCCGGCATTGACACTACAGTCCCTACAGTCCCCGAGGTCACGGCCACTCTTAGATGCCCGAAGGTGACCACACTCTACCTTTCTAGGCTGACTTTCCATTGCTCTAGTCACTAGCCATGGGTTTTCAGCTGTGCTCTGTGGCTCTCTAAAGCAGCCAAGATTTTAGACCAAAGCAACTCTGCTGTAAACACATTGAGGATCTGCATAGAATCTCACTTCAAGAATTCTGTGATTTTTATAAAATTTGAAAAGTACACCTCTAACTCAACCACACCCCAGTTCACCTGCCAATCTCTCTACACCTTGTCTCTGCAAGCTCATCTTCTGTTGAAAACTGATAGCTCCTTCCCAGCCCTCAGAAGAAAGCAACCCTGCTGACACCTCTATTGTGGATTTCTAGCATCTAAAACTGTGACATAGTCAATCTCTATTGACTGAACCATCCAGGGTATGGTACTCTGTTATAGCAGCTCTAGCAAACCAATACAAAAGCCAGGTGTTTTAGGGACCTGAAAAGCAACCTGTGCCTGCCTTTCCAGGCTTTTCCTGATCTCAGTGGTGAGGCAAGAAGTACTGCTTTCATTTTCTTCCTTTAAAGTATCTTCATCTAGGCAAAAGGGTGACTGTTTGTTTTTCTCAGATGCCCTGTGGGGTATTTCTGCCTTCAACTGAAGGTCGGTAGAGGGTCGGCATCTTGCTAACGCTGGGATGTAGTCTGAACTCTCTCATGGCTTTGGTTTTGTCTCCCTCCAAGTCTCCAGATTCCTCAAGCACCAGAACGGTGGCTTTCAATTCTTTTTATTTTTTTTTTTATCTTCGCCAGCATCTCTCTATCTGGGCACAGAGCCTGAGTGCTTGGAATTCTACTGTGGGATAGCCACCCCTTCAGACCCGCTCCGCTTGTAACTCTTCTTACAGTGACGTATGCATGCGGTTCATCTCTCCCTCCAGACTGCAGACTTGCTCAGGCAGGATCCGTGGATAAACAACACTCAGGACCCATGATAAATGCTTACCGAGGGGACAGATAGATGAACAGATAAATGGAGGTAGAGATGGGGGTGGCGTGGGGCAGTGGCCAGACCACTAATCTTGAAAATAATAACGAAAACCTAGTCTGTGAAAGAACAGGAAGGTGGATCATCATTCTCTGGCTCCTGATTTAAATACATGAAGCTGAGGTACACTTGGGGCTCATTTATAATTATTTACAGCCACAATGTCAGAATCTAATGGACAGAACCTAAAGATGTATGAGGAAACCTATGGAATATTCATTTTGGCTGTCACTGATACAAAGGGCTCCTAAGAAAAGCCATTCGGATAACTAATAATAATAATAATAACAACAACAACAAGAGCTAATGTTTATTGATCTTTTGCTATGGGCCAACCACTATGCTAAGAGTTCATAGACATCATTTCATTTAATCCTCCCCAAAACCCTATAAGATAGATGATATTTTTAAAATATAGTTTCATGAGATGTTAAGTAAAGCACTCAAGGTCTCAAGACAGGAAGTGGTGGAGCTGGGATTTCAACCCAGTTGGTACGACGCCAGAGCCTAAGCTCATGACCTCTGCTACAGAGATTCATTTATAACATTTCCTTGTAAGAAGCAGACAAAAGCTCCAGCCCTGTTTGCAAGGTTGCCTTTTGCGACAAAAAATTATTTTGTTATACAATGCATGCTGTTAGCTGTATATCCATCTGCACCTAATTAAAGGATGATGAGAAGATATTTTGATGGGGATAATAACTTGGTGAGGGTAGAATACCAAATATAGTGTGAAAAGTTTTGGTTGTTCCTATCTACTGGTGGTCAATAAATGTTAATTTAATTTAATGCATTCAATTATGCTTGAACAGCCAAGAGTTATTTCTGGATAGCAGCCTTTGGACGCTATTTGCTCCTAGTGGTGTTTTAAAGCAAAAGGCCAGAGTCATCCCCATAATTGAGGTTGGAAGCTGTGGGAATACAGGGAGGGGAGTGTATTTGAACGCTGTGCTATAGAATGGCCCTGGCAAACCCTTGAAGGCTTTTCAGTGTAGAAGTCAACACAATTTTTTTCTTCCTTAGAAATTATTCAGCAAATATTTTTTGAGTGCCAGGCACTCTTAAGCAGCCCCTGGGGAGAGAGTGGTGAGAAAAGAGTTGGGTTCTTTGTCCTCACTGAGCTGACAGTCTGGAGGGGGAGACAAGTATTCAGCATCAGGCAGCCGTAGTCCTGGCTATGGGACTGACGGGTGCGGCAGAAATGCAGGTGCTGCAGGAGCGTGTGGGCGGGGCAGCCCAGGAAGACAAGGAAGACTTTAAAAATTCTAGGATCTCTGGATAAAGTGTTTGAAGAACCAAAATAGTTTTAGGTGAAAATGACATATTACTTCATAAAGCATATAGCTCTTAAATTAAAGATACTTTTATTAAATTTGAAAGATGGTAGGAAGTCTTTAAAGTATCCTCTTGGCCGAATGGCTAGTTATCCAACTAGAACAAAGGCCACCGCTGGGAAGTTCACATTAACATAAGGGCCACTACTTGAGGAAGGATTGTGCTGGGAATATTCTCTTCCTCACCCAAAGGGACGTTTCCAGAGCCCAGGAATGCTGAATGCTGGAGAAGGCCTTATGTTTATAAATCTGGCCGAAATGACACCAGGTAGTCTGTGAATTGTTCATTTATATATCTTTTCAGCACACTGCCCAGCTATTGGAGTTACATGATAGGAGTGCCTACATACCAACTTTCCCATCCTTGGGCGCAATTTCAGAACAGTAACCCATCAGAGAAAGCAGCAGGGTTCTATTAGAATATTTCTTATCTAATACAGACACACAGGTCTATCCCCACTGAATCTTCCAGTTCCCAAATGCTGAGAGTTTTAATAATATTACTACCAGATAGTTCAATGCAACCTAAAACCTATTTTTTAAAACAGTATAGTGATTTTTTTCTCCAGTGCATAGACCCAGCTTTCTGTGTGTTGAGATGCCACCTAGTGGACTAAATTGCACACAAAAAGTTTTTGCACACAAAAATAGTTTTTCCTTATGAGTAATAATCTAGTGTTTTCTTCCTAAAGTTTGGGATCTGAGTGACAAACCTTAGCAAGTAATGTTGCTAGAGTCTCTAGATTTATAAAGCTAAATATGTGTGTGTGTGTGTGTGTGTGTGTGTGTGTGTGTGTGTGTGTATTCAGCATAGATCCAGCTTGAAAGGGGAGAGTATCAGAAAGTACCCTCATCAAAGGGACTGGTCCTGAGTTATCCTTGGTGGTAATAGGAGAAGTGATGTAAACTAAGAATAGTTTGTTTTCTCTAAGGTGATTAAGATTTAGAGCAAACAGAAAAACCAAACCTCAGAATACAACTAATGCACCTCTGTGTTCATTTGGCGAGGGGCTAATGTTCAAAAAACCATTACTGATCATCCACCCTGTACTGAGCTAGAGACAGAGATAGCACAGCGAGCAAACCCAAAGAGAAACCTGAGGAAGCAGGAGATACTACCTCAGAACAGTCTGGATTTTGCCACTTAACTTTACATTTAGCACTGCTTTTACAGGCATTATGACTTCAGCCATGTTTTCTGGGTACAAGCCTAACGGAATTGATTGTTCTGTTACTAAAGGGCAAAGAGATCTCTGCGAAGATAATTTGAGCTCATTGATTTTCTAGAGTTTCAGAACTCTTCTGGAAATTATTACATCTATGGTAATAAACGTATTGAGACAGTTTGATCTCTACTTTGACTAAAGATAAGATAAATTTGACCATTTTGCTGTCATGGGGCTTTGGGAGAATTCTTTGTACTCACCTGGGGATGGCTGAGGGTTGCTCACCTTTCATGGAGTGCTTGAATCATTTCCACAGGCCCAGACATCAAGCAGTTAAAAGAGCTGGGAACAATAGAGAGGACCGATGTTCACCAAACTGAAAATTCAGTGAAAGGCCTGTTATGTGGGAGAAGGGTTAGGCTTGTTCCTTGTAGCTCCAGACATAGAACTAATCAGGCTGAATAGAAGTTGAAGTGAATATACTTCAGGTCAACCTAAGGCAGAATCTTGCTTTGAGTGGGCTGTCTGAGAAGGTGGCAAATTTCCTGTCTATGGAGGTACTTAAATCTGGGTGACCAGTTATCATGGATGTGATGTTGAGGAGAGAGGCCTACTTACAATCACTGAATGAGTAGCTATCTGCATTAGGAGATTTTCCAAGTCTCCTTTGATCCCGAGATCCTCTCATTCTAGGATAAAAAAGAAGAAAAAGATAAGAAAGAAGTGATAGAGGCAAGAGAAGGAGGGAGGCAGTCATTCCTGTTTTCCCTCCCTTCACCCCACCCCGGGAACTGTGGGATTCAGCAATGGCTGCCACTAGCCCCTAAAGCACTCTCATGAAAATTAGAAAATGGTATCCTCTTTAGGATGATAAAACACTATAGTTATAAGGGTCAGCATGATCGCAGTGTCTTCATGAAAATTAAGAGACGTATCTTCTTCTGGGCAGAGGTGTGGTGAGAAGAATGAAGACTGAATTTCAGTCCCCACGTGACTTCTCAGCTGGGCACTGCTGGGTAGTGAATAACCTTGCAGAATGTATGTAGCAATCCAAGTTTTAATTGTTTTCAGTGTGCGTGTGGGTGTACGTGTGTGCACATAGACCCGTCTCCCTTTGCAAAGCATTGGCACCTGACCAACTGTCTACACAGTAAGTCTTGGAGAAGAGGAGGTTAGAGATGGAGCCTGGGCATGCTTTCTATTGCATGTTCACTCAAGACAAATTGGCGATCACTTTTAAGTCTCCTCCAATCCTCACAACCTGGGAATGTGACTTGAGCAACATCATCATTATACCCAAAAGCATTTGTGGCTTAAAACAAGTGAAAATTCTGTAATGCATTAGAGAAGGTTGTATCAGTCATAACAGTCATTGCTGGTCTTTGCTACCAGAGTAGCTTTCCCTTCTTTATACCATTCCAATTTCCGCTCATATCTGTGATTGAGGGAGGAGTGTAATTTCAGGAACTGACTGACCTTCTACAGGGTCTTCTTCTCCCAGCCCCCACCAGATGGCCAGGGATTAGGCATGTAACCTGTGTTTGGCCAAACAGACTGAGACTTGGAATTTTGAACTTGTGACCTGGGTCTAAAGGGAATGGTGGAAAGTGATTCACCTGGTTGGCTGTCCTGGGTACCAGAGGGTTGCTGTGTCTCCTGCTCTGCCTCCTGCCTTCTGCTTCTTGGGTTTCCTACTTCCAAGGTTTGTCTTCTCACATCCCTTCAATCCTGTGAGCCTCCCTTTGGCCTTCCAGCAACCTCCTTGTTGCTTTTGTTGTCAACAGTAAATTTCTGTTGCTTGCAACAAAGACCTCTAACTGAAAAACCAATATTAAAGTTCAGAATAGGAAATATCTATGCATTAATAATATAAAAGGTTTGTGAATCAACATCTGTACTGTTGGAATGCAATTTTCTATGCTGAGATTATGTGTCACCTGCTGGTCCAGACTCCATTCCTAGAATAACAATAATCATTATGTTAGCTTTACTCTTACTGAGCATTAATGATGAGGCAACATACTTTATATACATTAACTCATTTAATTTTTAAAGCAATGCTTCTAAAATAGACACTAACATTTTACTCATTTTAAAGATAAGAAAAATGTGTCTCAGAATAACTTACCCAAGATCAAGTTAGGAAGTAGCAGAGTGAATACTTAAACCCAAGCCTGATTCACTTCAAGATCTGGGCTTGTAATTTCTCTACTCTTCTGCTTCTTATGTTGCCTTATTGACCTACACATAGTGAACACTAGATCAATGTCTCTTCTAATAATGAAATAACCTCAGTAAGCTAAATAATAGAGAAAAAAAAATGTGTTTACAAATTATGGACACGCATCAGAAAAAGACTAAAATTCAGCTCCTTTACGGAAGAGTCAAGTCCCAGCTTCTGATATCTGTGTGTTCCCCTCAGGACTCCACACTCCCCCTGCTCCCGGTGCCCGAGGCAGCCCTGATGGCTCAGCTGGGTCTTTCCTGCCCGTTAAATATCTCCCGAATTGAACATTCTCCAAGCTTCCAGCAAGTTCATTAGTTACCTGAAAATACCTACCTCATCTGTCATCAACACTCAAATGGCCTGAGGGATTTTTCATTTCCACTCCATTTCCAAACCCTCTCTAGCATTCACCTCCCACATCTGGAATCAATCCTGACCGGGAGCGAAATGCTGAACGGTGGGGCTCCTCCCTGAGCAGCCTTGCTCCCAAGGAGTGACAAGACTGTGTCGCGCATGAATCGGCCCTTCTCCTCTGGAGGAAGCTGCCCGGCAGAGGCAGCCTGCCTGCATTCTAATTTGCTCATATGAACCCTCTGTTCCTGTTGAAGCAAAATATTTAGTCTAACATTTCAGCCAACAGAGCCCCCAAAACACACATATTTTAAAACTAGATTTATTTGTGTTGTAAATTGTGAGAATCCTCTAGAAATACCTCAGCTCATTGTCCTTTCATCTGTCTCTGCAGAAAGATGTTAGATAGAGTCTTGGAGAACATCTTTGACTTTCAAGTCTCTGACCATGGCCCCCACCACTATTTTTTCTGCCTGATACCCACTCTGCAGAGAAAAAAAAGAGTATCTGTTTGAGTTATAATAAAGTCATTTACATGATTTTGTTTTTATGCTATTTCCCCTCCCCCCTTTTCTAAGCAGTTTGGAGGTCACACTTACAGACTTCTAGAATTGCTTTCAAGGGACAATCTTCAGATCTTTGAAAAGAAAAATTAGTTAATTCATATTTTTCTTTTGGGGGATGGTAGACTGGATAGGAAAAGGTGACCTCAGGATACGAAACTCCAGACGTTTTTCTTTGAGAATATCTTCGTAAATACAAATGGCAATAAGAGCTCTTTCTGACAGCCCCCTCGGAAAGGATGTTCAGGCACATGGGAAACATCAATCTCTTGATTAGATAAACTGCATTATTTTAGTAATACTGCATATCCTGTCCTTAATTTCAAGTCACCAAAAAAAAAAAAATTTTTTTTGTAGCTCTAGAGGAAATAGCAATAAAAAAACTCCAAGATGTCCAATATATCTCAAGCTATAGACCTCCGCACCTGCAGGGCGATGACCTACACTGATAAAGTGAAATATTATCATAAAAAATAGAAAGTTACAAAGCAAGAGAAAAAATAATGAGAGACCATAGGTAGAAAGTCAGTTTCCTACAAAGAAGCCCGTGATTTAAATAGTGAATGCTGCAGGCCCTGGCCGGTTGGCTCAGTGGTAGAGCTTCGGTCTGGCGTGCAGAGGTCCCGGGTTCGATTCCCGGCCAGGGCACACAGGAGAGGCGCCCATCTGCTTCTCCACCCCTCTCCCCCTCCTTCTCTCTGTCTCTCTCTTCCCCTCCCGCAGCCAAGGCTCCATTGGAGCAAAAGATGGCCCGGGCACTGGGGATGGCTCTGTGGCCTCTGCCTCAGGCGCTAGAGTGGCTCTGGTCTCCACAGAGAGACGCCCCGGAGGGGCAGAGCGTCCCCCCCTGGTGGGCGTGCCGGGTGGATCCTGGTCGGGCGCATGCAGGAGTCTGTCTGCCTCCCCGTTTCCAGCTTCAGAAAAATACAAAAAAAAAAAAAAAAAAAGTGAATGCTGTATTTTGTTCTGCTTCCTTTTAGAGTGTGTTAAATAGACTCAGTTGCAAACATTTTGAAGCGTGCCCTCTGTACCAGTCGTCAGACTAAGCGCCTCCTGGACCATCGTGGCATCCACGGTGCCATCCCGGTGTGCCCTGAGCATTGTGGGGGATGCCCGTGAATGACCAGACCCCACTCTGTCCTTTTCCTACATAGCCGGGCAGTGCAACGGTGAAACCCCTGAGAAAGCAAATCCAACCTCCGGATTGAAGGAACAAAAACAATGTGAACAGTGAGCTCTTTGAAAAGAAAACTGCTTCCCTATGGTAGAAAATAAGGGGAAGGGGGCCCATGCAGGGAACCCAGCGAGCAGGGAAGGGGGGCCTTGGGGAGTGTGATATTACACAGGAACATAATGGGGTTGACTGCATACTTGTCTAATTACTGAAGCTATTAAAATCTCCATAATTTAGATTCGGGCAAAAAAAATAAAAAGGCTTATACACACACACACACACACACACGTGCTCCTGATTGGATTTTATGAATCGACTCCTTTTGATTTTAGAAGGACACCGCCCTGCTGCGTCCATGTGGCTCTAAACCCGAGTGACCTTCCCCTGCCCCCCTCGCCCCTGGCTGTGCCCCTGCGCCAGACTAGTGTACTCTGTTACTGTAATAAGCCCTTAGGTTAGATAAGGCGACGGCTGATGGGATCATCTGTGTTGAAGCGGAATTATACGGCCTCGGTCAACGGATTTAATCTAAACCAAATGCTTGGAGATTCTGAAAGCTCCAGGAACAGAGAAAATATAAGTTATATTTTCCCAAGTTCAAACAGAGAGCAGATCGAGAGATTCCAGGAGCTCAGAGAGCGGCAGAGGGGGAACACACGTTCCTCCCGAGTTCAATCAAAGGAACAAGCAGAGTCTTCTTTTTACTCACCTTTTCCTGTTCCCTTTCCTCTGCGCCCTTTCTTTTCTTTTGAGACAAAGAAGGGATATCTGCTTAATGTCAAAGTGAACTTGATCGAACAAGCACTTAGCACATAGTAGGTGCTCAATAAATAAATACTTCTCCCGTGAAGAAATAGACAGTTAGTGCAGGGGTTTGGTACCCACGCATTTAGCAGCAGGATTCATCCCGCCCCTTCTTAGCTGTGAGATCGCAGGCCGGTTACTTAACATCAGTGCCTCCGTTTCCAGATCTGCAAAATGGAGCTGATCATACCTGTGAGGGCTACACAGGTTCATGAATAAAAAGAACTAGCAAGATTCCTGCTGCACAGCAGGCAACTTCCTAGCTAGCATTCATGGCCTCTAGCACCTGTGCTTCTATCTACTGGACCACACTTCCTCTTCTGACAGCCCTGGTGGTAACAGTGAGGTGGCGGCAGCGACGGTCACAATGACGTCCTCCGGAGGCTCCGAGACACATACAAACTCAACAACGTTTCTGAAATCATCTCAAAATTTGTGACACTCTGCCTTTGTCAGAGTGCAGAGTATCTAAAACTTGAGTGTTCTGATGCATCAGATACTCGCCAGTCTATATTCAAGACACAGGTGATGTCCCTGAAACCGAATAGCTCGATGAGTACAGCAGAGATAATTCCTTATTTATTAACTCCAACTCTCTTACTCTCTTGCCCCCAACTCCATGGAAGAGAGCTTCCAAAGTAGAAAATTACAGTTATTATCCTCTGCAGATGTTATTTTTTATATCACCATTCACTTATTGATTCACTCAACAAATGTTTTCCACAACTACATGCACTTGAATATCCACTTTGCCTAGTCATCTTCTGTCCTTCTACCCGGCCTTCTTTCCTTCGCAGCATTTGTCTCGGGTTATTTGACTACTTGTTCGTTTCTCTTTTTTACTGATTCACCTCCCCCCCCCCCCTTTCTTCTGTGCCGTTTCTTTTCTTTTGAGAAAAAGAAGGGTTATCTGCTTAATGTCAACCTGAACTTGATCTGTGCCCTGATGAGGCCAGTCAGGTCCGGGAGAATAAAGATCTGTCTTTTTCAGCATCACGGCCCCAGCTCGCAAGCAGGGCTAACATTTCTCAGGAGTTTTGTGAAGATGTTACATGAATAGATCATGCCCGTGTCCTCTGACTTTGGGGTAGTCCTTTCTTCTCAGATACTTGAGTAAATCACAATCCTAAAAACATATGCTATAAGCACCTTTAAAAGAACATTTGCTAACCTTCAACCATAGCATTTGCCTCCCCCCACCCCTATTGAGGGTCAGAAGCTCCTTGTCCTCACTTATATGAGTGTTATATCCCCTCCTCTGAGGCTCCAAGGCAGCTCGAGTGCCTAATTTTAAAGATCATTCTTTTTTTTTTTTTTTTTCAGGAAAGAGGTAAAATAATTTTTCATGCTTTATCTCATCTGATGTAATATATATATATTCTTTTTAAATTTAATTTAAATTTTTTTTTTTTTACAGAGACAAAGAGAGAGTCAGAGAGAGGGATAGATAGGGACAGACAGACAAGAATGGAAAGAGATGAGAAGCATCAATCATCAGTTTTTTGTTATGGCACTTTAGTTGTTCATTGATTGCATTCTCATATGTGCTTTGACAGTGGGGCTACAGCAGATTGAGTAACCCCTTGCTTGAGCCAGCGACCTTGGGTCCAAGCCAGTGAGCTTTGCTGAAACCAGAGGAGCCTGCGCTCAAGCTGGCGACCTTGGGGTCTTGAACCTGGGTCCTCCGCATCCCAGTCTGATGCTCTATCGCCTGCGCCACCGCCTGGTCTATAATATATTATTTTATATGAAAATGTAAGTTTGAAGGTGGTCTCACCAATACCTGAAAGGGAGTTAAAAGGCATTTTAACGTCATTTCTGACTGAGGGTGCGGTCAGCTTTGACTAAATTAACAGAAGAATAGTTGCAACATCACTTGTAATAAAACGATGAGAAAGTTCTCTGAATGTGTGGAAACATGGCCATCTTAGGTAAGAGATGAGTTCACTCAAGTCCAGCTGAGAAGATGGCAGAGGTTCCAACCCAAGGTTCCTATGGCCAAGTAGCTCTGATTTCCCGGCAGGCTCTGGACATCCGCGGCCACTGCTCTGCTTAACTGCTAGGGCTGTCCGTGTCCCCTTATTCACCTGACAGACAGAAGGGGAATGGCACGTGTCCCCTTCTGCCTCTAAGAGTAGCCAGTGAAATGGCTTCAGGATGGTAAGGAATGTCAACTTAATTAACTTTGGTTTTCCAAATAATACGTGCTTTCTCCAAGGAATGCCCAAAGTTAATGCCACTGTTTGAAGAAGTTTATCTTTCCTTCCCTTTTCTCACTTAAGGTTCATAGATGCAAAAAAAAAAAAAAAAAAATCACACTGAAAGATGATAAATCATGGTTTATTGGCTTTGAATATAACAACATAAGCTATTACCACAATGAAAGTTAGGATTTGTTTCATCTGACACGTATTGTAAAATCTTCCACTGAGAGGCACAGATCCTGTGTCCCCCAGACCTTACTGATTATGGAACTCAGAGATATGTCTTCTCCTATACCAGGAGTTCTTTACTTAGAACTCACAGATGTTTTTCTGGTAGCCCCATGGAATGACAGAAATTTACAGCTTCTCACAAGATTCTCAAAGGGGTACATGAACCAGAACAGTTGAGAACTTTTTTTTACAATAGTCTTTTGAGGTTTTGAATGTTGTCAATTCATTTCTAAGAAGTTTCACATACTTTTTGAATGTTTCTTTAAACTTGGCATTTGAAACCAAAATGTATAGTCATCAAAGATATATTTTAAGAATAGAAGAGGCCTGGTTTACACCATGACATTTAGTTCATTTGCACAATTTGGAGAACTGAAAAGCAGAAAGAACTATCCAACTCTAACTTCCTTTCATCTGACACCGAGGATTTCCGTTCCTGCACCGCTGACTGAAATGCAGTTCTATGAAGCAGATTCTCTGTTCTGGTTGTACGGTTGTCGTGCTTGTTTGTGGTCCAGCACAAGAGTGAAAGATGGCTGAATCTCATCTTCTCATCACGGGGCTTGGGCAGTGGGACTGTTGCGCATTATCCCTGAGTGTTCCTGGGCACAGCCCTGTCCCAGGTCAATAAAAACAAGGATCTCTGCCCTCCAGGACTTACCCTCTAGTTAGGAGGACAAGACAAGACCTGTGCTCATATATATGCATTTTTTTCCCCACAAGGCCACTCTATAGGCTGGGAAAACTAGAGAAGCCATATAGAATTTCACTTGAATACAAAACGCCTCTGGCTAAAACTGCCCTTGCTTATGACAGTCTTACTATGAATTTACAGATAATTTATAGCTGATTTATCAGTGTTAGTAATTCTTCCAAACCTGCCCATGAAAAATCCAGTCATTTTGAAGGATAAATTTTGAGACTACATTTTTAAATAAACTACACCAATTTCTTTTATAGAAGCAGATTTTCCTAAAACCAGAGTATTCTGCAATCTAAATAATTGGCCTTTCCATCACAGTCTTCTGTATACAAGTAGGTAGAGAAAGTTTTCTTTCCTGTAAGATAGAGAGGGAGAGAAAAATAATTTTTAACATGCATTTATATACACACATAAACATACACATACATGAAGTTGAGTAGAAGTCACTATTTTAAAAATATCAGAATAGGTACATTAAAACTTGATAAGGTTTGTAAAATTTATAGCAGCATCTCCTTTAAGGCCTGATGTGAGTTATGAAATCTAATTTTGTTTTCATAGCCCTGTGATAAAATTTTACCAATGTTATAAAAGGGGTCTTTACCAAGACTGACCGGAAATCTGAACTATCTGGCCAGGCAATAAAAATGCATTCCTTAGCTGCGAAGTGTCTGACAAGCAAGGGTTACCTGAAATTGATCGATATGTCTTCCTTTTACAGTTGAGTGCACTCACTTTACCTCATAGGATAATCGTTTTCTTATTTAATGGTTTTTCCATTAATATCAGACTTCAGTGTTAGCAAGAAAAAGGAAAGACATAAAAGGCCGAGAGAGGAGCCCTCAAGCAGGAAAGCTGTGATGGTTAATGGTGGAGCACTGGTGCTCAGATGAAGTGCTTGTGTGGCTAAGGGCTGGGGCTCGGGCTGATGACTGTTATGAATTGAAAAGTGTTCCCCCTCCTCCTGCCCCAAATTTGAAGTCTTAACCCCTCAGCACTTTAGAATGTGTTCTTATTTGGAAATAGGATCACAGCGAATATTGTTAAGATGAGGTCCTTAATCCTATAAGACTTAATCCTATAAGTCTTTATAAACAGGGAAAATTTGGACTCAGGCACACAGGGAGAATGACACATGCAGACGAAGGCAGAGATCGGGACTCTGCAAGCCTAGGAATGCCAAAGACTGTCCGCAAACCACGCAGAGCGAGGACAGAGGCGCAGAACAGAGCTTTCCCTCTCTTCGGAAGGAACCAGCCCTGCTAGCACCTTGATCTTGGACTTCTAGTCTCCAGAACTGTGAGACAATGAATTTCTGTTGTGTAATCCCCCGGTGTGGTACTTTGTTCCTGCAACCCTAGCAACTAATAGGTAGATTAAGACAGTGGGGTAAGAGGTGAGACCCAATGGCTTGCCATGTCCCGATGAGCTTTCGAGGGCCTCTCCTATGCACTTGGCCATGGTCCTCCCATCTTGGGGTAAGTGTCCATGTGCAACTCACTTTGCCTAACTTAGCCATCATCAGGGAAATCTTCCAAGCAGGCATCAACTGAACCATGAAATTCTCCCTTGAAGGCATCCAGTGAACTCAGTTTCAGAATTGCCAATCACCATACCTGAAATTTCTACCGTACTTAAGGACGGCAAAAGCACAGACTTTGAGGTTAGGCCGATCTGGGCGCAATTACCCCAAGCTCTGCCATTTGTTGGTTGGTGGCCAGATATTTCAACTCTCAAAAGCTCAGCTTCATTATTTGTAAAATATAAAAGTGGAAGTAGAAAAAATGTCTACTGATGAGGGTGGTCACGAGGATAGAATGAGACAGACAACAGTGTAAAAGGCCAAATGGGGCCTGGCACATGTAGACGTTGAGCGGCATTAGTGTCCTTTCCCTTCCGCGTTGCTTATTTGATCCTCATACCAAAGAACATGCCTTACAGGGCAGGGGGCAGAGACTCAATTCAGGCCTTTGACATCAAGTCCAGAGGTCTTTCCCTGGGAGGAACCACCTCTAGTCCTTAGCCACCACTGAGCTGTGCTGTGGCCTCCTTCTGTCACCCCGACAACATTTAAATTGGTTTTCTGAGGGCCAAGATGATGTGAATGCAGGTCTTAGTGAACACCTGAAGAAAGGTCCCACCAAGCAGAGGGACAGGCTTTCCAAGGTCAGCTGGAGTCCGTGCTGTCCAATCGTATCTGACTACTGAGTCAGAACCAGACTTGTAAAGTTGGGTGGGACTTGAGAGATGGAAGAGCCAACATTCCTCATTTTATGGAAGAAAAGGTCGGAGCTCAGATGGGCCCCCAACCAGTGAGCCCTAAGTTGAATGATCTCATGAACACAGTCCAATGGTCCTTCTATTTTTATTATACCCCAGTCATTCCAGTGTCAGCCCAGGAATGAAAGAACGAGAGGAGGTCCAAGGATATGTAAATTATTCTCAGAATAAATCTTCGTCATTAAAGAGAAATGCGGCTTTAGTGGAACTGAAGTGCTTCCTACATCTGTGATGCTTAGAGCGAGATGAGGTGAATGGCGATTTCAAAATGGTGCTGCGATGACAGCGCAGGGCAGGGCGCGCACAGCAGTCCTCTTCTGTACCTGCTTTGAGGGTGAGAGGCTGGCTCATCTCGGCCCCCAGCACCTGCAAGCTCCCTACGGAGTTCATGGCAGTTTTAGGGTAGGTGAAAGATGGGAGGAGCAGTGAGCCTTGTTGGAAATCTCCTCAACGGGCTGGCTCCCATTTACATGCTGTTTCTGGCAACAGAGATCAGTCTGGGTCACCTCTGTGTCACTGAGTAAATATGCTGAAAATTATGACTATTTCAGACAAATGTTCAACTGTTCTCCAATTATCTATGACACCACAGGCCAGAGTCACAGCAATCTAACCTGGGAGTGAGTTTATTTTACTTTGTGATTTATGGAATGAGAATTCTGGGTGCTCTGTGGGACTAATTTAATACGAAACATTCAGATGTCTGTCTCATAATGCCATTCGTCTTTCCTTAGCCTGCCTGTACCAGGGGGCATGTGGTTCAGAGAGCAGGCTCTCCCATCTCAACCACAAATCATCACACCTGTGAAAGGGGGTGACATGTCTTCCCTTCCCAGCCGGCCGCTTGCAGCAGAGGCAGCGAGCATTTAAGGGTCCATCTGGGCACTGATGAGAGAAGAATGGTTTATCCTCTATTGGGCTGTAGGAGTGTTTTGAAAATTACAATTATCAAAGTAGGAATCATAGTCAACATTACTTTGGTTTGCCTTGTGATAAAGGAAATTTAGTCAGTCTACACACCTTATCAACAAGTGCAAGACTTACTTTATAAGAAAGTTGTGTACTAGTCTTTGGACTGATGTGATAATGCATGTCTTAGCTCAGGCTGCTATAACAGAGTGCCATAGGCTTACAAGTGACAGAAATTTATTTCTCACAGGTCTGGGGCCTGGAAAACTGAGATCAGGGCACCAGCAAGGTCAGGCTATGATGAGAGCACTCTTCTGGGTTGCAGACTGCTGACTTCTCATTGTATCCTCACATGGCAGAAAGCACAGCAGAGGAAGGAAGCTCTCTTAGGACTCTTATAAGGGCACTAATTTTACTCATGAGGGTGCAATCCTTATGACTTCATCTGATCCTAATTACTTCCCAAAGATCCTATCTCCTGTCACATTGGGGCATAGAATTTCAACACATGAGTTTTTTTTTTTGGGGGGGGGTGCAAAATATTCAGTCCATAACAATCATGCAAGGAGAAGAAAGTTCTATAAAAAGTCAAACTCTGATTCAATCCCTATTTTAAAAAGCAGGTACCTTTTTTACTGTTACCCTAAATCTTACCCCAATTCAACAAACATTCATTATTGTATGCTATATAGCAAGGAATAGTCAGGCACTGGGAATACTGGTATAAACAAGCCCGGTCTTACTTTCTAGGAGTTTACAGTAGGAGAAAGAATATATCAACAATGGTGAGTGCTACAGTTAAGGTAAACAGAGGGGATGGGGGGAGAACATGGAGGGAGATTACTAGCAGAGCTGGGTGCGGGCAGTGGTCAGGGACAGTTTCCCAGCAAAGATATAAAAGGGGACTGTGCAAAGACATGGAAGTAAGAGAGAACACACGACTTGGGAGGGGGAACTGAGGGAACATCTAGAATGAGTGGGGAGAAGATCTCTGTGAAGAAAGGGGTGTGAAAACTGAGACTGCAGGGCTCAGGGAAACACCGTATTCCCAAGGATGCTGGGTATTAAGCAGAGAAGTTTGTTCTTTATTTTGATGACAACGAAGGGCCACTCAAAGTCTCTAAGCAAGAGAGTAACATAATATGATTTTTATTTCAGAAAACCAGGTTTGGTGCGGTGGATAGAGCATCAATGTGGGATGCTGAGGACCCAGAGGTCGCTGGCTTGAGCACAGGATTATAGACATGACCTGGAGGATGCTGGCTTGAACTCAAAGTTGCTGGCTTGACCAAGGGGTCACTGGTTCGGCTGGAGCTCCTCAGTCAAGGCACTTTAATTAACAATAACGTGCCACAACAAGTTGATGCCTTTCATTGCTCTCCCTTCCAGGCTGTCTGTCCCATTCTCTCTCTCTCTCTCTCTCTCTTTCTCTCTCTCTCAAAAAAAAAAATAAAATCATTCTGACTACAAAACTGGGGAGGAACAAGGCCGGGGCTGTACAATGACTAGGGAGAAAACCATCAGCATTAGCCAAGTGAGCAGTGGTCTGAGAAGATGAGTCACTGTACGTAACTTCCAAGTACACCGAGGCAGTTGTTCACCCTGCTGGCCATGCAGAGTGGAGGGAGAGGGACAGATGGTAACAAAAATTAAAATCCACAATGGAATTCAGCCTATCAAAGTGACTGAACTACACAAGGGGCAAGGGAAGTTCTAAGAAAAAGGGGTTGACATTCCAAATTGATCTGGAAAAATTACTTGGATGCCAGAGCACCTTGTATTCTGCAAAGAAGTCTCTGCAAGGTCCACACCTTCAGATAGACTTGCTTCCTTTGGAAGTGTAATGGAAGCATCCAACCGGTATCCATCCTGATATTGGAAGCAAAGTTGCGGATTTCAACCTCAAATTCGTGTTGCCTGTATAGCAAAGATCACCAAGGTTACCCCATCGAGGCCAGTTTAGAAGGTCTACTCAAGGGAAAGCCCCTCAATGGCAGACAAGGAATAGTGACAGCCTGGCTGATCCCACTGCCCATTCCATTTCTCAATGGTGAAGGAGAGAAGGATCATAACAATGGCAGAACTACGTGTCCATACTGAAAACTCCACGGAGCCCCAGATACCAGCCACGTCCACAGCTTCCCAAGGAAAGATCAACTCACACCGTTGCTCACACAGGCAAGCCCTGCTTTGTGTCCTGTGATCCTTTACATCCTAATGCAAAAGAATGAGTACAAGGCGGTCATTGGTTGGCCTCCAGCCATTCAATCTCCCACTAGAAGACATAAAGAAGGTAATCCAGATGGCACAGTGACCCCGGAGTCAAAAGAAATATAAAGAGAAGGTGGGACACAGAAGCCAGGAAGTACCAGAAACCATGAGCAGGCAAGTGAGCATCTTTGCCTTGAGCAGGAGGGCCCACCGGAAAGCAGAAATTTCACAGCAGAGGCAAGACGCACAGAGCAAACCAGGGGATCAGGAGCAGAAACGGCAGACGGCTGGGTGGCTGTTTGGACAAACGGGCCATGCATCTTGAATGGGGACCACCATGAAGCCTGTGTGTTGGGCTTTCCTGTGCTTTCTTGCATTTTTTGTTAATCCTCCCAACAAACCCCTGTCATCAGAGGTAAATCAAGTGTGTCTCCATAACCTGCCAACCTGAGCAAGCTGCATTTAATATAAAAGATCTAGCAAGCCTGAACAGGTGGTGGCGCTGTGACTAGAGCATCAAACTGGGATGCAGAGGACCCAGGTTTGAAGCCCCAAGGTCTCCAGCTTGAGCGCAGATTCATCCAGCTTGAGCACAAGCTCACCAGCTTGAGCACAGGGTTGCTAGCTTGAGTGTGGGATCATAGACATGACCCCATGGTCACTGGCTTGAGCCCAGAGGTCTCTGGCTTGAAGCCCAAGGTTGTTGGCTTGAGCAAGGGGTCACTCGCTCTGCTGTAGACCCCCTCCCCATCAAGGCACATATGAGAAAGGAATCAATGAACAACTAAGGAGCTGCAACAAAGAACTGATGTTTCTCATCTCTCTCCCTTTCTATCTGTCTGTCCCTGTCTGTCCCTCTCTTTCTGTCTCTGTAACAAACAAAAGAAAAACACACACACACACACTTATATATATATATGTATATATATAAAAGTTCTAGTGCAGCTTTCACATTAGTTCTCTTTAACAGCTTACCACTGCACTTAAAAAAGAAAAATTTGAACTCCTTAGTATGACCTAGAAAGCCCTCCAGAATCCAGCTCGTGGCCACCCCTCCCTTCACACTTCAACCCTGCTCCTTCGACATCGAGGGCTCTGCACTGTCCCTGTGGGCACACACTTAGTGCACACATCATTGTGTGCCCAGCACCCAGGACAGCGAGCACCTGCCTATGTTTGTATATAAATTAGTTCCTGGAAAAACGAGTTTTCTTTGATTTTCTGTCTTCTAAGGAAAGTATCTGTTTCCCAACCTTTGTGGGGCAAGAGAACTGTCTTGAAAATCAATTTTTCTAAGAATGCTTGTTACAGAACTGAAAATGTGTCCCGTGGAATTTCACACTCTCAGGCAAGCCTGCCAGGATGAGGGTGACTCGGGCTTCCACAGTAACTAGACTGAGAGCAGACAAGGAACAGAGAGGACTAGCCTCCTTCCAGCAAGAAGCTCCTTCCGTGGAGAAAGGGTCGCTTTGGCAAATAGGATCCCTCCCTGCCCTGTCCCATAGCTCTTTCTCTTTGTACATACAATATGCAAGGAGAGCTCCAGGGAGCTGGCTATGTCTCCCACCTTCAAAATGGCTCTGCTCCTTCATATACTCCCTAACCCTCACATTATTCTCGTGACCTTTAAAATAGCACAATCTCATCAGCACGGAAAGCAGCCCGATTAACATGGGGAGCCTCAGCACCTCAAACTCATTTGCTTTGCCTCCAATGTCTGGGTCCTGGTTATAATCTCTGGGTGGTGGGTCCAGATACAAGGACATTTCCATTATTCCTTAAGGAAATGGTGATGAGTAAATGTGAGGGTATTTAGGAGCAAACCTTTACACACACAGCAAGTGTTTCTTTGCCTTCAGAACCCCCAAACACAAGAATAAAAGCATCCTCAGTGCGCTTGGAACTGTACTTAGTCTTGGGCCATGCCCAGCTGCCCGACTCAAAACTCCCGGGAGAGTTTCTTCAAGTGTGGTCGGCCTCTACTCCCTGTTCCAGAGGCTGTTGAATGCAGGCTCCCTGCCCCACCTCAGAATAAGAAGTTCTGCCTCAGCTTGGGACTTTGCACACAGTAAATTTTGAGGAGCATCTTAGGGGCCTGACTATGGTGGCGCAGTAGATAAAGCGTTGAACTGAGGTCACTGGTTCAAAACCCTGGGCTTGCCCAGTGAAGGCACATACGAGAAGCAACTACTCTGAGTTGATGCTTCCCGCTCTTCTCCCCATCCTTCTCTCTCTCTTTTCTCTCTTTAAAATCATTAAATTAAAAAAATAAAATAAATTAAGGAAGCATCCTTGTTGAACCACAAACGTCTCCAGGGAGGACTGTTTTTAAGAGAGAAGATGGGGTTTAAAGGCCCTTAGAAGAGAAACGCAAGGAAGGCTGAGGAGAGACGTTGAAAGGGCAAGGAGAAAGAAGACAGGAAGAGAGAGGAGAGAGTGGCGGAAACTGAAAAGTGGTATAATCAGATCGTGCACTTGCTGGGGCGCTGACTCTAGCATTTCTCGGGGTTCCCTCCTCCAGCGCAGTCTACAGGCTTATTTAAGGAGGGTGTGCCTTTAGGCACTTCCTTTAAAACACTTGTTGGTTTTAATAGAGTGTAGTCCCAATGTGCCAAGCTTGCAGGTTCGATCACCCATGTCAGGGCACACACACGAATCAACCAGTGGAGCATGGATAAGTAGAACAACAAATCAATGTTACTCTCTCTCTCTCTCTCTCTCTCTCTCTCTCTCTTTCTCTCTCTAAAATCAATAAATAAATTAGGAAAAGAAAAAAAATAACTAAAACAGCTGCTGGCAGTAGCCCCTGGAGATTGATCGCCCAGCTGTCCAGCTGGTCTGACAGAGCTGACATTGTGGACCATCCTCACGTAAGCTAAAACCCCAGGATGAATTCCTAAGTCCGAAACTCCTAGGGACTGATAAGCCCGGACCTAATGGACCCAGCAGTTGACTGAAACGCCTGTCTACCCATAAACCAGTGCGGAGATACAGCGGACAACGAGTTATGGCTCATCCAATGCAGAATCGCCGTTTGGCTTGCTGTGTAAATATAATTTCCTCTCTCCTTTCCTTCTCCCTCCACCAACCCACTTGCACCTTGGGCATAAGCATGTCCTCTCTCCTCATATATTTCTATTTGCACATGTGGTGCAGGGTGACAGCCTATTGAGAGTAGCTTCATACTGCAGACTGGAAGGATGAGAAAATGCTGGGGCAGGCAGCAGGCACCCACCGAACACCCTCTGTTTGCAGTTGGTCCATTTACTCTCACCAGCGCTTGCCCGGATGGTCTTTGTTGATCTTGCTTTGCAGTTGTTTCTGGCCAAGCAGCCCCAAACTGTGCCATTTATGCTGAATTCTAGTTTGTTGTGTGAGGACAAAACCGCTGCTCTTTCCTTCTCCTTACCTAGCCTCCCCCTTAGGAGGGGTTAAGTGCTCGGAGGCAGGAGGGCACAGGCGACACTGAACTCATAAGAATCACTGAGGAGCACCACCGGGTCCAAATTCCACTTAACTGAAGACTATCGCATCTGCTTTTGTAATCTCCTAGCACAGCCAATTTCAACCTTTTTTCATCTCATGGAACACAAACTCATTACTAAACATCCTGCGACACACCAAAGAATGTGTTTTTTGCCAATCTGCCAAAAAAAAAAAAATAGGGATAATTTTGATCATTCACACTAAGCGGCTATTGTTGTGTTGGCTGTTGTCATTTTATTATTTTTATTTTGACAATCTAAGGGAAAAGAGGTCAGCGCCCCTGACTAAAGAGTTAGGTTGGCATGTTTTAAAAATCCTTGCGGCACCCCAGCTGAAAATCCTAGAATAATGCAGAACTGAGGGTTTTGATTGCTTTCTTCCAAATGAGCCAGAAAAAAAACTGCTGGCTCAGTGAATCACAAATCTCAACGACACTTAGCATACCTGGGCTATTATGAAAGGTTAGTTCACAAA
The DNA here is from genome assembly GCF_036850995.1 of Saccopteryx leptura. Classification (NCBI taxonomy): domain Eukaryota; kingdom Metazoa; phylum Chordata; class Mammalia; order Chiroptera; family Emballonuridae; genus Saccopteryx; species Saccopteryx leptura. Next base: position 31,084,139 of record NC_089503.1, on the reverse strand, counting down.
GGCTGTGACAGCTTTTGGCCCCAGTTTCTAAGTGATTTTCTTTCAAACAAGAACAGATTTATTTTTTCCTTTGGCTGTTTGTTTGTTTGTTTGTTGCTTTGTTCTCAAACCCACAGAAAATATTTAGTTTTTATAAACAATTGATCAAGGGAAAATAAATGAAAACTCTGTGATTGCTCTAAGAAATGGCCTCTGCATTGTGCACCATTACTAATGTGTCTGGTTTTCTAAGGCTGACATAAGCACCCAGATAAAATGATCCTTATTTATAAGTGCTGCCAGTTAATCTCAAAATGTCTATCAAACTTTCAGGCATATTAGCTTTTAGTTAGCTTGCTAAGAAACAAACAACTTCACTCTGACACTTAATCAGGGAATCAAAGCCCGAGGTGTGGCAGAAACATCTAGAAAAGTCCTTCACCTGGGGACAATCACAAATGCTGATATGCTGTTCATTAACATCTGGATCACCTTAAGGGTGTTTGTGGACCAACAGGAAATAAATTTCTGGAGAAAGTCATGGATTTGAGGATGGTTGCTATAGTATTTAATAATAAATGGTTTCCAGTTGATAGAAAAATATTGAAATGTGAGTTATACATATGAGGCTGATTCAAATTTGATAAACATGCTCCCAAAGGAAATGACTGGGTTTATTAAAAGCCTGGGAAGGCTGAACAGAATTGTAATAGTCCTATCCTACAGTCCTTGCTGAAGGTGGAGTAACTGCTCCCCAGTCTACCTTCTGGCCAACCAAAGAGGAAGGTCAACAATTCGGAAAGAGCGGGGCTGTTCTGAGTCTAACTTACAAGTGGCTGTGAACCGCCCGCATACTCTGGGCAAGCCGTCATCAACAGAGTGAGTGTCGCTGCCTCGCTGGTAAAATGTGATGTGTTGATGACTGTTATATTGCATCTAAAATCCCATTTACTAGTAATAGAAAAGTTCAGTTAAGAGTTTTGCCTTCTGTCTCCTGGTGCTTGAGATAGCATTGTGTGATATTACCAATTTTCGCTTCGGGCAGATTCACGTGCAACAGTGGAAGGCTTCGCAGAAATTTGCACATTTGATCCAGGGTGAAATTATGCCATTTTCATAGCAAATCAACTTATCCTTGGCTGCAAATCATAGATACTTTGGCACCTACAGAAATGCCTTTGCTTTCCAGGTATTGTGAAGAGAACATGAAATGCTTTGTGTCTGTGGGGACTGTGACCCAGGCGTTCTAAGGAGAGTCCCAACAGGGTAAGAATGCTGTTAGCCCCGTGCTGTAGAGCTGAAGCTCATATAAAATGATATTGAATGTAAACTGTAACCGAAAATATTCAATTAAAAAGAAACAAGTAAGAATACTGTTGGCCCACTTCATAACCAGCAACACGTTCCTTAATCTTTCTTGTTTGGCCTCTCTTCTAAAAAAAAAAAGAAAGAAAGAAAAAGAAAAGAAAAGAAAAAAGAAAAAGTAACACGCAATCGTTTTCTTCTACATATCACAAAGCTGTTTCGGAAAGCCTCCACATTGCTAACGTCGCACAGTACGTAGAGAAAACGTCTGCAGAAGGGCAGATTGCTGTGGATGTAACATGGGAAATTTCCCCTCAACGTGCTCCACTTCCAGCGATGTGGGAGCAGAGCGGAGCAGCAGGGACCTATGGAGGCAGCCGCACTGATTTGAGGGCCGGGAGTAAACGCAAGGTCTGGTGCACTAACGACCAAGAGCCCCTTCAGAGACATGATCTGCCTCCTCCCTGCATCTCAGGAGAGCTCAGGGCTGGGGGGCCGGCCGCTGAGCCCCTCTGTACCCACCGGGCCAGCCTGCCATTTAGACTCAGGTGGAGTTGGCAGTGCCTTTCAGAGGAAAAGAGAGGAAGAGAGCATTTCTCTAATTTTCCACCAACACTAGAAACCAACCTCTGATTTGTCACTGCTAATATTTTTTTAACGATTCTTTTTTCGATGCAGGAAGAAATTGATGTCTAAGATTGCTAAGAATCTCCCTTAATCCCTTTATAAAACAAGAAAAAGAAAAAAATCATTACATGACTTTTTCTTCAAATCATGCATATTGTCTCTCCCCGAGTTTCTGCATGGAGGACACGGTCTGTGACTTTTGGTTACTGAGCTTAATCAGGAACCCCCAGCTTCACCCTGGGGACCATCTGGCCGTGGCCTACACGGTCCTACACGGTTACCACACGCCAAGCCCAGAGGAAAGTGGAGGAGGAAAAACCGCCTCATGTTTGAGGCGTTTGGTGGCCACCAGCCATTTATTTTCATTCAGTAAATGCAAGATTTTAACATGGATGTTTGGAAAATATGGTGCCTGAGCCAGGAAAATGTCAGTCTGGGTCAGATTTAATGATAGGTGGTCAGAGAGTCTATTTTATTATTTTACTATATACACATCTAGAATTTGACACCCCTAAACTATTTTTCAATAATAACTGGTAGTTTTTTTTTCCTGGAAGAAAATATACTTACCATAGTTATTTTTGTCTAGTTGTGTTGCCTTTCCAAGAATAGATTTGAGGCATCAAATGCTGCTCTCCGTAGACTGTGAAGGGTAATAACTTTTTAAAGAGACAGCATAAAATTAAAAAGGATGAGTAACAATCACATCACAGCAAGTACATTAGTGTACATGCATGTAGGCTATACCAGCAAAGTGCAGCTCCGAAAATGACAGCTCCACTAGAAATCGCGTCGATGGACCAACCACTGCGGCTTCCCAGGTGGAGACACCACAATGTCTGTGGCTCGAGGGCCGCGCTGCCTTCGGATTCTGGCATAATTCGCTCTGATCTCCGTCAGTTGTTTTAACTCTGTTAAAACAAAAATTATTTTGAGAGACAAGTTAATGGAAAATAATTAAAAGTCCAGGATAATGAAACACTTGAAGTTCCCTCAGACATCCTCAACTCCCACGCTGGACTCTCTCATTACACACTTGACTTGCTTATCACATCAGCTATGTGTTAACATTCTTTGTGCTTCCACAGAATGGCAGTTGCTAGCGAGGGCTTCCTTCCAGGCTTTTCGGAAAGCCTGAAGTAAAAGCTAAGCTAGGAGCGGTCTAAACATTGAACCCACTGAAAAGATGGTAAATACAGCAGAGAGAACAAAGTTCAGATCTCATGACAAATGGCATAAAGTACACTTTTAATTTTCTTGGGTATTTGTGTGAAAGGAACCATTCTAATGGTGTCTAATTTGTTTTGCCAAAACAAATTTATTTTTCAAAAACCCAATGTAATTCTTTGATGACTATTGTCCACATGCTAAATGTTTTTACATCATAGTTAAATAAAATAAGTTATTACAAAGTATTTAGTTTTGAAACTCCCTGGCTATCTTATTTTTCTACTACATATTTATATAAGCCTGGAAGTCATGAAAAAATTATGAGTAAAATGATTAATTAAATGTCCCTGAATAAGTATATACATGCTAGTAACATTTTTTTACTTGTAAATATTCTGAATATTTAGAGTGGTACTAAATAATTATTTCCAACTTAATTATTTCAGGAAAAAGCCTCAATGAGATGACACCCATGTAGTAAAATAAATTTCTAAAGAACCACTAAATTAAAAATCCTCTATCAATCAGAATTTTTAGAACATATATCGCTTATTGGAAAGAATCCAGATAACTGCAGAAAACCACTAATAGCTCTTTCCACATAGGAAGGTAACATGGGGACCTACTTTTATAAGAAAAGAATCAATGGTCACATCGTAATAGTCCATGTGGTTACAGAATATTGAAGATGCGAAAATGAGTATTTGTCCACACAGCTTTCTCACAGGTTCACAGAGCTAACAGAGAAGAAAATGGGAGTGATCTTTGCATTTCCAATTTCCTCTCTTCCCTTCAATCTGTATTAGTCATGAGCCCCTCTCTGGGGAAGCAGCCTACGTTTCTCATCGTGCTCTGGATACACTTCCGGCTCTGTGGCCTGGAGCGTACTTAGCTTTGTTTATCAGAAAGGCCCAGTGAACACAGTGAGGCCAGAAGGGTGGAGTCCAGACAACAGAAAGTCATCCCAAGAGTACAAGAGATGAAGCATCAGTGATGAAGGGATCCGGAAAGTACCTCCTACTGTTCAATTATGTCGTAATATTTCAAGTGTGTTCATACATTTGAATAGATTGAACATTTTCAGGGAAGGAACCCTGAAAGATACCTTTTGTCGGCTTTGGGAACACTGTCAACTAATATATCATTGATGATAAGAACCCATCACTGGTGTGTGTTTCTAAGAAACCACACAGCGAGGGTCACCAGGAGCTGGGGTCCTGGGTGATGGTGAGTGATAGGAACAATACAATACAAAAAAGACAAGACTGGAGCCTCTTCCTTAATATAGGAAAGTGCTAGAGGAATGGTTGTAGTATTCCTCAACACAGTGCTGCGCATCCCAAGAAATTCTTGTTTTCCTACTTTTTAGTTGTTATTACTATGTTTTTGTCCCTTCTGGACTAGATGTAAAGATATGATCGCAACAGTTTAAAAAGTTTTTGATTTACGTACCTTATATATAACATAGTGTGGTGACTTTTTAAAAGAAATAATCTAGCTTTATTATATTAGGAATCCTAGGTAATTACTTCCTAATTTTAAAATTGCTTTTAAAGTGATACCAATGTTCTTCAGAATTTCCTAAAAATTGTGTCTTTGTTGATATATGCCGACTTATCAAAAGGACTTTAGACTCCTCCAGATAAGTAGGATAAAGGACAATAGTTGGTTTAAAAACAAAATACATGTTATTTTCCACTGGTATTGTTTATCAAAGAAAGTGACCAAAGAACAGCAAGTTGATAGAACAAGCACATATTTACTTATTACTAACAAAAGGAAATCTGCAAACTGAATAGTAAATAAAATGCTAAGTTTTAAATAACTTGAAAAGTAGGAAACCAGTAGATTCTCCCCCCCCCCCCCCCTTTCCTCAGGGTTCATGCTAAGGAAACTACTTCAAATTAGGCCCTTTAGCATTTCTGCAAATAAGCCCCTTGGATAAGGTGCAAGACTAATAGAACCTTGATTTCTTTTTATTTTTTTTTCTTTAAACTTTGAGTTCTTTAGAGCAAACAGCGTCAGCAGTGAGGTTCCAGCACATAACTATATAAAGGTAACTCCCACGACACGAACTAGAACAGTGTAGAGGAGGAGGACTTCTTTGAAGAAAAGATTGAATGCTTTAGTTCTTCAGAAACTTGATGGGAAGGAAACTGTCACCATACCTTTTTGGGTTATAAAGCCCTCTCCCATGGACACACAGAGGACCATGTCTCACTCTATGTCGTCCCACGACTGAATGGGCTCTCCAGCCAGGGTGTACAGTGTTCTGGCTGGGCGGGCTGTCTTCAGACGAGACGAGCAGTGATCCAGCAGCTGGGATACAAGGGACATACTCATTGGAAGGTGGACTGTCACAACATATTTAAATATGAATGAACTGACTCTTTTAAGGGAATTGGTATGCTGATTTGAACATTTGTAAGAAAGACATAAAAAATTCTCAAGTGCTTGAGCCATGAGGAACACCAGCACTGGTCAGTAGATCTTTCATTTTAGTTCTCTACGTTTCCATGCAGAAAAAGATTTCTTGCTGTTTAAGAAATTCATGGCCCTCGCCAACTGGCTCAGCTTTAGAGTGTCAACCAATGTGTAGATGTCCCAGGTTCAATTCTTGGTCAGGGCACACAGGAGAAGCAGCCATCTGCTTCTCCACCCCTCCCACTCCCCCTTCTTTCCTTTTATCTCTCTCTTCCAATCCTGCAGCCATGGCTCTGTTGGAATAAGTTGGCCCCAGGCACTGAGGATGGTTCCATGGCCTCGCCTCAGGCATTAAAGTAGCTCAGTTGCTGAGCAATGGAGCAATGACCCCAGATGGTCAGAGCATCGTCCCATTGGGGGCTTGCTGGTGGATCCTGGTTGGGACACATGCAGAAAAGTCTGTCTCTCTGCCTCCCCACTTCACACTTAAGAAAAAAAGAAAAAGAAATTCATAAATATGAAAAACTCAGGTTTGAAAATCTAGACTTGACAATTTAGCTTTATTTTTTTATTCCCAACGAGCAAAAAATGAGAGGACAAAATACTGCCCTGGTCTCTGGCCTCTGACCTCAGAGAAGTCGGGCAACTTCCCTCTGAAAGAGTCTCTACAACTCTAACGTCAAAGTTTTGGTCTAAGACTTCCCTGACTCTGTATTTCTATGATTAGAAAGTCTTTAAAAAAAAAAAAAAAAACTTGGTAAATTTAAAATACTATCTGGAGGGGATTTAATTTCTCTCGTTTTCCCAAAATATTCATAAAAGCACATGTACAAATACAAAATGTCAATGGCACTAGAATGATTAGTCAGCATGCTGCCAGACCCCTAAAGAAAGTTCCATTAAAACATGAATGACACCCTGGCTGGATAGCTCAGCTGGTTAGAGCATCAACCCGTAGTACAGAGGTTGATGGTTTGAATCCAGGTCAGGGCACACACAAGAATAGATCAGTGTTCCCTTCTCTCTCTTCTCTCTCTCTCTTTCCCTTCTTTTCTCTCTAAAATCAATAAAATAAACATTAAAAAAATTTTAAAAATGTGAATGATTTTAAGACAAAAAATGAAAGCAAGCAGCAATAAAGTAAGAGGATTTACACACCTGCTCTATGACTGTCACCTATCACACAGACCAAGCACCTGCTACCCTAAAAGTCAGGATCCAGGTCCACCTCAGCCCCAAAGCAGCATCAGTCTTTCTTTCTTAGATCTATTTACCGGCCACACTCCACAAGGCAGTCTGGCAGGGGGCTGGATCGGGCACCTCTGACATCTCCCGTCCGGAAAATGAATCAGTAGTATGAAGCAAGACAGGAGAGTGATGAGACCATGTGATTCACAGAGGGTGGTTTTCACCTGCTCTTTTGAGCAAGGAAGGAACAGACTGAATTGTATAATAGTAACTGAAATTATCCAAGGCCACATTGCCTTCCAGAGAGGGGGAGAGTCAGGGAAGAGCAGCGGGAGCACAGGGTTAAATGCAGCCTCACCCGAACTGCTAACTGATGGCCGGACACTCAGCAGCAAGTCGACTGAATACTGAGCATATGAACCAGCCCTCCCACTTAAGACTGAGTGGAGAATCCCGAGGTAAAGTTTCGGGGAGCTAAAGAGAACTAATATATCCCGTCTACTATCAAGAGATTTCACCCTGTACAAAGAGGTGTAAATAGAAAAATAAGCAACAGCAACAATATGAAAATATTCTACAACATAAAAAGGGGTACAATTATACTCAAGGTAAAAATTTGGAGGAAGATTTAAAGTAGGAGTACATTTTAGAGATATCTGTGTTTTGTTCACCCCTGTTGGGCAGATAAAATGTATTATGCTCACTTTGTTAAAGATTACGCTGCCCACGAGGAGGCCGTCGCCCAGGTGATATTAATGTGTGTTGGGGTGGGCTAAAGCAGGCAGAATCCTTGTAGCCTGGGGCTTGGTTTTGGGATTAAGCCTTTCCTACCCTTTTTGATGTGGGGTGGTACAATCCAATCATGCCTCAGAGAAGTGACTTTGTATTAGAGAAATCCCTATTTTGTATATTGGATTAAGGGTTTGGATTTCTACACTATAAAATGGGGACGGAGCGGGAGCTTGGGCTCTTGGTTCCTGAGATTATCATTAGAGGAGAGAACAGAGCAGAGAGCAGAAGGAGGCCACGTGGAGTAGGCCAGGAGAAGCAGCCAAGATGGCAGAGTGCTGAGTGAGATGCCAGTTTGTACAGAGTTTGTATCTGGAATAAGGAAGGAGATGGGGAACTGAGGAGAATAAGGCTGGTGAGCTAGAAACCTTTGATTCTAGGAAACTCGGATAAGTCAGTGTCTTTGTGAGCACTGAATGTGAGTGGGTTTTGGAGTCCAGTGTGTGTTTTTACTTGCCCGCCGAGTGCAAGCTAGAATTAAAGACTATGGCCCACCAGTTTGTGGCTCCGTTGTTTCTTTACCGACTGTCCGAATCCAATGCTAACCTGCATGGGCCGGGCTGCTGTGATAGTGGCCCTGGCTGTGGCCTTAGATACTGGCTTTACAACCCCCAAATTCAATAAAATACAACTTTCATAAACACACACACACACACAGATACTGAGTGACAACAGCTTAAAGACGAGGAGCATTGCTGAGGTGCAGGCAGAGATGATGATGATGATGATGATGATGATGATGATGGTGATGATGATGACCACAATGATGACACGACAGTAACGTACAGGAGCTAAAATTTATTGGCACACTTCTCTGAGCTAAAAGTTTTCAAGGACAAGTTAATTTTATTTTTTGGAAATAATCATTTCCTCTTTTTGTTGATGAAAAGAAAAGGAGAACAGAGAGGTTAAGTATCAAAACCAAGGTCACACAGCTGGTAGGAGAAGGAAGAGAGTTTCATATTGGGATGAGATAAAGGAAGGAAAGAAAAAAACTCAATAGTAGAATTAAAATCTATCTTAGAAGCAGGAAAAAGCAGACTCAAAATTGTAGAAAATCAAATCAGTATTAGAGAGGACTAGGTAACTAAGCTGAGAAAATCTCATAGGATATGGAGAAAAGAGAACATAAAATTTACAAGAGAAAGTTAAACGTCTGGAATGTCAAGACATCAGATTGAATTTATCCTGGAGAAGGATCCAGAATAAATTAAACTTAAACAATGATAAAAAAAATAGAAGAAAACTTTCATGTCCCAAACATGCCTATGTCTTCAGATAAAATAGGTTAATCCAGGAGAAGTCAAAGTTAATGAAAAAAATGACTACCATTTAAATATAACTGGATGAAAAGTGTGAATTTCAGACATGGGGGAAAATTCAGGGATGTTTAGAACTGTTTTCTGCAACAATGAATACCTAAGAAAAGGAAACATAATCTATGACATTTTTCAAGGGAAATTTTTTTTAATGTAAGAATTTTGCATCTAGCATATTATTACTTTTGGTTATAGGGAACAAAGATACTCTCATGTATATAAATCAAGAACATATTACTTATATACATTTCAGATTATTAAGGATTGAATGAAACTCCTTACTATGAGAAAGCCATACTATGACATGACTAATATTAAGCAGTAAGACTACTAGAATACAATCCAACTGCTACAAAAATGGTCAGAAAAATAAACAAATTAAATTTTTAAAATAAATATTTTTAGAGAAAATAATAAAGTAAAAATGTAAAACATCACCAAAAAGGAACAGGGCAAGGAAAAAAAAGGGGCAAGTAATTCTAACTTTCCAGGTATTCATGAGGACAAAAGATGTTGTTTCTTCATTTTTTCCTTTGTTAAAAATATTTATTTTTGGCCCTGGCCGGTTGGCTCAGCGGTAAAGCATCGGCCTGGCGTGCGGGGGACCCGGGGTTTGATTCCCGGCCAGGGCACATAGGAGAAGCACCCATCTGCTTCTCCACCCCACCCCCTCCTTCCTCTCTGTCTCTCTCTTCCCCTCCCGCAGCCAAGGCTCCATTGGAGCAAAGATGGCCCGGGCGCTGGGGATGGCTCCTTGGCCTCTGCCCCAGGCGCTAGAGTGGCTCTGGTAGCGGCAGAGCGACGCCCCGGAGGGGCAGAGCATCGCCCTCTGGTGGGCAGAGCGTCGCCCCTCGTGGGTGTGCCAGGTGGATCCCGGTCGGGCGCATGCGGGAGTCTGTCTGACTGTCTCTCCCCGTTTCCAGCTTCAGAAAAATACAAAAAAATATATTTATTTATTTTTATGATTAAAACATAAAATCAGAGAAAGAGAAAGAGTTCCACTAAAGAATAGGCAAATCATCATCATGATTAATTAATTTAATATGATTTCATTCTTAGACAACTTTTGTAAGTCAATTGAGAAAGTAATAACAAAAACAAGCTGGTAGGAGAAGGAAGAGAGCTTAATAAAGTGATCAAGTATAAAATAAATTATAGAGCACCAACAGTGTTTTTGCTCATCAAATATAGACATTTAGGAATATAGCTAGAAGAAACCCATCCTAACAGCAAAACCGAAATTTAAAAATAACAACTATTTTTAAATGTGAGACCCGTATAAAAAAAAATTAAAATCTTACTGAGGGAGAAAAAAAACAGCATGTATATAAAAGAATGACAATCCAATCTGCTGCAAGGACTGAATGTTGCAAAAGTTGTCAATTCTTATGAAATTAATAGTCTAATAAAGTAAAACCCCTGTAGGATGATTTTAGGGTGATGAAATACAATTCCAAAATTCATCCATAACAATGAACAGTCAGAAGTATTCACATAAACTTTGAAAACATAGTGCAACAACTGGAAACTTCTATCAGACATTAAAATATAAAGTTATTATAATTCTAAAGGCATTAGGTACATTAACTAGCTTAGAAACAGAAGTTGGTATAGATACAAATTTAGTATATTACAAAGTTTATACTCAAACTCAGTGAGAAGAAAGAAAAAGGATTAGTCAATAAATACGACTTAAATAATAATTTTAAGTCAACTACATAAAACAGAAAAAAACAGCTTCACTCAAATTTTACACTAGAAAACTCAGGTATAAAAAATTTTAAGAAAAATCAGATGAATTTTTACATGACTTCAGAATTTGAACATTAAAAGCAATGAACAAACATAAAATGTATTAATTTCTGTCCATTAAAAATCCCCATAAACATAATATAAAATTAGAAATTTGTTACAATAAACCTGATAAAGTTGCCTATAATAGATTTACCTGATTAAAAGTAAAAATAAACTTTTATCAGTGTGAGAAACATTTCTAATAGAAAAACAGCAAAGGATTTAAATGGGAATCACAGATGACTAATGAATAGTAAAACAACAGCACAAAGCAAAATAAAATTACCTTACAAATTATTATTATTATTATCTTTACAGAGACAGAGACAGAGAGAAGGACATACAGGGACAGACAGAAAGAGAGAGAGATGAAAAGCATCAAGTCTTCATTGCAGCACCTTAGTTATTCATTGATTGCTTTCTCCTATGTGCCTTGACAGGGGGAGGGGGGGACTCCAGCAGAGAGAGTGACCCCTTGCTCAAGCCAGCTACCACAGGGTCATGTCTATGGTCCCACACTCAAGCCAGCAACCCCTCACTCAAGCTGGTGAGCCCACACTCAAGCCAGTGACTTTGGGATTTTGAACCTGGGTCCTCTGCATCCCAGTCCAACACTCTATCCACTGCGCCACCGCCTGGTCAGGCACAAATTATTAAAGTCACATAAATTAAATCATGGATCTAACATTTTCTCTTGTCAAGTCTGAAAATTTATGTTTCTCAATAACTGTGCTTAGCATTGTCAATACCTGGAAAACAATGTGGTGTTAGCTATCAAAATTCTCAAGCATATTTATATAATTTCACTTAGTTAATTCTTCTAAGAATTCATTTAGGAGAAAGAATCAGAAATGTGCATAAAGATTTACATGTAAATGTGTTCATTGGAACATGCTTTAGAAAAATTTAAAAACAACTTAAATGGCAAACAACAGAAAACAGGATGAATAAATAACAACCAACCTATTTGACAGAAGATAATGCCATTGAAAATAATGTTAAGTCATATGGATGAAAAGTCACAATGGCTTTTTAGGTGAATGATGCTGATTGCAAAATTATATATACCTTGTGATCTATTATGATCACAATGACAATTGTAACTGTATAGAAACCATAAAAATGTATCTATTAAAATTATCATAACAATGATTATTTGTAGATAATAGAAGTTTTATTTCCTTCTTGGTGCTTTTTCTTTTTTTAACTTTAATACAATGAATAGACACTGTTATAATTATAGAAAACAATGTTATTCAAAGAATCAAAAACTTTAGTGACAATAGATTCATATGGTTTCCTTTTGTAATTTTTCTCAATTTTTCATAATAGTAGTCACTGTCTTAGATGGCTTGGGATCCCAAACCAAATGCCATATACTGAGTGTGTCTTAAACAGCAGAAATTAACTTTTCACAGATCTGGAGGCAGAGAAGTCCAAGATCAAGGTGCTGGCTGGCCGATACAGTTTCCAGTGATAGCTTCTTCCTGACTTGCAGACAGCTGCTTTCTTGTGTCCTCACATGGTGGGAGAAGAGAGAAATCTCTCTTTTCCTCTTTTGATAAGGACACAAATTCTATCTGATTAGGGCCCCACCATCAAGACATTATTTAACCGTAACTGCTTCCTAAAAGCCTGCTATTAGCCACACTGGGGGTTAGGGCTTCAAGATAAAAAATGAGGGGACACAGTTTGATATGTAGAAGTTATTTTTTTTTCTGCTCTAAAACAGCCAAAGGCTATGCTATCTGAGTTTCTATGTGGGCTGGGAGTGGCACTAGAGATATATATAGATAGGTCTCTGGAAGAAACTTGTGTAGTTTGAAAAGATCCCAAATAAAGATAATTATATTTTTTTTCTTATTTTACCACTAAAATGTCACTATTCTATAGAGATTATGTTTCCCATTTATAATCATGAAAATGAACATTACTTAATAAAAACATACTAAATGAAAAATATGAGTTAAATATATTACTATTTCACTTGGTTTTTCACAAAGATCTATTTACACGAGACAAACTCAGTGAGTTTACAGAACTCTTAAAAATATATTGGAAACTAAGGCATTTTCAGTACAATCAGATTCTAAAATATCTAGTCTGCTTATGACCCCTAATGACATTCTTAATTCTCAGTGTTTCAAATGAATCTAAATGTACTCAAGTACCTTCTTTCAAGTGGATAATATAAATTCAATGTTGGCAATTTTTGTAATAACAGAAGCTCATAATAAAAAACAATGTTATTTGCATCATTTCTCTTTCACAATCTATTTTGTGGGTTTAATTTTGCCAGGCCAGGTCTTCTCAGGATGGGTCACATGGGAAATATGTAATTATTGACTACCCCTGTGGGCCTCAGGTATTGGTCTCTACAAATCCAAGGGGCCTGTTTCTCATTCTTTCAGCTTCCGCTCCGACATTCAGCACTGGTCCGCGCTGGGAGAGAACACACCGAGTGTGAGACTGTGGATCAGGAGAGATGTGGCAGGAATGGGAGAAGACAAATGCTTCCGGTCGATAGAAGGAGGGGCCCGGGCCATCATAAATCAGAGAAAGATGTCGGCCCTGAAGAAGGAGCCACTAATCTGGTGAGGAAGCCACGTTGGTATACTGATGACAGATGAGCCTCCAGCTGTTGGAGATGAGAGTTGCCCTAGTAATGTTCAAAGGGTGGGTAGGAGGATGTGGTTAAATCATCCAGAATGACCACAGCAGTGAAAGAAGTGGAGGGAAAGTCTACCTTCGATGGGATTCAAATACTGTCTGGGGGTTTCATTACAGAAAGTAGAGCGAGGTGCTTTAAAATGTGTTCTGTTCCTCATTCTTCTGAGTAACATCCACGGAAACTTTTAGCTTCTCTGGAATTGATGACATTAGTCAGACTCCCCCAGTGACATCTGAACCCTACTCTTCCTGTTGTCTATTTGTGTCACATATAAGTCCACTCTCCAGAAGAACTCTTCACAGCCCGACACCCTGAAATAATATATTCCTAACTGATCACAAAGAACCCTTAGGCAAGTCATTAAAAACAAAAATAAAAGGCATGAAAAGAAAAGAGATAAGAAAGAACTTTTTAAAAAAATTAAGCAAAGGCCTGACCAGGCAGTGGCACAGTGGATAAAGTATCGGACTGGGATGCAGAGGACCCAGGTTCGAGACCCCATGGTCGCCAGCTTGAGCGTGGGCTCATCTGTCTTGAGCAAGGCTCACCAGCTTGAGCCCAAGGTCGCTGGCTCGAGCAAGGGATTACTTGGTCTACTGAAGGCCTGTGGTCAAGGCATATATGAGAAAGCAATCAATGAACAAGTAAGGTACCACAATGAAGAATTGTGCTTCTCATCTCTCTCCCTTCCTGTCTGTCTGTCTCTATCTGTCCCTCTGTCTCTGTCATAAATAAATAAACAAACAAACAAATAAAAATAAAATAAAGCAAAGGAAGAAATAACATGAAGAGCATTTTCTTGGCATTTCCTAAATACCTTTCCACACACACTGAGGCCACCTTACTCTCCCCAAAACATTGCTGTTGCCATGCCATTACCTTATTTAGAGACAGCTAGTGTCTCAAGTGCTTTGGTCTGGGATAGTGTTATGGATTGAATTGTTTCCTCCCTTGAACTCATAGGTTGAAGCCCTCACACTCAGTGTGACTTTATTTGAGGAAAGGACCTTTAAGGAGGTAATTATGGTTAAATGAAGCATAAGAATGGGGCGCCAATCTGATAGGACTGTGGTCTCATAAGAGGAGGAAGAGATGCTGGAGCCTCTTCTCTCTCCTTCTCCACGCATGCACAGAGGAAGGGCTAAGGGAAGACACTCAGAAGGGAGAGGGAAGCTGTCTGAAAACCAGAAAGAGAGGCCTTATCAGAATTCAACCCTGCTGGCACCTTGGTCTTAGACTTCTCAGCCTCCAGAATCATGAGAAATAATTCTCTGTTTATGCCACTCCGTCGGTGGTATTTTGTTGTGGCAGGCCAAGTAGACTAACACAGACTAAAACAGATAGTATGTGGGATCGCTGTAGGCTTTTAAACAATCCAAACAGTTGTATTATGTATCTGTCCTTACTTGTCATTTCAAGGGCCATCCACCCCATATGATTTATGAATTCGAACACCCATATCTTTGTGTGTGGTACCCCTCATCCTTGTTAATAATGTCTTTCGGCCTAAGATAGTGAATCAGACCAGTTTCTCAAGTTCCATCAGCAGTCCTGATGGATTCCTCTGTGGAGCCTTTCTCTTTCACCCCAGGTGGGTGTGTTCCTCTTCTCTGAATGAAAGAACTTCTGCCTGCACTATGAATTTGACCATGTCACATGCTGTTAGTACAATATTTCTCCAAGAAGAATGTTAGCTCCCTCAGCAAATATATTTTTTCTTACAAAGGCAATCTGCATTCATCAGAACAAAATTATGGAACACACAGAAAAACACACAAGGAAGAAACACTGCCTTTATTAGGTCACCAATGATAAGACCATTCAGGAAATGTTTCCAAAGATTAAATCCTTCAGTCTCTTTGCTCTTAGATGTACATGGATGTATATAGGCATCAACGCCACGTGTTTTGTTTTGGTTTTTTTTTTGCTTCTTTCACATATTATATCTTAAACATTTTTATCGTCATTATTCTTTCTCAAGTTGATTTGAAGGTATAATATTTCATCCTATGTACTATATTCATTTAACCAGCTCCCTATTTATGAGTGTTCAAATTATTTCTCATCTATCTGTATTACAAATAATTCTGTGATAAATATTCTTACTTAATGATCCTTGTATAAATTTGAGAAAATATCCTTGGGATAAAGTTCAGAAGTGCATTTTCTTATAATATGAATAGCCACATTGTTCTCCATAAAGCTGTGCTTGCATCAGCCTGAGAGGGCCTCTTTCCCTACACACCCAGGTAAACCTGGGCACGTTTTCAGTGCTCTGCCAATTTGAAATATTAATTTCATGAGAGCAGAGACCATGTGTCATTTTATTCCTCTTACTGCTACCACTGCTATTGATATTGACCTGTCAATTATACTGCATTATAAAGTTTTCAAAATCTTTTCACATACATAAATTACAGAAATACCTTACAGCATCTAGCACAGTGCCCTCCATGTACAGTTTATAAAAAATTGCATGATCATATGCCTAAGCGGAGGTGGCGCAGTAGATAAAATGTCGACCTGGAATGCTGAGGTCACCAGTTTGAAACTGTGGGTTTGCCTGGTCAAGACACAAACAAGAAGCAACTACTACAAGTTATGCTTCCCCCTCCCCATTTTTCTCTTTCTCCCTGCCCTTTCAATAAAAAATTCAATAAATAAAGTCTTTTAAAAGTTGCATAACCATAGACTAAAATTTATGAAATGACTTTTATATGTTACATAAGAGTCACAAAAGTCAAAAGTCATTCCAACATCATATATATATATATCTATATATATATAGATATATATATATAGATATATATATATAACTTTTGCAAAAAAGTTTTTGCTATCCTGAGTCTGATAGGCATGTTTAATCTTATATTCCCTGTTCTGCCTTTTACCTATTTATTAATTACTTCATATTCCCTCAGTAATGTATCAGTTCCAGTTGCAATGGATATGTGCATTTTAAGACATAGCACCTACAACACAAACTGAGATTTTTAACAAAACCAATAAGAAACATTTCAGCTTTGTTTAGAATCTATTTTAGAACATTCTCTCCTGAGGAAAGCTTAACTCTCTTCCTCTTGTACCCCATTTTCTTTTTATTTTCTATGTATACAAAGTGTCTTTACTTGTATTCCTAGTTTTGAGTGCATTTTCTTTTTTAAATTTATTTATTAATGTATTTATTGTATTTACATAGATTCTAGTGTCTCCCCAAAAGCATCCCCCCTCCCCGGTATTCCCCCCAACATCTCCCCTACCCCATCCCAATAGCTCCCTCCCCCCTTCCCTTCAGGTTTAATTCCACTCCTCAGCTCACATTTTTCCTTGGATTCCTCAAGTGAGTGAAGTCATATGATATTTTTCTTTCTCTGCTTGGCTTTGTTCACAATAGTGAAGAACTGGAAATAGCCCAAGTGTCTGTCAATGGACGAGTGGATTAAAAAGCTGTGGTATATATATACAATGGAATACTATGGGGCTATGAGGAAGAAGGAAATCTTACTTTTTGCAGCAAGATGGATAGATAGACCTGGAAACTATTATGTTTTGAGTGAATTTTCTATCTTTTTATCTCCTTTCTTAAGTAGAGCAAATTGGTTGTCAACTTCTGAGACGTGACTGCTGTCACAGCTCTCATTCAAAGTCCCCATCAAAGAGGAGTAGCCTCTGTCACACTCTGAAACTGGACCAATCACAGGGCAGAACTCCTCTACTGCCCTCATCAACCTGCAGGAACTCCTCCAGGCCAGGCCAGGCCATTGCACCATCTTGTTTTCCCTCCATCCCCCATCAACAGCTCATCTAATGTGACTTCCTCTTGTACCCCATGATTTATAAAAACATTTCACAACATAAAATAATCCAGACAACTCTTTAAGATATCACTGAAATAAGGAAGACTTTCTAAAAGTCTACCAAAATTTGCTTACTAGTCTTTTAAAGATTAAAACAAAATGTAAATCTTTAGAACTATATCCTTGATTTGCAAACAATAAATAAATTGCTACTCATCTTAGTGGAGATTTTTTATTTTTTGTATTTTCCCAAAGCTAGAAATGGGGAGGCAGTCAGACAGACTCCTGCATTCAGGATCCACCCGGTACGCCCACCAGCGGGCAATGCTCAGCCCATCTGGGGCATCACTCCACTGCAATTGGAGCCATTCCAGCACCTGGGGCTATGGAGCCATCCTCAGTGCCCGAGCCAACTTTGCTCCAGTGGAGCCTTGGCTGCAGGAGAGGAAGAGAGAGACAGAGAGGAAGGAGAGGGGGAGGGGTGGAGAAGCGGATGGGCACTTCTCCTGTGTGCCCTGGCAGAGAATTGAACCTGGGACTCCTGCACGCCAGGCTGATGCTCCACCACTGAGTCAACCGGCCAGGGCCTTAGTGGAGATTTTAACTGTGGTAAGTGAAAGGTGTTCTGCCGTTCCAGGACCCTGGGTAGTAAGACTATGATAGGATTTCTCTAATGAATATCATTGTTGTCCCTCAGAGAACACATCTAATGAATAATACCTGCCAGGGGGAAGAAACTTATTCTTTTGTGAACTGGATTTGGAACAAAACAGGAAAACTATTTTAAATTATTCCCAATTTTAGGTTTTACTCTGGATGCAGTGGGTTTAATTATTATTGCCTCTGTTGGCCAAATGTCACATTCTGATTCACACATATGTCAGACAGCATTGGACTCTACATTTTCACTCATCTCACCTCATTTAATCATCATATCAATCATGTGGATAAAGTATTATTCTCACTCTACTGTTCAGAAAAAGAGGTTTATGGAAGTAAAGTAATTTGACCTAATAATGTAAAAATGTCAGAACAGGGATTTGAACCCAGGTCTGTGATACCCTCTCCTTCCACACCACGTTTACCTCTGAAATAGTTTTGCCCCAGGCATAAGTGCGGTCCTCAGGTCTGCATCCATTTAGATAGACCCAGACTCGTTTTGCGCTGGGTTGCTGATACAGGCTGCTCTGCTTGAGGGCTGAATGTTTAGTCACAGCTAGGGAGTTTCTCTTGGGTTACTGTTCTTGGATTTCGGAAAGGTGTGCCTGTTGAGAAAAGCCCAGAGAATGCTGTGTGTAGAGAACGGTCTGTTTAGTGCGTGTGAAGAATGTGATGAAAGACAGAAATCTTATAATTATAAATTACATTTTTAAAATATGTTAGGAAGTGCATCACCCTCTCCTGTCACTGGCTCCTCCTCTGTAAATTTCCCTTGCTTCATTGAGTCACAGAAGGCAATAGTAATAATCATTGCAGTGACAATAAGGCACTTCTTTTGGCGAAGTACTTAACTTCTGTCAATAATTTGAAGGAATGAATAGAGACGCATTTTTGGACTTATGTCTGGTATTTCTTCTACTGAGAAATTTCTCTGCATCTAACCAATGACTGTTTGATTAGAATTACAATCTCATTTCCTTTAACCAAGCAACCTTTCGGGGCATGTGCAGGACTGTCGGTTAAGTACCTACTCCGTCTTTAAAAACGCAGCAGCCCCATCCATGTATTTAGCCAGGTCCCTGCCAGGCAGGGTTTCTCCTATGTCAAGCATGTCCCAGTTCAATGCTTTGCCTTCATTCCCTGCTCAGTGATTTATCTTTCTTAACTTGACAAGAACTCATATTTCTAGCAATGTCAATTTCTTTTTTCAGTAACCTTGACTTGGGGACACACCTAAGGTTTAGATTGAACACATTTTACGATCTAAAAAATCCCGTTCAACAAGAACATATCATTTTAATGAAAACGTCACAAAGCAAAAAAGTTTTCCCAAGTCTCTCTCGCCAGTCCTCGCCCAACAGCTGACCTTTCTCTTCTCGCCTTTTTTATGTCCGGCCATCCTGACTGATTAAGCAATTGGATTGAAACAGCTTTTTGAATCCCTCACTTCTGAATGTCTCCATTGCAATTAGTATTTTGCTCCTTGCTCTTTTTACATATTGAGGCGTACCCTTAGGAGTGATGAGCAATGAAGCCATAAGGCTCAACTTGACTATACTCATTATAATCACCTTTGTACATATCCACTGGGCCTTTTATTCTTCTTGGCTAAGGTCATAATTTCTGGTCTCCATTCAAACAAAACAGACTTCCATTTGAACTGGATGTCTTTTAGATAGCTACTCTCCAAATGCCAACTCAAGGCTTGGCATATATGCCCATGTGGTCGTAACTGACCAGATGCTGAGAACATATTAATAGCATAATTTTAAAACCTAATACTGTACTGTTGAAAGCTTATAATAGAGGCAAAGTCTTTAATGTCTTGAGTCTTAAAGAACATACCTTTGTATGTCTTATAAGTTCCATGAGTTTAATTTCCTCTTGAGTCTGCTTAGTCCAGCCCCCCTCCACCACCACTGGCGGCACAGAGCTTTTGTTGGGGACCATGGTGGCCGGCTGGCATGATGCTACTCGTGCCCTGCAGAAAGAAGTCTTTGGAAATGTTGTTCCTGATGATGGGCTTTCAGATTTAAAATAAATTGCTTTGGCTTTCTATGCATAAATCATTCCACTTGGGAGCATAGGCTAAAATACTAAATATATCATAAAAGCAAAGATGCCTAAGGTAATACTATCTAACAATGCCTCTTCAGATGGGAGCTTGAGGTTTCAAACAGCCAGGATATGCACAATCGCTGTACAGATGGAAAAGAAAGCATGCTGGCTTCCACACTGGACCCGGCCTCTCATCCGCGATATGGTTCAGCGGTAATTTAGTCAAATAGAATCCATGACCTATATAGCCTATCATCTCTTCTAGTCATGGAACATATGTTTCGTTCTCTGCACTAATGATAAGCCTTTCCCCCACAATTAGCTTAGCAGTCTGGGGATTAAGTATTTCTAAAATAATATTAACCCAAGAGACAGGAGGCCTTTTTTTCTATCTAATAATATCCCGTGAGCACGATTAGTTTCTGACACCTCTGCTCTGCCCTTTAGGCTGGTAAGAAGCTGTGGCAGGAGAAAATATTTATTGAAATACTGTATTCCAAAGAATCACAGGCATAATTTAATAAGTGTGGTGATTTGAATTTATGCGTTCTTTCAACTAGACCACTTATGAAGCCTCATTATTAAAGAGGCTTAAAAGTCATACTAAAGAATATTTTTGTGTGTGTGTGCTGAAGAGATTCTCAGCACTGAGTCTCCTATTGATCTCTAAAGTTCTTAAGTAAAAGTGCTTTTTGTTTCTTTTTTTGAAATAATTCTTTATAACTTGTATGTTCCTTCCAGAAACCTACACTGAGCAATGGCTAAGGGTCAGGCACCGTGCTGGATGATGCCAATACAAATATGTTCAAGACCAGGTCCTTGCCTCAAAGGTTAAACTTTGCTGGGCAAGGCAGATGTCAAGGAAATGATTAAAATAATAATTAATTGCACTGCGCTGCACCAGGGACATGCAGGGCCTATACACATGTAACAGGAAACGTTGACTTAGTCTGAGATCCCAGAGAAGACTTCTTTGAGATAGGAGCACATAGGTGGACATAATAATAAAAGTACTAAAGTGAAGTTGAATCCTCATTGCATTGCAAAGTGACTCTCAATGAGTAGTAGATTTTCTGAATATGACGATGAACAAAACTCTTTGAAAATAATTCGGGACTTGTAGAGGATAAAGCATCAGTGCTCTTGTAGCTCAAGTTTGTAGAAGTAGATCCAGTAATAAAAATAAGTGGCAGCAATGACTTTTCATAAAAACCAAAACTCTATGTACCTAATAAGCATTCTTTTGCAGTTTATGGATGTGGACAAAACAGAATTGACTCAATCAGCCAGTGAGTTACAGTGGCAAAGCCATTACGTGGCATGCTTTGGAGAAGACTCAGAGGTATCAGAAAAATATGTAATGGAAATGTACGCACTAAACAAAGTTATCAACTCTATTCATAATGTGCACACAACATTAATTTATGACACAAACTTATGGATAATATCTCAGTAAATATTTTATTTATAATGCATTTGAGCCTACAATTTTGCTCAATTAATGAGAGTTCAGCAACAGCTTATCACTTACATTGTTGAGAGTCAAGATTTGACTACAGGGAAAACCAAAAACCATTATGCATTATTTATTTACTTTTTTGTCAACTTGCTTCTAACGGTCTTAAGAAAATGAATACACTTACACTATAATTTTCATAAAGAGACATAATGTCATCACAAAAGGTTTGGGTTTAGAGAATGGTTTTCATAACACTATTACTTATGTTGGTAAGAATATTGAAACTGAGCAAAAATGTATTGAATAAATTATTTTTATTTTCTTATTATATTTTCTTTTTTTAATTTTTTAATTTTTTTATTTTTATTTATGGTTTTGGTTTTTTTTGTATTTTTCTGAAGCTGGAAACGGGGAGAGACAGTCAGACAGACTCCCGCATGTGCCTGACCGGGATCCACCCGGCACGCCCACCAGGGGCGACGCTCTGCCCACCAGGGGGCGATGCTCTGCCCCTCCGGGGCATCGCTCTGCCGCAACAAGAGCCACTCTAGCGCCTGGGGCAGAGGCCAAGGAGCCATCCCCAGCGCCCGGGCCATCTTTGCTCCAATGGAGCCTTGGCTGCGGGAGGGGAAGAGAGAGACAGAGAGGGAGGAGGGGGGGGTGGAGAAGCAAATGGTCGCTTCTCCTATGTGCCCCGGCCGGGAATCAAACCCGGGTCCCCTGCACGCCAGGCCGATGCTCTACCGCTGAGCCAACCGGCCAGGGCCATCTTATTATATTTTCTATATCTCCTATTTTATTTCACATAAGATCTGGGGAAAGTAACAATAATTGTCAACTCTTAATGAACATGGTACTTTGCTGTTTTTTCAGACTATAATACCTGGACAGCTCTCCCCACACCTCCCCCTTATGGGGAGCTCCTCTCTGGTTCAGCAACATCTATGCCTGGGAGGGTCAGTTTAACTTATTTGGGGTTTCATTTAGCATCTCCATTTAGTTATTTACACTAAATGAAATTCTCTAGCATTGCCTTTATACATAACAAAGGTGTTACTGTGTCCTGATGTGCCATTCTCAGGACAGCCTATTTAAATATTTAAATATTTATTGTGTCTTTATTACAAGATAAGCATGGTATAAATAGTTGGCATTTGTTTCTTAATCATAAAAGCCCTAAAAAGTTATTATTAGTATTATGATTACTATTACTATTGCCATGCTTACAAATGAAGTCTAAAATCAGCTTAGCACAGTACTTTATACATGATATATGCTTAATAAACATTTGTTGCTTTTAACAATGGCCGTAATAATAGGAAAGAATCCATTCAGCCCCTCTTCATACCGTCCATACCTCCTCTTTCTTCCAATCCTCTTGAAGCTCACAAGCCGACAGGGACTGCAGTTACTGGGCTTAGACTCATTCCCATTTACCCTCATAATCCTCCAAACTAGAAAAGGCCTTCCTCAAACTAGATATTTTATACGAATGCATTGAAGTTACATTCAATAGCAGAAAACATACCGTTTGTCAGTAGACACAAGATTTATCTTAGCACTAAATTCTAAAAGAAACTACATCAGTGCATTTCTTCATAATGGACACCATCTGACCAAATAGACTCTTCAATAGTGATATTATAGATGATGCTCCCTGAACCTTAAATGACTTTTTAATACTTAATTATAATAAAAGCTGAAGCCTTGATAGAACCTCAGAACACAGTCCAGGCAGCTCTGCCAGGTGCTATTTTTAGTATGTTGCTTTGTATTGATTCAACTTGATACAGGAACAGAGCTAAGAAAACTCACTCAAGTAAATGATTGAAATTTTATTCATTCTTTAATCCAATCTTTCTAAAACTCTTCAGAAAACAAATAAGAAAGGTATATACTTTAGCTCTGCCTGGATGGCTCAGGTGGTTAGAGAATCGTCCTGACATGCAGAGGTTGACAGTTCGATTCCCGGTCAGGGCACACACTGGAACAGATCTTTGTGGAGAAGTTCAGAGTGCGATGACCTCATTATCCCTGACTTGGAGAGTTAGGAAAAGCATTTAGAAAGAAATATTAAGTAATCTGAAAGGCACAGAATGAGTCAGAGCTATCCAAAAGGATAGGGATGGGAGGGGGGTAAGCAAGCATAAAGTTAAAAAAAAAAAGTCATGGTATGTCTGTGGGGTTGAAAAATAAAGCCCAAAGGGGTGAAGTGGAGTTGGCAAGGGCAGACAGAAGCTTACAGCGAACCAGACCACGAAGGACCACATTAAGGAGTTTCAACTTTGTCCTAACGATAAAGGGGAGCTTTGGAATGGGGAGTTTGTGCCTGGCATACCACCTGACTCCTTTGCGTGTGTGCACGGTCACTCCAGCTCCAGAATGTCACCATTATGCATAGAATGGCAACTATTGCCAAGAACGGAGGCCAGGCGAGCGGTTAGAAAGCTGTTCTAGTAATCCAAAGAATAGGTCGCAATAGCTTTAACCTGGGTAACGAAAGTGGGAATTGAGACTGTGAGAATTCACTTGAGATAAACTTCATGGATTCGAAGCAACAAGATTTACTGACATTTGCTTGGAGAGGGATGCCTGGGATGGCCCCCAAGTTTCTGAGACAGTCCCCTTGGGTGGGTGGTGGTGGTGCCCACCGTTGGGAGACATGAAGGAGGCACTGGTGTGATATGAAAACTTTAGTTTTGGACATACCCCTGGGACATTCAGGTGAAAATGTGTAGCAGCAGTGATAAATTCTTTTCACTTAGACCCAACAATCCTTTTGGTAAGAACTGAATAATAGTCATTTAACTCTGAGGTCTGTTTAGTGCACTTAGGATGAGTTGTGTTGTTTACTGAAATAAGATTTTCATGCTTTTACATGAGGCACATACTCAGGAGCTGAAATCCTGCTATGGTGATTAGAGCCTGAAATGTATTCTTTCCCAGTCTAAAGCCCATAATGCACTGTTTCTCCCCAAAGAACCATTTGGTATCTGAAGTACTGGGTCAGGAACTTAAGATTCTGTGACAAAAAAAAATATATATATATATATGGAAGATCAATTGGCAATTGGTCAATTTGTCTATGAATAGCATATCTTATGCTGCACGACAAGACGAAGCACATCTGAGATGCTGACAATGATCTTTGAAGAAATGAGTACATCCTCCCTCAGTTTATTTTAAAAACTTCTTCTATAGCAATACTCAAGGAATAACAGCAAGTTTTATTTATTTAAGGATTAATTCCCAAGCCCATAAAATGTCAGTTCAGGAATTATTTTGAACCAAAGGACTGTTTATATAATCTAGACAACTTCCTAATTTTTTAAACTGTATATATAAATCAGGTGATATTCATTCTAATATAACACTTACAAATATAAAATCAGTATTGAAAAGATATATTATTAGGTTTTAGACTTGCTCAAGTGAGTTTTATAACACTACATGTATACATACGACTCAGTTAAACATCTGGTATCTAATGGTAAAAATAACTGTTTAGAATTAAACACGGTGACACTTGATTTAATTCATACTGACCTCTTAACTGTCTCATTTTGTGTTTCATGGTGTCTAAATCAGCCAAAATTTTGTCCTTTTTTAGCCAGTTCTGTTTTCCTAATTTTTCTGCTTTCTGCAAAGCTAGAGCAATAAAAATATATAATATTTTATTTTGCATTCTTTTATTAACTATAATTTATCACGCAAGCCAATAACTTATAGAAAACTTTGCGCTCCAAGAAATAGATTCAATTAGAAACAAGTAATTAAAAGGTAAGGGTCATTAAAAGAAACCTCATTTGAAAGATGACGGGGCTTAAGGCATTACTCTATGGAATGCAGGGGGAGAAAAGTGCAGTGGTGTTTTATTATATAGATTCACCATATGCAATGGCCATATTTCATCTTCTACTTCCACAAACTATTTGGAGGTGATGAAAACCTGGCTTGGAACCACTCATTTTTTAAACATCCAACTACTGCCTAAAGGGTGCAATTCTTAAAAATGAAAATGTGTAGACAGGTCGTCTTCAGTGTAAATTAAACTCATTTGTTATTTTCTAATGTATACCATTATTCTCAGTCTTTATAGACCAAGAATCTCTTTATCAACTAAATTAGACATTTTTCCACATAGAATAATCTATTCCAGTAAGAAAAAAACAGGCGATTGTGCAAATAGAGGAGGTTAGCTATCCTTGTGCACATGTTAATTGATAGACCGCCTGTTCTTTGCATAAATGTGATGTTATGTTGAAATTATACACATTTAATTCTTTTCCTGATACATCTATTTCTCTCTCCCTTCTTACACTTGTTTGAAAAAAAAAAGAAGCCAAAACAAAAATCTTACCATTTGGAGATAAAAATGGTTCTCCACAAGATACCCAGATGGCTATAGGAGTTCTGTGGACAAGGGTGAACAGAGACTCAGCTATATCATCCAAACTCTCAGATGTCACAGGCTTTGAAAATAATTTCTTTTTCATTTTCAGTCCAGGGTTTTCTGGGAAACAAATGACATTGTTACCATCATTCAATTAATAGTGACTACATTTGCTTACTGAATTAATTTGTTTACTCAAAATATTTCACTTTTCATTAATGACTTGATTTAAACAGGCAATATCCAAACTGATGCCAATGCACAAATTTGATCAGAATTTCAGAGCAGTCAAAGAATTCAAACTAATCTGATTATAAATATGCATCATTTTGAGTACTTTCTTACACTTCATCTGGTTCTCAAAGAAATTTGAGGTGGCTCACACAAAATATCTATTCTGAAAAATGGATACTATAAAGAGATTGAAAACCCAAGGAAGGGAAAAGGCATATAGCAATAGAGGAAAGCCAGAGACGGTATGCTCCAGTGTCTTCCTCTTATAAATGAATACAGTGTCCATCTCATTCTGCTGTTGGGAAAATTAAAAGGAAAAAAAAAGAAAGTACTTAGAATAAACAGTGTGCAGTCCATTAAATTGGGCAAGCATCCAAAAAATGTGAGATAATATTGTGATTATTTAATGGACACAAATATCACACTGTTTTATGTGCTAGAGATAAAACACATTTGGCTTCTGAGCATCCTAGCAGCTAAAGCAAAGAGGAAAACTGAATTTCAAGGTTCACATGAACACAGAGAGGGATAAATGCTTCAGAAGAAACACCTCCTCTGGTCCTGAGATCTGAGAGAAGCAATTCCAGGGTCTTTATAAAGACGTCATTTGTGATATAGCAAACAGTATCCTAGAATAGAAATGAACATAGATTGAGAATCTGATACATGCTGGGCATTTTACTAAGACATTTATATACATTATCTCATGTAATATTCAAAATGATCCTCTGAGGTATTTCCATGCCTATTTTACAGAAAAGGGACTGAGATTTAAGCACATAGCTAGGTAGGGGCAGAGGCAGGTTTAGAATCCAGGCCGTCAGCCTCCAGGGCCTATGCCTTTGACCACTGTTTCCACTGTAAGCACGATGCTGAGTTTCTGACAGATGCCGATTTCTTTCAAGTTCTTAGGTGCAAACTGATGGCGTAACACCAAACCACAATTCAGTATGTGGGGTAGCTGCTAATGGATCTGCCCGGTTCAAGGATAAGCTTTAGAATATAGAGGGGAAGGGATGGGCATCTCCTTTTGGTTGTCCTTCAAGAAAACCAGGTTTTACATAAAAATTTGAAAAAGAGTGTTTGAGAATGTAATCTTCCAGAGCCTACAAATCAAATGTTCTGTATACCAAATGCAGGCAGAATGATAGACCTCAGTGATCAGCTAGGCATTAAATGTTTACATAATTATTTTTAAAGACTCATTAGAAATCAAAACAACATCATCATGAAATAATAGAAAATATGTAGCATATTGACCTCTGCCCTCTGGTCCTGGCACAGAGCTCATAAAATTCTTCTGATTTCCTAAGTGACAAGAGCACCAGGAGCATTTTTGTTCTAATGTTTGGTCTTTGACGCTGGTTCCTGACACGGAGCTCCTCAGTCCTTTGGGATTTCCTGTGTGATAGCAGGGTCTTTCTTTCAACCTGCAATGACTCTTGGTAGGCCCCAGGTGGGGCTGGTCACCAGAAAAACCAAGCCACGATTACAAGCTTGAAATTTTCACACACCCCCCTCCATTCTCCAGAGAGGAGAAGAGGGTCTGGAAATGGAGTTAGTGATTGATCATGACTACATCATAATGTCTGCATAAAAATCCCAAAAGTACAAGGTTCAGAGAGCTCGTGGGTTGGTGAACATGAGAAGGTCCCAAGATGGTGGGGGATTTGGGAAAGGGGCCCAGTGCATGCCTTTCCCACAGTGCACCATGCACGTCTTCCGTGTGACTGTCCGTCTGTATTCTTCATTATATGCTGGTTTAATAAGCCAGTAACCACTAAGTAAAATGTCTTCCTGATTTCTGTAAATTGCTTTAGAAAATTAATTGAACCCAAGGAGGGAATTGTGGGCATTTCCAACTTGTAGCCAACTGGTCAGAAGCTCAGGTAACAACCGGGACTTGTGATTGGCATCTGCAGTGGGGGGCGGGGAGCAGTCTTGTATAACTGATCCCTTACCCATGGGATTCGACGCTGTCTCCAGGTAAATAGTGTCAGAATTTGGTTAAACTGTAGAATACCTAGTTTGTGTCACAGAATTGCTTGCTGAGAGAAAAGCAAAACAAAACATCATCTGTTGTCAGAAGTGTTCTGAGTATGATAATAGTGTGGGAATAAAGGAGGAACACAAAGGAAGAAGACTGGGTTTTTTCTACATAATCTTACATATAATAATGATAACTAATATTCATTGACCGGTAAACATCAACTAGGCACTCTTCTGTGTAAATATGACTATTTATAAAGACCAAATGAATATAAATTTATGTGAATATTCATTTGGTCCTCATAAAAATTCCAGGAAATAAGTGATTATTAGTGTCCTAATTTTACAAATGAGGAAACCGAGGTACAGAGAGGTTAAGCGGCTTGCCCAAGATCATTCTGCTGGCAAGTGATAGCCAGTATATGAACCCCGCTATTCTGGCTCTAAAATCCAACTTATTAACCCCTGAACCATGCCTGCCAATACAGCCATAGCAGAAATCCGGGCTAACTCCGCTGAATCTTTTTCATTCAGCAAACTTGGGGACATGGTCCTTGACCTCAAGGTGTACATCGTCTAATGAACATAGTCTCAAGTTGTACAGAGTCTATTCTGTTTACAAAGATGTAAACAGATAATGATAATACAATGTGCTAGGAGTTGCAATAGTGGCACATTTGCCGGAGCGTCTGTGTTTGTAGGAGCAGTGGAGTTGGGGGGGGGGGAGCAAGGAATCTAGAGGGCAGGAGATACGGGCTCGTCCCTCTAACAGTAGGGAGAGACGGGCCTTGATCCGGCCCCACTTTCTTAACTGGTCTCCCGTTGATTTGGGTTCTGAAGTTAAGAACAAAAGCTGCTCAAGGTGCATGAAGTAGCTAAACCGTCCAACCTATTTTATAAATTGCAAGCAATTTATATATTGTTTTGGTGCTGAAACCAATGCTACGGTATTTTAGATTTTTTTCTTCCAATTTCACAAAGTAAAAACAATACGATAATTTTCATATGCAAGTATCTTTCTCTGATTTTTGTCATTCTAGAAGAGGTGACAGAGTAAAAAAATCACGTTTAACTTTTTCTGACCAACCATAAGCAAAATAAGCTAAATCTTGTGGAATGTAACCAACCTTTCATACTTTTAAGAGTCGTCTCCTTTGTTCCAACAGTGGCTGCCTCTTTCTTTTGTTCCTTGGAGTCTCTGTGGATAAAAGATTCATCCACAGCCCACAAAACCAGATCACGCAAGGAAAGGATGGCAGCCCCATCTTTGGTATACACTTTGGAGGCTGCTCGGGCCAGACCAAGCTGCTCCGTGCATTCTGTGAGAAGCTACGTGACGCAGATGGGAAGGAACAGAAAGGAGATTGTGAGAGAACTGGGGATTTATGAAGAGCTTATTATTTTAGAAAGCTGAGAAAAGCCTTTCACTCATGAAAATAGAAAGCTGAATAACTACCAATTTGATCTTTAATTAGAGACAATTTTTGATTTGATTGTTCTACCTAATCTCACAATGTGAATCCAGTCCAGCTGTGAAAAGTCTGAGCTCCAAAAATTTTAAACAGTAGCTGATGCATGTTAATATATTTTACCAGGAGAGTATTTCCTGAAAACTGTTCAACCTCGAAATCCACTTTCAATTTTGTTGCCTTAGAAGGTAGAAAATAGTTGTAATCATCTTGATAAACTGCTTTAAAAAGAGTGAATAGTTGACTTTCAAACCAAAAGCTGACACATATTAGTACTGCCGTTTTTCAGATGGGAAAGCAGGCTACGAGAATAATTTGCCAACAAAAGCCAGCTGTGGACCTCAGGATGAATCTTGGAGTTGCTAACTTTTGTAGTTTGCTTATTTCATTAAAGAACAATATCTTAATATTAGAAATCTATTTATATTTTACCAAAGAGGTGAGCTGGCAGTATGTGTGAAGTCTCCAGGGTAACTCCACATTACCTCATTAAGGGTATTGGCACAATAATCACCAAACAATAGAAGGACAACCCCAGGTTTGGGCCTTTGGGGCTCTCTCCCATCCCTGCGACTATAGGGAATAGCCTACAAAACGGGAACCACACGACCCTCTTAGCACAACCCCAGCTTCTCCAACTTGAAAATCAAATAAAACATCCTCTCCACATATAAGCACTCAGATCCTCCAGTGCTAAATGAGATGGCATCTCCTAAAATATTCAGATGACATATGACTTGACGTTGGAATGGGAAGGAAGGCAAAGAAAGCATTCTGTCTATCACAAAAGCAAGGAGAATTTTGGTAGGTGTTGTTTTCCTAAGAGCGTTGCTCTTAGGAATCTGCTTTGGAGCCAACCTCAAAACCATTTTCTGTTTTCTTATGGTCCTAAGACCACATCCAAAGAAATACAATCAAAGAGAGTATCTTTAAGAAAACGGGGATCTTGATTCTATCAGAGTAAACTGGTGAAACTGGCCTGGGACACTTACCACTCAATCCCACCGCCCTTTTTATTGTCAGAAGAATCGCCACTATCGTTACCTCTGAGAGTGCAAGAAGCATTTAAGTGATGACCGCTTACCACGGGGAATGTCTCGGCCACAATTAACTTCCCATTTCGGTATCCATCTCCATTTTTGTGTGCAATTATTTTCACTGCTTTCTGGTGTGTCGCTGCCACATCACTATGAGATAGAACTTGTGTGCAGGTCTCCAGCCGTAAAGATAATAGATGTTCTTCATAATAACTTAGAGTTTTCTCAGCCTCATAAGAAGATAAATCAGCCTGATTTAAAAAAGTAAATCATAGGTCTACTCAAGATTTTTTTTTTCAGTGTTGTTATTCTGGTATACTTCAGCCTCTCAATTTGATAAGTCTATACATGGGACATCTAAATTTTGAAAAGCTCACTTCAACATGCTCTGGGTATCGGATGCTGTAGTGGGAAGGAATACGGGTCAGAACTCAGCGCTCTTTCCAGCCTGTCACTGAGTCTCTGGGTGAGTTGGGGCCTTTGACTGTGTTTCTGGCATTCTCCTGTGACAGGGGAGGGGGAAGGAAGCCAGGGCAGAGAGAAGCTGGGGTCGGAGCGCAGGGACAGGAGCAGTACACCTGTTCTCTTCATCTTTAACGTTAGGGTGATGCCCTCTGCTGGTGGCAGAGTTGACGAGCACGGAGGGGAATGAGTATACACGTCGTCTTCTTCACCACAGGGTAAGGAGGTTGAACACACAGCTACCTTTCCCTTTCCGGGCCCGAGGATGCTGCCCCAGGGACTGGCGCTGCCTGAGCTGCCGCGACATTGAGCGTTCTTTCCAACCCGCTCGCCTCCACCTGCTAAACACGCCCTACACCACTATCGCTAAAGCGAGGCAGATGCCTCAGACTTGCCCAGAGGACTGGCTTCCTTTCTCCCTCAGAGTTACTGTCTCAGCTGATGTATACTGTAACTGTTACTACCCCCTCCCCTCTCCCCTCTCCCCTGCAACGTGTACCAGTTTAGGGGAGGAGGGAGAGCAATCTGGGAAGGGGCGGGCCCTGATGAGCATGGCGGGCTGAAGGCTGCCCACCCCGGAGCGGTCACTCCTCTTTATACAGGTGTGTAAGTTCCCCTTAGTTCGCACTTCTAAACTTAAAAAAAAAAAAAAAAAAAAAAAAAAAGGATTTTTAAAATGGTGCCAGTTTAATTTAATATCACAGGGAAGCGACTGAAATTATTTTTTCTCCATAAACTATAAACAATAATAGACATGGATGAGTGGATTTTGGCACCCCAACCTGAAGGGTCATTGACAACAACATGTCAAACTCTCCCTGAAATGCTCCATATTACTAAAAAGGAGTTTACTCTGTGGATATAAGCAAAGCAAAGCAAAACAACAACAACAACAAAAAAAAACATGCTCTACTAAGTAAAGATTTGAAGTTATACTTCCTCATCTAAGAGCAACACAGGGAGCAGTGGAAGGTGTCAAGAGATGATTAAAGCCGCAGAAGTGCCCAATTAACTTCAAAGAGTGTATCGAACTATTAATAGACAATGTATTTTAAATTACAGTGGGAAAAAGGAAATCAATGCAGGTGAAATGGTAAAGGTGCATCAGTGGAAGATGAATGGGATGAGTGGAGATGAACTTGAATGCAAGACAGATAATGAATGCATCGAAGTTTCCAAAGTGTATTATCAGAGCTCAGCTCATTACACACCTCAGCCACGTTGGTGACCTTGAACAGCCCTCGTGAGAAGGGCTTCCGGGTCTGGGAGGCTGAGGCACAGCAGAACGGCTTCCCTGGAAGCAGCTGCGTCAGCCCCCTCTCTGCGGGCATGGACTGTCCGCACGCCAAGCACAGCATCTTTCTCTTCTTGCCAGCCGGCGAGAGATAACAATATCCCTACCAAGAGGGGCAAAGATGCTTTTACATAGGTACATCTTGGATTTAAGAGCATGCTTGTAGAACACTTTACAATACAAATAAAATATGTATATCTTTATAATCCCGAATGCTAAATTTGACATCTCAACATGAGTGCATTATTTTGCTTCCTAATAATTATATATATATACATATATACACACACACACACACACACACACACACACACACACACACACACACACACACTCTGGAGCCCAGAAAGAAAAGTAGCCATCCAGTATACAAGGATCATGTGAAAAAGACATAGGAGGAGTGACGTCACGGAAATGGCGCCGTGAGCAGCGCGTCCGACAGATCTCCCCAAAATCACAACAAATTTATCAACTAGAAACAGGAAAATTTATCCTCGGAGCATTCCGGAGTTCCACACAAACTGAAAGCGAAAGGACTGTTATCATTTGAATCTGAGAGACGAGGGTGTGGAGGAAGCTACCGCAGGGACGTTCATTCAAGCCGCGAGGAAGTGCGCCTGTGGTGAGTCAGCCCACACTCGGGAGCCGCGAGCAGCAGCTGCGAGCAGCCGCGCGCCCGGTTCGGTTGCAGAGCGAGCACCGCCCACACTCCGGAGCGGCGAGCAGCCACTGGCGCGCCCGGTCCGGTTGCAGAGCGAGCACCGCTAACATTCCCAGCGGCCCGCGCACTGCGAGTGAGAGTCGCCAGCCACCGGGGCCCGGAGCACCCCATTCGCGCGTGTACCCTGGGCATTCCACGCGCCCAGAGCGCCCTGCTGGCCCGCACACCCAGGGTGCCCCATCATCCTGCGCCCGGTGCGCCCCAGCCGCCAGCAGCGGGGGGAGCGGGAGAGGCCCCAAGGCGGTCTTCCCTACTTGGGAGATTCTCTCCGTGGGCGGGGCACCTCACCCAGCCATTCAAGCTAACAATCAAGCGTTGGGGGAGGGGCGCGCGCAGGCAGCCTGAAATACCTTCGGGAGCACAGCTGCGACCCAATCACTGAAATTAGCTTAACCTGTGAAATCTGCGCACCCTCGGTTCTAATTAATAAGATCTCTCTCAGTTCAGCGACCCAAGACAAGAGGCGTGATATTTTTTAGTGCCTCTCGCTAAAGGGGCGGGGGCAACTTCTGATTGATAGAGCCTCCATATTCAGGGATAAACGCTAACAAGAAGGACTTGGCAGATAATAAGATCTATACTACACTAGTTGCAAGCAGAGACTAGTGCCTCTTCTTCCCAGCCGAAACAGGCTACAAAGTGTGGAAAGCCTGGGTTGAGAGGTCCAACTGAATGCTAGGCACTGAACAGTCACCTTGACAACAATTAACTCCCACCCCCGCCTGATTACACTGGAGGCCCTGACTGCCAGAGCCTTTCCCAAAGCCTTGCACTGAGTGGGGATAGAGTGGGGATTTCCCAGCTCTTTGAGCCTCTTACTCCCCAGGCAGAAGCTGTTGCAGCCTTATAGCTGGATCACCAGGCTGCTAATTCAGGAAGGGGGGACTAGGAGAGAGAATCCAGGAAAGCAAACTCTCTCATCGTTGGACCCTGCAAACGCCAACAAGCCTTGACTACCAGAAAGCCTAAAGCCAATTATATGACATTGCCATAGAATCCCATCAACTGCAAATCCCTACCTAAGTGTGACACAGGGGCAGAGCCTGGGG
Organism: Saccopteryx leptura; assembly: GCF_036850995.1. Taxonomy (NCBI): domain Eukaryota; kingdom Metazoa; phylum Chordata; class Mammalia; order Chiroptera; family Emballonuridae; genus Saccopteryx; species Saccopteryx leptura. Next base: position 31,050,251 of record NC_089503.1, on the reverse strand, counting down.
TAGAGTCACCGACCAGGAAGAGGGAGAGAAAAGAAAAAAGGAAGAAGTTAACATCTCAAAATCAAGAAAAATCCACAGACTTTACAACTTGTTCCACTAATGTTTTTTTTGTTGTTGTTGTTGTTTGTTTCTTCTATCTTATTGCCTTTATTTCCACCACCTCGGTCCTTCTATTCTCTGCCCATCTTATGCTTCCCTTTTCTTGAACTACACTACTCATAAGTGTTACATTTTATTTCTCTTCTTCATCCTCACCCTCCTTTAAGGTTATACTCCAAAACACTTAACTCTCACTCTCTCCTCTTTTGTTTTATTTTGTTTTGCTTTATCTTGTTTTTTCTCTTCCTTTTTTATTTTTTCCTTTGTTTTTCTCTTTTTCTTATTTTTTCCTTTCTATTCGTTTTTTCTTTTCTCATTTTACTTTCATCCCATTTAATCCTCAATCACGAACAAATTAGTTAATTTGAGACTCAAGGATTTTTTTGGCTTTATTTTTCTTTTTCGCTTTTGTTTTTGTTTTTTTCTTGTTTGTTTATTTTTGTGGCATTTTGGGTCCTCCCAACCCAAGGTCACCATTGTATTTAGTCTTCGCTCCACTTAATACAACAGATTTTTACTTATCATTTTTATTTTTTTCTTCTTTATTATTCCTTTTTTTGTCCTTTTTTATAGTTTCCTCTTATCCCTCTCATTATATCTCTTAGTTGACCATCACTCACAAGCAAATCATCTTATGCTTGTCTAAGATTTTCTTCCTTTTCTTTTTTTTTTTTTTGCATTTAGTAGGTCCCTACTCCCCTTTTTTTGCCCCTTGAACTCTTCACCCCAAATCAGGCCCTCCATTATAGGCATGATATTTCCCTGAGGAGGGGGGGAAAGAGAAGAAAGAAAAAAAGGAGGAAATAATAAATTATTACTGTTTTTTTTGTGGGGTGTTTTACCTTTTTTTTTTTTTTTTTTTTTTTTTTTTACTTTTTACTCTTTATTAATTCTAATTAGTGCTATCAACAAGACCACCCTCAGATGCCAATAAGAAAGAGGAAATCAAATATTATGGATACAAAAGAAAGAGAGGTAACACAAATAGATGTGGAAAAATCTATGGAGAAAAGACTTAACATATTGGAAGCCTTGGAGCTAAATGACAGAGAATTTAAAATAGAAATCTTAAAAATACTCAGAGATATACAAGAAAACACAGAAAAGCAATATAGGGAGATCAGAAAACAACTCAATGAATACAAAGAATATATTACCAAGGAAATTGAAACTATAAAAACAAATCAAACAGAAATGAAAAACTCAATTCACGAGCTGAAAAACGAGGTAACAAGCTTAGCTAGCAGAACAGCCCAGATTGAAGATAGGATTAGTGAAATAGAAGACAAACAACTTGAGGCACAACAGAGAGAAGAAGAAAGAGACTCAAAAATAATAAAAAACGAGAAAGCCCTACAGGAATTGTCTGACTCCATCAGAAAGTATAACATAAGAATAATAGGTATATCAGAGGGAGAAGAGAAAGAAAATGGAATGGAGAATATACTCAAACAAATAATAGACGAGAACTTCCCAAGCCTGTGGAAAGAACTAAAGCCTCAAATTCAAGAAGCAAACAGAACACTGAGTTTTCTTAACCCCAACAAACCCACTCCAAGGCACATCATAATAAAGATGACACAAACCAATGACAAAGAAAAAATTCTCAAGGCAGCCAGGGAAAAGAAGAGTACAACATATAAAGGAAGGCCTATTAGATTATCATCAGATTTCTCAGCAGAAACTCTACAAGCTAGAAGAGAGTGGACCCCAATATTTAAAGCCCTGAAAGAGAGGAACTTTCAGCCACGAATACTATACCCATCAAAGCTATCCTTCAAGTATGAAGGAGATATAAAAACATTCACAAATTCAGAAAAGATGAGAGAATTTATCAACAGAAAGCCCCCACTCCAGGAAATACTAAAGGGGGTTTTCCAACCAGATTCAAAGAACAAAAGAAAACAACACCACAAGTAACAGCTCCACCAAGAACACAATAAAACCAAACTTAAACTGTGACAACAAAGAAAAAAAAGGGGGGAGAGGATGGAGATTAACAGTAGCAAAGGACGATGAAGTGCAGAAATACTTATAAGATAGGGTACTACAATGAATATGGTAGGTACCCTTTTCATTACTTAATGGTAACCACCCTAGAAAAAACCACCACAAAAACACTTGACTTAAAAAAGGTAGCAACAGAGGAAAGAAGTATGGAACACAAACAAACAAAAACAAATGATAGAAAAACAAAAGAGAAGAATCAAACTAGATACAAAACTAACAGAAAGCAATTTATAAAATGGTAGTAGGGAACCCACAAGTGTCAATAATTACACTAAATGTAAATGGATTAAACTTACCAATAAAAAGACACAGAGTAGCAGAATGGATTAAAAAAGAAAATCCAACTATATGCTGCCTACAAGAAACACATCTAAGCAACAAGGATAAAAACAAATTCAAAGTGAAAGGCTGGAAAACAATACTCCAAGCAAACAACACCCAAAAAAAAGCAGGTGTAGCAATACTCATATCTGATAATGCTGACTACAAGACAGAAAAAGTACTCAGAGACAAAAATGGTCATTTCATAATGATTAAGGGGACACTGAATCAAGAAGACATAACAATCCTTAATATATATGCACCAAACCAAGGAGCACCAAAATATATAAGACAGCTACTTATTGACCTTAAAACAAAAACTAACAAAAATACAATCATACTTGGAGACCTCAATACTCCGCTGACGGCTCTAGATCGGTCATCCAAACAGAGAATCAATAAAGAGATAGTGGCCTTAAACGAAATACTAGAACACCTGGATATGATAGACATCTACAGGACACTTCATCCTAAAGCGACAGAGTATACATTTTTCTCTAGTGTACATGGAACATTCTCAAGAATTGACCATATGTTGGCCCACAAAGACAATATCAGCAAATTTAAAAAAATTGAAATTGTACCAAGCATATTTTCTGATCATAAAGCCTTGAAACTAGAATTCAACTGTAAAAAAGAGGGGGAAAAACCCACAAAAATGTGGAAACTAAACAACATACTTCTAAAAAATGAATGGGTCAAAGAAGAAATAAGCGCAGAGATCAAAAGATATATACAGACAAATGAAAATGAAAATACGACATATCAGAATCTCTGGGATGCAGCAAAAGCAGTAATAAGAGGAAAGTTCATATCACTTCAGGCCTATATGAACAAACAAGAGAGAGCCGAAGTAAACCACTTAACTTCACACCTTAAGGAACTAGAAAATGAAGAACAAAGACAACCCAAAACCAGCCGAAGAAAGGAGATAATAAAAATCAGAGCAGAAATAAATGAAATAGAGAACAGAAAAACTATAGAAAAAATCAATAAAACAAGGAGCTGGTTCTTTGAAAAGATCAACAAAATTGACAAACCCTTGGCAAGACTCACCAAGGAAAAAAGGCACAGGACTCAAATAAATAAAATCCAAAATGAAAGAGGAGAGATCACCACAGACATCATAGATATACAAAGAATTATTGTAGAATACTATGAAAAATTATATGCCACCAAATACAACAATCTAGGAGAAATGGATAAATTCCTAGAACAATACAACCTTCCTAGACTGAATCATGAAGAAGCAGAAAGCCTAAACAGACCAATCAGCAGGGAGGAAATAGAAAAAACTATTAAAAACCTCCCCAAAAATAAAAGTCCAGGCCCAGACGGTTATACTAGTGAATTCTATCAAACATTCAAAGAAGACTTGGTTCCTATTCTACTCAAAGTCTTCCAAAAAATTGAAGAAGAAGCAATACTTCCAAACACATTTTATGAGACCAACATAACCCTCATACCAAAACCTGGCAAGGATGGCACAAAGAAAGAAAACTACAGACCAATATCTCTAATGAATACAGATGCTAAAATACTAAACAAAATACTGGCAAACCAAATACAACAACATATTAAAAAAATAATACATCATGATCAAGTGGGATTCATCCCAGAATCTCAAGGATGGTTCAACATACACAAAACGGTTAACGTAATACACCATATCAACAAAACAAAGAACAAAAACCACATGATCTTATCAATAGATGCAGAAAAGGCTTTTGATAAAATACAACACAATTTTATGTTTAAGACTCTCAACAAAATGGGTATAGAAGGAAAATATCTCAACATGATAAAGGCCATATATGATAAACCATCAGCCAACATCATTTTAAACGGCATAAAACTGAGGACTTTCTACCTTAAATCAGGAACAAGACAGGGTTGTCCACTCTCTCCACTCTTATTTAACATGGTGCTAGAAGTTCTGGCCAGAGCAATCAGACAAGACAAAGAAATAAAAGGCATCCATATCGGAAAAGAAGAAGTAAAGGTATCACTTTTTGCTGATGATATGATCCTATATATCGAAAACCCGAAGGACTCCACAAAAAGATTATTAGAAACAATAAACCAATACAGTAAGGTCGCAGGATACAAAATTAACATACAGAAGTCCATAGCCTTTCTCTATGCCAACAATGAAATATTAGAAAACGAACTCAAAAAAATAATCCCCTTCACGATTGCAACAAAAAAAATAAAATACCTAGGAATAAACATAACAAAGAATGTAAAGGACCTATATAATGAAAATTACAAAGCATTGTTAAGGGAAATCGAAAAAGATACAATGAGATGGAAAAATATTCCTTGTTCTTGGATAGGAAGAATAAATATAATCAAAATGGCCATATTACCCAAAGCAATATACAAATTTAATGCAATTCCCATCAAAATCCCTATGAGATTTTTTAAAGAAATGGAACAAAAAATCATCAGATTTATATGGAAGTATAAAAAAACCCGAATAGCCAAAACAATCCTAAGGAAAAAGAATGAAGCTGGGGGCATTACAATACCTGACTTTAAACTATATTATAGGGCCACGATAATCAAAACAGCATGGTATTGGCAGAAAAATAGACACTCAGACCAATGGAACAGAATAGAAAGCCCAGAAATAAAACCACATATATATGGTCAAATAATCTTTGATAAAGGGGCCAACAACACACAATGGAGAAAAGAAAGCCTCTTCAACAAATGGTGTTGGGAAAACTGGAAAGCCACATGCAAAAGAATGAAACTCGACTACAGCCTGTCCCCGTGTACTAAAATTAATTCAAAATGGATCAAAGACCTAAATATAAGACATGAAACAATAAAGTACATAGAAGAAGACATAGGTACTAAAATCATGGACCTGGGTTTTAAAGAACATTTTATGAACTTGACTCCAATGGCAAGAGAAGTGAAGGCAAAGATAAATGAATGGGACTACATCAGAATAAAAAGTTTTTGCTCAGCAAGAGAAACTGATATAAAAATAAACAGACAGCCAACTAAATGGGAAATGATATTTTCAAACAACAGCTCAGATAAGGGCCTAATATCCAAAATTTACAAAGAACTCATAAAACTCAACAACAAACAAACAAACAATCCAATAAAAAAATGGGAAGAGGACATGAATAGACACTTCTCCCAGGAAGAGATACAAATGGCCAACAGATATATGAAAAGATGCTCAGCTTCATTAGTTATTAGGGAAATGCAAATCAAAACTACAATGAGATACCACCTCACCCCTGTTAGATTAGCTATTATCAACAAGACGGGTAATAGCAAATGTTGGAGAGGCTGTGGAGAAAAAGGAACCCTCATTCACTGTTGGTGGGACTGTAAAGTAGTACAACCATTATGGAGGAAAGTATGGTGGTTCCTCAAAAAACTGAAAATAGAACTACCTTATGACCCAGCAATCCCTCTACTGGGTATATACCCCAAAACCTCAGAAACATTGATACGTGAAGACACATGTAGCCCCATGTTCATTGCAGCACTGTTCACAGTGGCCAAGACATGGAAACAACCAAAAAGCCCTTCAATAGAAGACTGGATAAAGAAGATGTGGCACATATACACTATGGAATACTACTCAGCCATAAGAAATGATGACATCAGATCATTTACAGCAAAATGGTGGGATCTTGATAACATTATAAGGAGTGAAATAAGAAAATCAGAAAAAAACAAGAACTACATGATTCCATACATTGGTGGAACATAAAAATGAGACTAAGAGACATGGACAAGAGTGTGGTGGTTACCAGGGGTGGGGGGAGGGAGGACAGGGGGAGAGTTAGGGGGAGGGGGAGGGGCACAGAGAACTAGATAGAGGATGGCGAAGGACAATCTGACTTTGGGCGAGGGGTATGCAACATAATCTAATGACAAAATAACCTAGACATGTTTTCTTTGAATATATGTACCCTGATTTATTAATGTCATCCCATTATCATTAATAAAAATTCATTTAAAAAAAAAAAAAAAAGACATAGGAGCCAACATGAAGGGCCTCCAATGGCTGAAAATGGGACATTTTGGAAGCAATAAAAAGAATGATAACCAAAACACTCAGAATATGTTAGAATATATAAAAATCCCATGTATTCATAATGATGCTAGACATATAAGTAAAAACAATAAAAAATAATAATAAACAAAACCACTATTTATGGGAGTCCATTGGAAGTAAACAAGCACCAATTTTTAACTGAAATTTGGCCATTAGAAAATGTGGCAGACTATTTGCAGAGGTGGCCACAATAAAACTATCCCATCCTTGTTTTCATGCCCTTTTGGCATGTGACTTTGCTGCTCCTCCAATCAGTCCTGGAATCTGGGCAAAGCCATGTGACTTGCTTGGGCCACTGTAGCATTAGCACGTGTGATGTAAGCAGGTGCAGAAGAAGTGCTTGCCCATCAAAGGTTGGTATTTTTTGGCTGCAATTGGAACCCTGAGATGACACATGAACACACTTGAGCTAGCATGCCCGAGAAGCCTTCAGGAGAACCAGGCCCCAAGCTAACAGCCTGCCAAGCACCAGACATGCGAGGAAGGACATCTTTGACCATCCAGTCCCCTCAGAACTACCAGACTACTGAAATGCCACCAGATGATGATTGCTGCATAAATGACAGGCAGAACTGCCCAGTTAAGTCCTGCTCCGAGTTTCTGACCCACAGAGCAAATAACGGTTGCTGATTTAAGCCACTAAGTTTTTAAGTGATTTGTTATAGCACAATAGATAAATGAGACAGAACAAATTAAGCACTTATCCTACCATTCTTACAAATCATATTTTTAGGTACTCACATACATGATTGAAAAGGTAAGGTTCCTTACATTAAAAGATCAGCTAATAAATGTGGGGGAAACTATAGCATTCAACAAAACTGACCCTTTTGAAACTCCTAATGAAATAATGTATTTAGGCAAAAATCACCAAAAGGTAACAGACATTAGAAAAAAATCACAGGGACATTTTAAAATTTTTATTTATTTATTTTTTATTGATTTAAGAGAGAGAGAAGGAGAGAGAGAAAAAGAAACATTAATTTGTAGTTCCACTTATTTATGAGGCCACTGGTTGATTCTTGCATGAGCCCTGACTAGGGATTGAACTCACAACCTTGTTCATTGTATTAGGATGATACTCCAACCAACTGAGATGCCTGGCCAGGGCCACTGGGAAATTTTAAAATGTGGGATTAGGTTGCAATCACCTGAACCCACTGATAATTGTCATCACTAAAAACAAGAAATCCAGACATTGTATGCCTGAATGATAAATGTGAAAAATGCCATAAAACTTAAAAGATTCTTTCCAAAACAAAGAAAACCTGAGCATAAATCTAATTACAAATGTAGAGCTCAATTTATTTTACTGGAACTATATAGGCTAGAGAAACAAGTTAAATATGCCACAAGAAGGAGACAGGTAAATAAATCCAAACAGAGCATTTTATAGGACAAAGGACCCAGATTCTGCAACTAAACATCACAAAGGGACCTTGTTTAAATCCTGACTCCTACCAACCATAAGGAGAATTTTTTAGGAGAACCTTGGAAACATAATTAAGGACAGGGCATTTGGAGAATTATTCTTCATTTTGTTAGCTGTGATAATGGCATAATGATTATTCAAGATAATGTTCAAATTTTTCAGAGATGCATGCGTAAGTTTGAGATGAAAAGATACCATGTCTGGGACTTTGTAAATGTTTCCAAACCTTGATAATAGTTGAATTTTGATGAGAGGTATATGAGAATTCATTTTACTAGTCTCTCCACTTTTGAATAATAAAATTTTAAAGTACTTTTATATAGACTCTTTAATTGGCTTTGTTCTTCACAAGGCTAAAAGTTAAGTACAGAGTTAATATCACCATTCTCCATTTACATAAGAGAAAACAAAAGTGCAGAGATTTATCCAAGGATACCCGAGTAGCACTGAACTGAAATATAAAACTGACTCCTGATTCCAAGCTCTTGGGTGTTTTGCCTTTTCCATTTGGTTCAACTCCTCCATTTAAGTACACAGAGCCACCTCAATTCAAACCCAACATTCAGACAGTACTTTCGAAGTGGTGATTCTCAAATTTCACTATGGATTTCTCGACATGCACATCTGATTTCCATTTTTCTATAAGTTACTGGAAGGCAGAAAATTAAATAGCCTCTCTCAGATGAAGCTGAATGCATAATACATGCAGAATCATTTAGATAGAAAAGCATGGGGTTTGTAATAAGTTATGTGCCAATTCATTTATTAGCTGGGATATTTCTATAAAGTGACACTTCTTCTCATCCAATATTTTGTTATCCTAAGGTACAGTTCATAAAGAAAAGAAAAGAAATGCTTGATTCTTTATTTCCCACTTTTCAAAGTAATGAATTGGTTTCATAGCATCATTTAATTGGGACCAATAAGTAGTTGTTGCTGTTGTTTAATATCAATATGAACATATGGATTTAAACATATATGATGTATGTCAATCCACTACTCTCATTAGCATGTTGATGCATAATTGGGTACATCTTTGGATAGTGGGAACCTTGTTAAGTTGACTTGATTCATTTTAAGATAACCTCACTAGTCTGACAGTGCATCTGCTCACAGGTTTGAGTTCACGAAGTAGAAAGAGGCACAGGGGATAGCGCTGTCAAAACCAGAGAGACACAGACTGTAGTGGCACAGCTGGACATCTCTTAGTCAGAGAGGTAGAGAATGATGAGTGAAGAAGCAGTTCAGAGATGGCTAAAGAGCAGAGGAAAGAGAGTCTTGATGGAGAAGGGTCTTATTGGTGCTTTATGAGATTTCAAGCATGCCAGTGGTCATCAACAACAGCAAGGTGGCTGGACTCACAATATCCCAGGTATGTGTAAAGTATGGTGCAAATAATTCTTGACTAACAAAACATGAAGGACCAAACTTGTGAAATAATTTTCTTCACAAATTAGAATATATGTATGCTTAGGCCTAGGCTTGCTATAATGTAATAGAGTTAAAGTCACACTCATTTGCATGTGAGTATGCTTTCTGGAGTGGAATGGCATCTAGCGTGGCAGGCACACCTGTGGGAGGGTAGCATGTATGACTGTCCTCCCTTGTGCATGTTTTGGTGAACTGATGATGAACCTTAAACCCAAGATGGGGCTGGTGATAGCGAGCCACTGATACAATATTAAGTAGAGAATAATATCACTATCCCTTCATTCTGTCCTAACCAGAATCCTGTTTAATTTACAAGTCAGAGCTCAATTTGTGTGAGTATAGGTTTTCTAGAAATATAATTTCTTGCTTTATTAAACTACCCCATTTCCCCCTTTTTTCTTTTCTTTTCTTTTTTTTATTTTTAAATTTTTTTGTATTTTTCCAAAGTGAGAAGCAGAGGGAAGGCAGACAAAGAGACTCCCGCATGCACCCGACCGGCATCCCCCCCCCTTCCAGGCACGCCCACCAGGGGGCGATGCTTGGCCCCTCTGGGGCGTTGCTCCACTGCAATCTAAGTCACTCTAGTGCCTGAGGCGGAGGCCATGGAGCCATCCTCAGCGCCTGGGCCAACTTTGCTCCAATAGAGCCTTGGCTGCGGGAGTGGAAGAGAGAGATAGAGAGAAAGGAGGGTGGGAGGGGAAGGGTGAAAAAGTAGATAGGTGCTTCTCCTGTGTGCCCTGGTTAGGAATAGAACCTGGGACTTTCACACACCAGGCCAACACTCTACTACTGAGCCAACTGGGTCAGGGTCCTCCCTTTTTTCTCTTATCCTCAGTAGGAATGAACCACTTACTGGCTTTCTTTTCTCACCACAGAAGAGGTACAAATTCCAGCATAATTCGCTGCTGTGACTTCCTTATCCAGTGCAGTGCTATGAAAGGCCATAAGAGCTTTCATGTTTTCAACATATTGTAATTCCACTTTTGGTTGGAAGTCCCATTGTTATAAGGCTTATATTTCTGGAAAAAAAAAAGAGAGACAAAATCTGGAATCAAATGAGAGTTTATGACTCAGTTATAGCAGTCATAGTTTTCATTACATAAATTCAGAGAGTACAGAGAATTACTCATAATTCTACTATGTAGTAATAACTACTTACTTGATTATTATATAATTATATATTTGACATTTGATCATTATAGACATAGTCCTTTTATATTTATAAATATGCATTATTTACAAAAATAGAATCACAAAATATATACAATTTGTAACTGCATTACTTTTGGGTTTTGTTTTGTTTTGTTTTTACTTAACAAAATTCTGTGAATCTATTTTGGAACACTTTGTTAAAGAATATATACTATTCGATATATATACTATTAGGAATATTTTACCACTCTCCAAAAATTTTTTTTTAATTTATTTATTTATTCATTTTAGAGAAGAGAGGGAGAGACAGAGAGAGAGAGAGGAGAGAAGGAGCTGGAAGCATCAACTCCCATATGTGCCTTGACCGGGCAAGCCCAGGGTTTCGAACCCACTCTCCAAAAATTAAAAATGTAAATTCTGAAATTTTCCTGACTATAAGCAAAAAGCAATGAAGACTGACACAGACAAATCTTTGTGTATGTCTATAACTTCTTTAGAATAAACTCCTCAAGTAGAATTACCAATAAAAAAACACAATCATTTTTAAATATAATGATATATCATATAAAGCTTTATCATATCCAGATACTTTTTAGAAAGGTTCTTTTCATTTCCACTTCCACCAATAATGTATGAAATGGACCTGACCTGTGGTGGCGCAGTGGATAAAGCATTGACCTGGAAATGCTGAGGTCGCCAGTTCGAAACCCCGGGCTTGCCTGGTCAAGGCACATATGGGAGTTGATGCTTCCAGCTCCTCCCCACCTTTCTCTCTCTCTCTCTCTCTCTCTCTCTCTCTCTCTCTCTCCTCTCTCTCCCTCTCTAAGGGAGCTTACAGTCTCTTTCTCTCTTCTCTCTAAAAAAAAATGAATAAAAAAGAAAAGAAAAGAAATGGCATGTTTCCCTATGCCCAAATAGCATCAGTTTAGTAAATGGAAAGTAATATCTTGTTGATATTACTTAAATTTAATATTTCTTGATATTTTAACTTAAATTTCAATGGTTATCAAGGAGGATTCTTATAAAATGTGAATACACTCAGTTTAGATGTGATAGAAACAGCAAATTTATTCAAGTTCTATAACTTGGCTCAAGCATAAGTAAAGAAATGAGTAGTTTCAATTTAAGAGACTTTAAACCAGTAGATTAGTTCCAACTAAATATATCATGACACCTGAAGGAACTTTATAATGAATAACACTTACATTACCAAGGAGAGACTGATAGTAAAGAGGAAAATAAATGAGCCTTAAGAATTGATTTAATAGGTCAGACAATAGACCATCCCTCAGAGGAATGAGAACACGGACTATATTTCAAGGAACAGGGAGGGGGCCTGGTAGCATTAACCTAACATGCCTCATTTTTATTAATTTACATGAACTTTAATATTTTCTCACTAACTGATCGCTTCAAGAAATAAATATGAAACACCGGCAACAAAAAAAATAATCTTGAAAGGTAATTCAAATTGCCTTGTGATCAAACTCATTTCCTATAAATTGGGAACCTTAAGGAAAAACATCCATATCTATAATTTTATGAAACTGCATGAAGTTTTTATCTCACTACCTAAGACACCCCTGACAGGGAAGAATGTGATGTTATACTTTGTCTCCCCAAAACAAATTTTAAACACATATTTATCATCAGGATAGAAGACTCAATTAAGCTTTGATATCTGTCTAGACTGCTGGGTCCCACTTTTGGATTCGGAACCTGCTAAGCAAGTTGTCTTACTGCTATTAAAAACATGGGCTAAGGCCCTGGCCGGTTTGCTCAGTGGTAGAGCGTCGGCCTGGCATGCAGAAGTCCCGGGTTCGATTCCCGGCCAGGGCACACAGAAGAAGCCTCCATCTGCTTCTCCACTCCTCCCCCTCCTTCCTCTCTGTCTCTCTCTTCCTCTCCCGCAGTCGAGGCTCCATTGGAGCAAAGATGGCCCGGGCGCTGGGGATGGCTCCTTGGCCTCTGCCCCAGGCGCTAGAGTGGCTCTGGTCGCGGCAGAGCGAAGCCCCGGAGGGGCAGAGCATCGCCCCCTGGTGGGCAGAGCGTCGCCTCCTGGTGGGCGTGCCGGGTGGATCCCGGTCGGGCGCCTGCGGGAGTCTGTCTGACTGTCTCTCCCGGTTTCTAGCTTCAGAAAAGAAAAAAAAAAACATGGGCTAAGACAAATGTTACTTGGAGACGATATATTCTGTTCGTCAAAGAGAGGGCAAAGATTGTGGAGAATGCCAAAAGTACAGGCGGGGCAGGGACCCGCCTAACTTCCCCTCCTCCTAACAAAAAAAATAAAACACACAAACACGCCTTCATTTAGGAGTGTCTTTGGTTATGCGGTAAGGATGATGGACAAACATGGAAAAGAACTGACGTGTTTGTCTAAAACTCAAATGAAGCCAGACTTCTCTGGAGTTTCCAAAAATCCTTTGGCGGCTATCAGTCTTTGCAAGAGTATGTTAAAAGTGTATTTCAGATGAGTGTCAGATAAACACTGCTGAGCTCCCATCCTTCAGGCAGAGCCCCTGACCATGGTCTTTCCCTCCAGTCGCCAGGTCAGAGGGGACTTGCATCTGTTCTGATTAGTAAACTTAAGACATGTGTTACATCTAACAGCCACTCCACGACTGCACCCACTGCTGCGACTGGAAGCTACGTGAATGACATTGGGACCATTGCTCTCGCTTGTCGTTGGAACTGATTTAAGTAACAAGTCTAGCTCCTGACAGGCAGCAAGCCCACAATCACTATCTGTTGGATTAAACTAAATTAAGAGCTACATGAACATGCTCAGTTTGAAATCTAAGCAGATTATTGTAAATATTTTAGCAGTGGCATTCGAGATGGAATTCTATGACATCCACTTTCTCTCCAACAAGGAGGCAAGGAGCTTGATTTGTATTTAATTCAGTAAAGGGCTCTGATTACTCTTTGGCATATATATATATATATATATATATATATATATATATATATATATCTCCTACCTGAACAATAACAGGGTAGCCACAGACTTCATTTCCCATTTTGGCCATAGACACTGCCAGCACCAGGTCTGGGTTCCGCACCAGGTGAAAGGTCCTTGGGAAAAAGGATGAGGTACATTACAAAGCAGCCTGACCGGTTCAGGGCGCCCTCTGTGCCACTCACTGGTGTGTTACTTCTGGTCTGCATACAAGCTCTGTGGCGATGGGCGTGGTCTTTTCAGCACTCTTCCTATTTCCCCAGTGCCGTGTGACGCTTTCTCAGAGAGGGCGCGGGAGGAACCCTGCAGCAGGAAGGGCCCTCCTGCTCCTCCCGGCTGCTGAGTGGCATCCGTGGTTGGCAGTGGGGCAGCAGGAAGGGCCCTCCTGCTCCTCCCGGCTGGTGGGTGGCATCCGTGGTTGGCAGTGGGCAGCAGGAAGGGCCCTCCTGCTCCTCCCGGCTGGTGGGTGGCATCCGTGGTTGGCAGTGGGGCAGCAGGAAGGGCCCTCCTGCTCCTCCCGGCTGCTGAGTGGCATCCGTGGTTGGCAGTGGGGCAGCAGGAAGGGCCCTCCTGCTCCTCCCGGCTGGTGGGTGGCATCCGTGGTTGGCAGTGGGGCAGCCAGGGACGCTCTTCCCCAACCAGGTGCCTGGAATGCGTGCCCCTCGGAACCTTCACAGCACTGCCCTGGCCTCGTGATCGTCTGTTTGTGGCTCTCCTGGCACAGAGACTGCACGCCCCGGGCCTCTGCCACAGCAGCACCCCACATACGTCCCAACGGCCCCCATATGTGTCCCAGAGGGCTGCTTCCTGCCTGCCCAGCAACCAAACACCAGGACTGGCCAGCACACCAGCACACCAGCACATCTCCTTGCTGTCCGGTGGGCTGCAACTATACGTCTTCCCGTGAGTTTTGAACTCCAACCTTGGGGAGGGGCCCAAATCCAAGTCTGTCCTTTCATGCATACTCTCCCATAGCTTAGAGTATCACGTAGAATTTATATGTTTTTTTAAATATAAGATAATTGCTCTTTTCTTCTTGTTTAACAATTCTTTATGTTCCATTTCCCCTGTTGGGATCACTGTATAGTTTCTGTCTCCAGATTGTACCCGTTTAGTTGTTATGAGGTAGTATGTCAGTGTGATTGAGGGCATGGATTCTGGGCCACAATGCTCAAGTTAGACTCCTGGGTCCACCTTTCCGTAGCTCTTTGGTTCTGCTGAACAAGTCTGTGTCTCAGTACTCTCACTAGTAAGGTGGGAAAATGGAGCATACGTGGCAGGACCGTTGTGGGAATTAAAGGAGTTAAGGCACATAAAATGCATAGACTACTGTCTGTCACACAGTACTCGGCATTAGCTACTATTATTCATGGTGATTTTTTAATAGATCTCCCTCAATTTTTTTTCCTAAAGGAGCTTTCCCTAGAAGTCCAAGATAAGTGGTAAACATTTTCAAGTGATCATATATTGGAGCTAACAAAAGGCCTCCTTGGCTGAAAAACAAAATAAAAATGATTGAGCTGAAACCCTCATTCTTTTCCTCGCATCACTTAAAAGCAACAATAACCCAGATAGTCAAGGCTCTCTCTCGTCTCGATAGGAAAAGCTAGTTCGTTCCACCTGTGAGCATGGTTACATTGCAGAGGCAGTGGCATTGGTGCTATGGAAAGTATCACTCCCCTGAATGTAAAATGTAATGAGGACGGAGAGGAGGGAAGGGGAGACTGTGGGAGCAGATCTGTTATAAAAGTAATATACTTTGCCTTTCAAGACTGAGAAAATTCCAGATATCTAATTTAAATCTCTGAACATAAAGCAATATATCCTCGTTGCAAAGAATGTACAAAGGGTTGGGGAAAATCGTAAAATTATAACAGGATTTTACACATTACTCTGACTTCTACAACATCATCACTATTAGTCTTACAAGGCGTCTCATCATTCCACTGCTAGTTAATGAAGTATCGTTTTAAATCTAAAGTTGGCATTCAGTTTTATCAAATGCCTCTTTAGCGCTTGGAAGGCTACCTGTGGCAGGAGAGCACTTCTGTGTTGCTCACCTCTACAGCCTCAGCATGCTGCATGGTTTGCACCTTGCATTCCAATTGGCAGTCAATATTATTCAAAGGAATGAATGAACATATATTTCTGCAGTGACCTACTGTGAAGCCAAGATTAGTTATATAGCTGTCTTGGTGTTACTGCTGACTAAAATGACTAGACTAGTCAGGGCAACCTCCCCAGGCTTCTGTGCCGTGCTCAGTCATCACAGGATTCGTTTTCCTTCTTTTCGTTCTTTCTTTCTTTCTTTCTTTTTTTCTTTTCTTTTTTTTTTTTTTTTTTTTTTTTTTTTTTTTTTTTTTTTTTGAACAGTGCAATCAACTGGCACTGGCGCATAGCAGGAAGGCTTACATTCTGCAGGAAGCCCGAGCCTATAGACTTCTACATAAAACCCCCTGTGTCCCGAACAACACAGTGAGAAATTATTCCTATCCCAGCAAGTATCCAGCACTGTATCACTGCCTTGTCCATTAAGTCGTGCTATGAGTACATACCAGTCACCTAATCTCCTTGAACCTCAGTTCCCGTAACTTTGGAATCAAGTGACTAAGACTAGAAGGTTTTTAAGATTGCCTTCAGCTCCAAATTTCGTGATGCTGTATTTCCCCTCTATAACTTTGAGTCCTGTTGAGGGGATTTTCGCCCCTTAGGATTTCTTCATACATTTTCGTATTTCCTTTTAAAGACCAAGTGATTAATTCAGCTTGTGCCAGAATTTAAAATGGGAGGAAGACGGCCCTGGCCTGTTGGCTCAGTGATAGAGAATCAGCCCAGCATATGGATGTCACGGGTTTGATTCCCAGCCAGGACACACAAGAGAAGCTACCCTCTGCTTTTCTCTCCCTTCCTCTCCCCTTTCTCTCGCTCTTTTCCTGCCATACCCAGTGGGTTGATTGATTTGAGTGTTGGCCCTGGGCATTGAGGATGGCTTGGTTGGTACAAGCATCAGCCTCAGGCATTAAAAATAGTTCACTTGATTCAGCATTAGCCCTAGATAGGGGTTGCCAAGTGGATCCCAGTTGGGGCACATGAAGGAGTGTGTCTCACTATCTCCCCTCCTCTCACCTGGAAAAAGAAAAAAGGAAAAAAATGGGAACAAGAAGACAGATTATCTCAAAGGTTGATCTGGGGCTTCTGTGGGGCTGGAAATCAAATGAGTGTGTCTTTGGCAATTTCCTACTGCCTGTTGGTGTCCCCTCATTCATTTCTTGCCCTTTCTACCAGCTCTTGTTTTATCCCAGGCAGGCCTGAATGGAAGGACTAAAGGTAGACAATTTTGGCACAGTGATAGCCACTAGTGCCTCCCAGGATACACTCCCGTTACGGCAGCGAACTACTCTGCCTACACTCTATTAACACATGTTCTGAATGGGCAGCTGCTCCCAAACATAGATTTACTGCCTGGGCAAAATAAGGGGATCAAAGGACTATGATTCCCATAAATGAATTTTCTGCAATCTCTGCTACATAGTGCAATCCAAGGTTCTGCAGGTCTCACCATTAAATCAGAACAAGTGGGTTTCAATATCTGATTATGGGTAAGAAAACAAAGCAAAATGCCGAGGGCAAATGTGGGAGAAGGCTCGGGATTACTGGCACCATGCAGACACATTTCTGCGATAGGGCAGATATTCTTCTGAATTGTGCCCACAACTAATCACCAAAACCTCTAAGAGTTTGTGGGAGTCTCTAGATGGTGACCCATGTGCTCAGGAGCAAATCCTGTCCCCTCCCCCCATCTATTCTTTGCAGACTCTGAAGTTTCTGATCAGAGATCAATCAATAGCATCGTCTCCCACCATCTGCCCCTCCCTTCTATGGCTTGACATGGGGAGGCTTCAGGACAGCGATGTTGCGGAGCGTTTTGGAAAGTGGAAGGAGATTGGGAGAGACCATTCTCCTCTTTTATGCTACACATGGTTAGATATTTTCCCAAAGCAGCGCTGGTCAGAGTCCAACGTTTCAGAGTTTTAGGCAAACTTCTTTTTCCTCCTGATTTCTCCCCAGCCCTCCAAACGAAACCAGTGACGGACACTCAGGAGGACCCAGAAATGGCCTCCTCTTCCCATGAACAGTGTTTCTGAGTTAAACCCACCATGCTGGGCTCTCTCCTGACTTGGGATCGTTTCTCTCATTCTATGGATGTTCACCCCCATTCACCAGCACGCCTGAATTCCAACTGAGGCTTAAGCGGGACCTCTGCTACGACACAGAAAGCTGGGGCGATGAGATGCACTGCTCACTTCTAGACATATAGTGATGGGATAGCACTAGCTCTGTGGGGGCAGGGATACTTCTCTGTTTTGTTCTTTGCTGAAGTGCCAACACCTAAAACACTGCCCGTAATCATTCTTTACAGCTGAATGAATGCGTTCTGGTTCCACCATAGCAAGCCATTCGCAGGGACAAAAGTCTGCTTCCTAGCTCTGCACTGCACAGACAGCTTAGCTAGGCTGGGATGAATGAGGCCAAGGAACACCTCGCCAGAGCCGTCTACGTTGGCTTCTCAGCCTTCTCTAAAACAAGCCCAGCAAGAATCCCTTGCTGGCAGCTTTGCTCATCTCAGACAGGGAGCAGATTAAGGCGAGCTCCCCTCCCGCCATGCTGGGCCCGCTGCTGCAGCCGGATGAGGCTTAAGCCATCTTTCTCAAAGCAGCAATTCCTAAGCCTTTTGTACCATGCACCTTTTGAGAATCCAAAGAAAATCACAGCTCCTTTCCAGGAAAATAGAAAAAAAAGTACTGCACAAATACACAAACACAAATTTTATATAGCATTTCAAAAGATTGAAGAGGCCCCTGGAGACCCACCATAGAGCACTAATGGTCGAATCTGAAGCAAACCAATCTAAAAACCAAGGAGTTATTTTCTTTCTTGTTAAGGAAATGTTCAAACATGCACAAAAAAACAGGGAGAAATGTTGAAGAAACCACCATGGACCCAACAGCTATCAACATTCTGCTGTTCTTGTTTTATCCATTCCCCTCCCAAATTTAAACATTTTGCTTTTGCTAGAATATTTTAAGGCAAATCTGAGAGAGCTCTTGATTTTATCTGTACATACTACAAGATATATATCCCAGTGATCAGGACTTTTCTTTTCTTTTTTTTTTTTCTTCAACATAACCATTAAACCACCGTAAGACGCAATAAAATTAACAAGACTTCCTTCATATTATCTGGTACCCAGATTGTTTTAAATCTCCTCTGATTGTCTGAGAAATAACCGTTTGACAGTGGCTGGCTTGAGTCCAGATCCAAGCAAGGGCCACCCATTGGGTTGGGTTGCTACCTTTGTAAAGGTAAGAATTTGTTCTCTCCATGTGAGTAGAAGTCCTATGAGCTGGTTATTTGATACAAAGGGGTGGGGCATGCTGTAGGGAGAGCAGGAGATTGAGTTATGAAAAGCAAATTTAAAAAAATCTTTTAGAGTTTTTATTTGATCCCTTCAAATCATAAAGATAAAATTAGATGACAGTCCAGTATTCTCTTGACCTCAAGGGCCAGTGAAAACTATGAACCCAGTGGGTCAGATTTTACATTTCTTATCTGAAACAAACTGGATAAATTATGCATAGGCGGCTAGCCTTTACACATCACTTTCTTTCTTTTCCTTGAGTAGGACAGAAACTTATTGGCTATGTTAAATAGAAAATCCAAAGTCATCAAATATACAGCAGCCAGCGCTGTGGGCGAATCTCTTAGGCTCCCCTTCACTTTTTGATATATTAACCCCCAAATATAATGTGTTCACCTGCTGCCTTCCTTGTGCATCCAGCATTGATGACTGTCATTGGCTTTTTTTTCCACCAAAACCACCTCCATGCCTGAACGCAGGTTGGGACCCTGCACCCCCAAGGCCAGCTGAGAAACAGCAAGGCTTATAATTTGGCCATCTCTGTATTCAAACCGCTGGTGGCAAAGCTTCTGCAATCTGCTCTGCTTTGGCGAATGGCTGAGATAAAGAAAATCCCATTAGGTGCAGGAAAATGTCCCGTGCCCTCGATGAGCTGGAGGTCGCCTGTCCTGCTGGCAGGAGACCCGCCGAGAACCAGACTCACTATAAACGGTGAGGCAGTGTCCTCAGGGCAGCGGCAACACTACGTGCACTGCCAAGCTCGCGTACAATGCAGAATTCTGAGTTTACTTTGTAACAGAAGTAAATGTTTAGCCAAGAGAATGTGAGGAACTCATCAGCAAAGAAAAAAAGATGTTCAAAGAGGTAAAAGAAGTTGGAAAAGAGAGGGCATGCAGAATCAAAACCTAGAGACACAAAGGAGTTTTGTTTAAACCATGATTGTTTCTATCTTCCATCTACAGAATCTCTGGCAAAGAGAACATAATTCTCCAAGTTTTTAAATTTTCCGTAACAATTCATACTCATAACAACTCCATAGCACAAAAGGAAATAATTATATGCTAATAAGTTAAAGAAATATCTTACTAAGGATTTTAAGGGATTAAGCAAACTTATTAAACATGCTAAACATCACCCTGCATTGATAATTAAATTAATTTATAAACATCTATTAAGTCCCCACTATATGCAGAGACTTATGCTAACTATTGAAGTACCCAAACTGTTTAATACATATAAGCTGCTGTGGCGTTAAGCAAATGTCTAAAGATTATAGAAAAACACAAAGTGCTATAGATTCTTGTCATTGCACTGGATATTGATCAGAAAAAAATTTTTAAAGAAAAAATTGCATTTTCCCAGGACATTTACATATTTATTTATACATTCATTCACACATTTATTCAACAAATATATAAGCTCAGTGCTAAGCTCTTAGGAGGCAAAGATGGGTGTATTAACAGAAAAGACACACCAGTGAACAAAAATTTTAATTACACAGATAAAGTAAGAAGGACCTGCCCATCCATGCTTGCAAATAATTTAGTCAAAAACACCAGAAAGACAAAAATGTATATGTTGATGTGTAAATAGTAGCTAACAGTAATGCAAACATTTAGGAATATTTTTGCCCCAAAGTGAGGAAACCTAAGACTAGCTAGAAATCTCTAACAGGAATTCACTGAAACTTTGTACCTGTAGTTCCTCTGCGGTTCCACATTTTTAGAGAGCTCTTCCTCCATTTCCTTCGGAAAACTGTCGTCCTCATTAAAGTTGCGAGAAGTTTCCTGCCGGGCATACCTGAGAAATGTGTGACAAGCCTTCATTCGGAGACGGGCTCTTGCATGTGAATCTCTACCAAGGTTCAGAAACAAACACAAGTCTAAGAATCCTGATTTAGGCTCACAGAATCTTCTCTGAGGTGTAGTCTGATCACATCCTGAAGGGTACTGGCAGATACGTAAAAATCATATTTCTGTCATGGTGCCGAACATTGCAAATCCATACCCCATTAATATATAATTTAGATCTTTTTCTATAAAGTCATAAATAAAATTCCTCCATCACAGCATAAATAGTATTCATCTTTGTTAGACTTACTCAAAAAATGGGGCCAGGTATTATATTTCAAAAGTTATAAGATGAATACTACTCAGTAGTTTCAGAAAATCATAGCGAACCTGTAACAAGACTCCCTGTACCTGTCCCGTAAATGGGTCATATTTCTGTCTGGAACAATACATCCTAGATTACTGGGTATCATAAAGTTTATTTATAGGGCAATGTTACAGGAATCTTAACTTTTCCTCTCAACAGAGAAATCTAGGGAGACAAACAGCATTGGCACATAGGTGCCAGCTTTTGCTAGAGTAAATAGTAATCATTTGAATAACTGCCCCAGCCTCTGGCTTCTTATTAAAATGAAGTGTGGCTAGAAGCATGGCCACCATACCGATCTGAATATGTCAAGTTCCAGGCCACTGTTCAGGGCACTTTGCCTTCCGTGGGAAGATGCCACGGTAGGAGAACCGCTCCGCTGAAGGCAGGATACACACACAGGCAAAGCCGCAAGCACAGTTCAGTGCTCTCAATATGCATGTGTCTAATTCAAGGGGGAGAGGCTGTGATCACTGAGGTCTGGTGGTAATTTGATGTAACTGTAAGCAATATCAAATTACCCAAATCTTCTGGAACAATTTCTGTGTTAGCGAAGCAGCCATGCCCTTCTCCAATGTAACAAAAGTATTACATGTGGATATGAAATTGGAGGGTAACCATGGCCTCATTCACAACTGTAGCTTCTCAAAAGAAAAGGAAAAAAAAAAAATCTCAGGAACTGTTAAAAAAAACAACAGTGCCATCTTGTGTTGTGAGTTAAAAAAAAACCCAGCTTTTTCATGAACTCCATTTCTTTGAGGAAAATGAGAGGTGGGGGGAAGATCATTTTTAGTTTTAACATACTTAGCAGGGTGGAAACAATATTATTGCTCCAAATCCAGGTGTTTCATTTTCTAACTTGGAATTTATAGAAATGCGCTTGGGTTTCCAGACAAATAAGTAAAGTCAATTTTAAAACAGTCCATTTAAAATCCACATTTCTTAATTGATTCTTTAATCCATTCACTCATAAAACTAATTATCCATTTCAGTTAGTTGTTTATTTAACTAGTATTTATTGGATGTCTATTATATGATAAATGCAGAGTTCTAAATGTGAGGAAATAGTGATAAAACAGGTAAGTCATCAGGGTTCATGGAGCTTACATTCATTCTAGTGGAAAGAAGAGAGATCAGGAAATCAGTATATAAGCAAGATAAATGCCATAAGTAGAAGAAACAGAATATTGTGCTACAGTTTGGCTGGGGTGGGGTCTACTTTAGTAATGGAGTCAGAGAAGGCGCTTCTGACAGATGATATTTGAGTTGAGACCTGGACAATGGGAAGGGGTCAGCCATGAGAGGATCTGGACAATGGAAAGGGGTCAGCCATGGGAGGATCTGGACACTGGGAAGGGGTCAGCCATGGGAGGATCTGGACACTGGGAAGGGGTCAGCCATGGGAGGATCTGGAGGGAGAGCATTCTGGGAGAGAAAAGAACGTGTGGAAAGTCTGTGAAACAAGAACGTGTTTGTCTCATTTGAGGAACAGAGATGCTGGTGTGACAGGTGTGCAGTGCGTGAGGGGAAAGATAGTAGGAGAGGAAGCTTAAGAGGTGGGCAGGGTTTCCTGGAAGGCAGTGAGGAAAGAGAAGTCCCCCACCCCCCACAGTGCCAGGCTCGGAAAGCCCTTTCTTCCTTCCATAAAGCATCAGTGCGGAGGCTAGAGCTTTTGGAGTTTCTTTCTCACTGTGCTTCTTGGCATTTTTGCTGAAGATCTTTACCAGCTATGAAAAGGGTTCCTTCCAGAGTTACGTTCTAGTCTCCTGCTTTATGGATGTCCCTTCTTAAATCACCAGACCTCCCAAATATGGGAAAACTGCCAAACAAACATATCAAAGAACATCTAGGGAAATTTTACAGTGACTTTCTAATGTAAGATGATTTAGAATCAAGTCATCAGAAAACAGTTCAAAGAACTAATGATATCATATTTCAGTTATTAGATTGCACTTGGAAAAAAAGGAAACAGAAACCAAGAAAAAAGAAAGAACATCTTTGAGAGCAAAGATTTACGGTGTTCCAATACATAGATTTATTTCATCAAGGCTTGGAGTCCTTGAGTAAAAGTGATTGAGTCCACTCAACACACGATTCAGGAATCACCTGCACATCCCAGGCAGGCTCCATGGAACCGTGTCTTCTGCAATACTCTAGTGACAGAGAGATCACTGTTTCACAAGATATGTTATTTTAGAAGAACAAAAGGGGGTGGTGGAAAGTCTGTGGTAAATTTCCTAACCATTGAGGAAAATGTCATCTAGGTCAAACTATTCTCTCTGAAAAAGGCCTTTGAGTGCTTCTGTTAGTGTCAGGACACAAGGCCAGATGGCATTAATCAAAATGTGAAAGTTTGATATTCCAAACTTGATATTCTTATAACTAAAGTAAAACTTGATATTCTTATAACTAAGGATAGAATATCTTTTTAAATAGTTTATAACAATGATATATAAATTAATTTTCATAGTTACCACATGGTAGTCGATCAGCTATTTGAGATTTTATCATTTGAAAACTCAATAATTTATTTATTTAACAAATAACAATTAAAGTCAGTTACCTTACTCTTCACAGAAGACGTGTGACAATTTTTTTCCCTCAAGGAATTCCCAGGTTGGTGGCTGTTTGCATGGCAAGGGAGTATAATGATTGCCATGATTGATTTCAATGATGAAAAATCTTCCCACAGTTGAAAACTGGACAAGTCAAGGCAGTTGAGGTGGACAGAAAGAAACACGTGGTTTTGAGGCCTGCAGTCATGTACAAATGGAGCAGGCCACATTCAGGTGACAGCTTGTAGCTGCTGAGCTGGAGGTGGAGTTCACGTGTCAGAAAGAAAAAGAAATGTGGAGTACAGGCAAGCATGGGGGTCCCAACGACCATCCATGCCAGGCCTGGAGCAGGCTCAGAAAGGCTCAGGATTCCAGCCTAAATATTTTTTTCTGTCTGCATAGGTGGCCATTAAAGAACTGTATAAAGAAGGATTTTGCTTTGGAAATATGTATTAATTGTCCATAGACGGAACTTCAGGTGAAGTAGAAGAAGTTTATGGAGCTCAAGACCCATCAGGAAGCTATTTCAGAGATCCGGGATGATAACTATACATTAACATGCACTCAACTTGAAATTACATTAGGGAAGAAGCGCGCCTGAGGTCCGCATTTACGGAAATGAAATACGATGAATTCTAAGAATCTAGTTCTTAAAAAATAGTAATATTATAAGAAAATTACTGAAAGTAGATCATTGTGATGGTTGAATACTGGAGCCCCAGCTCCATCCTTTTGCCAGGAAACTCATTCAGTACTAGCCCTTCACCTGACATCCGTTTCACAGACTTGGCATGGGTTTCCTGCATGGGCTCTGCGCTGTTATCAGGCGAATGAGCTGAGTTCCAATACTGAGCAGGTAGTTTTTCTGGCCATCCCGATTACTTACAGAGTTTTACTGGAAGAACTTTCTGTTGTTAAAGCATTTTTTTGCATTTGCTTTTCCTCTGGTTCTCTAATTTCTTTCTCTTCTCCAATAGTTGCTACAGGTTTACACACAGCAAGCCTGGCTCCCGACACAAGGTCACCTGGGACTTCTAAAACAAGGGCTGAACAGAAACATACAAGTTGCAAAGACCAGTTACAATTGCAGGGAACTAGGAATTACAAAGCATATGCTAAAAAATGCAGATAATTTCCAGCTACTCAGTGTAAGAATACATCCTAAGATTAACGAATAGTTGCTTTTTAAACTAATACATTGAATTTCACTTCATTTAATTTTGTAAATTGTTTTCTCTAAAGATATTCTTAGTCAAAAATACCAACACTAAGGTTTTCCAAAAATAAAGAGGTTATTGTAAATTTTAACTATTTTAATGGGCTATATTATTTAGATACATGTCTCTAAAAAATTCTGTGGAGTCCCAAACTCCTCAGTGAAAGTCCCCAATGCTTTGAAAGACATGTGCAAAGCTTACTGTACAGTGTTCAATATATGCAACAGGGTAATGTCTTAAATTATATTAATAGGTCCCCTTTTTGCCGTTAGAAATATAGGACCTCTGTGCCGGTGCCCGAGGCAGACTCAGGGAAAGGAAGAAGACCAGGAGGAGATGAGAAATGTTACAAGAGGGAGCAACAGTACAAAGACAGCTTTGACTTTCAAGCAGAGTGTATGACAAGGGTTATGAAGGCCAGGATGACACTGTCATGATGGAGGATCATTCCGGTCCCTTTACCTTCTTCCATTTAGCATATCAAAGGTTTGAGCACTTCTCAGGGGTGACTGGGAGAAAACCCCCCATTTCTGGGCCTGAAGGGATCAGAGGCAGAAACTGGAGAAAGCAGGAACCCAGCATGGCTATCGCAATCCCCCGCCTACTGGCTGCAACTTCAGGTGTCTTAGCTACCGAAGGAAACACTGTGGACACTGCCCATTTTCAGGACACAGTATGGAGTCGTGCCACCTCTCACACGCCACTAAAATCTGAGCCTGGACATGGTTTCTGGGAGGCGCAGCCACGAGCCACGATTTGCTGAGAGCCACGCGGGGGTGTGTTCCAGAAGAGGTTGGCAAACAAAAGTCAAGGGGTCTTGTGGCAAAGACGTGCAGAGGTGGCTACGCAACAACGGCCAGGCTGCAGAGGCAGGCGGGGGCAGCGCCACCCAACGCGCTGTCTGAGCCCAGAGAGTGGACTTCGGCCAGCAGGGCCCAGAGAGAGAGAGGGTCTCACCTCAAGTTCTTTCCTTCCATCCAAGAAAGGAGCTAAAGGGAGACTGAAAACTGGCAATTCTGACCCCTCCCCAAAGAGACTATTCAAATTAATGTTTGGGATAAAATGTGGACCCGACTGAACATCTGTGCTTTTCTAGATGGGGGTGTGCGGGGCTCACAAAGACCCGAATTGTTAAAGACAAATTAAATCATGTTTTCTTTGTACAACCAAAGTGTAGCATGAATTACAATATGCAGCTCTGCTAAATACATACATTAGTCTAAAGAGCTAAACAGCAAGATGCAGGAATGAAATAGGTCCCGTAGAAGCAAACTCATTTTTTTTTTTTAAAAAAAGCAGTATCATCAAATATTTTATTCTGGATGTATATGTTAAGGTTATTAATTCCAATGCTTACCCTCTATCTTATGTGTACTGCAGAAGGTTTTAATTTTGGAAATATCTGATGCTAAGTTCCTCAGGAAGATGTGCTTCCTCTGCTGAGCAACGGACAGGTCAGGATCGATCCAGTGTTCTCCACGTGAAACGTACACCTGTCAAAGCAGGGAGCCTCTGATCCCATATGCAAGTATTCACAGCAGCATTATTTGTAACAGCCTGAACTGAAAACAGTCAAAACTTCCTATAATAGGTGATTAGATACACTGTGGCACCATGGGATAATACACAAGACTAAAAAGGCACAAACTATTGATAAATGCAACAACTTTCCTGGATCTCAGGATTTTCGCACGAACAATAGTTTAAAACATTTTAATATTATACATTAATATTTGCAGTTTCTCATTCATGTCTTTCTTTACCAGTTCATCTCTTTGAAGGTCTCTCAGGGTAAAGATTTCTTGCCCCTTGTCATTGAACAATCTCCGAGCTGCAGAAGGTAAATTTAACATTTCAAGTACACCTATAAGAGGAGATGCAACAACAGCCAGGCTGCAGAGGCAGGCGGGAGCAGCACCACCCAACGCGCTGTCTGAGCCCAGAGAGTGGACTTCGGCCAGCAGGGCCCAGAGAGCGAGAGAGTCTCACCTCAAGTTCTTTCCTTCCATCCAAGAAAGGAGCTACAGGGAGACTGAAAACTGGCAATTCTGACCCCTCCCCAAAGAGACTATTCAAATTAATGTTTGGGATAAAATGTGGACCCGACTGAACATCTGTGCTTTTCTAGATGGGGGTGTGCGGGGCTCACAAAGACCCGAATTGTTAAAGACAAATTAAATCATGTTTTCTTTGTACAACCAAAGTGTAGCATGAATTACAATATGCAGCTCTGCTAAATACATACATTAGTCTAAAGAGCTAAACAGCAAGCTTCCAGCAGAGAAGAGAGAAAATAAAAGAAGTCAGGGGTCCTGGAGCATTTATGACAACTCCCTCTGCAGACCGTGCGTGTCAAAAGCTGGGCTCTGGAGCCCATCGGACCCCTTTTGAGTCTCGTTCTCCCTGTCCATGTTACAGGCCATGGGCGTTATGTAAACTTACTTCCCAGGGTTGTTATGAGGATAACCAGTTCATTTTAGAAAGTGTGTAGTATAGTTCCAGGTATGCTAAATAAACAGGTGGATATATCACTATGACTTCTTAAATTTGGCTCAATATGCCCCACACTTTTTCGTTTTCTTGTTTTTCCTTCTGCCTAAAACACCTTCCTTAGCCTTTTCTGCTCAAGTCCTACTCTTTCTCCAAAGCCTCCAAAGTCACATCCATCACAAAGTGGTTCCTCATCTCCCTTCTCCAGAAGTGACCTTTCTAGCCCTTTACGTTCCTATGAAATAGGGATTTTTTTGCTTGGTTAAACGGTAAACAGTGAATTTTTCCCCCCAGAAAGCACTGAGCCAGCCCTGTGGATATCAAGATGAACGATCAGTATCCCTGATCCCTGAGGAGCTCCCTCTCCCGTGGGGGGAGAGACAGGTCAGCAACCGCCATGTAATGTGAAGTAGTGGGTGCTGCTGTAGGCGCCGGGCTCGAGCCTGTGAGAGCACAGGCAAGATGATGACTTCCTCCAGGGCAGCCTGGTCTCAGGAAGTAGCACTTGGGTTGGGCCTGGACAGATGAATAGGTGTTCATCAAGAAG
The DNA here is from genome assembly GCF_036850995.1 of Saccopteryx leptura. Classification (NCBI taxonomy): domain Eukaryota; kingdom Metazoa; phylum Chordata; class Mammalia; order Chiroptera; family Emballonuridae; genus Saccopteryx; species Saccopteryx leptura. Next base: position 31,022,372 of record NC_089503.1, on the reverse strand, counting down.
GGTTAGGACCTAGAGAAGGTTTTCTCACGGCTGGAGCTGAGCGTCTGGACAGGAGGAGCCCGATGAAGCTGAGAACGAAAATGGGAACTGATTGAAAGCATTTAGGTTGCCAAATTAAAGTACTTGGCCTCTGGCCCATAAACAGCAGGGAGCTGTTGAAGGCGGTAGAACAGAGGTGTGGTGTTATCAGATCGGCTTTTTAGAATTACCTGTCGGGAAGGCGAAGGATGGACGGAGGTGGGAAAGGCTGGAATCTATAAGACCAGCTTAGGTGAGAGGTATAGAGGTGGAGCTATGGGGAAGAAGAAGTAAAATTAAAGGAGAGGCGTGGGGCTTTTCCTAAAGAGTGCCCTCATGATGGCTCCGCCATCGAAGAAGGAAAGTCAAAGGTCCTTGCTAAATATATTTCATGCTAGAAAGTACTGTCTACAGCAAATGAATTAGAAGTGCCTTTATGCCCATCAGAAAGGCATGGCTGAACAGGGAATAAGTCTCAATTTTATTTCTTTAGCTGGGAAAAGGCACTGGAGCAGATAATTAGGCCTTTATTTCTGAGACCAAGAGGTCTTAGAAAGAAATAAGTCAGCGGGAACTAAATTTCTGCTTCATATGTTACAGGTCTGGAAACTAATAAACCAACGAGGACCAGGCTGAGTGTCACATCTACGGGAGTTGGTGGGATGGGGGTGGGAAGGACTGTAAGAGGCTTGAGCCCCATTTAGAGGTTTACTTGATTCTCTGAGTACCACCCAAAGACCCAACTTGTTTCCTTCTACTTTCCCCAAATCGCTATCTTTCTGGGTCCACACAGCTCCAGCCTGACCTGACATGGATTACAGTCACCATCTCTGCTCCCACTGACATTTTCCTAGAAGAATGTCTGGACTATGGGAGTATTCTGTCTTAGGACAGCCAGTGGGAGCTTAGAAGGTGGTTGGTGAATCTTCTTCCTAGTTTGAAACCCTAGTTTTGATAGTGCTAGATTTTATTGGGTCACATAGGTGCGTTGGAGAGGTGTGGGATTAGCTGTTTATCTGTATTATATTGGCCAATATCAATGGAAGGGGAGAGGGGAAAAAACGGCTCTTACGTGCCTAATAAGGCACGTGGACTCTAGGGTCAGATTGCCGGGGTTCAAATTCTAGCTCTCTTGTGTACTGGCTGCACAACCATGGGAACTTATTAAACTTCTCTGAGCCTCATTTGTCCTATTAGTACAGTAGTACTTATCTAATAGGGTATTTTACAGGAAAAAATGTGTGATACCTCTACAGCTCCTGGCACAGAAAAATCAGCAACTTTATTAAAATGGACCAAATTGTGCGAGCATTTTATGTCTACTCTCTCATTTAGTTCTCATTTCGGAAAGGCTCTTCTTACTGATGAGGAAACTGAGCCTGGGGATTAAGTTCCTTGTCCAAGGTTATAGAACTAGCAAATAGGACAGCTAAAAGTCAAACTTAAATCTCTGTGTGTTTTTTACTACATCATATGGCCTCTTGGGAGGACACTATCCTAGAATAGTAAGATATTAGATCTACCAGTAAGTAGATAGGCTGGGAGGCTCAGTAAACAGTCCAGGACTTCTCTCCTATGAGCAGGCAAGGGGCCTAGGAATAAAGTCCTCTGATTGTCACACCAGGAGCCAGGATGGGTAATCATATGGCCTGCTTGGATGTACAGGGTCCAGTGGAGTGGAGTCAAATCCTCCACTTTGCTTTCTAAAGCTGGAATGGAGGCGGAACATCAGAGAGTGCTGGTCCCTGAGACTGTATTTCAGAACAACCCAGCGTGCCCCAAGAGCAACTGGCAGGGGGTGAAGGTGGGAGCTGTGTCTCCAGGTCTGCAGATAGTTACAGCTCTGAAATAGCTGAGCTTTCCTTCATCCAATCACTTGTGAGGACACCCCCCCCCCCCGGGAGGAGCCCCACCACATTCTCCCAGTTATTGAAAACAGTCACAAAATGTACTAAAAGCTCTGGGTATGTGTTTTCCTCTTACTTTATCTTTTTTGCTTTATATCTCTTTATTTTTATACCTCTCTCATGTTAGCTCCTCGCCATGTGGCCTTCCCTGACAAATGGCCCTCACTAGGTACTCTGTCCTTCCTGGTTATGGATGAAGTGACCCTTTGATCATTTTTATTTCTGTGCAATTAAAACAGCCCTTTCTGACTGTTTCAATAGCAAACTCTCTTCCCAGTGAATTATGAGTTTCCAGAGAGCAAAGACTGGCTCACCCTTAAAAAGAAATCTCCTGCAGAACATCCAAGACTGGTTGATGCACATGATATGAACACAACAGATACTGGAAAGATTCAAATAATCAAATTCTTTCCTGCCTTCCTCTTAGCTTTTAATTTGGCTGTCCTGTTCAAGAGAGAGGAAAATAAGACTGAGAAAGGTGTGCTTTGCTAGTTTTCCAACTAGTTAATGGCAAACCTAAGATTAAAATTAATTCCCTTACTCTTAATCCAACGTTCTTTCCAACATTCCATGTTTCCTGCAACATTAGGTATCAACAAAATTGTCCCATATCTATTATTTTTATTTTATTTATTTATTTATTTATTTATTTATTTTATTTATTTATTTATTTATTTATTTTTTTGTATTTTTCTGAAGCTAGAAACCGGGAGAGACAGTCAGACAGACTCCCGCATGCGCCTGACCGGGATCCGCCTGACCGGGATCCACCTGGCACGCCCACCAGGGGGCAATGCTCTGCCCCTCCGGGGCGTCGCCCTGCCGCGACCAGAGCCACTCTAGCACCTGGGGCAGAGGCCTAGGAGCCATCCCCAGCGCCCGGGCCATCTTTGCTCCAATGGAGCCTCGGCTGCGGGAGGGGAAGAGAGAGACAGAGAGGAAAGAGAGGGGGAGGGGTGGAAAAGCAAATGGGCGCTTCTCCTGTGTGCCCTGGCCGGGAATCGAACCCAGGACTTCTGCACGCCAGGCCGACGCTCTACCACTGAGCCAACCGGCCAGGACCCATATCTATTATTTTTAAATAGGCTGTTAGCTATTATATCTTTCTTAGGCTTTATAGATGGAAGAACCACCAACAAAGACCCTCAAAGCTGTCTTGTGTGAATTATTAAATAACTAAAGGATAGCATAATTTCCCTCATATTCCAAAAGACTTGTCTTCAGTAAGACATATTTTGTAAAAAAATAAAATAAAATAAAAAATGTTTATACTGGGTGCTCTACCTTGAATGGTTATCAAATTCTATGGGAATAATTTTTGTCTTGGTTAGGAAAACACTGACCAAAAGAAAATTAGAACATTTCACAAATAAGATACATGTTAGTGAAATATAAAAACTGATTTAAGGTAGTAAACTACCCTGCCCTCAATTCAAATCTGAACCAAAGAAAAGCACTGTAAAACTATGAAATATATATTTTTTTAATGGAAAAAATTTATATTTACAAAGTTGATAGTTCAGAAGATAGGGGAAACTGTCTTAAATTTTTTGGCGAAATATATTAATTACCATTCATATCATGAAGTAACAAAGAAGATTCATTTAACAGATTAAAAGTTCCTGGATTATTATATTAACAATTGTTTTCTTATGAAAGTATGTACGTGTTTTGTGTTCTGTGTTACACATAATCATTCAAGCATTTGAATGAAAAATATCTTTGCATTTAGGATAGCAGTACTTACTTCTCCAAAAGTTGATGAAATTCAGTCTGGGTTGTTTCTGTTTCAGAATATTTAGTGACATAGTTTTTCCCATTCTCTTTCATCTCAGTGTCAACATTTCTGAAACAAAGGATCCGAGATTTGATTGAGAAGTCAGTATGTATTGCCAATTATCTTTCAACTTGTTTAAATATGTGAAAAACCATGAGACTTTAATTGATCATTATTTGCCCTAAAATAATCTTTGAAAAATAAGGTTTCAAAAACCATCACAATTAAAAATTAAACTTCATGAACATAAATATTATGAGCAATTTATGTAAGAAAATTAAGTTTTAATATTTTAATCCTTTTCTGTTAATGCTGAGCACTCCAAGATACGAGTTTATCAAGTTTAAAGAAAATGCAGAATGACATTTATTTTTCCTGGGATGTTTTATACATATATTGTTCATAGTTGTGCTACTCATATATTATAGGCAATTAATCCAAATTTAAATATTGTTAAACTGAAAAAATCAGGAATAATGATGACAGAAAAAGAATATTTAATTGCAAGATACATTTCTTCAAACTTTCAAGTTAGAAAACTATTCTGTGAATTTTTTAAATCTCTACATTTTATTAAATGAAAGAAATAGTGGTCAAATATAGTCATTCATTCATTCATTTATTGAATATAATAATCCAATATAATTCATCATTAATTAATTTTTTAAATTTATTCATTTTAGAGAGGAGAGGGAGAGAAAGAGAGGAAAGACAGAGAGAGAGAAGGGGGGAGGAGCTGGAAGCATCAACTCCTATATGTGCCTTGACTAGGCAAGCCTAGGGTTTCGAACCAGCAACCTCAGCATTTCCAGGTCTACGCTTTATCCACTGCGCCACCACAGGTCAGGCTCATTAATTAATTTATTCATTCCCTAAACACTGGTTTAGGGCCTATTGTGTTTCCTACATCATATGGTGAGTAAAGTGACTTAATACTGGACTGACCAGGACACACTGTTCTATGGCCACCCCATAGCAGACAGCACGTATATGGATGAGTAACACATCACCGTGGGGTTCTACCTCCAGCATGGAGACCTAAATGGTTAATCACAAAGAGAGAGAGGAGCCATGGTGATGGAAAGAAAGAAAGTATTCAATTTTATAGATTCAAGTTGAGCCTTTCCTCTTACAATTCTTTAAAATATCACTTATAAAACTTGTCTTTGTTTAACATTGTTTATAGTTCTGGGAGGTGAAATTCACTTGTGACACAAAAATCACAATGGTCTTAATTTACATATATTTGGCAACCATTATCAAGACTATTTGACAAGATTTTTTTAATCACAAAGATAACAATTAACTAAGTAATAAACAAATACTACTTGATCTTTTGGCTTTATAGATGGAGAAATCAACAACGACAACAATGAAAGCTTCTTAAACTGTCAAGAATGAATTATTTAATAGATAAAGCATAGCATGCTACCAAAGAAGAATTTGGTTTAAATGCATCTATTGTATATTTCATCATTCTAGCATGATTGTGCTTGCAAAGACATTAAATAGCCCAACTCTCTTTCTTCTTATAAATAAGATTCAGGTTAATGCAAGCAATTTACCCCAACATGTCATTTGCATTTACTTATTCTGGAAGAGGACATATTTGACTTGGATATATATATTAAAAGTAGCACAGCAAGGCTTCCACCTTGCACAACTCTGGGGTACCATTCATATAGAACACAATCTAAACAGTGGCCACCAAAGCTGGTCAACACAACCTCCCTCTAATGTCAGCCCAATCTTTCTCCATTGAAACTTTCTGTTACAGGACTTACATACAGTTCTGGAGGGAAATGCTATTGATGCTGTAGAAAACTTTTCTGAATCCGCCAAGAAAACTCAAGCTCAATTTAGTAGAGTATTAGAGTCAAGTGTATGCCAATGTATTTTAATTATTTGGGAAAAATTAATTCATGTAGTGAACAAAGTGAGTATTTGATTAACCAGGACACATTGTTCCATGAACAAAGACAGCAGAGAGTTTCACATCCTCTCTGCTAGAATAGCTGTCCAAATGAATAAATCTCTCAAATTATATTTGGAGAACCTCACTGAATGAACCACGCATTTTAAAACATTAGTGAGAAAAGACAAAAATTTGTATATAATTTTGAGCCACACATATACAGAATAAGAAAAAAATAAATGTAGGAAGGGACAGAAATTATTTGCTAAGTTTGTGTGCTAAGGAAAAGTCATATACTACTTTAAGGGCATTACCCTCACATTGTACATCTAGCAGAATGAGCTAATTATGAAATGTATGCGTCAAAGATTTCAATTTCAGGCTTGACTTTACTTTGAAGATTAATTTTTTACTTTATCATCTTTACAAGGCAGTTCAGTGGACAGCCGATCTGAATGTTACTCATTGTTCAGCGATGTATGAAGTGTATTTAATCAATGTGAAGAAAGTTATATTAAACTATTATCAGCAGCCTCAAATATTCTAAACATCTCAAAAGAAAGGTCAAGAGGTAATATCACTGCTAATCATATGAGAAACAATGTGTTTAACTCATTCTTTATATCAGAGCTTTGCACTGATCTGTGATTCCTTTTGCCATAAAATGTAATGAAAATATAGCAGGTGACTTTTCTCCAAGGCTGGAGAGATATTGGCTGTTTCAGAAGATTTTATTCAAATCTCATAACAGAAGAGAAAGTGCAGATCAATGCTTTTCTATGATTATGAACTTTTAAAATGTTATTCCAAGTCAAAGATATAAAATTATATTTGAGAACTATATTTATTTGTTAAATATGCCTAAGATAAAAAATGTAAATAATTGTGAATGATGACTTAATAAATAATTATAAAATTATATTTAAGAAGCAATCTATGAGCCCAGTGATGTCAAAATACATTCATAAAACTCAATAAAAAATTGGTCATTCAAAATAGAGATTGATATAAAACATTTTTCAGAACAACTCATTTCTAACTCATTATTTTATCAGATGCCAGCTTAAATCAAGAGATCAAATATTTACTGACACAAACTAAATAAACCTTAGTATCAATTTTCATCTCCAAATATTAACATAGGAGGCCTTTAAAAAACAACAACACATAATTCTCTCAGAAAAACATCTGTAATCAAGAAGACAAAAATCTGTAGAAATTAGAAAGTGTATTTAATGAGAAAAATGAACAAGCTGTTCTTACTGCATTTTTCGTCCAGGTGAGATGTCTGGACTGATTATAACCAGGGCTCTGTTTTTATTCTTGTCTCCATTCCTCAAAACTCTGAGTCTTACAGGGGCATACTGCTCCGGTGACTTACAGATGGGTTTCTTCATGGAAGGACTGTTTGGAACAAGCAGTCCTTCTATTGGCCAATCAAACTCCTTCAGAAAGAAATGACAAATTTGACAATAAATAAGTTATTACTAGATATAAAAAAAGTGTCACACACTGCTTATACCTTTACTCTCTCATTCATTCATCAAACATATGTTGGGCATCTAAAAAGTTCTAGACAAGTCTCATTAATGTTTTATTTACAAAATGTTTTAATTACATGAAATTTATATATATATATATTTACAGAAAGAGAGGGAGAAAGGAAAAGAAACAGAGAGGGAGAGAGAGAAACACCAATTTGTTGTTCTATTTATTTCTGCATTCATTAGTCAATTCTTATTCGTGACCTGACCAGGGATTGAACCATCAACCTTGGAGTTTCTAGACAATACTCTAACCAATTAAGCCAACTAGCCAGAGCAAAGGATAGCAGTTTTTAAAGTGTATGTAAAACCTGTGTTGTATTACAACATGAAAGATTTATTCCCTTTCAGAGAAACATCATTTTAGTAAAATAGAACTGAATTAACCTAAAATGTTTTTGTTCATGTTTGAAATATCTTTCATATGAAGAAAGTAAGAATGTATGAATGAAAAGTGGTTTCACAACCTGACATTATCTTAATCTAAATGTATTTGGCAATGAAGAATGTATTTGGGGAACACTCCAAAAAACATAGGGAGATGATGAAACAAGTTTCAGTTGTAGAATTCAGTTCATTTGTATTCATTTATTAATACATTCATTTGTTTAATAATTTATTATCAAAATGTTGTTTACCATATTGCAGGCACAGTATTAGACACTTGAAATAAAACTATAAACAAGACAGGATACTCTTCCTTAAGGAATTTCTAGTGGGTGCTCAGAAACTTAGCTAGAATAAACTGGCAATTAAATAAGTAAGTACAAAAGCAACAGAGTATGAATGAGGCGTGATGGGACCACACAGGAGGAGACCTTGGGGTAAAGCCCGCGACCTTTGAGCGCGAGCCAGTGACACTGAGGTCATGTGGATGAGCCCACGCTCACAGTGGTGACCGCGGGGGTTCAAACCTGGATGGAACCTCAGGTCCCAGGCTAACTCTAGCCACTGCACCACCACTGGTCAGGTTCATTACACTTTTAACCTATCTATTTTTTCTTTTCTTCCCCCCTTCTTTTTCAATATAAGCATTTAAGGTTATAAATTTCCTTCAAGTATGTTTTAGCGGCATCTCACACATTTTTTTCTTGGATTACAAATATTTCCTTTAAAATTTTTCATTATGATTTCTTTATTGCCCTGTGAGTTCATTAAAATATCTTTTCAAATTTCTCAACATAAGATTTTTTCTAATTACTTATTTAGTGATTTCTAAATTAATAACAAGGAGAAACCTTGATCCACTTTCAAAACATATCCAGGACCCAGCTGCTTCTTGTCAGCTCCGCACCCATCACTTTGGTCCAAGACATTCTCACCTAGAGATTGCAAAAGGCTTCTACCTGCGTATTCCTGCTCCTATCTCAGCCCCCTTTTGCCCCATCATTCTATGATCACGTCACCTTTCTGCTCCAAATCCTCCAGTGCCTTCCCAGCTCAGGGTGAGAGCCAGTCTTCCAATGGCTGGGGCCCATGTGGTTGGCACCGTCCTTTCTCTCTGACCTTATGCCCTGCTGCTGCCCCCACTCTCACTGCTGCTGCCACACTCATCACTGTTCCACAAAACCACCATCTCAGGACCTCTGCATTTACTGGCATGCTTGTTTCCTGGGTTTGCTTGTTCTTCAGGGTTTTACTCAAATATCATCTCAAAAAAAAGCGTTCCTGGGTCTATTGAGAGTTTCCAAACCCTGTCCTGACCTGCCCCATTTCCCAACACTCTATATTTCCTACTTTGTGTCTGTTTTCTCCTTATCACTGACCAACATTCCTGAGAACATCTTGTGAAAGGCCACGAGTTCACTTTGGACCAGACTTCTTGCTTTTGAATCTTTTTTTTTTTCTTAAGATATTTATTCATTTCAGAAAGGGAAGATTAAGAGAGAGAGAGAGAAGGGGGGAGGAGCAGGAAGCATCAACTTCCATATGTGCCTTGACCAGGCAAGCCTAGGGTTTTTTTGTTTTTGTTTTGTTTTTTTGTATTTTTCTGAAGCTCAAAACAGGGAGAGACAGTCAGACAGACCTCCGCATGCGCCCAACCGGGATCCACCCGGCATGCCTACCAGGGGCGATGCTCTTCCCTCCAGGGTGTGATGCTCTGCCCCTCCGGGGCGTCGCTCTGCCACAACCAGAGCCACTCTAGTGCCTGGGGCAGCGGCCAAGGAGCCATCCCCAGCGCCCGGGCCATCTTTGCTCCAATGGAGCCTTGGCTGCAGGAGGGGAAGAGAGAGACAGAGAGGAAGGAGAGGGGGAGGGGTGGAGAAGCAAATGGGCGCTTCTCCTATGTGCCCTGGCCGGGAATCGAACCCGGGTCCCCCGCACGCCAGGCCGACGCGCTACCGCTGAGCCAACCAGCCAGGGCCAAGCCTAGGGTTTTGAACCAGCAACCTCAGCATTCCAGGTTGATGCTTTATCCACTGCGCCACCACCCACCGCTGGGTGCGTGACCTTGGGCAAACTTTTGATCAAAGAGAGATGGAAGCTTATGGATAAATTCTTTCCTCTTTCTCCTCCAAGGGAGACTCTCCTAAGAACGCCGTTAATTGGCTCCTTGGAGGACAGCTTGATCCCACATTCTCACTCTGGCTCTCCTCTCTTCCCTGCTCGTCCCAGACCATTGCCCCCTGGGCCTGCCTCTCCTAAGAAAGTAGTAGCACCGAAGACACTTTCTAAGGAGCCCAAGAGAAGACACCACAACCACAGAGACTGAAAGTGGAAGAAGTTTTCCAAAGGGACAAGTCACGCTGAGCAGGCAGAGGCTCAGCTAATCGCTGCAGAGGTGACGCTGGGGTCCTGGCGGTGTCCACCCGACGTGACAAGGACAAGGGTGCACACGGGCTGGAGAGCGGCGCTGGCTGCGAGACCGACACAGACCAGTGCAAAGGTCCTTCGTTTGTGGAAGGAGAGAACAGATTTTAAAAGCTTGTACAAAAAGCAATAATTTACCGACTTACATTCCCTTAAAAATATTGTTGGACTCTTGCAGTTACACTGAACAATTGCATAGTTTAGGAAAATGTGTTTTGAATATATTACAATATCTTAAAGTTGTAAAGATGAAATATTCTGAAACAGCATCTAATTATAATCCTCTGATTTGTGAGACAAATAAGTAAATACCATTAATTGCCAGCCATTAGGGAAAAAGCAGTACAAATCAATGTTTAAAATTCACAAGTAGAGCATTTTTCAGACTAATTTTTTTCCTTTATATATATATATAATATATATATTATATATATATATATTTTGTATTTTTCTGAAGTTGGAAACGGGGAGGCAGTCAGACAGACTCTCGCATGCGCCCGACGGGGATCCACCCAGCATGCCCACCAGGGGGCGATGCTCTGCCCATCTGGGGCGTTGCTCTGTTGCAACCAGAGCCATTCTAGCGCCTGAGGAAAGGGCCACAGAGCCATCCCCAGCGCCCGGGCCATCTTTGCTCCAATGGAGCCCTGGCTGCGGGAGGGGAAGAGAGAGACAGAGAGGAAGGAGAGAGGGAGGGGTGGAGAAGCAGATGGCGCTTCTCCTGTATGCCCTGGCCGGGAATCGAACTTGGGACTCCTGCATGCCAGGCCGACGCTCTACCACTGAGCCAACTGGCCAGGGCCTCCTTTATATTTTAATATAATATTTGCTTATTAAAAGTCTTTATTAGAGTGAAGTACAATGAGGCTAACTTATCACACTTCTAAATAAGCAAATTTTAAATTAATGAAGTTTTAGTTTTAGTATATCCCTGACTTCCACTAAGAACCTTTGGCCTGTATGAAAATTAAATTGCAAAGAGCAGACAAGAAGTATTTATTTAGATATGTGTCTATTATTATGAACAGAGCAACAGGGGGGTCACTGTCCCTTAGTAATGTTACTGAAAAGAAATATGAACGGTTATGACAAATTCATTGTGTATTTCCATTTGAAGTTTTCCTATTGCAGTTAGGTTATAATTAATGTGAGGGGTGCTGGGGGAGTGAAGACGGGCCTATGACTCCTCTACAACAAAGATTAAACATCTGAGAGAATCAACCTTTTAAACACACTCTTATGATGCAAGGGTTGGCTAGATGAGAGATAGAAGAAAACAGTCTTTTCATCAAAAAATAACTGTCACATTGAAGTCTCAGTATGAGGAAGCTAATATTTCCTCCTTTCTTTCTTTCTGAATCATGGAAAGAAAAGGCAAGGGAAGCAAGGTTCTTCCTGAAGATGAGTCCTTGAGAACCGTCAGTTCATAGAGTTAGGACACAGAACTATGATTTTTTCTTTTCAATATCCCAGGCATGCTATAATTCCGATGAACATATTGGAAGTGTGCTGTCTTAGCTCCTGGTTGTTTAGATGCTTTCATTTCTTAAACTTGTCTTAGGACAGGTAGTAACCATGGCAGACTGGCTTTGGCATCACAGTAGCCTCGCCAACCTCAGATTGCTTCCTTGGCTTTCCAGTTGGATGAAGGAAGCCCAAGAGTCTTCTTTATTTTTAAGGGAGAGAGAAGAAGAAGAAGAAGAAGAAGAAGAAGAAGAAGAAGAAGAAGAAGAAGAAGAAGAAGAAGAAGAAGAAGAAGAAGAAGAAGAAGAAGAGAAAGAAGAAGGAGAAGAAGAAGAATGAGGAGGAGGAGGAGGAGGAGGAGGGAGGGAGGGGCAGACAGGAGGGGAGAGAGATGAAAAGCATCAACTCATAGTTGCGGCATTAGTTGTTCATTGATTGCTCTTTCATTCATGCCTTGATGGTGGGGGGGGGGGCTCCAGCTGAGCCAGTGACCCCTTGCAACCCTGGGCTCAGGCCAGCAACGTTGGGCTTAAGCAAGCAACTATGGTGTCACATCTATGAATCCATGCTCAAGCCAGTGACCTCATGCTCAAGCAGGGTGAGCCCATGCTAAAGCTGGCAACCAGTTTCGAACCCAACTCCTCAGCAACCCAAGTCAATGCTCTATCCACTGCGCCACCACCTTATCTGGTGGATCTTCTCTTTTTAACATCAGACATCACAGAAAACTAAGCCAAAGAGACGAAAAAATTCCATGGGATTCAAAACTTTCCAAACATATGCACTCTCATTGGCAGTTCTTCCTTTCGGTTACTATAACCCTCGTTCTAATGTTGAAGGAACTTTCAGTTGGTCCATCATAGAAATAGAGAAATATGGTGTCAGGATAATGAAGGACAGCAAAAAGCATGGTTTAAACAGACTGGAGTGCTATTTTCCCTTCTCCGTTGTCTCTGTTGTACTCCTGTGTTCCCATTCATTTTTTAGTGGTTTTCTCTGAGTTCGCACCACTCCATGGTGCAGCTGCCTTGTCAGGAGGCCTTGAAGGGCCACGGGGCTCCCTGGCCTGGATCATCCGCTTGTTCATCCTGCCCATAACCACAGCCCCCCTCTGCTTCTCTGGGAGACCAGCTCTTAACCAATGACCTAATTCTTAGTCAAATTGGCCTTCCTTCATCTACTTATTATTAATTAACTAATAGATTCTTTAATTTTCTCTCTTGGGCCTTTCTACGTATCCATTTTTTCCCCTTTATAGTTACAGTTAATTATCATCATCTTCTAAGAGATTAATAAAATGTGTACTTTTAACTTTCTTTTGTTTAACCTGTGCCCCTCCAAATGGATATATTTTAATTCACTAATTTAGAAATTTTAAAAGTGCTATTCAGTGGCTCATTCTAAAATCTTAAGCCTCTTCAGACTCATTTATTTTGTAATAATTTCATTCTGGAATATGAAAATCCATTGCTCCTTACCTCCTTTAAGAGGTTAGAAGTAGAGCTTCTCACTTGACAACCTTTTCCCCAAATGATGAGAAAATAACTTGAGTTCTGGAAATCTCTCCAGTGAACTTTATCACAGAATAAACCAAAATACTTCATTAATCTTATTTTTAGAAGTTTCTGACATATTTTTTAAATACTGATATCCTGAAATATCATAAAACGCTATTTGCTCCTAAAACATAGTATCAATTGCCTTTTAGGATGAATAATATTTAAAACTAAGAACAGCATGAAATTGGATCTCAGGCTCACCGTCACCACTGAGTGGTAAATAGTTTGGTATTAATGTAGTCCAAGTCACCACAGAAATAATTCCCATTGTCCATATTTCCCTAACTTTCCCCTTAGTTTTCATTCTATTTTGAAAAGGAATCTTATTCAGGAATTAACACAAGAATTTGAGTCTCACTCAGGATAATGTTTTTTTAGATGATTTTCTTAAGTTCAATATTTTGACTTAATTTTCAGGATCATTCAATCAGCATGGCTAACTTTCCTTACACTGACCTTATAACTGAATGAACCAGCTCAACAAATAGCCTTGATTTCTGCGACACCAGACTTTTTGCACAAGTTTCTTCTTTCTCCCTTCTTTGTCCTCTGTTCACCATCTGCCTTCTTCCTTTTCAACACACAGTCTATATTTCTTAAACTGTCAGCTCTATGAAGGCAGAGTCTGTGTCTATCTCCTTCCTTGCTCTATCTGCACTGCCTAAATATATAATAACTAATGATTAGATAAGTAGTCAATTTGGAAAGCTCAATCTAGAATAAAAATAATACACATGATTACAGTGACCAGAGTGTTCTGAATCCCACAATATGTCACATTTCTAATTGTAGTTTATTTAAATGGGAAGTCTTTCCAAGCAAAATATTAATTGTACTTATAAATATATAATATAATTTTACACTAATAAAATTTTCTTGCTTAATAAATAAATTATGTGGAAATGGAATTGTAAGAGAATATGGTTTCTTCAGGTAAAATATATCCAGATTTTAGGTGAAACAGATCACATTCAATTTGAATGAGAACTGTGTTCCCTGCTTGGTAAGTATTTTCTTCTCTTTCTCAAAGATTTCAAGAGCTACTCATAGCCTGAGTCATTTTGCAACACGTGGTCAATTCATTTCACTTCAGCTAACTTAGTGCCTCAGTTCTTTCCCTTCGGTTTACAGGTGAGGGCTGACTTCTTTCTCACTCTGCCCAAAAGCTACTGTTCTCCACTGCAACACAACCTGGTCCAAAACTACTGTGCTATTTGAATATTTGAATAGCTAAAGAACTTTGGAATAATTCATTTTCATCCTTAAAATAATCTAGTTGTCAAATCCCAGACTCTTGAAAGTATTTTTTATTTTTAAAGGCAAGTATTAAAAAAGAACCTGATTAATTTAGGTTTCTAAACATAGTTACTACTCACCATTTAAATTAATTAATTATCTGAATTACTTTACTTGTATACCGAAGTTAAAAAGTGTATGCACGGTATATGCAGTAATTATAATTTTCTCTCTTTCCCCATGTAAGAAAGTACACTATTTCTGAGGCACCCTTGTCCTCCCATTCCATTAAGTGGGTGGGAAACTTGGTAGGCCAATTAGAGGTGTCCCAGTTTCTGCCAATTTAGAAAAGTCTTTTTTGGTTTGTTTTTTAGCTCTGTACATTTGGATACATATAGAGTCAAATTAAATCTTCAAACTTCTTACCAGAACTGTTGTTTCCCTTCAACAATATTCCTTTCCTTTCTCCTTCCTCACTGTGGTTTCTGGGATGAAGGTTCAGTAATACCCCTGAGAAAGGGGAACCATAGTCTATATGTGGGTACTTATCCTTGATCCTCAGAGGCCCCTAAGGATGTGCCTCTTGTCCTCTTTGGCCAGTGGGCATCCAGCCGGGCGTAGTACCTGCTCACCACCAATTGAGAAATAAGTATTGTTCTTGCTCCCTGGATTTTAGCCTCTCCCCTTCCTGAACCTCTGAGAAAAACTTATAATTAGCACAATTCTTTTTTTTTTTAACTTGGTCTAATGCTGTGTGTGGTTTCTCTGTGCCACTTCTCTACCCGGGCCTCCACGTTGGCTCTTCTATTGCTTCAAACCCTGATCTTAGACATATAAGTCAATTTAGTCACTGGCTCAAGCTACCCGACCCACACCTCTGGCATTTTGGAGAACTCCTTTCCTTTTCAACATACCCAGCTTTCTAGACTGTTGCTTTACTGCAGTCTAAACATATGGAAATCTTTAGGGCCTTAAGCAATGACTTCTTGCTGTCAGCACCCATCAGTCCTTCCCCTAAAACACCAAGAACTCATTGATTCAATCAGTGAGGAGGCATAGGAAATTGTATTTTCAGGGTAAAGAAAAAACTTAGTTGAAAGCAGAAAATATGACAAAGCAACTAAATATAGGATAAAATGTTTTTTCAAAATCTTTTAGGCCTGACCAGGCAGTGGCACAGTGGATAGAGCGTGGGACTGAGATGCGGAGGACCCAGGTTCGAGACCCCGAGGTCGCCAGTTTGAGCACGGGCTCATCTGGTTTGAGCAAAAAGCTTACCAGCTTGGATCCAAAGTCGCTGGCTTGAGCAAGGGGTTACTTGGTCTGCTGAAGGCCCACGTCAAGGCACATATGAGAAAGCAATCAATGAACAACTAAGGTGTCGCAATGAAAAACTGATGATTGATGCTTCTCATCTCTCTCCATTCCTGTCTGTCTGTCCCTCTATATCCCTCTCTCTGACTCTCTCTGTCCCTGTAAAAAATAAAATAAAATCTTTTAGAATATATCATTGACCTAGCAATAAAGCCAGACATCCTAGAGACCCAGAGACATAGAGTGCTGAAGCTGGATTTTACCTTGAGAAATTTCCCAATTCAGTGAAGTTCTGCTTCCATGGTCTTGCAGAGGAAGGGCAAAGAGAGAATTTTAAGGGCACAGCAAAGGCTGGAAGTCTAACAAGAGAACCTCTCCCCTCATTAAACAAAATCACAATAAGAATTCAAAAGAAATAACCAACAAAATAGAAAGGAAATCCACTGAATGGAGAACATATTAGCCAATAATACGTCAGATAAGAAGTTAATTTCTAAAATGTATAAAGAACTTATACTACTTAACACCAAGAAGACAAACAATCCAATTAAAAATTGCACAAAGGACTTGAATAGACACTTCTCCAAAGAGGACATACAGACGTGTAATAGACATATGAATAAATGCTCACCATCACTAATCATCAGAAAGATTCAAATTAAAACCACAATGAGATACTACCTCACACCTGTCAGGAGGGCTATCATCAATAAATCAACAAACAAGTGTTGGTAAGGATGTGGAGAAAAAGGAACTCTTATGCTCTGTTGATGGGAATGTAGACTGGTGCAGTCACTGTGGAAAGCAGTATGGAGTTAACTCAAAAAATTAAAAGTGGAACTGTCTTATGTTCCAGAAATTCTAATTTTGGAAATATATTCTAAAAAACCTGAAACACTAATTTGAAAGACTATACACACTCCTATGTTCACTGCAGCACTATTTATAATACTTAAGATCTGGAAACAGCTCAAGTGCCCATCAGTAGATCAGCGGATAAAAAATATGGTAAATTTCCACAATGGGATACTACTCAGCTGTAAAGAAATAAAAAAGTAAATTTTACCTTTTGCGACAGCATGGATGGACCTGCATATTATTATACTAAGTGAAATAAGCCAACCAGAGAAAGACAAATACCATATGATCTCACTTATATGTGAAATTTAATGAGCAAAATAAACTGATGAACAAAATAGAAACAGAGGCATGCATACATGGGACAGACTGACAGCTGTCAGAGGGAAAGGAATTTGGGGGTCTGGATGCAAGGAGGCAATGGGATTAAGCAAAAACACATAGACACAGACAGCAGTGTGGTGTTAGCCGGAAGCAAAGGGAGGTACGGAGAAGGTGGGGTGGGCAAAGGGGAAAAGGAGTTTGCTTTGGGCGATGGGCTCACAGTGCATGCACACATGATGTTTTTGTTGCGTTGTATACTTGAAATCTGCATGGTTTTGTGAGCCAATGTCACCTCTATAAATTCAATAAAAAAGAAAAGAAAATACGATGCAAAATGTTTCAGAAAGCGGCAAATTAAAAAGGAAAATATGAGAGGTTAAGAGACACGGCGGTCAAAATGAGATCTCGCATATACCTAATCAGAGTTTTGCCATAAAAAAATTGGAATAAAAAAAAAAACTGGAGTAAGGGGTATGGAAGAAAGGATATTTGAAGAGATAATGAGTGATAATTTTCAGAAATGATGCAAGATACCATTTCAAAGATTCAAGAACCCCAAGCAGGAAAAATAAAAAGAAGTCTTCTTTTAGGCATATTATGGTGAAACTAAAGAATACCAGAAAAAGGGGAAGATTTTTAAAAACTGTCAGGGAGAGGCCCTGGCTGGTTAGCTCAGTTGTAAGGCATCGTCCTGATATGCCAAAGTTGTGGGTTCAATCCCGGGTCATGGTACATTCAAGAATGAACTAAGAAATGCATAGATGAGCAGAACAAAAAATCGATTGTTCTCTTTCTCATTTACTCTCTCTTCCTCTCTCCCTCTAAAAGAAAAAAAAACTGTCAGGAAGAAAAGACAGGTTACCTTTAAAGGAATAACATTTAGAATAACAGCTGACTCTTCAAGAGCAAAAATGAAAGGTGGAAGTCCTTCAGTTTGTTAGCTTGCTAAGTATTTTCAGATAAGTAGAAATGACGTTTGCTACAGTAACTAAAAAAGGGTATCTTAGCCAAAAGGAAAGTAACCCCAGTTGGAAGGACTGAGATGTCAGAAGAATTTAAGAAGAAAGAAGTAAACTTTGGGATAAATCTAAGTAAATATAGACTACATACAAAAATGTTAATATCCTGTGAACATTTTTAAAGACATAGAATTAAAATACATGACAATAATGGTGTATAAGTTACAGATTAAATGATTGAAGTTAAAGTATCCTAATGTTCTCAATTATTTGATAGAAGAGTAAAGTAAGTATACTTGTTAATCTTGTATTTGATCATTTACATATGCAAGTTAATACGTTTGGAAAAATAAAGAACATAAATAAAAGCATATAATTCTAAAACTAACAGATGAGAAAAATATAAAAAAAAACTCAATCAAAAATAAAAGTGGAGAAAGAAAATGAAACAGAGAAAAAGCAGAACAAATAAAAAGCAAATAATCTAAATACAGTATATCTGTCATTACAATAAATAGAAAAGACCAAACCCTTACAAAGAGATAAAGATTGTCAGAGTATTTTTAAAAATTAACTGTATGCTGATTATTGGAGACCTCCTAAATAGAGGAATATACAAATAAAGAAAGTAGAGCCTTGGACGAATAGATCGATTGGATAGAGTGTTGTCCCTATATGCAAAGGTTGTGGATTCAGTCCCTGGTCAGAGCATACATAACCAGACCAAAGTTTCTGTCTGTCTGTATCTCTCTCCCTTTCTCTCTCTCTAAAAATCAATTAAAGATTAAAAAGAAGAAAGTAGAGGGATAGAAATAAGATATCCTAGGCAAATAACCTCCAAAAACTGATATATTTCTATTAATGTTGGATAATTGAGACTTTCACCAGAGCTCAAGAGATAATTTACTTAATGATAATATTTCAGTTCACCATGGAGATACAGTATTTCTGAACATGTGTGTTTGTGTAAGAACTAAATTTCAAAATACATAAAGTAAAATTAAACAGAATGCCAGAAAAAAATAAATTCATCTCCATAATCAAAGACTAAAACACATGTTTCCAATTAATTGATAGAACAAGAGAACAAATTAATCTCTTGCACATAACAACTGTAATTCAAAAGCTGCATGGAAATTTTTATAAACACTGACTGGCCCTTAAAACTAAAGTCTCAGAGACCACATCCTATATAAGCAATACCTCCTCATTAAGTTGGCCGCTGGGAAGGACTGGCCACATGTAGGTAAATTTATTCCAAAGAGGATTTTCAACTCTGGAATGTTTCCACTGGCCTGGCTTACTGGTCCTCGCATGCTTTATGGCCCACTTAAAACAAAAGAAAAGACAAAAGGCATTTAGCAAGCTTAAATATCACTCCAAAATATTTATTGAGTACTAATTATGAACTAGGCAAAGAATTAAAAACCCAAATCTGATAGTTTACTGTGTAGAAGAGACACAAATACAGATAATATTAAAATAAAAGAACATTTTAAAAAATCAGGGAAAGGCCCTGGCCGGTTGGCTCAGTGGTAGAGCGTCGGCCTGGCGTGCAAGGGGTCCCAGGTTCGATTCCCGGCCAGGGCACACAGGAGAAGCGCCTATCTGCTTCTCCACCCCTCCCCCTCTCCTTCCTCTCTGTCTCTCTCTTCCCCTCCTGCAGCGAGGCTCCATTGGAGCAGAGATGGCCCGGGCGCTGGGGATGGCTCCTTGGCCTCTGCCCCAGGCGCTAGAGTGGCTCTGGTCGCAACAGAGCGATGCCCCAGAGGGGCAGAGCGTCGCCCCCTAGTTGGCGTGCCAGGTGGATCCTGGTGGGGTGCATGCGGGAGTCTGTCTGACTGTCTCTCCCCGTTTCCAGCTTCGGAAAAATACAAAAAAAAAAAAAAAATCAGGGAAAAAGGGCAATGTTAAAATTGACAATGGAATTTGAGACAAAAGGCAAATTAGAATAACAAAGTCATTTTATAATAACTATGACATAAATCATAATACTAACAGAAAAGTCAAGTCAAGACATTCAAGGAGAAACCAACAGCCTAACCAGGCAGTGGCACAGTGGATAGAGCATCGGACTGGGATGCAGAGGACCCAGGTTCGAGACCCAGAGCTCGTCAGCTTGAGCACAGGCTCATCTGGTTTGAGCAAAAGCTCACCGCTTGGACCCAAGGTCACTGGCTCGAGCAAGGGGTTAGTCTGCTGAAGCCACGGTCAATGCACATATGAGAAAGCAATCAATGAACAACTAATGTGTCGCAATGAAAAACTAATGATTGATGCTTCTCATCTCTCTGTTTCTGTCTGTCCCTATCTATCCCTCTCTCTGACTTTCTCTCTGTCTCTGTAAAAAAAAAAAAAAGAGAGAGAGAGAGAGAGAAACCAACATAGACATCAGATTACAATAACTAGGCAATTATTTTTAAGTAACATATAAGAATATAAAATATCTGACTTTGGGTGGTGAGCATACAATGCAATATATACAGATCATGTATCATAGAAATGGACACTTGAAACCAATATAATCTTATTAACCAACATCACCCCAATAATTTTTTTAAAAAATTAAATTAAATTAATTTTTTATAAATATAACTAAAATTAAAAAATAGATAAAATATCTGACTGTTATAAACCATAAATGTAAGTTTGGCTACTTTTCTATACAATGCTTAGAACATTTGTAACATTTGCCAGTAACATAGTAAACTTCAATACAGTTTTTAAATGGAAATTGAACAAGCAAGCCACTCTTGTGGCACATGACAGAATAAAATTTGATATAAAAGAAAGTTTAAAAGTTATAACTGCAATCACAAGACATTTTAAAAATCCATGCTCTCTCCCAAAATACTATTATACCAGATAGGGAAAAAATATATATCTTCAATATCTATTTAAAAGGCAACAAAAATAACAATCATTAAAACTTAAACAATACATCTAAAATTAGAGTCAAAGGAAAATCTATAATGTTAAATGCTTATTTATTAAGAACTAGAGCAGGAAAATTAAAGCATTCAACTCAATTTATTTTAAATCTATCGACATATAATTATCCTATGGAAAATAGATGAATGAAAATAATAAAGATTCAAATAAAAATAAAAATTTAGAAAATAGAATGTCAGGAGAATGAATTAAAGAAATGTTTTTAAAATAAAAATTGCTAATCTCTTGCATATAAATCTAGATTAATAAAAATATTATACAAACCAAATAGAAAAATTGAGCTAAATATTTAGCATAAAGATTTAAAAAGTATATTATGCATATGTATGTTAATCAATACAAAATTTCTGATCAAAATAAATGAATTTTTATAAAAACACCTCATAGATTTCAAATATAAAACAGAAAACATGTTCTTGTTCATATAACTTCACAGGTCATGGAACAGATCATTTTTATGCTCTATGATATAGTCTAAACTATAAATGTACAAAAAACTAGCTAATTCATTTCATAAAGGGGAGCTAAGCTTCATAATAAAATCAGTTACTAGTAATTTAAAAAGTAATACGGCAATCTTACTTAAAATTAAAAGTGTAAAATTTCTACATCAATATTAGTCAATAAATTTTAACATATAGCAAGAGAATAATCACTACAGTTAAGTAATACTGAGCCTAGTAATAAAATTATGGACATCCATTAATATAATAAATCACTGATTAATGAATGAGAATATAGAAGCAGTCCCTCACCCATCATTTTCGAGCACACACAATGGTCATCGGGGCCTGAGAGTTGTCTGAGATGGCTTAGCCTCCTCACCAGAACCACCTGCAGTATTCAAACTTATGTTCAAGGGCCCAGGTGTCCCAGAAACCAGCTGACAGTTCTTGGCACCTGTACAGCAAGAGGTGGTGGTGGCATGAAACACCTGTGCTTTAGCAGCATAGAAGCTCTCCTCCTGCTACTGCCGAGCTACGTGTGCCCTGACTAAGGCCAACACTTCTGCTTGTACCTGGATCTAGGATTAATTTTCCTGTTCTTCTGGGTCATTCCATCTACAAAATGTCTGACAGCTTGATATCTAAAACAAACAAACAAAAACTTTCCCTACACCCCACATCCACCTCCAGTAATAATAGCCTTATTTCTTTGTGTCTTTTTACGGCAAATTCCTTAAAAGATTCATCTCCTTTTCTTCTTTTTTTTTTTCTTTTTTCTGAAGCTGGAAACGGGGAGAGACAGTCAGACAGACTCCCGCATGCGCCCGACCGGGATCCACCCGGCACGCCCACCAGGGGCGATGCTCTGCCCACCAGGGGGCGATACTCTGCCCCTCCAGGGCGTCGCTCTGCTGCGACCAGAGCCACTCTAGCACCTGGGGCAGAGGCCAAGGAGCCATCCCCAGCGCCCGGGCCATCTTTTGCTCCAATGGAGCCTTGGCTGCGGGAGGGGAAGAGAGAGACAGAGAGGAAGGAGGGGGGGGGGATGGAGAAGCAAATGGGCGCTTCTCCTGTGTGCCCTGGCCGGGAATCGAACCCGGGTCCCCAGCATGCCAGGCCGACGCTCTACCGCTGAGCCAACCGGCCAGGGCCCTCTTCTCTTTTTCTCATAAACCAATTTGAATTAGGATTTTATCTCTGAAACTAAGCTCAGGTTTTATTACCAAAATCAACAGTTTTCTCCAGACAGAACTAACAGCAATGTCTCTCATATGCTCCTTCCCTTTCTTAAAACACTTTCTCGACTTGACTTCACTGGACTTCCATGAAACCACGGTCTCCTGGTTTTCTCTCAGGTTAGTTGCCAAAATTGCGAGTCTCCTCTTGTGTCCCCAGAGGGTCTGAAATAAATGCTATGAAAACCCAGGGCCTGCCACATCAATCGAGTTTTTAGCTGTGCATTGGTCTGCTGCAAGTAGACATATTACTGTAAGGCAAAGGACAGGGTGCTGATGAAAAGATTCATCCTTCTGGTTGCAGTGCCTTTATTACTTCAGCTCATCAGGGTGTCTTTACAAGGAACTGGTCAAATTCAACTTGCACTGTTAACAAACAGTCACACCGAGCAAAGGCCATTAGACTGCAGAGTTCCAGCGCAGCATGAGCTTTTATGTAAAAGCAATAGACCTCTTAATATTCTGCTTTATAAATGAAGAGCTGACAGACCCTTAACTGTAACGGCACGAGCAGGCCCAGCCATAATGACTGTACATGTGCGTAACATAAATTAGGACGTTCAAGGACTCTTGGAATCTTCATTCCCGAAAGCCAGCACTAGGTGGAGACGGTGATTCGTGCAATGCTAGCAGGCAGCCTTTTCCTTGCTCCTTGAGAACTTATTTCTATTTAGTATTTTCCATTCTTCTCTTCAGCGTGGGGCAGGGTGTTGTTCAACAGTTGGTATTTTTAATAGAAACATCTTATAAAACAAGTTTTAGAAGGGCTTACTTGAAAACACATATATGCACACACCTTGCAAGGTAGCCAAATAAGGTTCAAAAGCAAATTTATTTATTTAAAATACCATATTTTTCACTCCATAAGTCACTCCTGACCATAATACGCATCTAGAGTTTTAAGGAGAAAAATAAGAAAAAAAATATTCTGAACCAAATGGTGTGTTAAAATATTTAACAAAATATACCACAATATTTCAACAATGTAAACTCAACAGCAGTATTAACAACCAGTAGCACTGTTATTAACAAATGAGAAGAGACTTTAATGTTCAAATACCCTTCTTATTGTCTGGGAACCCGCAGCAGCTAAAAAAAATGAACATTCACTTCATAAGATGCACGGGCATTTTCCCCTCCACTTTTGGGGCCGGGGGGGGGGTGCATCTTATGAAGCAAAAAATACGGTAATCTCTTTATTAACGCCGCCTTTCCAGAAAGGGAAAATTCTATTTATGATACTTCATGAGTATCTACCCCCATAGATAGGAAAATGACCAAAGTTAAAAATATCCTCCTAGATACGTCTGAGCCTAAAAGATAAAAAAAATTAAGCTAATTCTTAAATATTTTAGTTGACAGATACCTCTTCTCTCAAAAACTAAGTCCAAGATTGATCGTATTAACGTCAATCTGGTTGATGGAATCAAGGATCCAGCGTGCTCTGTTCAATTAACCTTATAAAGGGATGGGCAACAAAACGCTTCAGACAATGTTTCTCTTTGGAGTCCAGGGCCTTTGCTGGGACTTTGGCTCCGTGGCAGGCGACGAGAAATTGTAAGGACTGCACGCACTGTGACAGAAAGGTATTCTGTTTTGCAGTCTTGAACTCAATAGTAAAATAAAGACAAATCTAAACCTGTCCCAGTTGAAGAAATAGTCTTTTTTTTTTCATATTATATCAGGAGATCACAATTATGTTATTTTCAACAATGAAATGAACATAGTAATAAAATATGATACAATTTATCATTTGGATCAGATACAGTAAATTATAAATAGTCTGGCAAATTCAAACTTAAATCAGCAGTGTCTAACAAACATGCATGTAAAAATTAGATTCACAGTCCACAGCTGTCAAAAAAAGGGTTTTTTTCCTTTACCCTACAACTTATTTATTTAACCGGTTACTTCTTGTTTTCTTAAGGTTATCTAAGCCACAAGACTAGACCACTTTGAATTCACCTATAATTAATTTAAAATTGCACAGCTCCTCAGAAACAGTGGAAGCACATTATTCACACAGGACAATAAAATATTCCATACATTTATTTTGACAGAAATCAGTTTATAAGACTAACTTTAAATACTCCATCTCTGAAAGAAAGAAAAGAATAGGCGAAAGAAATGGGCCAATTGCAAAAAAACAAAATATTAAAACCATCTACTTCAATGGGAATTAATAATAGCCCAACACGTTCCATTGGGTTCGAACTTTGAAGCTCTCTAAAGGTCTGGTCCTATTGACAGGGAAGAAATCATTCCAAATCAGGAACTATGCACACACTAATCTTAAACACTATATGAAGGTTAAAAGATTAGCTATATAGCTGCAAACCTGGGTCTATCATGTATCACTCTCTAGCTTTTTACCAAGAGAACCACTGTGTGACATATTTTAGGCTCCATTTATTTTGCAGTTCACACTGAATGTTAAAAATAAACGTAATAGCTTATGTGAATAATTATTTTTAACATTAAATTTTAAGTTGACCCTAACAGAAAAAAGGCACTGAAGACTGTAGCGTTATTCACTTTATAAACCCCAAGTTACAAAGATCAAGTAGCTTTTGCTTATTAACTATTATTTTACTTCATTCCTGGAATCCTTTGTAGAAATTATGGTAATAAATACACTTGGAATTTGTTCTTCTGTGTTACATATTCCCATTTGCCCATCTTTTTACATTATTTTGATAACTAGAAAATTACTTAGGACAGAGCCTGGATTTTAATGGTAACTAAAAGGGTGACCTCTGTGGTCATGTTTCTATTGGACGTAACGGGGAATTTCTGAAAAGGAGAAATGGTCTGAAAACAATTCTTATTTCATAATCATTTCCATAATTTTACATTTCATTCCTCTCAATTGCAGATCATTAATTAAATCTTTCAACCCAGGTCAGTTATTTTTAGGAGATCAGATATGAAATATGGTGGAAACCTATAGTACATTAATGGTAATTGCCAGCAATATGTACATATTTAGTCTAGAAAAATAAATGGAAATATAGATGGATATAAAGTCCAACCTGACATCTTTCAAGGTTGCTTTTTAATATAAGTCTTTGACCTGCTCTACGTTGTTTTGTTTTTCTAGTTGGTTGAGCTTGTTGGTTATTTAGATTCTTGATACACAGAAGTAATCTATATTCAGCATTAAAAACCTATCATTATCTCTCATAGAGAGTTTCATACTTGTGTAAAAGCAAAGCTCTCTTTGCAACTACGGTAAAATCTTCAAGTGCAAGCTTTGTAAATTAAAAAAAAAATCTTTCTGCAACAATACTTGGGTTGAACCTCATGTGATCTCTGAGTTCTTGAATTGGTCTATCACCTACCTGGGCCTCACAGCTTTGGAATCTCAGATCATTGAGGGATCTACTACCTGAAGTTTCTGTATCAACTTTTTTTGCAAAGAAGGCAAATGAATAAGCATCTATTGAGCACTTGCTCTCTGTCCCCAGCTCTATGCTAGGCACTAGGAATCCAAAAAGAGTCAGAGAGTACTTCTCACTCACCAAAAAGGATAGTATTTTAGGGAGCAGCAAAAAAGTACATAGCTGGGAAAGCTTTGGAAAACAGCAAAAAATTATATACCTGGAAATGTTTTGGAAGAGTAGACACAACAATAAGTCATGGGAAAAAATGACACTTTTCATAAGAGTTATAAGAGGTAGAGCTAATAGAAAGAAAATAATATGAACTTTTGATTATTAAAAAAAAAAACTGTTGGGTAAGGGGAAATCCATGAAGGATGTATAAAATTTTTATTCGTGGAGAATAAAAGGTTTGGAATAGTGAAAAGGAGACAGAGATGCCATTTCAAGAGAGGAAGAAGAATACAATCTTTGGTATTATGTAATGACTCCAAAATATGTTTCCTGAAGACACAGAGTTCTGGCTAGAAGAGAAAGTGATTTGTATCCTAAAGCATTCATTTCCCAGACTCAGTTATGTCTAGGCGACTCTTTGCTCAAAGTGTGCTTCACCATTTAAAGTTCTCCAGTGCCTCTGTTTATCCAGAGTAGGAAGGAATAGCTATCCCCTTCCTTCAATAGTAATAGATTTTTAGATAGGCACATGGTTATCCAGATAAAGATAAGAGTTCCTGGCACTAAGGTGCAACCATGTATCAATGTTTTAGCCAAATGAGCTGTGAGTAGATACAAATTGCAGACCTTACCCACAAAGCAATCAGACATGCCTATATATATGTAGGCCTGCATATTTCAAACCCATATTGTTCAAGGGTCAACTGCACTTCCTTAGGCTAGAAATTTGGAAATGTAATTCTAAGTCCAAGAATATTAACATTTAAAATTCTTGATGCAAATTGCCATATTGTTTTCTATAGGGGCGGTGTTGATTGAAATTCTTCTTTGTAAAAACGTCATTGGGCCAATATCTATGGCTTGGGCTACAGTGTTTGAAATTATTTAACTCTGATGTGAGAAGTGAGCAAAATAAAAATAAATTCTTTGAGAGTTATATTGTAGTTATGTCAGTTGTAGGTGATCTACCTGTTCTAAAACAGACCTCAAGACTCAGTGCCACCTCCTCAGATCTGTCTGGATTCAGTGCTTCTGTATACCGAACGTTTTTTTAATCAGTAACACTTAATATGTAACCAATACTTAACATGTTTAATTTTCTATTCCCTGGCAAGGTCTGTGAAGACAGGGATACAACCTTGTGCATGGTTGTATTCCCAGAGTCCAGCACACTATCTGAAACATCAAAGACACAGGAGACACTGAAAAATATTTCCTGTATAAGTAGGAGAGTAAAACTTACTGGGGATACTCATCTCTTTCAGAGTTTGAAGACCCCAAAATTAGATTTCCCAGTTCTGTATTTGTAGGTAACTCATTCCTTGTGATCTTTTAAAATGCAAGCATAGTCATCAAGTGTCTACCTACACTACACGTACGTAACTTGTGCCAAGTTTTGTGGTGACTTCAAAAGAAGTATAAAAAGGTAGTGCCTGGAGTTTCTATTTGGGTGGAAAGACAGGATATACACAGTGAAATATTTACAACACAGCTATGCTGTCCAAGAAGGTAACCAACCATTAGGCACGTGGAGTCTTTAAGTGTACATTTGAATAGCTAAAATTAGAGAAAATAATGCATTCCTCGGTCACACTATCCACACGGAAGCACTCCACAGCTCAGCACTGCTGGACAGTATATGAGGAGTAAGATCTGAGAGGCAGACAGTTTGTCAGAGCTGAGAGTCGGGGAGAACATGGGGGTCAAGTGATTTGAGTTGGCTCTACTGGGCAGAATGCTTCATGAGTTGAAAAAAAGAAAAAGAATTCTGTTAGAAATTTAAAGAATGATTTAAGAAGCCAGTGGATTGGGAACAAGTCTGCCATATAAATGGCCTCAGTTGCCTAAATGGGCCTATGTTTGACTATGTTAAGACTAAAAAATAATCAACCATAAAATGCTTTCACTCAAGATCCTTCATTTTCACAGTTTATTATATTTCTTAAGTGGCAAAAGTTTAAATGCTAGATCTCCAAATAAAATTGTGTCAAAGGATCCCTGTGGGGCAACGCTAGATATAAACTCAACTGACAACGTCCTTTTCCTTTTATTCCCTCTCATTTCCTCTTTCTTCCCAACCCCATCACTGTGGTTACTGCGAGACCATTGTGTGGCTGCTACATTCTGGGCCTAGGCTCCTGGCACTCTGCAAGTCACTCAGGGCACCTGACTCTCAAGGGCTTTAAAGTCAAAGTTCCTTCCAAATAAGGCCATAAAGGAAGTATTAAAGTAACTTATAAAAAGTTGCATAAATCTTGGGCTTTTAAACTATTCTTTTTTTTTTTAATTCAGTGGGAGGAAGGGAGGCAGAGACAGACTCCCACATGTACCCTGACCAGGATCCACCCGGCAAGCCTACTAGGTGGCAATGCTCTCCCCATCTGGGGTGTTGCTCCGTTGCTCAGAAACTGAGCTCTTCTTGGTGCCTGAGGCGGAGGCCATGGAGCCATCCTTAGTGCCAAGGGCTAACTTGCTCCAATCAAGCCATGGTTGCAGGAGGGGAAGAGAGAGAAAGAGAAACAAGACGGACATCCACATGCAGAGCCAATGCTCTACCACTGAATCAACTGGCCAGGGACTGAACTATCCTTTAAGTATGGTAAAATACTGAGCCAGCACACGCCAAGGGATGATCCAATGCATCTCACCAACTGCTTTTTAACATTTTCTTTCTCATCACTGTGACCAGCATGGGGCAGGGAACACTTCCCTTACCAGCCTTCAGATCCGGATTCGGATGATTCATCTCTTGAATCTGAAAGGAATCCATGGACCACTTTATTTATTTGGTCAATGGGGAAAATGAGGTTCCAGTGACACTTACCCTGGAAGTCTTACTGGAAGAGCTTGTAGAAAACATAGACCCTTACGGCTCAGTGAATCACACGGTCCACACAAGAAAACATCCCTTTAGATATAAATGGCCTTGAATGCCCAGAAAGAAACTTAGTTTGTACAGTAACATTAACAATTCAGTCAAGTGTGACAGTCAAAAGGAGGTGCCCAATAAATGTTTGTTGAGGAAACTGTTAAAATCAGGATGTCAGATGGTCCTCTCCCTGTACTTTCACAGAAAAAAGTGTGTTTTCTCTGAGAGTCAAGAATCAGCAGTAACTACTGACAGTCTCTGAGCCTCTCAAAATGGTCCTTTATATATTCCTTCTAATGCAGTATGTTAAACAGAGGAAATGCTTAATAAACCACATGTGAACAATCCAAGACTTGTCACAGTGTGATACCATGGTAGCAGACCATTCAGTTTATAAGAAATGGATCTATGTCACTAGACAGCAATTTTCATGGGGATTTTGTCTGTCTTGTTTCAGTGCGTCTGCAGTGCCTAGGACAGTATCTGGCACAGAAACTGCACTAAATAAACAGTTGTCGAATGCAATACCAACCATAGACTGGGCAATCAGGGGCCCTGTTGTGGGTCTCACTTTATGCCTTCTTCCTGCTTTACTCAGTGAACCAGGAGGAGTCCATGGTAGCAAGAGGAAGTGTCTATCAGTCAGGCGTCCCCAAACTACGGCCCGCGGGCCTCATGTGGCCCCCTGAGGCCATTTATCCAACCCCTGCCGCACTTCTGGAAGGGGCACCTCTTTCACTGGTGGTCAGTGAGAGGAGCACTGTATGTGGCGGCCCTCTAACGGTCTGAGGGACAGTGAACTGGCCTCTTGTGTAAAAAGTTTGGGGACCCCTGGATCTGAAGTCCATGTGCCTATTTCTAGACAATTCTATGAGACCTCAGGATTCCCTGGCCAAAAAGCCCCAAATTTGCTTTCAGAGACTGTAAGAGCCTCTCCCCAACTCTATACTAATTGCAAAACATACTGCTGGTGTGCAGCCCCATTACTGAAAGATGGCCAAGGGGCAGCTCTGTCAGGGGTGGGGCAGAGACTGGACACAGGCTGGTGTGGCTCCCTCTGCATTTTGAATGCATGCTACAGTGCTGGACATAGCTGCACTGTGAAGGGGAGGTAGCTAAGCCATGGGCATTTGCACTTTTATCCTAACACTGCAAATTGTAGAGAAGGCTTGGCTGGATAGTTGGATGGTTGGCTGGCTGGCTGGCTGGCTGGATGGATGGATGGATAAATTGACAGATGAATAGAAACATAGATGGATAGATAATTGAATGAAAACCATGCCTTTACATGAATCAATGAAGTATACTAGGGAAAGAGAAATGAAAGGGGGCATGTGGGTTTTGCCAAAGATTCTGATACTAGTCAATCTGTCAAATGGGATAAGGACCTCTTTCATTGTCTTTAGTGATCCATCTCAGCTGTAACAACCTTGTCCAGAAAAATGTGACTCTGTATGAGATATCTTAATGTGGCTAAAAAGGTTGGTCTTTTTATTCTAAGAATGACATAAAATATAAATTTTAAGATTAAGTTCTCAATCAAGTGAAATTTTTAAATGTGTCACTCAACATATGCTCACTTGAAATCAAAAGATTCAACCGTCAATTATAAAAAGAAAATTCCAAATTCACAAAAATCAATCACTTTGTCTTGAAAGAACTCTTCCTTTCAGCAGAAATTGCACCAAGAGGTATCCACCAGGCATTTGTCAGCAGAGCAGAGTGGATGAGAGCAAGCAGTCTGGTGCCAGGTCTTGGGATTAAGGCTTGGCTTCCCCTCTGACTAGCGGGGTGGATTTCGGCATGCCATGTCCACATCATGGGATTATGAGACACCTACTTTGGAGATTTGTTATAAATCGTTATTTATAAAGGAACAGAATATTATCCAGTTCCTAGTCAGCACTCTGAGAGGCTGATTTCTAGAGTTAAATGTTATGTTACTGTTAAATGATATAAATGGTGTGTGACCCATACTATTAACTATTCTAACCAAATGCCAAATTCCATGTACTCTCAAAAACAGGCATCGTCTCTAAGTGCTGTCCAATTTAAATTTTAAATGCTGTTATCTAAGCTAATACAAAGCAACTCTGGTACTAACAATAGATTTAGCCATCTCAAAATATGGTTAGTGTGTTGCCACAATTGATTTGGGTTAATGTAACACTCATTCAGTAGGAGCTGTGTAAATCAGCAGGTGGAAAGACTGTGTTTTAACTTTGTCTTCCCTGGCTACTGAAAATGTGTGTTCAACATCTTAATCATTTAAATCTATATAAAGTTATAAAATAATAAGAAAAAACCTAATCTCCCTCTGTGCTAGAATGCTGCATGCACACCGCACACAGAGAACACCAAAGCAGCAGGACATAGGACCCAAGGGCAGCTACCCACAACAAAGATAAATGGACTGTATAAACTATAACAATAATAATAACGACAGCAATAATAATTAATAATGCCTTTTATCGACCTTTTAGAGTGAAAATGACATCCCTTGTACCTGTTTTTATTTAAGAAAATTTTAGGATTTTGTTATTTTCCTTAAAATGGCAAAGATAACTTCTTAATCTCAAACATTCGCATAAATGACATGCATGTAAACTCATGCATGTGAATGGCACAGTAAAGGCAGTCCAAAGAATTTCCATTCTGGGGACCTCAGAAATAGTTTCTATTTTTCCCATTATTAGTATTGCTGTTGTCTTTCTTAAAGCATCATTTGTTAAAAAGACACTTTACAACTTCTTCAAAGATGAGTTAAAGTTACATACCGCTGAACACAAAAACCTTCAAATTTTAACATTACAACTTCAATGGAATCTGTGAATGCATTATCAGAAGTGTCAGGTTCACAGTGAAATTAAGTTAATTCACAATATCCACCAAACTTCATAATATTACCTCCTTTTTCACACAAATCAGACTGATTGGAAAGATTAGCATTTGTTGGAGATTTAGTAGCAACATCCTTTTGTTTCATTTTATGCAGTTTGAAGACTGAAGGAGCCTTAGGAATTAATTGCAGGCTTCTAATAAACACAGTGATGTAATGACGTATTTTGCATTACTGGTTTATGTTTGATTCCAAATAAATTGCAGATTATTTTTTCTGGTGTGATACTAAAACAATTTCCATTTTGCAAAAAGGATAATTAATCGGCAATTTTTTCACATTAGATCACATATCTCTAAAGAGTGCCCACGGATTTGATCGTCTTCAGCTGCTGTGTATTTATTTTTCATTTTTTCTACTGATGTACCACCCCATCAGTGCTGACATTTAAATGAGTGAGTATTCAACACAAACGTGATCATTTGTACAGCATCCAATGCGGCCCCATACTGAGAT
The DNA here is from genome assembly GCF_036850995.1 of Saccopteryx leptura. Classification (NCBI taxonomy): domain Eukaryota; kingdom Metazoa; phylum Chordata; class Mammalia; order Chiroptera; family Emballonuridae; genus Saccopteryx; species Saccopteryx leptura. The sequence continues at coordinate 30,990,275 of NC_089503.1, read as the reverse complement.
GATTGCTTCTGGGAGCCATCCACGGGTTCTCAAATAGGGGGAAAAGCCAGGCAAAATTTTATCAATTTACATTTTTATGTGATTAATTTTTATGCAAATAAGGGCCCGATGGTGCTCCCATCTCACCTGAATCATTCGGATCATCAAAGACAAATTGAGCATCACTTATTTTAAAAATAGGCTTTAAACTACTCTACAGCTGTGTTGGAAAATGCTAAGAGCAGGGCGTAAACTTCTCTAATATAACAGGACTAGAGAAGAGAAGAAAATGCTTTTTGTACACAATGCCATAAACATGGAACTTAACACACACACACAAAGTGTCTTTGCTTTGAATATTCTCTTGTCTTTGTAAATATTCAGCAATGGAAATGACAGTGTCTGAAGCAATGTTTCCCCAATTTCTAAATGCAAAATCAGAGCTGGTTCTCAGTAAGCAAAATATACTGACCAGTACGTGTCTTTGCCAACTTTCTATCACTTTTGCATGAAAGTAACTAATAAATAGAGTAAATATACAGGGAAAACAAAATGCCACAGACTTAAATGACAAATCCTAGTTTGTGGGTTAGGGGGCTTGTATTATCAGTATTATTTTGCATAAAATTAACACAGCACTTTTCAGTTTACAGAATTTATTCCTAAATTCACCAACCTTCCCCTAAAATAATAGAATTATTTAGTTTGCATTTGGGATCCATTAGAAATTACAGAAATCATATTAGATTTTTTTTTCAAATAATAACATTCTTTAGATTTATGAACTACAAATAAAGATGATTTCCATGATGTTTGGAATCAAGCTAACAGTACAATTATATAAATAAGTAGTGACAGCTTACAAATGCCACCTGAGCAATAACAAAGTTCAATTTTCTATTTTTTAAGAAAAGTATTTTTTTCTCACATGGTATCTTTTTAAAATGTGCTTAGCATTTTATATACATGACTCAGTTATCAAAATCTTCCCACATGTGTGTGTGTGTGTGTGTGTGTGTGTGTCTCATGAAAATAATCGACAGAGCAGAAATAAATTGTTGACAATTCTCTGAGAATGGAAACAGACCCCAGGGGGTAAAAATCTGGTTATCTGAATGGGCGATATAATCGAAGGTTCAGCTCAGCTAAGGGAATTTCAACATAAACAATGTCCTTATTTCCAAGAGCGGGTCCTCCTTTCCGTACAATAGTGGAGGAATGCCAATCCCTTCCTGACCGCTGTGAGAAAAGTGCTGGACAGGAACAAGATTAGAATCTTAAAAGCTGTCCTGTGGAGCTAAATTACTGTGCAGCGTACAGGTGAGGAGGTAAAAAGAGCAAAAATAAATGGAGTTTATTCCATGCTTCTTAGAGTTTATTTCATGAAGACAGAAATAAAGATCTCTAAATCCATAGTTACAGTTGTGCCTTGTGAGATGGCTCTGTGTGTGTGAGTGTGTATGTGTATGTTTGTGTGTCTGAAACTGTGTATGGGCCTCCTCTCTCTTTACCAACAAAAATATGCCATTCAACACCATATTACACACAAAAAGATCCCTATTTACATTCTCACTCTCTTAGTTCAAAAAGAACCTGAGAAAAACAGGTGTTTCTGCAAAAAATTTTTTATTAATTTTAGCCTGTTGTGCAATTCATGAGAAATAGGAGAATAACTAGACTTGTGTAACTCTTCGTGCACGTGTACAACCGTCTAGTTTGATCTTCGGATGCGTTATCACAAACTGGCCAGCACAGAACATCATCCACTGTGATTCAATCAGAAGTGGAGGCCGTTCACATAGGTCATAACCTAGACATTTCATATTCTCAAACAACAGCAGGCGTAACACAACGCAATCCCCAAGGCTTTATAAACTCTGCCCCCGACTAGAATAGAAGCAGCAGTTGTTTGGTGGAAAGCAGGTCAGCTGGCAACTCCACAGCTGTTTTCTAAAAGTCCAGGAGAGCTGCCAGTGTAGTGGAGACGAGATCGTCTCTCACAGAAGTAAACTGGCACCTCCCAGATGGCAGGGGGAACTGCTTGCATATGTGTGGACTGAGTCCATTTGAGGACAACGGCACAAGGGACTGGAAAAGGAAAACCGTTAGGGATGACAACTTTCAAACTCAGGAAAGGAATAATGCTGATCCTAAATAGAGCAGGTCTCCAGGTCCCAGGAGCTTCCCAGGGGGTCAGCCCGTGCATGTGACCTTGGCCATAATCTTTTGCACAGAGATCAGATGACCCTCCTTCCATCTAACAATCATTCTTTGGTCATTGTCCCAAGGAAGGGGGCACTGATTCCCTAATTTAAATGAAAAGCCCAATTACTGGATTCTGCTTCCCAGTTTGAGTAAAGCTCAAAACTTCAGCACAGGAAACAAAGTCACATCTCATCTTGGGAATAATTGTGAATCTTACAGATCTTAGGATAAGTGACTCTGGAAGGAGAGCCAGAAATTAGAAGAGAAAACTTCAGTATGACGTGACTATCCAATGTGAATGCTCCCAGTAGAATGCATTCATTTCAAATTCTGAAATTTAAAAATTAAAATACCTGTAATTATTGCCCATAATAATATGGTCTGTGTGTGTGTGCGTGTGTGTGTGTGTGTGTGTGTGTGTTACAGAGACAGAGAGACAGAGAGAGGGACAGATAGGGACAAACAGACAAGAAGGGAGAGAGATAAGAAGCATCAATTCTTCATTGCGGCACCTTAGTTGTTCATTGATTGCTTTCTCATATGTGCTTTGACCAGGGAGGGTGTTACAGCAAACCAAGTGACTCCTTGCTCAAGCCAGCAACCTTGAGCTCAAGCTGGTGACCTCGGGGTTTCAAACTTGGGTCCTCTGCATCCCCAGTCCCACACTCTATCCACTGTGCCACTGCCTGGTCAGGCATGGCCTTTTTATTATAAAAATTAGATAATCATATTAAAATATTGGAATATGTGGAGGTTTTCCCTCCCTTTCTGGTATACCTGGTTATGCCAGTTTTTTCATTGAAATGCAATTTATGTAGATTAACGTGCAATTTTTAAATGTCTAGACCAGTGGTAGTCAACCTGGTCCCTACTGCCCACTAGTCAGCATTTCCAGCTTTCATGGTGGGTGGTAGCAGAGCAACCAAAGTATAAATAAAAAAACAGATTTAACTATAGTAAGTTGTTTTATAAAGATTTATTCTGCCAAACTTAGCAAAAATCCGACATAAAGTACTTGGTACGTAATTATTATTATATGCTTTAACTTGCTGTAACTCTGCTTTATAAATTTTATAAAGGTACTTCCCTACTTTATAAATCACCATTACTGTGGAACTGGTGGGTGGTTAGAAAATTTTACTACTAACAAAGATACAAAAGTGGACGGTAGGTATAAAAAAGTTGACTACCCCTGGTCTAGCCCAACGACTTTGTACACATGTAGACACCTGTGAAGAAGCACAACCCTCTAAAAGAGATAGACTATTTCTATCACCTCACTTTGCTGTCATTAAAATGTATAAGGTATTAATAACGTGAGATGGGGAAGGTGAGGCACAGATAAAATTAAGAAACTTTAAAGAGGTCAAATAAGTGTTTCAAACTGTGATCATCTGACTCAGAAGACTACATCCTTCTCTGCAAGCCACAATGCCTCCATCAAAAGAAAGGACAGTGAGAACATGGAAATCTTTACTGATGGAAAACATCCAAAACTAAATCCTTTATTTATTGAAAATGAATAGGAAAAACATAAACCAGTTTACTAAAATTGACATTCTAATATATGCAGCATTCAAAGGGTGTCATATTTTCACTCAGGGAGAGAAATCAGTATTAGGCTCAGCGCTTATGGCATATAATCCTTGTAAACACTGCATGTTTACAATGCCAGAAGTCGTATGGGCACTTGGAATAAGCCATGCTCAAGACAGAAGTTTACCCTATTGTAGAGCCTATAACAACAAACAAATAACGATGATCTAAAAATTCTATTATATAGAGAATTAAAATATGTTAACATGATAGAGAGCAATTGTGTAACCAACTCATGGGGGTGGGGGGGTTTATCAGAGAAGACTTCTCAAAGAGGCTCCAGTTAAGCTGAGGGCCAGAGGAACAGCTGATGCAAAGGCACTAGATGGGGAAAAGCTTAATATGTTTCAGGGAGAGAAAGTGAGGTAGGAGGCTGAAACAGGGTGGAGTGGGGACTGCAGTAGTTGTAGGATACAAGGTTGTAGAGATGGGGCAGGCCAGCCTATGTAGGGTTTGGCAAGCCAAGATAAGAAGCTGACATTTGATTCTAAATATGATGGGTAGTGTTCAGGATGAGAACGACATTATCTGGTTCTTATTTAAAAATAATAACTGGCTGCTATAGAGAATGGACAGTAGGGGAGCAAACATGGGAGGGGAAACAGTTCAGAATCAACTGCCATAGAAAGGACGATGGCGGCTGGGACTCAAGCTTAATGGAAGTCAAAATAAATGGACAGATTCAGGATCAAAACATAGAAATAAATGAATAGATGCATCAGTTAAGCTTGAGAATAGACAGAGTATTGGGATAAGTCTAAAGATGAAAAAAATGTGAGATGTCCAAATGTTCAGCTGGAGGACATGAATAGACAGAGGTGACTAGCATAGGAGCAAGTCTGAGAAAGAAAAAAAAACATTCTACTTGGGACATGCTCAGTTTGAGATTCTAGTTACATCTCCAAATGGAAATGTCTGATAGGAAAGTGGATCTGTGAGTCTGCAGAGGTTGGGACTGGAGCTATGGGTTTGGGGATAACTGGAATCTTGATGGTATTTCAAGCCAAAGGAGCAGATAAGATCACCCAGTAGAGAGGTAAAAGAGACAAAGTCAAAGATTAGAATCCTGGAGTACTAGATATTGAGAGTTAGAACAAAACAAAAAACCAAAAAAGCAGGCAGCAAAAGAGACTGAAAAAGGAGTATCCAGTGAGGAAGGAGGGAAACCAAGAGAAGAAACTGTTTCACAAGAAGAGGTAGTTAAATGTGTCAATTGCTTTGAAAGATCATAGAAAGAACAGAGAAATGACCACTGGGGAGTGGGAGCTATGTTTGATGCAGAAAAAGAAGTCTTGTTTGTCCAGGTCCCTATTTTGTTTATTATGGGTGAAGCACTCCTCCAGAATCAAGATCACTTACATTCCTGAAGATACAAGACAATCCAAACTAACACAGACCACTCTCTACTCCCAAATTCAACCTGAGAGCCCTATCATTCATTACCTTTGGGAATTCTGGAAATGAACCTGGGAATCCACTGTCCTCTTTATCCTGTAATACAGTGAAATACACTGACATCACATCAAAATTATCAAAATAAGTACATTTAAAGTCCATCTAAGTAGGTTTGTGCTCTTTTCTGTGTTGCTCTACACATCAGAAACAAGGGTGTTCATGCTTTCTAGGTCTCAGACAGCACTACCAGGCAGAACATGTTATTTCTGCACAAATCTATTCAAGAATGTATTCGTAAAGTCTTGGATAAAATATCCCATGTGAGTAACATGTTACACATACAAGGTATTTCTCATACCCTCATCTAGGAAGCCATTTTTTTAAATGAGTTCCATGAGATGGCAAAAATAAAACTAATTCATTATTGCTCTTAGGAAATAATGGACTAAAACCTCTCAAGCTAGCAAAAGTTGATGTGGACAAGGGGAACAGGAGATCAGAGGACACTTGTTTGGAAAGTCAGGGAGTGACCAGTTGTGAGTATGAAAGTGTGAGTGCACAGTTTGCCGTGGACCAGCATGGCTAGTATTTGTCCAGGTCCTGAGTGAGAACGGTGCAGAATGAAGAAATAAACTCAGAGACAAAAAAGGATGAGATCAGGAGGTCTCTTTGCAACACAGGTAGCTTGCAAGAGCAGAACAAAGCCCCTGATCTGCTTTATTATATAGCGCAGAGACATTTGCAAATAAGGAAAGTCTCTGATACACAGTTGCACATCTCCAAGGCAACCCAAGAATTCTGCCAAGTGCAGAAAACCCTCCAGCCTGCATAACTGAAATCAACCAACATCAGAAAAAACAATGGGTGAGAGGAAGGGCATGTAAATTGCCTCTAGCAATTTAATCAAGTAAGTGAGGTGGGAGGATGGGATGAGTACAAATACTCAGCTTCATAGCCAATATGGAGGTGTGGGGGGAAAACTTAACCTTTGGCTAAGCCTTAAACTGCAAGGGCTTTGCCAGCTTGCAGTCTCCCACATATCCTCCTTTTAAATTTTTTAATTTTAGTTTGTGTCTGAGATTTGTACTCATCTGATTTTCCAGTTTCCCAGATTCCAATTTGGAGGCAGATTGGAAAAGTACAGAATAAACATAAAATTTATATAGCCAATGCTCACAGATATCACAGCAAATGTCTTAGTACATTGAAAGGATTAAAGCTTTTTAGATTATCAAGCAAATTCTTGGCCAATACAGCAGGATCTATAATAGAGTCTTTGCTGTGTTGAATGTCCTTAATATGTTCACCAAATCCATGCTGACACCATTACCCTTCCACATTCCTTGCAGATGCAACCCAACCCCACTTCAGTTCCATTGAGAACTGTCACAAGGAGCAAGAGTCACACTCAGGAAAAGTCCACATAGCACTGGAACTATTGTCTCATTCTCACTCTCTGTAGCTGGTTTCCAAGTCCCATGACAACTGCTTCCAGCACATTAAGCTTTTGCCTTAAGCTTTATGGGCATTCTGTATCTCTGGAATCAGGTTGCTTTCTAGGGGCTGATGCCAATCTATGATGAGGTTTCACATTCCTTGTTCCTTGCTGGCATTTAAAGAGGACCTGTTGATGACAAAACTGTAATATACCCTCACCCCCAAGTAATTAATTTGATTGAATTTAGCCACTCAGGGCCAGCTAATATATCCCAGTATAACATGTGAGACTTAGGCTGGTTGTTCAGCTGGTACAAGATGCCTCTTGGCAGTAGTAAGTTCTGAGAAGGAAATGTTCACAAAAAATTTTTTAAGTAAAATAAGTCTGATAGGAAATGAGTCAGGAGGAGGTGAGTCTCTCCTCCCGTCTCATGGTGTCTTACCAAACTTTCAGGAACCCACCAAGGAGCCTTAGTAGACCTAGGACAAACACACATATCCTTGTCCCCACAAGAGAACAGGGTCTGGCCCTTGCCAGATCGCTGTGAGTGGGTCCCTCCATCATACTTCAGGGAAGGCCTTCCTTATTGGATTCCAGAGTCTCTCGGGTGCTGAATAGCCCTGTACATCAGTATTAAAAAAAATTTAAAGTAAAAAGAGCGTGATAAAAAAAATTTGCAAGAATTCGAGGGTATGACTACCCTTTTTTTTTATTTTTTCTAATTAACCTTTAAGCATTTGATGGGCATGCTCTACAATGCGTTGACCTGAGGATTGTAAGGGAAACCTGTCCTCAGGTCAATTCCAAAAGTCTGACAAAATGTAGTAAATGCTTTTACAAGTAATGCTCCCATACCTTTCAAAACATTTTTATCCCAAAGATTAACAGGCAATCTACAGAGTACATAAGGCTGAAAAACTCCAGTAAGACCGTCTTTATTTTCCCATTGTAAAAAAATCCTTAGAGCTTTGTTAAGGAAATTTACTTTGCCCTAAGCCTCAAAGCTCTGTGACTGCTTCATGAGTGAGTTAAGAAGAAAGCCAATGTTGCTCAGCAATAACAGATACATCAGCTCCTGTATTTAAGAGTCCTCTGAATTTACGCCCTTGTATTGTTAATTTATTTCAGGACATCAGAGGAGCCAAATTTCTGATTTCTTCAGGGCCCCTTTTGCAGGATGTGGCCTGACAAGCAGAATTAGCATTCTTATACTATTCTTCCAATTGCCTGAAGAAGCTGTGAGACTAATTCTTGAAATGACTTATGAGAGCCCTGCTTCATTTTGCTCAATTTCATTGTTTCACAGACCTGAGTACAGTTTTACACATAAACGAGACAATTTACAGTACAGAAACACAAGTATAACACATAAATCTGATTAATCCTACTATCTGAGTAGCTATTTGGCTCCCAACTCTGAAGACAACACAGAGCACACCTCACAAAACAAAAACTAAATCAGCAAGTCTTTAGGATCTAAATCCCATTCTATTTAAATTTAAATGAGCACTCCTTACATGTTCCAATTTTAAAGCAAAAACGTGGGGATGAAACTATTTTTTCAATATAAGAGAGCGGGCATTTCCAATTTTTGCATGCAAGAACTTAATTCAGACCTTAAAAAATCACATTTTAGATAACATCAGACAAAAACTAAACAGAAACTAGAATCAGAGAAACCAGAGAGACCTGGGATTTCAGAGCACAGCCAGACTAGAAAGATGCCTATCTGATCTCAGCCAGGGCATTTTCTGACAGAGGCACACTGAAGGATGGAACCAACAAAATCTCCCCAAGAAAATTTCCTCTTGGCAGCTGCATAGGAAATTTTGTAGTCAGATCCACCAGGGGTCCTCTGTCTAATTTCCAGGCAAAGAATAGGAAAGAAACAAAATGACAGTTCAGAACATTGTAGCTAAAATATTAAAGAAAATCAGACCATAACAGGAAAAGCTGTAACTTTACCTAAGTCTCCTATCCATTCTCTAATTCCATAGCTGCTGTAACTGGCAGCTGGGGTTGACTATGCTGAGATTTCCCTCCTACCTCAATTTTAGCTGAGCAGCAGGCAGACTAAGCAGCCAGAGAAAACTAGGAGCAGCCACCCTGCCATTGCTCGGGATAACTGGGCGATTTTTTTGCCTGCTGGAATCAGAATTTGCTGAGGAAACACCAACATTGCCCCTACTGTTTGACGGGGCTGGGGAGGGCCCTGTTGTCCATTTCCCTGAATCACCTGCCCTTCGGCAGTATATTTAGATTAGCATTCAGCCGCACAACGCTTCCTTCTCCTGCAGCATGGGCAGAGGCTAGGAGCTTTAGGAGCGTTAGAGGCTGGCTGCCATTCAGGGGGAGGCTGAGACTGATATCTGGGGAGAGTAGGACAATTTCTAACAAAATGTCCTAGACCTTCACATTGGAAACAAGATCCACTGGCAGAAGTACTTCCCTGGCCTATCTTCCTTTATTTGTTCTGCCGTTTATCAAAGTATTATCCTGATAAATAATAACTGCGGCAATAGCCAAACCTTGCGTTTATGAAGGCCTAGTATCAGCATATTCTGATGTAGTCCCCTATATCTCAAGACTGATCTAAAGCTAGCTGGAGCAGAGACCTCCAAGGGTCTGAGACAAAGACTCTAGGAACAGCCCGATAAGCCTACGGAGCAGAGGGCAGCGGAGGCGCCAAGGTTAAGGAGGCCACAGCCATGAAACCCCCATCCCTCGAGTTGTCCCCAGACTTGGAGGCATCTAGTTCACCCCCCCTTCTTCCTCTCACATCCACATTCCTCCTTTTCTAACTACCTCTGACACCCCCCCCCAGGCAACGGCTCCTCTTCAAATAAAAACATTTGCACAAAAAGAAAAAAGATCTCTTATTTTTTACCCTAATTGTCCCATAATTTATTACTCCCAACTACACTTTCCCCAAAAACTTTACTCACTGTGCACCCTTGGAGAGTTCTGTCACTTGCCTTTAGTTTAGTTTTCTCATACCCAGTTCTCTGTTCAGGCACCACCTGCTGTGGACCAGCATGGCTAGTAATTGTCCAGGTCCTGAGTGAAAACGGTGCAGAATTAAGAAATAAACTCAGAGAAAAAAAAGGATGGGATCAGGAGGTCTCTTTGCAATGCAGGTAGCTTGCAAGAGCAAAACAAAGCCCCTGGTCTGCTTTATTATATAGCGCAGAGCCATTTGCAAATAAGGAAAGTCTCTGATACACAGTTGCACATCTCCAAGGCAACCCAAGAATTCTGACAAGTGCAGAAAACCCTCCAGCCTGCATAACTGAAATCAACCAACATCAGAACAAACAAAGGGTGAGAAGAAGGGCATGTAAATTGCCTCTAGCAACTTAATCAAGCAAGTGAGGTGGAGGAATGGGATGAGTGCAAATACTCAGCTTTATAACCAATATGGAGGTGTGGAGAAAGAGCTTAACCTTTAGCTAAGCCTTAAACTGCAAGGGCTCTGCCAGCTTGCAGTCTCCCACACACTTGGGCCCAAAGCACTTGAAATACAAAATAGAAGAATGATGTATCTCTACTCTCCAGCTAGTCCTAAAATCTGCTCGAGAAAGAAACTGTTGACATGATGCAGATATTTTCTTAAGAGATGGTCTAAAAACATAAGGCACCATTAATGAGTCTTCCAAATTTAAGTGACAAAAGGGTAGCCCAGAGCTCAGGCATCAAGTATGGCAGAACCTATGCACGGAGTTTTACATGCATATATACGCAAGGCAAAGTGCTTGAGGCATCTTACGAGAGACACAAATACAATTATTCTAATTCCTGTAAGATCTTTTTAAAATATACTCTCCAAGGTTCAAAGGGGGCAAGGTATACTTTTTGGTACCTTGAGGTACTTGTTGAGATGCACTGGAAGATGCTCCTGGGAGCAGCGAAGCCAGGCTGAAGGGACATGGAGTACAGGTAAGATCCTTTCTTACGAGGTCCATGACCTCAACAAGCAAGCTACAGCCGAAGTGTGGGAGAGACGAGAGGGGTATTCACCGATATATGTGAGACAGCGTGGTGATGCTCAGGAATAACCAGGGAAAAGGAGGCCGAAGAACTAAGGTTCTCTGGTTAGCAGGTGGGGCTACTGCCCAGAAAGCACAGCCATTTGCACAATGACTTTATTTGTACCTCAGTCCAACAAGGTTTGAGACATCTGGGTTCTGCTAATAATAAAGTACATGTGTTTTCATTATACAATTCTATGTTTATTTGCTTCTTATTAACTGTATTAAGCTATTTACACAGTAGAATTGTGTTTAAAGAGTAATTTAGTAAAGACCTGCTATAAATAAGACAGTTTCACTAATTCTAATCATGCAAACGCAGTAAAGCAAATTTATGTTTGAGCAGGTAACATAGGTGAGAACTTCCCATTCTTGTGATATTTTCCGGGCCAGTACACTTGAAATTATGCCATTCCAAAATTATTCTGGGTTGGGAAGTTCCCTAGGATAAGTCAGCATTTAAGGGAGACTACAAAGAGCTGATGGAGAGGACTGTGATATTGCTGGTGTAAAAATAGGTGCCACCAGGGAGTGAGGCAGCTGAGGGAGGCCAGGACACGCCCGGTCACAGGAGGAGGCTGGAGGCTGGCCTGCAGCAGCAGGTGCTGGGCTGTAAGGCTATAATAAGAGCCCAGCACCGCCAGGGCAGACGAAGCAATGGCGGGAGAGGGCTGCCTAAGGGGAGGAGACACCACACACCACACCTGGGTGTGTGCAGCTGCAGAGGAGAGAGGAGGACCAACACAGAGACCCAGGTACGGTACAAGGTCCAGGGCAAGGTCCAGGCTTGGGGTGGGGTGTGGCCAGTCTTGATTAGCAAAATGTCAAGATTCTGAATTTCTGATGCTAAAGATTGAGTAGTATCAGTGGTGAAAGTCAGTAAAGCTCTTTAGTCACGTGGAGGAAAATTCAGGGTGGATGGGTCAGAGTGGCCTGGACTAGGAAGCTTGAGACGAGATGCTGGTTTAGGGCCTGCTTGCCCTCAGGCTCTGCGCTCACTCCACACCCAACTGAGCCACGGTGCAAACCTGCACACCTGGTCGCTTCCTCTTCCTCTCCTCATTTCTCTTGTCTTCTCCAGCTTGAAAAATACATAGTCTGGAGGTATCTGCTATGCAAAATACCAAAGGAAGTTTATTTAGGAAAGACTGGTCTTAAAAAGATTATGTTATATATATATAATGTTATTATATTATATATATAATGTTATCAAAAATTTTGTTTTGTGAAAGCATTGTTAATGAGAACAGAAGATACAGACCAGAAGAAAACATTTGTAAATTATATATCTGATAAAGCACTTGTACACAGAATACATAAAGAAATCTTAAAATTCAACAACAAGAAGCCCTGGCCGGTTGGCTCAGTGGTAGAGTGTCGGCCTGGCATGCAGGAGTCCCGGGTTCGATTCCCGGCCAGAGCACCCAGGAGATGCGCCCATCTGCTTCTCCACCCCTCCCCCTCTCCTTCCTCTCTGTCTCTCTCTTCCCCTCCCGCAACCAAGGCTCCATTGGAGCAAAGATGGCCCGGGTGCTGAGGATGGCTCCATGGCCTCTGCCTCAGGCGCTAGACTGGCTCTAGATGCAACAGAGCAACACCCCAGAGGGACAGAGCATCGCCCCCTGGTGGGCATGCTGGGTGGATCCCGGTCGGGCTCATGCGGGAGTCTGTCTGACTGCCTCCCCATTTCCAGCTTCGGAAAAATGAAAAAAAAAATTCAACAAGAAAAGAAACAAAAACGTCTTTTAAATGACAAATGACCTGAACAGATGCTTCAGCAAAAGAAAACAGAGGCACAGTAAAAAGACATAACATCATTACTCATAAGGAAAACGCAAATTAAAACCACTGCACACCTATTAGAACGGCTCAAACAAAACAGAACTAACAAAAATACTGCAATAGTCATATCCACTGCTATTGAGGATGCAGAACTATCAGAATATTCATTCATATTTTATGGAAATGCAAAATGGTAAGGCAAGTTTGGAAAACAGTTTGCTGTTAAGTGGAAAATACACATTTACCATATGACCCAACACTCACAAGATTTGACACTTTCCTGAGTGAACAGAAAATTTATGTTCACACAAAACCTTGTGTGGAAATGTATATAGCAGCTTTATTCATGAATAACCAAAACCTAGCAACAACAAAGATGTCTTTCAATAGGTGAATACTCTCCGGTATATCCATACAATGGAATGCTACTTAGTGATGTAAAGGAACGAACCGTGGATGCACCTAGCACCGTGGATGAATCTTGAATGCATTTTACTAAGTGAACAAAGCCATACCTAAAAGGATATATATTCCATGATTCTATTTAGATATGATGAAAAAGGCAAAGCTGTAGAAATACAGAAGAGAGCAGCAGCTGCCTGGGAATGGTGTTAATGGGAGGGCTGGATTACAAAAGAGACAGACCAGGGAATATTTTAGGGTAATCTATCTGTTCTTTTTGGTACTGGGGTGGTGAGTACAAAAAACTATGCATTTGTCAAAACTCACAGAAGGGTTACTTTTTTTACTGTTTTCAAATTAAAAAACAAAACATAGAAAACAAAACCAATCAAGATTTGGGGAACTAGAACGAAATGCAGACTATAGTTGATCATCTAACTGTATTATAAATGTATAATACAACTCACCAGAGGGCTGGGGAAGAAAGGAGCTGACCGAAATAACTGTGGATAATGTGGGGTTTTTTTCTAGATATTGGAAGGCTAATGACAAAAAAGAAATGCATACAAACATTGCTCTCTATTTAAATTTGTTTCCCATAGTCCTAAGGTTTAGCAATTATGACACTCTGTTATCTATATATTAAAGTTGAAAAAATGAGAAAATACATTATGCATAATGTTTTTTCACTATACAAGAAGGAACTATGAAGGGTCTTGATCAGTTAGCTCAGTTGGTTAGAACATTGTCTTGATATGCCAAGGTTACGGGTTTGTATCCCGGTTAGGGCACATAAAGAAACAGATAAATGTTTGAGTGTGTGTGTGTGTGTCTCTCTCCCTTCCTCTTTCTCTAAAATCAATCAATAAATTTAAAAAGTTAACAACTATGATGGAAATATTAGAATGAACCCTGTAGTGAAAGATCAGAGTCAAACATATCGGTATAGTCACGTTTACTTTACCATATATACAGATATATAGATACATAAATAAATATAAAGTGATGTGTTTTGAAAGATAATATATATACATATATTTCCTAGCTCTGTCAATAAATTAATAATTCTTGGAGCGCTCAGGAGCACACCAGGTACCACCTCACAGTGCTGGAAACCTAGATCAAACTGCAGAGGATCGATGCTTGAGACTTAACTCATTTTGACTTGGCAGGAAGTTAACCTACCTCTGAAGTCACCAGCCACAAGGGAGAGATAAGTCAAGGGTGGTGGTTCCAAATAAGAGGCCGTGTCTGTCCTGGCTGCGAAGGGGGGTCAGGCCCAGAGGGACCTGCAAATGCCACCCCCAGGGTAGCCTCTTGCTACACGAAGAAGCATGTCACTCCTTCAGACGCACATCGGATTGCTTAATTCTAATTTTTAAGTTAAATTATATGTCCATTGATTCAAGAATCGCAATGCTTTATGTTAAATGAATACCAAATGTCTGCAGGAAATAGTATAATTGTCCTCAATACTCCTTGCAGTCTTTATTATAACATTTAGTCTCTTTTTCTTATTTAAGCAATTATCAGGGCTGCTATGGCTACACAATAAGGTCTTAGAGAGGAGGATTCTTTGCCCTCCAGTGTCTGAAAGCAAGCATATGAAGAATGACACAGAAAGAATTGCAACCATTCATTTTCTAAATTTCAGGGCCCTTTTCTGTAAAGTCAAAGGGATCTATAAAATGTGTCAGGGAGCTGCACATGCAGACAGTCACATTTCACTTAGACATCCTTACAGCTTGCAGACCTCTAAGTGGGTGTCTGTGAAAGGCAAGTGTTCAGAATGTCACTCCTTTCCCAAGAGAGAGCGGGTTCTGACTGTGGAACATGTTAAATACTAGGCAGCTGGTGAGTGAGGCTTCAGGGTAGCACAGTACATTTTTCCTAAGACTTCGTTAAGAAGAGCCAGGCCCGAGCCATGCTGCAATCACTTGGGAAGAAAACCAAAAGAGTAAAAGTGAATAGTAATTTTTTGGTACTTAGGTATTTTAATATAGTTTCAAACTTACAGAAAAGTTACAAATAGGAAACAAAAGGTTCCTGCATATCCTTTACCCAGATTGAATTACATATATATAATGTATATGTAACTTGTGAAGACGTAATTTGCAACTATACATATCCTGATTCCCACCACACTGTCGTCCACTGGTATCAGCATCCATTGATGATTCTTGCTCAGCTCCATTGTTATGTGACAGTTGTGAAAGGTGATTTTTTTTTTAACTCAATCATTCTTTCCACATTTACTAGTTGGCATTCTACTCTAAGGAAGAGCCAATCTTCATCTTTTATTTACCTGTGTCAGTATTGACTCAGGATTCTTATTTTATTCAGTGGTTTATCATTTATTATTATCATTATTTTAAGGCTAACGTTATCAGTGAAGGCTTTTTGAAAGAGTGTTTAAGGCACCTTCAGTTTTCTAAGGTTTGCTTTGGAAGCAAACTGTCCCTACATTGAAGGGAAAAAAAAAATTGGGTCTTCCTATTTGAACAGAAACACTAACAAATCGTTTCCCTGCTTAGAAACTCCTGTCTAGACACATTATTCTTTCGCAGCACAAAATCTCTGTTTTGCTCCCTATCCAGGGCTGCAGTTAATTACATGAAGAGACAGATGCTGAGCAGCCCAAGGCTTTCCCTGCCATCGCGGTGAGGCGGAGCCTGCTCAACAAGCAGGTAGTAAGTGAAGACAAATGCTGTTTGACAAGGCAGCATAGCCCAGCACCCAGGGATAGAAAACAGACACGCCACTCTGTGTTCCCAAGCAGAGACAGAGAAATATCAAGCAGATTGTTTCTGACAGAAATCATATCACAGCCGCACTTCTAGACAAAGTCTGTGTGAATGAAATGATACACTTTCTGTTTCCCATCTTCCCCTTTAACAAAAAGCGAGGACATCCAAGGTACATCGAAGGTGACAGCTCAATGCAAGGTGGTTAGCAAGATTTTATAAGCTTGGTTTCCCTTTGGAGATATTAAAGAATCAGCAACAGTTCATCGATTTGGATGCTGGAGCTATTCCCCTGGATTCTGATAAATTTCCAGGTTTCTAGTTACTACCAAGTAAATATTCCCAGTTCAGTGAATGTTGTGTCAAAATAAAAAATTAAAGTCAGGAGAAGTCTTTATTTTATAGGGGGAAATAGAATCAATAAGTTAGACTTTCCTAAGATGTCTTGAGCAAAGATTTGCTGGAAAAGTAATTTCCCAGATGTAAACCCGTGCTAGAATACAGGCAAAAATTATTTTTAGGGGCCACCTAATGACTTTTTCTTATACACTAATGGACATAGGAAGGACATAACAATAAAAGTTCCTCCTCAAATAGTATGATTTGGAGGGAAATGATATACAGACATATTTTTTCAGCGTTTTTCTCACAAGTTGTCAATGACTGTGAATGAGGACGACTCCTTTCAAAACATTACTAAATTGTTTTAATATGTTCTTTTTAAAGTTTTGGTTTTTATTGAGTTTGTGGAGGGTACTGAAATGTCATGTGACAGAGACAATAAAACAAACTAAAGTTCTAGCAAACTGCTGTTTTCAGAAAGAACCCAGTACAACCTACTGGGAGCCCAACTGTTGGAGGACCGACAACAGTGATCATTCCTGAAGGAGAAGAGGGAGGAGCAGCACACAGACACTGAGGGGTTCCTTTTCTGAACAGAGGGCCCAGGGTAAGCTTTAGGTGGAGAAGATCAACAGTTCACCTTCATGGAGGTAGTGAGCAAGAAACAGCCTTACGCTACGATTTCTTTTGCTTTAAATAACCTTTCAGTTGTTCTAATTTTGTTATGTGCTATCTCCATTTTTAGCATATTATGGTTCTAAAAACCAAAAGTCACCAGGTAGCTTTTTTTTTAAAAAGATTCTATTTTCTCATAGAAATTAGATTATTAGTTGGGAGTGTATTTTTGATCAAAAACTCTCATCAAATGAATCACATGACAACAAAATTATATCCTAAGAAGAGTTATAACAACTGTAAATTTCTACAGTAATTTAGAATAGCAAAATCATTTTCTAGTCTTCAGCAATTATTAATGTGTAATATGTAAGAACCATTCAAAGGACCCTCATGATCTGCACTTCATATAATAAACTTGGCCTAAAACAAATACACTGTCATTGAAAACCAACGGTTTTGTCCACCAGTAACATTGTCCTTTTTATTAATTTAAATGGGCAATTCTTTTTTACCCAATTTGGATGTCCCAGAAATGTTTAAATATATATATGGAAGTTAAATTAAAATAACTCCAGAGTACGTAAGTTCATAGGCTACCTCACAGCGCTCTAGTAAATGCTTAATGAGTTCACTTTGGGAAGTGCTGAGATTGGGTTCCAGAGAAAATTCAAAAGGAGACATCCAACCGTCTTTTATATAAAAAACTTTTTTTCCCAAATTATTTCTGAGGGGATATATGAGACCCACTCTTGTAAATATTGATGGAAACAACACATTTTATTTTGTGTCCAAATAGAACCAAAATTAGCCACAAACATTTTGTTGTCAAATAGTGTACAAACCCTTTTCAATTGTTGGAGCATTTATGTTCAACATAGAAAATATTCATTTCCTCTCTATTGTAAAAAAAAAAAAAAAAAAAACTAATCTAGAATACCTAAATCAAAAGGCTAACTTGTCTCTATTATTTTACTGGAATTCAGTATTTAAAGACTGTCCAAGAGGTGATATATTGAAATAGTTAAGAATACAGTGGAGATCAGACTTCCTGGGTTTCAATTCCCATGTTACCTCTCAGTAGCAGTGTAACCATGGGCAAGTGTCTTACCTTCTCTGTGCCTCGCCACCCTGTTCATATCTATAAAATGGACTAAATATCTACCTCCCTGTGACAGCGTGTGATTTAAAATAGATAATATGTGTTTTTAAAAAAACACGTTAGTAATAGTTGAACATATGGTTGTTTTTATATTTTTATATATCATATATCTGATAAGTGGTGAATATCCCAATTATATAAAGAACTCATGCAACACAACAGCAAAAACAGACATTCTTATTAAAAAATGTGCAGGAAATCTGAATAGACATTTTTCCCTAAGAAGACATGTGGATGGCCAATAGGTATATGAGAAAATGTTCAGCATTTTCATTATCAGGGAAGTGCAATGAGACCACAATGAAATAGCATCACACACCTGTTCAAATGGCCATTATCAAAAAGACAAGAAAAGACATTGTTGGCAAGGATGTGGAGAAAAGGGAACCCTGGTGCACTGTTGATAGTAAATTGGTGCAGTCACTATGGAAAACAGTATGGAGGTTCCTAAAATTAAAAATAGAAATACCATATGATCCAGCAATTCTACACTTCTGTATTTATCCAAAGAAAACAAAAACACTAATGCAAAAAGATATATGTGCCCTCATGGTCATTGCAGCATTATTTAAAATAGCCAAAATTTGGAAATACCCTCGGTGTCCATGGAGATGAATGGATAAAGAAGCTGTGAGCCTGACTGGGCGGTGGCGCAGTGGATAGAGTGTCGGACTGGGATGCGGAAGACGCAGGTTCGAGACCCCAAGGTTGCCAGCTTGAGCACGGGCTCATCTGATTTGAGCAAAAACTCACCAACTTGGACCCAAGGTCACTAGCTCGAGCAAGGGGTTACTCGGTCTGCCGAAGGCCTACGGTCAAGGCACATATGAGAAAGCAATCAATGAACAACTAAGGTGTCGCAACGAAAAACTGATGATTGATGCTTCTAATCTCTCTTCGTTCCTGTCTGTCTGTCCCTATCTGTCCCTCTCTCTGACTCTCACTCTATCTCTGTAAAAAAAAAAAAAAAAGAAACTGTGAGACACATAGTATGTATAATTAAACTATGGAATCTTATTCAGCCATAAAAAGAATGAAATCCTGCTATTTGTGAAAACACAAATGGACCTCAAGGGCATTATGCTAAGTGAAATAAGTCAGACAGAAAAAGACAAATGACCACTCTTATATGTGGAATATTAAAAAAAATTATCAAGCTCATAAATACAGAAAAATTGGCATTTGCCACAGGTAGGAAATGGGAGTAGGAGAAATAGGTAACCATGTTTTTAACTTTAAATAAACAGGGAAAAAATTGAACATATGTTTGCCACTATTTTATAACAACTATTATTATACATAAAAAGATATATAATTGGTTCTACCTGAGCCCACATGAAGAAATTAAAAATATTAAGACATTATTTTAATAAACCCAGATATCTTCTTCTTCTTCTTTTTTTTTTTTTTTTTTGTATTTTCTGAAGTTGGAAATGGGGAAGGCAGTCAGACTCCCACATGCGCCCGACCAGGATCCACCTGGCATGCCCACCAGGGGGCAATGCTCTGCCCATCTGGGGTGTTGCTCTGTTGCAACCAGAGCCATTCTAGCGCCTCAGGCAGAGGCCATGGAGCCATGGAGCCATCCTCAGTGCCCGGGCCAACTTTGCTCCAATGGAGCCTTGGCTGCGGGAGGGGAAGAAAGAGACAGAGAGGAAGGAGAGGGGGAGGGGTGGAGAAGCAGATGGGCGCTTCTCCTGTGTGCCTTGGCCAGGAATCGAACCTGGGATTCCTGCACGCCAGGCCGATGCCCTACCACTGAGCTAACTGGCCAGGACCAGATATCTTCTAATGTGATAAAATATATTTCATATTCTGTCCAACATAGTTAGAAATTCAAAAGTTTCTATATCTATTTTTTTTATGTTACCTCTATTAAAAAAACCCCCTAAAACACGGTGTTGATCCCCTACAATGACAAACTCACTGTTGGCAATATTCTCCTTTCCAATCTCTCCATCAAGTGGTCCATCAAACCTGCACCCATCACTATTTCTTGTTGTTAGTCCACACAAGCTCACGCCAACAGATCACATGGTCAGCCACGACACAACCCCATCAGCAGTCCAGACCTTCTGTGTTGCTTGCTAGACCACCTTCTGCTTTCTCTATTTTCTTCCTGGATCCCAGCTCTAACAACTTGTCACACTACATAGTCACAGCTCAACTTCAACAGGTCTCTTATGGCTCTAAGTAATCATTTGAGTCACCATAATTCATTTCAGTTCAACCCAATTTAACTAAAATATACTATACATAGAATACTTAGTAAACTTTACCTGCTATTTCATATACATAGGAGACTATATTCAAAGGAAAGTAGAAGAACATTATTGAAAACAGTGGCTGACTATCAAAGGTATGGTTTTAAAATATACAACAACCTATTTACTGGTATTTACACATAATTGTATATTTATTTATGGAGCCTCCCAAGTAGATAC
This sequence comes from Saccopteryx leptura, assembly GCF_036850995.1. Lineage (NCBI taxonomy): Eukaryota > Metazoa > Chordata > Mammalia > Chiroptera > Emballonuridae > Saccopteryx > Saccopteryx leptura. Next base: position 30,970,143 of record NC_089503.1, on the reverse strand, counting down.
AATAAATATACATATAATTATACAATATAATTACCCTTCTCGTGTTTTAATAGAATGGTATTCATAATGCTTTCATTTTTGTCTTCATATGGGCCTGAAAAAAGAGTGATACCAAATCAACTCTAAAGGTAACTCCAAAGAGGATATAAAGGTGTTCAGTGAGTCTGGTTTGAATGACACAGAAACTATCAGAGCAAGGATTAGTCTAGCACAGTGGTCCCCAACCTTTTTTGGGCCACGGTCCGGTTTAATGTCAGAAAATATTTTCACAGACCAGCCTTTAGGGTGGGACAGATAAATGTATCACGTGACTGAGACAAGCGTCAAGAGTGAGTCTTAGATGGATGTAACAGAGGGAATCTGGTCATTTTTAAAAAATAAAACATCGTTCAGACTTAAATATAAATAAAATGGAAATAATGTAAGTTATTTATTCTTTCTCTGCCGACCGGTACCAAATGGCCCACAAACCGGTACTGGTCCGCAGCCCAGGGGTTGGGGACCACTGGTCTAGCAGACACCAGCACCTAGTATGCTTGTAGTAGGCAGCCTTTACGATAGCCCCAAATAGCCCTGCCTTCTGGCAGTTACATCCATAAGTAGGTTGTTGCAATTATAGAGTAAATTGTGATTCTGCCAAAATTCATATGTTGAAAGTTGAAGCCTTAACATCCAGTGTGACTATGACTGTATTTGGAGACAGAGCTTTAAAGAAGGCATTAAGGTTAAATGAAGTGATAATGGTGGGGCCCTAACCAATAGGATGGTGTTCTTAATGTCCTTGTATAAAAAAGAAGAGACACCAAATATCTTTCTCTCCTTTCCACTACCCCCACCCACACACACACACACACACACATACACACAGGCCCTGTCAGGACAGAGAATAGGTGGAAAACCAGGAAAAAATCCTCACCAAAAATCAGATTTTCCAACACCTTGATCTTGGACATCTAATATCTATGACATTAAGAAAATAATTTCTCTTATTCAAGTCATTGACAGCCTGAGCTGACTAATAAGCCTCACTCATCTTAGCAAGTTTGATCTGTGTGACCAGTAGAATGTGGAAGAAGTGATGATACCTCACTTCTAAAGTTATGTTATAAAAGGCACTGCGGCTTCTGTCTTGAACGCATTCATATTCTCTCTCACTCTCTCTCTTTCTTTCCCTCATCACTCACTCTGAGAGAAGTCAGCAGCCCTTTGGAGAGGCCCAGATGTCTAGAAAATGAAGTCTGCCACCAAAAGTCACATGAGGAACCATGGAAGCAGGGCCTTCAGATGACTGAAACACTGACTACAACCTCATGAAAGATTCCGAGACAGACCACCTACTGAAGCTATTCCTGGATTTCTGAGTCTCAGAAACCGTGTTAGATCATCAACATTTGTTGTTTTAAGCTATTAATAAGGCCTGAAGTTTTTGATCTGCCCTTAATTTTACATGTTGAAATCTTAATCCTCAATCTGATGTTATGAGATGGTAGAGCCTTTGGGAGGAGATTAGGTCATGAAGGCAGAGCCCTCAAGAATGGGATTAGTGCTCTTATAAAAGAGCCCCCACAGACTTCCTAGCCTCTACTGCCAAGTAAGGACACAATGAGAAGTCTGCAACCCAGAAGAGGGCCCTCACTTGATCATACTGACACCCCAAACTTGGACTTCCAGCCTCCAGAACTATGAGTAGTACATTTTCTGTTGTTTGTCAGTCAGCCAATCTGTGGAATTTTGTTATAGCAGCCTGAATGAACAAAGAGAGGCGCTAGTTTGGGGTCACCTTTTACTCAGCAGTAGAGTACCGCCATATTCAAAACCAGCTTAAAAACCTGCTGCTAAATTTATCTACTTGATATGATGCCAGTCATTTTTATCTCATGATACTTAATAATTACTTCTGTTGCTGTAATCCTTCATGAACATCAACCTATCAGATGAAGGCGCAACCATAAGGAGCTGGATTGGTGGAATTTGGTTTTATAAAAGCACTACTTTTAAGGAAGAATAACATGGTAATATTTATTCATTTTCTACCCACCAAAAGCCTGATATTCTAGATGAAAACTATGTTGTGGATGAGGCTCCAGTAGTGATTGCAATTTCTTTCATTATCCCAACATTTAACAAGCATCATCCCTCCCCCCTTTCTTGATTCTACATTAGCTATATTTAGGATTGCAGAATTTCCTATTTTTATATAACATAGTTAAGTCCTGATAAACAGACTTTTAGCCATATTAAAAACTGTTCATCAGCCCTGGCCAGTGGGCTCAGTAGTAGAGCGTTGGCCCGGCATGTGGAAGTCCTGAGTTCAATTCCCAGCAGGGCACACAGGAGAAATGCCCATCTGCTTCTCCACCCCTCCCCCTCTCCTTTCTTCCTATCTCTCTTATCCCCTCCCGCAGCCAAGGCTCCACTGGAGCAAAGTTGGCCCTGGCGCTGAGACAGCTTTGTGGCCTCTTCTTCAGGCACTGGAATGGCTCCAGTTGCAGCAGAGCAACGCCCCAGATGGGCCAAGCATCACCCTCTGGTGGGCATGCTGGATGGATCCTGGTCAGGCACATGTGGGAATCTGTCTCTGCCTCCCTGTTTCTCACTTCAAAAAAAAAATCATTTCTCAGTAATAATGGATTTTCACTGAAATGCTTCATTTTCCCTCTTCTCCCGCTCATCAGCTGCTCTTCTGTCTCCCCTCTACAGCTGTTTACTGGCCTAATTTCCTTTTCTCATGTTGATCTTCTCTCCCTCTGATGTTTTTCTGATAGTAACAAACACATCTGACTGCATGTAAAAGCTGTATTTATCTTACCATATTTATGGGTTTTGCTTTTCCACTATTAGCTTCTGAAATGACTTATGTATGCTTGAAATCTACTTAAGAGATAATTGCAGAACCTTGGGGGAAAGCTTTGCTATTCAAGGATATGAGTGAAGCAGTTTGGAAAGAAGGTGCAGACACCCTTAATAATAGTCTTTGTGAAGTCAGTATTCAGGAGAAGTGGTTATCTGTAATAAGTTCTAATCAATGCTGCAGTCGACGTTAGGGTACAAGTTGTTTCCCAGGTGGGGGAAGCCAACTGCCTGTCAGCTTCCGTGTAAAGGGCCCTGGTGGAGACATTAGAGGTGAAAATTAAGAAGCAGGACCACCTACATCAGTGATTCTCAAACTTTTTGAAGTTGGGGTGCACTTAAAATCCTATAAAGGAAAAAAAAAAAAAAAGAAAAAAAAAGAAAATCCTATAAATAATTGTAGGTGCACTATATACAAATTTCTGGGAAATATGTTATAATAATTAAGTCAAATATTAAAGAAAAAGTATATAAAGTCCAAGCATTCTTTTATGGTAATTAAACAAAATTAAATTAAATTAAATGACAAAATTAAATTTATTCTGACATTAAAAAACATTTTTATGTTACATATTTTGAGTTATGCTTTATAGAATTTGGAAAAAAGAGATTAAAAAATTAAAAAACAACAAAAAAGTTATCTTTTTATATACATAGATACATTATTAGTAAGGTTTATTAAATTCAGCAGGTCCCAGTGTGAATGTGTTAAGTTTTTTCATTCTTGTGTTTATGAGAAACATGAGTCTGATGTGTCCTAGCAATTTCTTCAATGTTTGGGCATATATTTGAAAGACATACTCTCATTTCCTCATCAATACATTGAAGAATTCCTCTCTTTTTACTCTTAATTATGTTGAGTGCAGAAAACCCTCACCATACATATCATCTTAACTTTACACCAAACAAGGGATAGAAGAAGCTTGCCTCCAGTCTTTCTGGGGAACATGGGGGTAGTGTAAACAATCCAGCACCACAGCTTAACAACCTTTTGCAACCTATTCAGGCAAGTGAGGTGGGGGGTTGGGCAGACTGTCATCTTACAGCCAATTCCCCACACCTCTGTCCCCCAAAAATCTAAACTCAAAAAACCCTGTTGGTTCTTTTGGTCTCCAACAGGCACATATTTCTCTGGAATACCATACAGCACACCTGGAAATCTTCTAGGGTGCACCAGAGCGCCCTGGTGCACACTTTGAGAACCACTGACATAGATACTGAGAACGTTAACTAACCAAAACCATCTAAGTTATCAAATGTCTAGTATGCAAGCAAAAGTCAAAATTATATGTTCACTTAAAAAAAAAAAAACCTCTATGTTCAACATATTTTACTGTGAGCAAATTGCATCTAGGTATGTATTGATATTTTCAAAGGAAAACCACACAGTGGAAAGAGAGGGGTTATCTCTGTCACTTTTTAGTTGAAAGAGCTTTTGTTGATCATCTAGTTTCTATGATTCTATTTCTTTGGTCACAAAATGGGAATAATAATACTTTCCTTAATGAGTGGTAAATACAATTAAATGAGGCAGTGTGTTTAGCATGCAGAAAGTGCTACTAAATTGTGGTTCCTTTAAATTCCTCAAATCAGCCTGACCAGGTGATGGCGCAGTGGCTAGAGCTTCGGACTGGAATGTGGAAGGACCCAGGTTAGAGACCCCGAGGTTGCCAGCTTGAGCACAGGCTCATCTGGTTTCAGCAAAAAGATTGCCAGCTTGGACTCAAGGTCGCTGGCTTGAGCAACGGGTTACTCAGTCTGCTGAAGGCCCGCAGTCAAAGCACATATGAGAAAGCAATCAATGAACAACTAGGGTGTCGCAAAAAAACCTGATGATTGATGTTTCTCATCTCTCTCTATTCCTGTCTGTCTGTCCCTGTCTATCCCTCTCTCTGACTCCTCTCTAACTCTCTCTTTGTCCCTGTAAAAAGAAGGAAAAAAATTTAAAATCCTCAAATCAATGGTGAAAGTAGCATGAGTAAGAAAAAAGTGCTAGGTTTCCTTCAGATGATATGAAAAGAATGCATTTTCTTCCATTAATTCTCAGCTCTTAAGGCAGGGGTCACCAAACTTTTTACACAGGGGGCCAGTTTACTGTCCCTCAGACCGTTGGAGGGCCGGACTATAAAAAAAACTATGAACAAATCCCTATGTATACTGCACATATCTTAAAGTAAAAAACAAAACGGAAACAAATACAATATTTAAAATAAAGAACAAGTAAATTTAAATCAACAAACTGACCAGTATTTCAATGAGAACTATGGGCTTGCTTTTGGCTAATGAGATGGTCAATGTCTGGTTCCATATTTGTCACTGCTAGCCATAACAAGTGATATGACGCGCTTCCGGAGCCGAGTCGCGTGTGTCTGCGTCACCGGAAGTAGTACTGTACAGTGCCGCCACATACAGTACTCTCACTGACCACCAATGAAGAGGTGCCCCTTCCAGAAGTGCAGCAGGGGCCGGATAAATGGCCTCAGGGGGCTGCATGCAGCTCGCGGGCCATAGTTTGGGAAACCCTGTCTTAAGGCCATTAAGTGTTCAAACTAAATTTCTGTATTCACCATGTTTTCACTATATAATATTTAATGTAGTGACACCTATACAATCATATATGTGGGGGAGATGACATATGAATAAATAAAAAAGGTACAGAAGGTGAATCATATATAGTGTCAACTAAAAATGGATAACTGACTATGGAACTTGGGTTAGGTTGGGTGGTATTAAATAAGTTTCAAATATTTATTTCTAATATTCACACCAGTGATCCTAATATACACACTGGCATATTTATTTTCTTTAAGTTGTTCTGTCTGGCTAAGGGTAAGAGAAATGGCAGAAGATGAGCCCAAAATGTTATGTCACAGAGTTTGGACTTTATACTCTAGTTCAGAAATTGTTTGATTGTATGGTCTTATAATTTGACATTTTGTTATGCACCCCAAAATGTGTATATGCATTTATTCATAAACATATACATGTACAATTATAATAATATGACCTATACAACATAGATATAGTATATACAGAAAATAAAATTTTTTTTAAATTTTTAAAAATTAAAATAAATATAGCAAAAAAATATAAAACAGCATTTACTAATGACTAAAAAAATTCATTGAATTATCATTAAATTATTTTTGTATAATATATATGATGGGATATGCTTCATTATTTGTGACAATCTTTGTTTGATATTTTGTAACACGGGGACTCAAAGTCTCCTTTTAATTGCAGATATTTTGTTTTAACTGTTGTTATACCTAAAACCAAAACTTCTCCAAAATATGAAGATACAAATGGAAGAAATATGTACATCATTGGCTGAACACACTAAATTATATTTTCATTTTTCAAGCTCATCAACAATCATGTAAGAACTTTTGTAACTTTTGTAATATTTGGCTTTCATTTGATCTAAATTTATCAGAAGGCATTAAATTTTTTAAAGTAAATAAGCTATAGAAACACACTGGTATCCACATTTTGGAATATTTTAAAGAAGTTAGAAATACATTTTTCGTTTTAGAAATACATTTTAGTTGGAAATGTAGAGGGTGGTGCAGTTTCTCTGAGATAGAAAAGATGAAAACCTTGCGCCTTCCTCCTCTCTTTGTGGCGTCACTGGTGGGGAAACAGGCTCACGGGGGATAGTAACCACAGCAGTGACAAAGCAGCAGAAAGGTTTGGAACTGAACAATTGAGAATGGAGAGGAATTTGTTAGGAAGACTACGAGAAGTAGAACATTGTCCTGAGCCATGCTCACATAAGAGTTCAGATAGCATGAACATGTGGTAGAAGGTATTTAACATGACCTTGTGACTTTCTTCCATATGTTAGTAATTCAAGACAACGAGAAAAATTAGATGGGACAGAAAAATCAAGAGGCTGGGGTATTCTAGAATACCGGCAAAGGAAGTTTTATAATAGCTTTCTCAACGGTGTGAGCTTTACAGGTTTTCCAGGGAAGGAACCCTCTCCTAACTATGCTGTCTGAAGCAGCACCTCCCCCTCAGCTTGCTCTTGACTTCAGCTCTCTCTTGATTCCTTCTTAGAAGAGATCCAAATCTGTGAGATGTCAATTTCTTACTTTCAACCACAAAGCAAATTATGAAATGATGTGAACCTTGTTGCTGTTGTTCATCGCTGGGATCACAGCACTAATAACATCTGGTGGATGAACAGTCAAAATACAAGAAATGAAATCTTCACTGTAACATCAATAAATAAAGCATTTGGTTCTCATTTTCCCAAAGCCAGACTACTTCTCAGACCATTTGGAATACTATTTTAAAAGTAATTGTCTCTCACTCAGTGATGATTTCACAGGCAATATAATTTTGTTCTTGTAAATATAGCTTCCTTGCCTCTACCACTCTAGAGATTGTAGAAAAGCAAAACCTGTACCCATAACACTAAGAAATACATTAGAAAACACAGAGATGTTTGTGTCTAGTCATTAGATCAACTCTAGACTCCCAATCTCCCGGATACCCAAATTCAAAAATGTTAAGGTAATCTTTGGTCACTTCTCTTTCTTTATTTTCATAACTTTAATTGTACATCTTGCAAATAGTATTTATCAGATACTTTTATGATTTTTAAGTAAGGAAAGCCTTTCCAACCCTCACATATAATCCAAGTAGAATCTTGCATAGAAAAATCCACCACAAATAAAGTCAAAAGAAAAACTATAATCTGGGGAAAATATTTGTAACTCAAATTGCAAAGGGCAGTTTTCCGATATATAAAAAAGTTCTTGCAAATCAAGAAGGAAATACTAAAATCCCAATAAAACAATGGGCAAAGTGCAAAGAAAGCAAAACCTAATTTAAATATGAAAATAATCAAATTTATTTAAAATAATAGAATTGAAAATTAAAATTACATCAACAGACTCTTTTCACCTTCCTAACTGGCAATGGTTTAAAGCAGGGGTCCCCAAACTTTTTACACAGGGGGCCAGTTCACTGTCCCTCAGACCGTTGGAGGGCCGGACTATAAAAAAAACTATGAACAAATCCCTATGCACACTGCACATATCTTATTTTAAAGTAAAAAAACAAAACGGGAACAAATACAATATTTAAAATAAAGAACAAGTAAATTTAAATAAAAAAACTGACCAGTACTTCAATGGGAACTATGCTCCTCTCACTGACCACCAATGAAAGAGGTGCCCCTTCCGGAGAGCGGCGGGGGCCGGATAAATGGCCTCAGATGGCCACATGCGGCCTCGGGCCGTAGTTTGGGGACCTCTGGTTTAAAGTTCAAGACTATCTTGCATTCTCAAGGTTATGTATAAAAGACATGCACTCTCATATGTTGCTGGAGAATGAGTAAATTGTACAGTTTTACAGAACAATTTGGCAATAAAGTTTACATACCTTATTCTATCTACTTAAAAAATGTTTGCCTTCTCAGATCTAATTTATCTTTTTATTAAGATTTTATTTATTGATTTTAGAGAGAGAGAGAAAGGCTATGGGAGAGACAAATGGAAAGAACCAACTTACAGTTGCTTCTATATGTGCCTTGACCGGGCAAGCCCAGGATCTCAAACCAGCAACCTCAGCATTCCAGGTTGATGATTTTATGCATGGCACCACCACAGGTCAGGCTTCATAGCAACTTTAAAATTTTTTCCTAATATATATATACATTTTTTTTTGACAGAGGAGAGTATCTTTATTTTTTTTATAAATAAATTTTTATTAATGTTAATGGGGTGACTTCAATAAATCAGGGTATATATATTCAAAGAAAACATGCCCAGGTTATGTTGTCATTCAATTATGTTGCATACCCATCACCCAAAGTCAGATTGTCCTCCGTCACCCTCTATCTAGTTTTCTTTGTGCCCTTCCCCCTCTCCCTTCCCCTCTCCCTCCTTCCCTCTCGTGCGCCCCCCCCCCACTCCTGGTAACCACCACACTCTTGTCCATGTCTCTAAGTCTCATTTTTATGTCCCACCAATGTATGAAATCACGTAGTTCTTGTTTTTTTCTGATTTACTTATTTCACTTCTTATAATGTTATCAAGATCCCACCATTTTGTTGTAAATAATCTGATGTCATCATTTCTTATGGCTGAGTAGTATTCCATAGTGTATATGTGCCACATCTTCTTTATCCAGTCTTCTATTGAAGGGCTTTTTGGTTGTTTCCATGTCCTGGCCACTGTGAACAATGCTGCAGTTAACATGGGGCTGCATGTGTCTTTATGTATCAATGTTTCTGAGTTTTGGGGGTATATACCCAGTAGAGGGATTGCTGGGTCATAAGGTAGTTCTATTTTCAGTTTTTTGAGGAACCACCATACTTTCTCCATAATGGTTGTACTACTTTACATTCCCACCAACAGTGTATGAGGGTTCCTTTTTCTCCACAGCCTCTCCAACATTTGCTATTACCTGCCTTGTTTATAATAGCTAATCTAACAGGTGTGAGGTGGTATCTCATTGTAGTTTTTATTTGCATTTCTATAATAACTAATGAAGCTGAGCATCTTTTCATATATCTGTTGGCCATTTGTATTTCTTCCTGGGAGAAGTGTCTGTTCATGTCCTCTTCCCATTTTTTATTGGATTGTTTGTTTGTTGTTGAGTTTTATGAATTCTTTGTATATTTTGGATATTAGGCCCTTATCTGAGCTGATGTTTGAAAATATCATTTCCCATTTAGTTGGCTGTTTATTTTGTTGTCAGTTTCTCTTGCTGAGCAAAAACTTTTTAGTCTGATGTAGTCCCATTCATTTATCTTTGCCTTCACTTCTCTTGCCTTTGGAGTCAAATTCATAAAATGCTCTTTAAAACCCAGGTCCATGAGTTTAGTACCTATGTCTTCTTCTATGTACTTTATTGTTTCAGGTCTTATATTTAGGTCTTTGATCCATTTTGAATTAATTTAAGTACAAGGGGACAAACTGTAGTTGAGTTTCATTCTTTTGCATGTGGCTTTCCAGTTTTTCCAGCACCATTATGTGTTCAATGAGCTAAGTACAAGGTTAATCAGTGTTAGCATTCATTTTGAAGGAAAAGATTAGAAACAATCTAAATGTCCACCAGTTGAAAGCAACTTAAATAAACTATGGTCCATCCACATAATGGAAAAATATGCATCAAAAAATGAACAAGCCCTGGCTGGTTGGCTCAGTGGTAGAGTGTCGGCCTGGCGTGCGGGGGACCCGGGTTCAATTCCCGGCCAGGGCACAAAGGAGAAGCGCCCATTTGCTTCTCCACCCCCGCCCCCTCTTTCCTCTCTGTCTCTCTCTTCCCCTCCCGCAGCCAAGGCTCCATTGGAGCAAAGATGGCCCGGGCGCTGGGAATGGCTCCTTGGCCTCTGCCCCAGGCGCTAGAGTGGCTCTGGTCGCAACAGAGCGACACCCTGGAGGGGCAGAGCATCGCCCCCTGGTGGGCAGAGCCTCACCCCTGGTGGGCGTGCCGGGTGGATCCCAGTGGGGCGCATGCGGGAGTCTGTCTGACTGTCTCTCCCCGTTTCCAGCTTCAGAAAAATACAAAAAAAAAAAAAATGAACAAGCAGATTTTGTGTACTGACACAAAATCTCAAACGTTCTGTTAGATGAAAAGAAGTAAGGTGCAAATAGTATATACCATCTTTCCATTTGCATAAAGTGAGTGAGGTATGTGTTCACATTCTCTGTGTATGCATTAAACAAAATCTCTGGAAGGATCTACAAGTAAGAGGAGTAATTTCTTGGTGGGTATGGGAGTGGCCTGCTAGGGAGGTTGGAGCCAGTGACAGAAAACTTGAGACTAGACACTTGTCTGAAACTAGGCACCTGTCTGAGACTTTTTAATTTTGAATCATGTGACTCTACTACCTATCTAATACAACTAGTTTTTAAAATTGGTGGTTGGATAAAAATAAAAGCAGAGAAAGTGTTTCCCAACAGCCTCCTTTCCTCTAGAATACTACTGGGAGCCAAAATGGCTCCCTGTCGTGAATTAGATGAACAGTAAATAATTAGTCAATGTTGAATGTATGAGCAAGGAAATAAAATAGATCAATTTTTCACTGTTAGTAAAAGCCTTCTGTCAGTTGGATCTACACTATCTGCTGGACTCATCTTGCCCTGGTCTCAGAGACAGTCTTTCCAGTCTTCTTACACTCCCCATATACTCATTCTTACTCTTGACAATGAGGTTTCCTCCACCACGGAACCCCCTTTGTTTGTCAATGCAACTTCTGCACACTCTCATGTCTACCTTCTGAATGGCTTAAAACAGGGGTCCCCAAACTACGGCCCACGGGCCACATGCAGCCCCCTGAGGCCATTTATCCGGCCCTGCCACACTTTCGGAAGGGGCACCTCTTTCATTGGTGGTCAGTGAGAGGAGCATAATTCCCATTGAAATACTGGTCAGTTTGTTGATTTAAATTTACTTGTTCTTCATTTTAAATATTGTATTTGTTCCCGTTTTGTTTTTTCTTCCTTTAAAATAAGATATGTGCAGTGTGCATAGGGATTTGTTCATAGTTTTTTTTATAGTCCGGCCCTCCAATGGTCTGAGGGACAGTGAACTGGCCCCCTGTGTAAAAAGTTTGGGGACCCCTGGCTTAAAACAACTGAAAGTTATTGTCTCACAGTTCTAGAAGCTACAAGCCGGAAATCGGAGTGTTAGCAGTACGATACTCCTTTTACAACCTGCAAGAGAGAATCCTCTTACACTTCTCAGCTTCCGGGTGTTTGCTGGCAATCCTAGCAGCTACAATGCTTCCATCTCTGCCTCCATAGTCACAAAGAGTCCTTCCCTTGTGCATCTGTGCCTCTGTCTCTTCTCCGGTCACACAGGACCATTCAAGATATCAGGGTCCATCCTAATTAAGCATGACTTTAAGTCAATTACATCTGCAAATAAAGTCAGATTCACAAGTACTAGGGGTTAGGACTTAAACATATCTTTTGGGGACAAAACTCAGCCCATAAAAACCTATTCTAATTGATGCCACTCTGTTTCTAGACTATTTCCCCTAATGTTAAATTCTGTAACATACAGATCTGCACCCTTTCAGCTTCTCTTATGTAGTAACTAGTTCATCTAATATACTTTTCATATACACATGTATGTCTACACATGAATATATGTGTGTGTATACATAAACTAAGTGTGTGTGTGTGTGTGTGTGTGTGTGTGTGTATTTTCTCCCAAACCATTTTAAGTATGGCAAGGGCAGAAAATATGTTTTCTGCTAACTTTTTTTGGCCTAGCGTTAGACCCATAATAGGGGCTCAAAATGACCAACTGTTACAAATTTTAACAATCACCCATCCATTGCAACAACCTTTCAATTAGCTAAGAGTAAGTGCCTTGAATCACTCATAGTGTCAGAATCCCAAAGTAGCATTAGCTCATCAGTACCACACAGCAAAGGCTGAAGAATATACATTCTTTTCAAGTGCTCATGGTACATTCTCTAGGATACACCACATGTTAGGACACAAAAGTAGTCTCAACAAATTTAAGAAGATTGAAATCATATCAAGCATTTTCTCTGATTACAATGGCATGAAACTAGAAATCAACCACAACAGAAAAACTAAAAAATACTCAAACACATGGAAACTAAATTGCATGTTATTAAATAACGAATGGGTTAACAATGACATCAAAGAAGAAATAAAAAAATTCCTAGAAACAAATGATAATAAGCAAACAACAACTCAAAATTTATGGGACACAGCAAAAGCAGTCCTGAGAGGGAAGTTCATAGCACTACAGGCATTCCTTAAGAAGCTTGAAAAAGCTCAAATAAACAACCTAACGCTTCATCTAAAAGAACTAGAAAAAGAACAGCAAATAAGGCCTAGAGGTAGTAGAAGGAAGGAAATAATAAAGATCAGAGAGGAAATAAATGACATAGAAGCTAAAGAAACAATATGAAGGATCAATGAAACCAAGAGCTGGTTCTTTGAAAGGGTAAACAAGATCGATGAACTTTTAACTAGACTCACCAAGAAAAAGAGAGAGAGGACTCAAATAAATAAAATTAGAAATGAGAGTGGAGAAATAACAACTGGCACAACAGAAATACAAAATATTGTAAGAAAGTACGATGAAGAACTGTATGCCAAAAAATTAAACAACCTAGGTGAAATGGACAAATTCCTTGAAACATATAATCTTCCAAAAATCAATCTTGAAGAATCAGAAAACCTAAACAGATCAATTACAACAAATGAGATCAAAACAGTTATCAAAAAACAAAACCCCTGGGCCTGATCATACATCATGATCAAGTGAAATTTATTCTGGGGAGGCAAGGATGGTACAACATTCGTAAATCAATTAATGTGATTCACCACATAACAAAAAGAAGGAGAAAAACCACATTATAATTTCAATAGATGCAGAAAAAGCATTTGATAAAATCCAGCACCCATTTATGATCAAAACTCTTAGCAAAGTGAGAATACAGGGAACAGATCTCAACATGATAAAGGCCATCAATGACAAACTCACAGCCAACATTATAATTAATGGGCAAAAATTAAAAGCAATTCCCCTAAAATCAGGAACAAGGCAGGGGTGCCCCCTTTCACCACTCTTAATCAACATAGTACTGGAAGTCATAGCTATAGCAATCAGACAAGAAAAAGAAGAAAAAAGACATCCAAATTGGAAAAGAAGAAGTAAAACTATCATTATTTGCAGATGATATGATACTGTATATAGAAAACACTAAAGTCTCAGTCAAAAAACTACCAGACCTAATAAACGAATTCAGCAAGGTGGCAGGATATAAAACTAATACACAGAAATCAGAGGCATTTTTATACATGAACAATGAACTGTCAGAAAGAGAAATTAAGGAAACAATCCCCTTGACTATTGTAACAAAAAAAATAAAGTACCTAAAGTAAATTTAACCAAGGAGCTTAAAGACTTGTACTAAGAAAATTATAAAACATTGATAAAAGAAATTAAGGAAGACACAAACAAGTGGAGGCATATACCATGCTTATGGTTGGGAAGAATAAACATAATTAAAATGTCTATGTTACCCAAAGCAATTTATAAATTCAATGCAATACCAATTAAAATACCAATGACATACTTCAAAGATATAGAACACATATCCCAAAAACTTATATAGAACCAAAAAAGAACACAAATAGCCTCAGCAATCTTGAAAAAGTAGAAGAAAGTGGGAGGTATCACACTTCCTGATATCAAGTTATACTACAACGCCATTGTACTCAGAACAGCTTGGTACTGGCATAAGATCAGGCATATAGATCAATAGAACAGAACAGAGAACCCAGAAATAAACCCACATCTTTATGGACAATTGATATTTGACAAAGAAGGTAAGAGTATACAGTGGAGTAAAGACAGTCTCTTTAACAAATGGTGTTGGGAAAACTGGACAGCTACCTGCAAAAAAATGAAACTAGACCACCAACTTACACCATGCACAAAAATAAACTCAAAATGGATAAATGACTTAAATGTAAATCGTGAAACCATAAGCATCTTAGAAGAAAAATTAGGCAGTAAGCTCACTGACATCTATTGCAGCAATATATTTACTGATATATCTCCACAAGCAAATGAAATAAAAGACAGGATAAATAAATGGGACTATATCAAATTAAAAAACTTTTGCACAGCTAGGGACAATATGAACAGAATAAAAAGACAAACCACACAATGGGAGAACATATTCGACAATACATCTGGTAAGGAGTTAATAGCCAAAATTTATAAAGAACTTGTAAAACTCAACACCAGGAACATAAACAGTCCAATCAAAAAATGGACAAAAGAAATGAATAGACACTTCTCCAAAGAGGACACACAGATGGCCAATAGGCATATGAAAAAATGCTCAACATCACTAATCATTAGAGAAATGCAAATTAAAACCACAATGAGATAACACGTCACACCAGTCAGAATGGTGCTCATTGACAAAACAACACAGGATAGGTGCCGGCGAGGATGTGGAGAAAGGGGAACCCTCCTGCACTGCTGGTGGGAATGCAGACTGGTGCAGCCACTGTGGAAAACAGTGTGGAGATTCCTCAAAAAATTAGAAATGGAACTGCCCTTTGACCCAGCCATCCCACTTATAGGAATATATTCCAAGGACACCATATCACCAACTGAAAAAAAGAAATGTAGCCCCATGTTTATGGCAGCATTGTTCACAATAGCGAAGATCTGGAAACAGCCCAAGTGTCCATCACTGGATGAGTGGATTAAAAAGCAGTGGTACATATATACAATGGAATAATATGGGGTTATGAAAAAGAAGGAAATATTACCTTTTGCAACAATATGGAAGGATCTGGAAACTATTATGTTGAGTGAAATAAACAGGGCAGAGAAAGAAAAATCATATGACCTCACTCATTTGAGGAATCCAAGGAACAATGAGAACTGAGGAACAGAATTGAGACAGAGGAGGGATCAAAGGGACCAGAGGAAAAGAGGACAGAGGGAAAGGGGATGATAGGATGGGATAACCTGAAGGGAAGGGGGGAGGGTGCTCTAGGGAGGGGGGAAGAGAAATGTTGAGGGAAATAGGGGGGAGGGGGGATGCATTCGGGATTATCCTAGAATCTATGTAAACACAATTAATTAAATAAAAAAAAGAATAGGAAATAACATAAGTATTCATCTCCAGGATAGTGATTTTATTCCCATGGAATATTATAACAACATTAAAATATCATTATGAAGTGTACGTCAGGTCATGTAAAAATATTATGCAGCAAGGATAAGTAGAAAAAGCAGGACAGAAGTAGTGGGCACTACATAAAAATATGTATTCTTATGGAATGTCATATATCTATTCAGAAAAGAATTTACTAAGCAACTATTACCTACTGGTCTTATGTAAGGAACAGAGATATGGTCACTGGATTTGTACTCACAATTTAAGGAATAAAGACTTGTGAAATTAAATATCACAAGATGAGAAGTACTACAATGATTGATATTCAAAAGTAAAAATAATTATATGTTGAGACTGGAATTATATGTGATATTTTAAATTAATGTGTGATATTGTCCTTTTCTTCTGCTTGTTTTCTTTCAGAGTATAGAAAAATTACACGTTCATTATAAAATGCTAGAAAAACACACACAAAAAACAGATTAAATTAAGGAAGAATCTTCATAGACCAGCACCCATGGATAACCACTTTAAAAGCGTAACAAGTTTTCATCTGCTTTTTTAAAATGATTATTTCTAGATTTTTTTTATATATACTTGGATGATATATACATACATTTTGTATTCTATTATTTTCAATTAAGGTTATAACAAGAAATTTCCCAGGCTATTAAAACCTCTTAGGAAAAATGTTGTTTAATAGTTCTTAATATTTCATAGATGGAATGTAATTTACTTAGTAACACTCCCATGGTCAGATACCTTGTTTCCACTTCTTCATTAGCATTAATAATGCTTCAATGAATACCTTTGTCTCGATTTCTGTTTGTGAAAAACTCCTACTATATTACTTTATTTTTGAAGTTATAACAGTAATATAACTCAGAGCAGTTTACCGTAAGTAAAGTCTTCAGAAATCTGAGTATTAAACTATATTATTTATAGTAATTGCAACTAAAGCACATGAGAGTTAACATGATCATTCTCTTAAAGAGAAAAGCAGCACTTAAGGCTATCACAGAACACATATGGAGCATTGCTTCCCGGGGCACTCCTGTGATAATCTATCTCAAAAGAGAAAGAGATGTGAAAGCTTCCATCTCATCTACTGACAAAACCCAGTTGAATAAGTACTAACTCAAACTTTAAAAAGCCACAAACTTTCAAAAATAAGTGACTTTTTTTTCCATTAGAAAAGCAAGGCACTGGCCTAGTGGCTCTGTGGATAGAGCATCATCCCACACTTCGAGGTTGCAGGTTCAATACCAAGTCAGGGAACATTTGAGAAGCAACCAATGAGTGCACAACTAAGTAGAAAAACTCAGTAGAACAAGTTGATGTTCTCTCCCTCTCTCTCCCTTTCTCTGTCTCTCTTTCATTCTCTCTCAAATCAATAGAAAAATTAAAAACAGACCAAAAACAACAGGACTATGGTTTATATATTAAATCAAGAATAAAATTTTACACATTTGTAAGTCCTAAAATATTTTATACCATTAATATGAAAACACTATTATAAAATAAGGGAGATAGATAGATAGATAGATAGATAGATAGATAGATAGATAGATAGATGGTCTATTGGAAAGTTCTGTCCTTTTCTATCACAACAAGTTTCGACACGTAAGCACCTGTTTATCTGGCACATGTGTGCCTCTCTATTTTTATCACTTAATGTATACATAGTGACATAGCAAATTAACTAAAACAAAGTTGATTCACGTTAGTCTTATGTGTGAAGCGATAGTGTACCCATGGCTACTGATAAAGTTCATTTACGCCACTGTAATTTTTACAAATTTCAACAAGGAAGAAATGCTACAGAAGCATGTAGAAATTTATTGGAAGTGTTTGGTGAAGGAATAATACTGACTATCACTTGTTTTTGTCCTTACAAATTTTTTTGAAGGGCAAAAAACTCAAAAATGAAGAAGATATCAAACAAGCACTGGTTCAATTTTTCGCATCAAAAGATAAAACATTTTTCAAAAATGAGATATACAAATTGTCCTCACGCTGGCAAGAAATCATTAATAATAATAGCAATTATATTATTTAATAAAGTTTATTGATGGTAAGAAAAATTTGTATTTTGTTTTATTCCAAAAACGGACAGAACTTTCCGGTAGACTATATATATATATATATAAACACACAAGACCAGAAAACATTTTAGCACAGATAACTAAAATCCAATGAATTAAGAAATTCTTTCTCGAGGAAGATAAGATGGCGCTGGAGTAGGTGGACGTACCAACATCCACCTCCCAGAACCAAAGTGGATTACAAACTAATTTTAAGAACTATCATCTGGAAAAACCAACTTTGGACTAAACTAAGAGGACTCTTTAACCAAGGAACACTGAAGAAGCCACACAGAGACTGGTAGGAAAAGCGGAAATGCAGAGAGGGCTGCCCAGCTCCCCAGAGCAAACGGAAGCTGGAAGAGACTCACGTGGTGGGAAGTGAGTTTAGCAGAGAGGGGAGAGTCTTGAGCCCGAGGGACAAAGCCCCAGCCTGCAGCCAGAGACCCAGAAGAGGTGTAAGGACAGTATTTAGCTGGAAACAAGTCAGGAAACTGTTTCTCAAACAGTTTGTGAGAAAGAGTCTAATTTCTCAGACCCAGGATTCTTCTTTTATTTTTTTATTTATTCATTTTTTTTAGAGAGGAGAGAGACAGAGAGGGAGAGAGAGGAGAGAGAGACAGAGAGAGAGAGAAGGGGGGAGGAGCTTGAAGCATCAACTCCCATATGTGCCTTGACCAGGCAAGCCCAGGGTTTTGAACCGGCGACCTCAGCATTTCCAGGTCAACGCTTTATCCACTGCACCACCAAAGGTCAGGCAACCCAGGATTCTTCTTAAAGGGACCATACAGAACACCTCTCTCAAAACCACTCACCCGGGGCTCTGGGGGATGGGGAGAGAAGAGAATACCAGAGTAGCAGGAAGAGAGTGTAATCTAGGAGGCACAGGGAGAAACATTTTGGGAGACAGCCACCCTAACCCCTGGGTCAAGTCACTCCCCAAATCTGAAGTGAATATTTCCCCTGGAAACAGCAATACCAGCAAAGGGAAGCAAGAGACCACCCAAACAAGCTCCCCTGCAGCACTCAGAGCAGAGTTGCTTAGAAGGAGGGAGCTTTTGGGTCTACAGTAGTGAGTGTTAGGGTCTGAGCTGCAGCGCCCGCACCCCACACAGCTGAGGGCTCACCGGAGGGTGGGCGGCGATGGGACGCAGAGGCGCCATTCTGTTGGCAGGGGCGGAAGCCTGCTGGCCGCCACTGGGCTCACATGTAAGCTCAGTCTTGCCCGGCTGGGGAGGAGTAGGCGTGCAAAAGTGGTCAAGCCCAGCTGCCAGCAGCCTGTAATCCAGCCTGCGGGAGAAGGGCGGGAACCCCGGAAGGGGTGGAGACCAGCCCTTGAGCAAGGGCTCAGGATTACAGCCTTGCCCTGCCCATGGAACCGAGGCTTGTGGCCTGACTTGGGAGCCGGCTGCTCCCACAAGGGTGGAGCCAAAAGCCCAGAAGAGGCAGAGTTCTGCTACTGAGCTGAGCATGGGCACGCAGTCCTGCCCAGCCAGTAGAACCAAGGCTAGCAGCCTGGCTAGAGTGGGCTCCTACTGCAAGGGTGGGGTGAAAGCTCAGAAGCAGGCAGAGACCCACAGCTGAGCAAAGGTGCTCGCCACTGCCCTCAGGGCAGAGCATAACGCCACCCATCGGGCCGGGGCAAAGGCCAAAGCAACCACAGCTTGTGCACCTGAGCATGTGATCACAGCCACTCCTGTGAAGGAGAGGTGGAAACCACAGCAACATCCCCAGTGGGCAGGCATTGGCAACGACCAAACCCCAAAGCCCTAGGCAGCAATAGCAGAGGGGGTGGCGGCCTGCAGACAGACCATACCTAGGGAACAGAGGCCATACCTAGTGGACTCCAGGGGCCAAAACCTTCCTTTATACAGAGAAAATGTGGAGGCAGAGAAATGCAACACAAATGAACCAAGAGAAATTCCCAGTAAAGGACCTAAATAAATCAGATATAACCAAATTACCAGATGCAGAGTTTAAAATAACGATTGTTAGGATGCTCAAAGATATTAGAACAATAGATGGTCATTATTAACACCTAAATAAAGAGATAGCAAATATAAAAAAAGACATTGAAATAATAAAAAAGAACCAGTCAGAAATGACAAATACAATATCTGAAATAAAGAATACAATGGAAGGAATTAAAAGCAGGATGGATGAAGCTGAGAATTGAATCAGTGAGTTAGAGAACATGATAAATAAAGGCATGAAAGCAGAACAGAAAAAAGAAAAGATACTCAAAAAGTCTGAGGAAACTTTTAGAGAGCTCTGTGACAACATGAAGAGAAATAACATCCGGATCATAGGGATTCCTGAATAAGAAGAGAAAGAACAAGGGATAGAGACTTTGTTCAAGCATATCATAGCTAAAAACTTCCCTCAATTAAGGCAGGAAAACATCTCACATGTTCAGGAAGCACAGAGAACTCCATTAAGGAGAAACCCAAAGAAATCAACACCAAGACACATCATAATTAAATTACCAAAGCTAAGTGATAAAGAGAAAATATTAAAAGCTGCTAGAGAAAAAAAGACTATCCCCTACAAAGGAGCCCCCATAAGGATGACTTCTGACTTCTCAACAGAAACACTTGAGGCCAGAAGGGAATGGCAAGAAGAAATATTCAAAGTAATGCAGAACAAGAGCCTACAACCAAGACTACTTTATCCAGCAAGGCTATCATTTAAAATTGAAGGAGAAATAAAAAGCTTTACAGACAAAAAAACCTCAAGGAATTCACTACAACCAAACCAAGGCTGCAAGAAATGCTAAGAGACCTGTTGTAAACAGATCAAAGGAGAAAAAGAATATAGCAAAAGAGGAATACAGTTTTAAAGAATAAAATGGCAATAAACAATTACATATCAATAATAACCTTAAATGTAAATGGATTAAATGATCCTATTAAAAGACATAGGGTATCTGTGTGGATAAGAAAACAGAACCCTTACATATGCTGTCGACAAGAGACACACCTTAAATCAAAAGATTCACATAGACTGAAGGTAAAAGGATGGAAAAAAATATTTCAGGCAAATGGAAATGAAAAAAAAAGCTGGGGTAGCAATACTTATATCAGACAAAATGGACTTTAAAACAAAGACTATAGTTAGAGATAAAGAAGGTCACTACATAATGATAAAGGGAGCAATCCAAAAGGAAGATATAACAATTATAAATATCTACGCACCTAATATAGGAGAACCTAAATATATAAAGCAGACTTTGATGGATTTAAAGGGTGAGATCAACAGCAATACTATAAGAGTAGGGGATTTGAATACCCCGTTAACATCATTAGATAGATCCTAAAGAAAGAAAATTAACAAAGAAACAGCAGACTTAAAGGACATATTAGATCAACTCGATTTAATAGATATCTTCAGAACCTTTCACCCTAAAACAGCAGAATATACATTCTTTTCTAGTGCTCATGGTACATTCTCTAGAATAGACCACATGTTATGGCACAAAAGTGGTCTCAACAAATTTAAGAAGATTGAAATCATATCGAGCACTTTCTTTGATCACAATGGCATGAAACTAGAAATCAACCACAACAGAAATACTGAAAAATACTCAAACACTTGGAAACTAAATAGCATGTTATTAAATAATGAATGGGCAAACAATGACATCAAAGAAAAAATTAAAAAATTCCTAGAAACAAACAATAATGAGCTTACATCAACTCAAAATTTATGAGACACAGCAAAAGTAGTCCTGAGAGGGAAGTTTATAGCATTACAGGCATACCTCAAAAAGCTAGAAAAAGCTCAAATAAACAACTTGACCCTACATCTAAAAGAACTAGAAGAAGAACAGCAAGTAAAACTCAGAGCTAGTAGAAAGAAGGAAATAATAAAGATTAGAGCAGAAATAAATGACATAGAGGCTAAAGAAACAATACAGAGGATCAATGAAACCAGGAGCTGGTTCTTTGAAAAGGTAAACAGGATTGATGAACGTTTAACCAGACTCACCAAGAAAAAAAGAGAAAGGACTCAAATAAAATTAGAAACGAGAGTCGAGAAATAACAACTGACACAACAGAAATACAAAATTTTGTAAGAAAATACTATGAAGAACTGTACACCAAAAAACTAGACAACCTAGATGAAATGGACAAATTCCTTGAAACATATAATCTTCCAAAAATTAATCTGGAAGAATCAGAAAACCTAAACAGACCAATTACAACAAATGAGATCGAAACAGTTATCAAAAAACTCCCAAAAAAGAAAAGTCCTGGGCCTGATGGCTTCACAAGTGAATTCTACCAAATATTTAAAGAAGAACTAACTCCTATCCTTCTCAAGCTATTTCAAAAAATTCAAGAGGAAGGAAGACTTCCAAGCTCCTTTTATGAGGTGAGCATAATTCTGATTCCAAAACTAGGCAAAGACAACACACAAAAAAAATTATAAGCCAATATCCCTGATGAATTTAGATGGAAAAATCCTCAACAAAAGGTTAGCAAACCAGATCCAGCAATATATGAGAAAATATATACACCATGATCAAGTGGGATTTATTCTTGGGAGGCAAGGCTGGTACAATATTTGCAAATCAATCAATGTGATTCATCACATAAAAAAAAGGAAGGAGAAAAACCACATGATAATTTCAATAGATGCAGAAAAAGCATTTGATAAAAATCCAGCACATATTCATGATCAAAACTCTCAGCAAAGTGAGAATACAGGGAACAAACCTCAACATGATAGAGGCCACTTATGACAAACCCACAGCCAATATCATACTCAATGGGCAAAAATGAAAAGCAATCCCCTTAAGATCAGGAATAAGGCAGGGGTACCCCCTTTCACCACTCTTATTCAACATAGTTCTGGAAGTCCTAGCCACAGCAATCAGACAAGAAAAAGAAATAAAAGGCATCCAAATTGGAAAAGAAGAGTAAAACTATCATTATTTGCAGATGATATAATATTGTATATAGAAAACCCTAAAGTCGCAGTCAAAAAACTACTAGACCTGATAAATGAATTCAGCAAGGTGGCAGGATATAAAATCAATACTCAGAAATCAGAGGCATTTTTATACACTATAAATGAACTGTCAGAAAGAGAAATTAAGGAATCAATTCCCTTTACCATTGCAACCAAAAAAATAAAGTACCTAGGAATAAATTTAACCAGGGAGATTAAAGACTTGTACTCGGAAAATTATAAAACATTGATAAAAGAAATCAAGAAAGATACAAACAAGTGGAGGCAAATTTCGTGCTCATGGTTAGGAAGAATAAACATAATTAAAATGTCTATATTACCCAAAGCAATTTATAAATTCAATGCAATACCGATTAAAATACCAATGACTTACTTCAAAGATATAGAACACATATTCCAAAAATTTATATGGAACCAAAAGAGAACACGAATAGCCTCAGCAATCTTGAAAAGGAAGAATAAAGCGGGAGGTATCACACTTCTGGATATCAAATTATATTATAAGGCCATTGTACTCAAAACAGTCTGGTACTGGCATAAGAACAGGCATATAGATCAATGGAACAGAACTGAGAACCCAGAAATAAACCCACACTTTTATGGACAACTGATATTTGACAAAGGAGGTAAGAGCATACATTGGAGTAAAAGCCTCTTCAACAAATGGTGTTGGGAAAATTGGACAGCTACCTGCAAAAAAATGAAACTAGACCACCAACTTACACCATTTACAAAAATAAACTCAAAATGGATAAAAGACTTAAATGTAAGCCATAAAACCATAAGCATCTTAGAAGAAAGCATAGGCAGTAAGCTCTCTGACATCTCTCGCAGCAATATATTGGCTGATTTGTCTCCACAGGCAAGTGAAATAAAAGACAGGATAAACAAATGGGACTTTATCAAACTAAAAAGCTTCTTCACAGCTAAAGACAATAAGAACAGAATAAAAAGACAAACTACACAATGAGAGAATATATTTGACAATGCATCTGATAAGGGGTTAATAACCAAAATTTATAAAGAACTTGTAAAACTTAATACCAGGAAGACAAACAATCCAATCCAAAAATGGGCAAAAGAAATGAATAGACACTTCTCCAAAGAGGACACACAGATGGCCAATAGGCATATGAAAAAATGCTCATCATCACTAATTATTAGAGAAATGCAAATTAAAACCACAATGAGATATCACCTCACACCAGTCAGAATGGCGCTCATCAATAAAACAACACAGAATAAGTGCTGGCGAGGATGTGGAGAAAAGGGAACCCTCCTGCACTGCTGGTGGGAATGCAGACTGGTGCAGCCACTGTGGAAAACAGTATGGAGATTCCTCAAGAAATTAAAAATTGAACTGCCTTTTGACCCAGCTATACCACTGTTAGGAATATACCCCAAGAACACCATAGCACTGTTTGAAAAGAAGAAATGCACCCCCATGTTTATGGCAGCATTGTTAACAATAGCAAAGATCTGGAAACAGCCCAAGTGTCCATCAGAGGACGAGTGGATTATGGTATATATATACTATGGAATACTACTAAGCCATAAGAAATAATGACATCGGATCTTTTACAACAACATGGATGGACTTATACTGAGCGAAAGAAGTAAATCAGAAAAAACTAAGAACTATATGATTCCATCCATAGGTGTGACATAAAAGTGAGACTCAGAGACATGGACAACATTGTTGGGGTTACAGGGTGGGGGGGAGGAGAGGGAGGTGGTTGAGGGAGGGGAGGGGCACAAAGAAAACCAGTTAGAAGGTGACGGAAGACAATTTTATCAATGTCACCCCATCTATATTAATCAAAAAAAAAAAAAAAGAATGTGTCTCATGGCTAATTCAGGCAGTTAGAAGAATAGTATAAGGATGCTAATTCTGCTTCTCAGGCCACATCCTGCAAAAGGGGCCCCAAGCAAATTGGTGATTTGGCTCCTCTGATTTTGCCAATTGGATTAAAAAAAAATAGGTCAGGAACGCCCTGAAATGGAACTAACAATACAAGGGCATAAATTTAAAGGACTTTTAGATACTGGAGCTGATGTATCTGTTATTGCTAAGCTACATTGGCCTCCTTTCTGGCCCACTCATGCAGCAGCCACAGAATTACAAGGTATAGGGCAGAGTAAATCCCCTCAACAAAGTTCTAGTTTTCTACATTGGGAAGATTAAGAAGGTCATTTTGGGTTTTTTAAGCCTTATGTGCTCCCTCGATGGCCAGTTAATTTGTGGGATAGAGATGTTTTGAAAAATATGGGAGTGCTGCTTGTCAGTCCTAATGGTTTAGTCAGCACTCAGATGCTTGATCGGGGATTTTTGCCGACCAAGGGACTAGGGAAAGAACAGCAAGGAATTCTCACCCCCATAGAAATGGCACCCAATTCCAGAAGGTGTGGATTAGGATATAAAAATTTAGCATAGGGGCCTTGGTAGCTCCTGCTACCCCAATAATGCATTGTGGAAACCCAATTACTTGGAAATCAGATAATCCTGTATGGGTAGACCAATGGCCCCTTCCTCAGGAGAAACTTAGGGCAGCTGCTCGATTGGTACAAGAGCAGCTACAGCTTGGGCACATTGAACCATCTAATAGCCCATGGAATACACTTCCATGTTTTGATCTTGTTGCCTCCTGGATTATCAAGGGGCATAGGTGACCTTACAGTTTATAGGTTTTGAGCCTCAAAACTATTGTTCCTTTTTTCAAAGGATCAACAACAATGGCTCTGGGAAACTTCCATTAAATGGCAAATCGCTCTTGCAAATCAATGGACAACTTTATACTGAAACTGTCAACTTAAAATCAGCTCAAAGTCTAGAATTATATGCCATGATCATGACTTTTCAGCGTTTGCCATATTCCCCCTTTAATCTATATATAGACAGCAAATATTTACTTACGGTGTTTCCACTATAAAGACTGCTGTCTTAGGGACAAATGCTGATGAACTATTTCAGCAGTTCCTCCTTCTTCAAAGACTTGCATGTCAACATAGAGCTCCATGTTTTATAGGACATACTCGAGCTCATTCCATGCTCCCTGGAGCTTTAACACAGGGGAATGCCCTTTTTTTTTGTATTTTTCTGAAGTTGGAAACGGGGAGGTAGTCAGACAGACTCCCCGCATGCACCCGACCGGGATCCACCTGGCATGCCTACCAGGGGGAGATGGTCTGCCCATCTGGGGTGTTGCTCTGTTGCAACCAGAGCCATTCTAGTGCCTGAGGCAGAGGCCACAGAGCCATCCTCAGTGCCCGGGCCATCTTTGCTCCAATGGAACCTTGGCTGCAGGAGGGGAGGAGAGAGACAGAGGGGAAGGAGAGGGGGAGGGGTGGAGAAGCAGATGGGCGCTTCTCTTGTGTGTCCTGGCTGGGAATCAAACCCAGGATTCCTGCATGCCAGGCCGATGCTCTACCACTGAGCCAACCGGCCAGGGCCTAGGAATGCCCTTGTTGATCAAGCTACCCAAAAGAAAATTATTTGGAGCAACCATGACAGATCGAGCAATTTAGTCTCATACTATTCATCACCAGAATGCTGCAGCCCTGTGTAAACAGTTACAACTTTCTCGGGAAGCAGCACGGCAGATTGGGAAATCCTGTCCAAGGGGTCCTATACTACAATCTGCCCCTTCATTTGGAGTTAACCCTCAAGGACCCCTACCAGGACAACTTTGGCAAATGGATGTTACTCATATACCTTCATTTGGCAAACAGTCCTATGTTCACGTTACAGTGGATACATATTCTGGATTTAT
Organism: Saccopteryx leptura; assembly: GCF_036850995.1. Lineage (NCBI taxonomy): Eukaryota > Metazoa > Chordata > Mammalia > Chiroptera > Emballonuridae > Saccopteryx > Saccopteryx leptura. Next base: position 30,943,813 of record NC_089503.1, on the reverse strand, counting down.
AGTAACCTCTGTCAGATCAGGAGAGGCTGCTAAGCATGTTATAGCTCATTGTCTGTATGCATTGTTCTATTATTGGATTTCCTAAACTGGTTAAACTGACAATGCTCCTGCATATGGAGCAAAAGCATTTACTGTATTTTGTCATTCTTACAATCTTTAAAATCAAGGTATTATTAAAGTGTACCCAGCAAATATTTTAAGGTCAATTTAAAAAAATTTAAAAAGGGGGAGTCATATCCTGGAACTCTTACGGGTCTACCATATCATGCTTTTCACTTAAAAAAATTTTTTAAATTTCTTTTGAACGCTGATGAACAGGAGACGCCAAATCTTTTTCTCCTGCAAACTACTACCTTCTTTATTTGATCCAGCTAATAACACTGTTTTGTCTTTTTCCAAATAGCTCCAGATATATGGAAAAGATTTATATAGGTGGATGGGGATCCTCAAACCCCTCAGCGAGGTCTTCTGAGCATGGCCTTTAAGATACCAAGAGGCAGAAAAAGCCCAATAGAGATCAGGGGAACTACCAGCTTTTAGGATACACCCTTAAAGGCTCCAACACCCCAAATGGGTCTCCTAGGATGCCATCTGGGTCCTGCTTCAATAGTGGAAAGGAAGGTCATTGAGCTAAAGCCTGCCAGACTTATATGCCTCTGCTGTGAGGAAACAGGGACACTGGAAGGTAGGCTTCCCCCTCGCTCCTCTAAGGGAGGGTTCAGTCTCTTCCAGCCCTGCTCCAGCCACCTATGACTTAACCTTGCCCAGAATGCTGTGGTTTGCCACTGAAGGCTGAAGGTGCCCGGGGCCATCGGCCCCATCTACGACACTGTGGATGAGCCTAGGGTATTTTTTCCAGGAAGCAGGTAAACTGATCTCATTTGTACAAGGGTCACTTAACTATGTCTTGCCTGAATAGTCAGGTTTTTATTCTTCCCTCAAAGATCTCTGTTGTGGGTGTTGATAATCCTATTTTCTGCTGCTTTGTTTAATATATAGTGTTTCCTTTATTCCTCCTACCTCAATGCCCCACTCATATTTCAGGCCGGGACCTACTCCTAATTTAGAGCTCTCTTTCCCCCTTTTGCCAACTTCTATTATGAATCTACCTTTGCCACCCAGCTTAGTGTATCCCAAGGTTCTCTTTACCAAGCCACAGTCGCAGAGCTCCAGGGAAAAGCAACCTGGTCTCATCTCTCCAGGCAGAGGAGAACAGAAGCTCCATCTCCACACATGCTGCAGATGGCTTTTCCAGTCTACCTGAATCATTACCAGCTAGAAGCAGCAGTCATTGGGACTTGGACGTGAGCTGCAAAGTATAGACTTGTAACAACAATTCCAGTGCCATGCGGACTTTTCCTGGATGTGGACTTTTCCTGGACTCCTGCTCCTTGTGACAGCTCCTAATAGACTGATGGGTTTGGGTTGCATTTTTTAGGGATTTGGCATGGTGTTGGGGCCAACTTGGACTTGTTGAACATGTTAAAGACACTATTCTTTTATGGATTCTTGCTGTATTGGCCAAGAGTTTGCTTAAAGGCTTTAATCACTGTAAAAAAATAGAAGACTGGATAAAAAAGATGTGGCACATATACACCATGGTATACTATTCAGCCATAAGAAATGATGACATCGGATCACTTACAACAAAATGGTGGGATCTTGATAAGATTATACAGAATGAAATAAGTAAATCAGAAAAAAACAAGAACTGCAGGATTCCATACATTGGTAGGACATAAAAACGAGACTAAGAGACATGGACAAGTGTGTGGTGATTACCAAGGGTGGGGGGAGGGAGGACATGGGAGGGAAGGAAAAAGAGGGGAAGGGGAGGAGGAAGGGCAGAAAGAAAACTAGATAGAGGGTGACGGAGGACAATCTGACTTTGGGTGATGGGTATGCAACAGAATTGAATGACAAGATAACCTGGACATGTTTTCTTTTAATATATGTACCCTGATTTATTGATGTCACCTCATTAAAATAAAAATTTATTTATAATAAAAAAAAGGAAACTCTTTCTCTTTAGGACCAAAAGTCTAAAATTGAATATAGCACTTTTTTGGTGGAAAAAGAATAAGGGATTAAAATATTCAATGAGACTGTTTCTAAGACATTTATGACTGTTTTCATATTGCCAGGTGATATATTTGTTTGAATAAGTTTTTGAGATCATTGAAATAGCTAGTGAAAATGTTTAGTTTTTTAACTTTAAGGTCAGAAAAACTAAATTTACTGTAATAAACATTAAGTTCTCATAGCAATTTCCAATGTTTATGAAGTAAATATAGCAATAAAACATTCATGTCATAGATGAGGAAACCAAGGCCCAGTATGCATTAATGATACACCAAATCTAACACACAGTGGGACATTACAGTGGTAGAAACAGAATGGGCTATGGAATGATGTAATGAGACAATACAGATCAGTGACTTTAGGAAAAAACCTTTAGAATAGAAACTTGGTTAGATATGAAGAGCAGAGCTGTGTAAAATGTACAGTGTCAGGTTTTCATAATTCTGTAACAAAGAAAGAAAGAAAAATGTTTGAAACCTATAATAAACATTCTTAATTCAAATATTACTTAAACTCGTTAATCACTGAGGATTCTTATTGGTATTTATCTTTAAAGGGAAGTATAAAAAGCTTTTATCTCTTTAGACATAAAAGAGATAAAAGAATGAAACTGAAAGAGAGGCCATAAATGTAAGAATTACATTACTGCTTTAATAACAATTAGCTAATAGAATACATGACATGGCACCTTTACATAATGAAGAGTAATATACATAACTACATAATAGCTGTACCACTGTAGATCAATTTGAGTCTAACATTACAGAGATGATCACTGATCCCAAAACGTTATGGAATAGTAAACTTAAGACATTGTGCTGCTTCTCAAGTTTATGTGACTGTGATTATTTAATTTTCTTTTGTGCGTGCTCAAGTATAGCTGTTATGTGACTACACATGAGAGAACCTGAAATTAATTTGTCTGTATGAGATCAGTGACTGCACAAACTCTTATGAAAACTAACATGCCATGACAATAGTAATTTTGATAAAATTACAGCAAGTACTGCAATTCTCTGCCATCTGGCTGTCTCATCATAACTACTTTATGCACTTTTTATTACTTATTTATTTACTTCAACCGCTTTATTTGTATAGTTTTAAAGCATGTAAATTATCACAATGGAAGGTTTTAAATGTTAAAGGAATACTATCCTCATATGTAAATGTTGAACTTTTCGCTAAATTATGAGAACCTAGGCTTTTTTTTAATTGATTTTAATTTATTGTGTTTACATAGATTCTAGTGTAACCTAGGCTTTTTGATGAAAAAATACTACTCAAGAAAGTCATTTGAGGAACTTCCTTAATTCATTTGATATAACTTATTTAAAATCCTTGAAGTCCAGCAACCCTATCTATGAAACTGCTCTTGAGTATTTTCTGTATTAAATACAATACATATATTTCACTATTGATTTGACCCTTATAATTTGAACTTAATACCTTTTATTTAATTAAATACTTCTTATGTTTTCAATCATCACGTAGTTACTTTTACATAAATACTAACTAAACCAATATCATTTGTACCTTGTATGAAACACAGAGGTCAAATCAGATCTTTATTCATCATGAAACCCTTTTGTTTGAAAGGCTAAGAGAGATGACTTGAAAATTCAAAATATTAAATTAGCCTCTAAAAGCTTCTCTTTATTTATTTAAGATTCAATTTTATTTAGTACTTAGCAACTTCTTTTCCTTGTGGTCAAAAGATATATCTTCATACATAATCATGCTACAGAAATGCTCTACTTTCAATTCTCATAACAATTCAACTCTCCACTGTGTTAAGGGCAAAAAGGTTGAATTATGATACACACCCATGTAGAACACTTTTTCTAATGTCGGAAATAGAAGACACATCTGGTTGTATCTTTGTTGTCCTGTGAGGAATGAGTTGCTAGTTTTAGTTCAATTTCCAGTGGATGGTTATCTACTTCATAGACTCAACAGAAATACCACTTGTTGATGACTTGGAAAAAAAGTAGAGAATTATAAGTAATCCTTCTTCTGACAAAAAAAAAAAAGAATATAACTAGGGATGAATAATATTAGCATAAAAGCAATTGAGTGAAATCTGAGTGGTGTGTACAAACAGGACACTTGAGTGTCCTCAGTGGTGAGCCACAACACAGTGCATGCTAAAGGAAGTTTCCAAAAACTCTCTTGACTCAGTTGGCATAAAAAAAAATTCTTGTAGATGGTAGAAAATAGCTTAGCTATAATTCACTTGGAACTAATTTCAGTCATTGCTAAAGCATGCTAGGTTGAAAATTAGTGCTAAACGATAAAATGGCATGATTTCTTAAAAGCATTTGAACTCAAATTTTATGTGCTCACAATGCAACTGAATTAAAGTTTCCAGGATTTGGGACTGAAACGTAGGTACAGCTGCCAACAGTATTCTTGTCTCAATCTTAAAGAAAATCGTACCCATGATTGTACCTGAGCTTTGGAATAGCATATCTGGGAGACACCACTGTTTATTCCTTTATAATCCAAAGCAGGAGATTAATATAAAAACCAATAAAAATTATAATATATTCTATAAAACAGAATATTAATTAGGTCAGATTTGGACATTGTAAATGACAAATAATAAAGCTATCTTTTACAACACAGATAGAAATTGTTAAAATAACTCAGTTTCTAAAGGCTTTCCAAACTAAGCTTTTTCAAATACAAACGCACAGAATTATTTGATTGTTGATTGTTTTAATAATAGAGATACTTTTTAATATTACCCAAACATTTTTTTCTATGGATTCAATTATACTTGTGTTCTGTAGTACTAAAAAAAATTTCAGGTCACTGGAAAGAACAAGTGTCTTCTCAAAATATTCGGCCCTATATGTGTCAGTACTGTTTACGATTCTCCTCACTACACACTCCCTATCAACTACACTAAATTGAGTGACGGATGCCCTGTCCACCATCGTTACTGCAATTTTATATCTGAATGTACTAATTATTTGGTAGCCTTTACACCATTCCTGCTTTTATTATTTACTCACAGCATGATAAATCTGAGGTAGTTAAAGTCAGAGAGAACATAATAATGCTTGAGTTTTTAAATGAAATAGAATTTGGAATGCAGAAACTGCAAAGTCACGCTGTGATAAACCTATTTGATGTTTTCTTCTTAATGAAATAAACATAAGAGGTTTTCTTTTCCCCATAAAGTTGAATTTCTTATTATGAGCTTGGGTTTTCTACCAAATGGAATTTTTGTACATGGTTTTGAAAGTGATTAATGATATCTCTGTATCACTAGGGAGTCCTGTCTGTCTAACTCTAAAACTGTAGCAAACTAAGGGGCTTGGTTGGGGACTAATTAATATTAAAGAATGTATTTTGTTCATGGCACTGTGTAATAAGTCCACATGCTTTCAGTTTACTCCCCCTGCCCCCCACCATTGGAACTGATTGCTAAGTCCTTTCTGCCTCTAGCCACATACGTTATGAAGACTAAAACATATTCAAGTTTTTGCATCTGATGATGCTGAATATGGAAAGGCAAGAATTGCTCCTCTAAATTTCCCTCAAAGTAAGGGATTTGGATTATTTTCCTGTCCCATTTCCTATTCTCCTGCAGAAATAAAAATTATCAACTCTCTTCATCTGGCAACTCAAAGGTCACCCCAAATGATATCTTCCTTTTTAATCCAAGTGACCTTCTGAGGCAAGAACATTCATATGTCATAGTTTATAACTCCTGAAATAAAAGTCCTTTTCAAATCACAAGCAAGATGAGGTAGGAGAGTGGATGAAATATATACTCTATTTCTTGCTAACCGCTATAAAAAATTTAACTAGCTAAAGGAGAATTTTGTGATTAAAATGTTGCTTTTTCTGATAAGTGGATCTTCAGAGGAAGGTATTTTTTGGATTCAGAAAACAGTATGGTGATACAAGTAATAGTGGTTATAATAGCAATATGCAAATGTTTATATTTCACTTGTGGTGGGAACAGAATAGTTTTAAGAGTTCTTGACCATACAATAAAAATAACTGGCATCATTTCAGCAAACAAATTTTTTTTGGTCTTGGATACTCTATTTTGCTTCAATTATTTTGCTAATATAAACCCTGAGAATTATCTATATTGCTGCGAAAATATTGATCACAACTGTATACACATCATGTCCTTAAAGTACTGGTCATTTTACCTAATCCTTCTGTATAACAGTAAAATATGTTTTGAGCTTTGCTTTTTTCTTGACTATGGGTCCACTGTTTTTGCTAACTTTCGATGAGATTTGGCTTATGTGTATTTTAAAGACTATATTACTGATACAGGTGCTATACTTTCTTTCTTAAAGAAAGTCAAAAGAAGAGTTATCTTTACACATTCATAATAGGAATTTTATTCACATGGCTTCCATCACAAAGACACATTGAAAAAAGGAAGCCCCCTTCCAAATAAGATGATAATTGTCATAATACACACAGACAATCTGGGAAAAGCAAGATCATCAAAATTCTTCCATTTTTACTTCAATTTGAAATAAAATGATGTGAAATACAGTGATTGTGGTATTGACTTGAAAAAAGAAATACTTTGTATACTTGGACCAATAACTCATGTATACAAATCATTTTTTTTCTGGCAATTTTGAACTGCTTATCTTTCATAGGATTTCTTGTGGCTATTTACATTTTCACTCAGTGAAAATCAATTACCTTCTTGCAATAAGCCTCATTTACTACCTTTGAGTATAATAGAAACACCATTAGGATGATGACATTACCCAAAAGAAGGGCACCACACAGTTGGTAGACATAAATTAAGGGCCCTTTCACATATGCATTAGAAATACTGCTGTGTCTGAAATATGCATAAAGTCTGTATCTATTAGAGCTATTAGCGTGCGGGGGTGATGATTTTGAAGGGGGAGGGGAGCATTGATAGACTGTGATCTACTACTTTGACAAAATTATGTATTTCCTTTTTTGCCCAGTATGTGCCATTGATGCAATAAGCCTGGGCCCCCAGCTGAGCTGCATTTGGAAATGCCACTGAGCATGGTCTATGCGCTTCACTTCCCTTTGCCGAAGCAAGACACTGTCAGGAACAGAGTGCAGATGCACCACCAGGCCCACTCCTCCTCCGTCACCCTGACCTCCACCGCTCTGTGGATGTCTGCCTGGGCGAAGCCACCGCTCAGGCGGAAAACAGCTCCTGCAGATCAATTCATAGGATTTAGGAACGTTTAACTTCCATCAAGCCCACATCATCTTATTGGTATTTGAAGACTAACTTATTACTGAACATTAATGGCCATAACAGAGAGAGTTGCGTATTTCCCAGGGGAAGAAAAAAAAAATACTAATCTAGAAACTCCCCCCTCCGAAACTAGAAAAAAGAGGACACCACACTTAAATCTAGTTATTTTTATCTGAGTTCTTACAAGCTTAAGTAAAACAAAATTATCACATATTGACCCTCCGGGTTTCAGTGGTAATCGTGTTTCTTTTAAAAAGACATTGGGGATCCATATTACAGTTTTTTGATTGATTATTTTCAGATCCACTTATCTTTTAGGTAACCATACAAATCATTAGAGAATTTGAATAGTGACCACATTAGGATTGCATGAAAGGTTTAAAAGAAGTATAGTAGAATGATAAGAACTAAAAGGTTGTCATTTTTGGACATCAAAGTACTGGAAAATACTAAAAACATATTTTATTTTATTTTAAAAGGACAAATCCTTAAAACTTTATTCTCATTAATGGTTTCTCAAATCCATGTAATTATGTTGTTTTAAAAATTTCCTAATGTAATAATATTAAAATATCCAAGATCAAAGATATATATATATATTTCACTAAGAATTAGTGCATTCTAATTCTGGATATTATTATACTTTTGTAAAAATGTTTATTTTAGTAGCTTCAATTTTTTAAGCTTTTATCATTTTTAAATTAAGGTAATTTTTATCTGACCAGGTGGTGGTGCAGTGGATAGAGCATTGGCCTGGGATGCTGAGGACCCAAGTTTGAAACCCTGTGGTCATAAGCTTGAACTTGGGCTCATCCGGCTTGAGCACAGGCTCTCCAGCTTGAGCGCAGGGTCACTGGCTTGAGCATGGGATCATACATATGACCCCAGGGTTGCTGCCTTAAGTCCAAAGGTCACTGGCTTGAGCTCAAGGTCACTAGCTTGAAGCCTAAGGTTGCTCTCTTGAACAGGGGTCACTGGCTTGGCTGGAGCCTCCCTGGTCAAGGCATATGTGAGAAAGCAATCAATGAACAACTAAAGTGCTGCAACTATGAGTTGATGCATCTCATCTCTTTCCCTTCCTGTCCGTCTGTCTCTGTCTGTCTCTCTTTCACTAAAAATAAATAAATAAATAAAATTAACATAATCTTACCAAAAAATTTTTAAAAGTAAAATTCTGGAAATTTGTCCTGCAGAAATTGTTTTCACTACTTTTTGCAGAAAAGGAAATTTTAGAACACACACCTCCATGTCTTAAATAATAATATTACCCCCAAATATCACAATTAAATCATATATCACACTTGATTACTATAAAGAAAGGAAGAAATGTTGTGACATTAATTTCACTCATCATTGCATTTCTAAAACCAATAAAGAAAGTTTCTGTTACATAAACATTTAACCTGAGTGTCTGCTGGAATAAACTGGACCTGGAAACACAATACAATGCATACTGTGGAGCCTAGAATTCTAAAACAGCTGTGAAGTTTTTCTTTGATGTCAATATGGGCCCAATTTCTTTGAAGTCATTATGAGATCTTTTGCTACAAGTGTATTGAGACATTTTAATGTGTTTCAAATTCTGTAAATGGTATTTTTCTAAGTAGGGTACATTTAGTTAAATCAACTGACATACTGAGTATAAATTCAGTAGTTAATAGTATTATAATGGAGTAGAATTTCCGTAGTCAACCTCCTATGTGCCAGAAATCTTACAAGTGGGGTTGAATCTATATGATATTTGCTTGGCTAAGTCCATCACATACATTTTATATGTCCATCAGATATAAGTTCAGACAGAGCAGGAACCCGAGTGACCTCCCAAAAAAATATTGCTTCAGATTAATGACTCAGAACTATGCATTTCAAAAGGTTATAACAAATGAGCAATTAGTTTCCATTAACATTTTAAGTCCAAATATTACGTGATATGGTTAATTTTAACTCGCCAGTTCATGCCTTACTTACCATATTCCCTAAAGTTTTTGTATTCAATTCCCTTTAAAAAGTTAGAGTTTTATGGAAGGAGGACACTTCATAATAGAGAAAAGAAATGAGTAACAGTTCAAACTGTTGTAACATGATTAAGGTTCAGATAGAGGAAGAAAAAAAATACTAATGAGACAGTGTAAGCAAAACTAAACACCAAAGATAGAATTGAGGCAATCTACAAACTACAGGTACAGAAAGAACAAATGATTGAACAGATTCGTTTCTAACTCCTTTGCTATCATTAGCAATGACTTCCGTCTTCTCCTGGAAAGAAGAGCTGGTTTGAAGTTGTGGGGACAGTTTTCTTTTTCTTGTTTTAGTTAGGTTTTGGCTAAGAGGAGTTTAAAGAGATTATAGGAGGACAAAATTAAACCCAAACTGCTTGCAAGTACCTCAGGACAATTACCTTACTCTTTTTAGATCCGACATAATGCCAGCAATTTAGTGGATCTTCTATTTTAAAAGGTAGCAGCCCCTGCCCCTCCCCTAATCCTGGCAAGAAGACGCACCTGGCCATGGTGGGAGGCCATGACTCTTTATCCAAAGGGACAGAGTGCCCTTCCAACAATGCCATCCCCGCTGTTTAGGGAGGGGTAGCTTCCTCTGTCTCCAGGGAAGACGTGATAAATGATCTAATTGCAGAAGTAATGATTTATGCACAAAATTGTGTCCTCTGATAATTGCAGGCACAATAATTGCCCATGCTACAAAGTTGGCCCCCCAAAGATCTCTTTCAAATGTAGAAAGGTAGAGCCTAAACCTTATCAAAAAGAAATACTAGACAACTTACTAGAAAAAATATATATGTATATAAACTCTGTGTTTTAGAAGTGTTTGTTTTTATGTCTATTTTTATATCATTTCACATCTATATCATATTCAAATTCTGAGGAATTATATCTCTTAATTAGGAATAGCCATTTATTATTTGAAGGCTTCAAAGATTTCAGTAACCTAATTAATATACTAAATAAAGGCAGAAATTTACAACATAGTGAAATATATTCTTTTTAAATTTTTTTATTTAGAAATTAAATATAATGGGGTTACATTGGTCAGTAAGAATAGATAGGTTTCAGGTAAACATCTTTATAGCATTTGAACTGTTGATTGCGTTGTGTGCCTGTTGGGCAAACAAGTGTATTAGGCTTGCTTGCTTGTACTTTGCCTGATTGGTGCATGAGCACCACGTGTGTATAGTCTTAGTAAGGCTACAGGTGCCTGCCCTCAGGGCAGCAGATTGTAATAGATTGCAGATTGCCTGCTGCCACTGGGATGGGCTATTTTTGCTATTATTTACCTGGGAAGCGCCCTCTCTCCGCCCTCGGCCTGTTTTTTGGCTTGAGAGTATGTCAGGAAAGAGAGAGAGAAGCGGTCTTCCCTACTTGCTTGCTCATCTGCCATTGCAAGACTCTAATAAACGGAATGGCCCACCATCCTCCAGCTCCACAGTTCCTTTACTGTCTGCCTGAATCCAACGAGAATCTGCATGGCACCCGGCCTTACAGTGCACAACACCCAAAGTCAGATCATTTTCTGTCACTGTGTATTTGTCCCTCTTTACTCCCCTCCCCTTCTCTGGTAATTACTTCACTTTTATGCATGTCTATGAGTCTCATTTTTAAAACCCACCTATGTATGAAATTATATAGTTTTTAGCTTTTTCTGATTTACTTATTTCACTTAGGAAATACATTCTGAATGGAATTTTTATTGATAATTATGTAAGTCTATACTCTAATGTCCTTGTCAGGTTTCATATATACAGTCTACACACAGTATATACACATAACTGACTCAGAACAACAATTGTTTAGAAAGGGCATAATATGAGAAATACATTTTTCAAGGATGTTTTAGGAACCTAAAAAAATGTGTCCAGAAAAATTGTACAAAATCATAAGGTTAGAACTGTTTTTTGTAGATCTCTACTTTCTACCTTTGCTGTTTAGCTACCATATTTTTCATCCATAAGATGAACTATTTTCCCCCAAAGTTGGAGGAGAAAATGCCCGTGCATCTTATGGAGCAAAAAATATGGTTTTTTAATTAAATATTTTAACACACCATTTGGTTCATAATTTTTTTTTTCTTATTTTTCTCCTTAAAACCCTAGGTGTGTCTTATGGTCAAGTGCATCTTATGGAGTGAAAAATACAGTAGTTTATAGTTAAGTAAAGATTATTAGAAGGACAAATTTTTTGTGTGTGTGACAGAGATAGATAGGGACAGGCAGGAAGGGAGACAGATGAGACACATCAATTCTTCATTGCGGCTCCTTAGTCTCCTTAGTTGTTCATTGATTGCTTTCTCATATGTGCCTTGACCTGGGGGCTACAGCAGAGTGAGTGACCCCTTGCTCAAGCCAGAGACCTTGGGCTGAAGCCAGAGACCTTGACCTTTAAGCCAGCAACCTTGGGCTCAAGCCAGCGACCATGGGGTCATGTCTGTAATCCTATGCTTAAGACAGTTAGCCTGCGCTCAAGCCGGCAACTTCAGGGTTTCAGACCAGGGTCCTCCACATCCCAGTCTGATGCTCTATCCACTGCACCACTGCCTGGTCAGGCATGAGGACAAAATTAACCCCAAACTGCTTGCAACTACCTCAGGACAATTACCTTACTCTTTTTAGACCCGACATAATGTCAGTGATTTAGTGGATCTATTTTAAAAGGTAGCAGGCTCTGCCCCTCCACTAATCCTTGCAAGATCCTGTTCTAGGATCCAATCCTGGACACCACATTGCCTTTAGTCATCATAACTCCTTACATAGTTTCCTCCAATCTATGATAACTGATGAGCATTTCCTTTGAAAACCTTCAAACTTCTGAAGAAAGCTAACTAGTAGACTACTCTTCAATTTGGGGTTGATATTTTCTCATGATTTGACTGAGATTATGGATTTGGTGAAAAATACCACAGAGGTGTTTGCTTCATCAGATCATTTTAGAAGGTGTCTGATGTCTGCTTGTAAACACAACCAACTCAAAGTGGTCCTATCCTGTTTCTAACAAGATACCGCATTGCTTTTCAGAGACAGCAGACCAAAACACAAGTCATTCAGCCAAAGGATGTACAGAGGAGAGAACTTTGATCTCCAGCTGAACCTGGAACCAGTCTCTCCCCACACACAGAACTAAAGGACTGAGACACGATCAGAACTCAAACACAGATCACGTTCAGAAGCCAAGAGTCTATAGTCCAGGAAGATCTGGTGCTGAACTACTTACCATAAATGGCCAAGTTCCAAGATCGTCCAATCAGATCTCTTGAGTTAGAATCCATGATTATGTATTGCCCCTTACTCTTTATATTTGCTTCAAGCCTTTGCTTAGGGAGACAGGGCTGAGATTTCTCTTCTGTCTCCTTACTGGGCTGCCCTGTAATAAAGCCTGTTCTCTCTGCAGAAGGTTGCTGCCTTGGTTTCCAGTCCATCCAGTGAGCTGTGGGCATGGAACCCACCTACCTAGTTCAGTTATGCATATGTCTTATTACTTATTCATGTCTTACACCTTATTCAGTTATGCATACATCTTAGTAACTTTGATCACTTGGTTAAGACGTTGTCTGTTAAGTTTCTCCACTGTAATATTACTATATTTTCCCCTGTAGCTATATAATAAATATCCGAGGAACATATTTGGAAATACTGCTTTACCTTAAACTCTCACCCACTAATTTTAGCTTCTGTTGATGGATCTTACCTGCAGCAATTATTGCTATGCTGTTCAAAGGATGATTTTGTATTTCCTTTATTCCTTCTACACTGGTTATCAGAGCTCTCTTATAAGGAAGAGTTGTTCCTCCACCCCATTGAATTATTTATTTGGTATGTATATAAGTATAAACTCATGAATATTCATTTTATTCTTTGGCTTATCTATTAATGCATTTATTTGCTCAGCTTATCCTAGCTTTGGCCATTGGGAGCTTTCCGAGATTGGCTCCTGTGCCCCTTCAGCATGCCTCCCTTTTACTTTTAAAGCTATTTCCGACTTCCTGGCACTAATCGACTCTACTTTAAACAATCAGTTTGAAATTGCTCTACAGAAACTGAACATTTCATCTGACAAATTACATATTCCTTTGAGACTGATCTTCTGCCTTTTTGTGCCTAGCAGAGTAGTTGGCAAATGACAGGCATTTGTTAAATGTGCTTCAACTGAATGCTTGTTTATTCCCTTATTTATTCTAAACTTGAGAAAAGTGTATGTTCTGTATGTTTTTAAATATATATTCACTATTTAATCCTCTGACCAAATGGATTAATGACTCAGATTTTCATCAGTATCAGAGACTATATCAATATTATCATCAACCTTAAAAAGCCATCACCACCTGACCAGGCAGTGGCACAGTGGATAGAGCGTCGGACTGGGATGCAGAGGACCCAGGTTTGAGACCCCAAGGTCGTCAGCTTGAGCACGGGCTCATCTGGTTTGAGCAAAGCTCACCAGCTTGGACCCAATGTTGCTGGCTTGAGCAAGGGGTTACTCAGTCTGCTGTAGCTCCATGGTCAAGGCACATATGAGAAAGCAATCAATGAACAACTAAGGTATCACAACAAAATACTAATGATTGATGCTTCTCATCTCTCTCTGTTCCTGTCTGTCTGTCTCTATAGATATTCTTGTTGAAGTAGAGAAATGAAATATCTTGCTTGGCCTACCCTTAAGAGTTATCCTCAGTGCCCCAGGGACCAGAGGTTCTCAAAAAGACAGTTCAGAAATCCAAGTTATAAGACAATTCCTATTATCCTCAGGTTTGATACTCTGAGTACAAAGCTGCGTTCTACTCAGAGTAGAGCCAGTGTTAATGCAAATGGGTAGACTCCTTGATGGGTCCATAATTGTGCACATGCACAGCATGGCGAAAGGGCATAAGAACCAAGTTGCTTTTTAATTTGGTGTTTCTAAGAGTCTTCTGAAAGCCTCATATTTCCATGATGTCCCAGAATTTAACTTGCCAGACATGCTCATTATCAATTTAACATTTGTTTGCTTTCTCTTAGTGACTACCTACCCCATCTTCCTAATGAATAGGATTGGCTTGAATCTGAATATTTCTTCCCCTTATTAGAATTATCCTTAATTCTAATTTTCATCTTCCTAGATATGAATTCTTTCAGATCATTCATCTTGACTTTAAAGTTGATACAAGCAAGTATTAATCTTTTATTCTTTTTAGAACAACAGCAGAAATAAAAATTTGATTCAGGTAATAGCTGTAAATACACGTTAGAATTAAGCACATGGATATCTGAAGTATTCTTCTTAATTTTTTTCCTGATTTTTAGCATTATATTTATTGTCCTGATTACTTATTATATATTTAAAATTAACTGAAAAATAAATCATTCTTTGGCATAATTTCAAAGTTTTGTGCATGCTTCCATGTTGGGTAATGTCTGCCAAATTCTTGAAAAACAGAACAAGACTTGAGCCGAGTCTGAGATTATAATAATTTGTTTAGACTGTGAATGTTACAAAGATAAAGACCTGATTCTCTGGTGAAATACATCAGAGGTCAATTCTAGATTTCATAACGGATTTTTGGAAGAGAGAGGTATCCAAAAATTATTTTGTTTGACCTGTTTCACTTACTGGCCTTCAGCAGGCTCACCACCTTTGATATCAATGTCTCTGTAGTTAAGAGTGCCCTAGGCATGGAGCATGGTTGAAAACCCACATAGTAACTCTGACTTAAATCCTATGCTCTAACTACATGCAGGAAAGTTCTCCTGGGGCACAGTTCTATTGTTGGAAGTGCTTTCCATTGGACAGATCTAAAAAGAGGTCTCTTTTTTTATATAGGAAGGAAGGAAGGAAAAATGGGAAGGAGGAAGGAAGGAAGAAAAGAGGAAAAGAAGGGCAAATTTAGAAGCTAAAAGTGAAAAAGGTGGTACTTAAAAAAAGAAATATTTTCATATATTATAATGTCAAATTTTTTCTTAACTTCCAAGTTCACAATTTTAAAAAGTAACTATCAAATATTAATATCTAATCAACATTATAGTAAGTACTTACTATGGATATTTAGTTATGTAATAATATGAATGTGATAAAATGCTAAATAGTTGGTGTTCAAAATTATTATTTTAAATTATCCATCCCTCTTTAAATCCCTACTCTATGACAGGCAATTGCACTATAGGGTTATAGGCTACAGTCCCTGGTTTACAGAACTTGACACATTAAAGAATTTTTTTTTAATGTTCTGGATTTGAAATGAAAAAGAAAAAGTCAAAAGAAAATATATCAAATATTTTTAATAAAATGTATGAAAAAAGATGATTTAAACAAGCCTTTAAAATATAATAGGAGTCATGATATTTAAGAGGTTGGCCATGCTCTAAAGGACAGCCTGTTCCAGATCCTCTTTCTCTTACTAGCTCGTTGACCGTGGTCTACTAGTGCCACCACTCTCTCTGTCACCTGATTTGTAAATTGAGGATAATCTTAATAACTAAATTCATAAGGCAATAAATGCAAAAGAGAGTCCTGGCCCGAGACAGGGAAAGCACTTAAGAAAACTCAGAATTGCTTTTCAAGAGGCAGGGAGAAATGATTCAGGAATTCCAAATTTTTAAAATTGATTTGAGACAGAAAGAGAAGGAAAACATACATTTGTTGTTCCACTTATTTATGCATTCATTGGTTGACTCTTGTTATGTGCCCTGACTGGGGACTGAACCCTCAACCTTGACACATCAGGACAATGCTCTAACCTACTGAACTACCCAGCCAGGGTCTGATTCAGGAGTTTTAGATAATTAAGGTTCCAGAACAACAAGAAATATGGTTAATTTTAAATAATATGATATTCACAAAGATAATGAGCACTACACCATGAATTATCTATAGACAGTGACTATTTACTCTTTTAATGAAATAACCACCATATTAGTTGTAATAACAAGTGTTTAAAACAGTGCCTAGATTATGATCATTGCTTTATAAATACTTATTACATTAATAAAATAAGGTGATTTAATATCTTAATTCCTGAGGAAAAGAACAAACTCAAGTACTCATTTGTGTTTAGTGAGTGGCAAAAAGAATACAATTAGTTGCCTTTCCAACAGGGCTACAATTATTTAAACCCAAACCCCAAAGCATGAAGACTAATAACACAGTAATAAAAAGAAAACTTTAACATTTTCAGATATCAGGTAAAGATAGGTCAAGCCATAGCAATAATAAATTTGAGAGTAAAATTAAAAAAATATTAGCCATTTGAAGATGAGAATATAGTTATGAATAAAAATAGTCAAAAGTGAATTTGATGAAAATAATTAAAATAACTCTAAAAATAGGTACAACAGAGCCTTATGTTTTGAGGGAAAAAGTGCAACCGAAAATGTTATAAATATTATGTATTTTCCAAAATAGAAGTCGTTGAACTCATGCAGGGCCAAACTGTGTACATGTGTGTGTTCGTGCAATGGCTCTCAGGCTTTAGTCTGTATTATTGGAGGATGCACATAGGCGGCTGCCCTTACTCCCACCGCAGATCCAGGGTAGGACCTGGGAACTCATTGCCAGTCAGTTCCCAGGAAAACGTGGTTGCTGCTAGAGTGGAAAGGGGGTAGAGTTAGCTTCTGGAGCCTAAGTTCAAATCACAGCTCTGCCAATTACTGGTTGACCCTATAATAGGTAAATTCTCAGGACATCATTGTCCTCAGAAGTAAAAAACAAACAAACAAACAAAAAACCGGCAGTAATGATAGTTACCTTAAATAATTTTTATGAGATTATATAAGAAAACATGTGGAAAGTGCCAGGCACTAAAATGACACACAAAGGAATGCATAACTTTGCTGAATTTATATCTGCTACTGATCTCGAACATGATTTTAACTGACAGCAATAAAATGTCCACATATTTTCTACCGAACGTCATAAAGAAGTTTGTACTAATAGATTGCTATTATTCATAAAATCATCAATAATTAAGGGTTTGGCCCTAAAAAGGCCCAGAACTGAGAGGTCTTGGTGTTAAAATACAAGGTAATCTCAAAGTTGACTTTCTCTGTTAGCCATTCTTCAGGAGAAAAAAATAATAAAAACATGGAACAAATGAGAGAGCATCCTGAACACTGTTTTATCCCAGAGGTCAGACAATATAGCAGGAAACAGCTGTGAGCTAGAAAAGCTAGGTCAATAGCATCAAGACACTGCAACTCCTCGGGGGTTAACGTGGTAAAACGCCAAAGCATCGTAGGCGTTCATGTGAGCCCGAGAAAGGCTCTCAATCATGCTTCGCTCAAGGTATACACAGTACGGAAAGGATCCTAAAGGAAGTTGCACATTCTGGGGCATGTCATAAATGCCAAATTAGCATAGCTAATCAAGGAAATTTGTAAGGTTTTCATTTAGAAATACAGATAAGGACTGAAAAATAATTAAGACTTCTCATTCAGAGGCATTATCATGTAGCAGTATTACATTTGAAGTACTATGGGATACTTATGCTTATATTGTTCATTTCAATCATTACTTCAGCCAATAATATTTCTTGAGTTTGTCATGTCTATGTAGAGCAATGTTCCAGTCTCTGGGTATACCGCAGTGAAAGATACAATACGACATAATTAATGAGTAAACAAAATGATATTAGACAGTGTTAACTGCTATGAAGGAAATAAAATAAGGTGATAGGGGTGTGGGCACTTATCCATTTGTATATGAGTGCCCATACTATACTAATGTACTTGTGCTATTCTAATTGCATTACAAGCATTGATTCTCTTAATCCTCAGTGATCCTATAAGGTTGGTGTTACATTAACCCCAATTTACAAATGAAAAGAAAAAAATAACAGAAACAGAGAGGTTAAGCAACTAGACCAAAGTAACACAGGTTGGAAGAATTTGGACCAGGAAATTTGGCTTACCTACCATATTATGTTATGATTTGATTTTATGTATTACCTCGTTAAATTCTTATAACAACCATCTGAGGAATTACACCTCATCTCTCAGAATTGGAAATTAAAACACAAGGTGAAAAGGGGGCTTTGCCAAGGTTAGACTTTACCCAGATAACCTGACTTGACGAGTTTCTTCTTGACCAGTTCATTTTATTGCCTCTGGTTGACACTTATGAGGACTCATCATGGTATAAAAACTAAGAGTAAAATACTGGGAATTCTACCCATCATGGTTTAGAGTCAAAATCAATATAAATAGGCATGCTTTATAATGGTGAATTCTCAAATCCTTGATGGTCAGTAAAATGCAAAGCCCCATTAAAGTTATTGTTATTACATTACATACAAGTTTTGCATTTTTTCCTGCGATATTTAATGATTATGGCTGTTTGGCCTGAACGGTTAGGCTGTTAGGCACGTCGATTCTTTTTGAACTCCCTATAAATGTTATCTTCTATTATTTCCTTTCTGTGCTAGTGTTGACTATGACAGAAATTCTGCAGTTAGAAGATAAATGAATTACCTTAAGTAGTCCTTAACCTGGAGCAGCAATGTTGTAGAAATAATTCTAAGAACGACCCCCAGAGATGTTCCGCCCTAATCTCTGGAACCAGGGAATAGGAAGTGTCACTCCCATGACTATGCTATGTCACGTAGCACAGCCGACTTTCAGGTAGGGAGATTAGCTGGGTGAGCAAAATCCACTCATATCAGCCCCTTTAAAAGCGGAGTTTTCTGGCGGCAGAAAGTAAAGTCAGATTCAAAGCATTTGATACGCCCTTGCTAGCTCAGGAGTGCATGTGTATGCACATCTGCTCACACATGTGTGTCTAGGCAATTTTATCACATTTGTAATCTTATGTAACTACTGTTACAACTGAGATACTCCATTGTACGCAAAGACTCCCTTTATAGCCACACCCATCCATGACTCCTGGCAACTACTAACCTGTCCCCATCTCACTAATCATGTTATTTCTTAAATGCTACATAAATGGAATTATGGAGTGTGGGTCCTTTGAGATCAGCTCTTTTCACTCAGCAGCATTTTGTTGAGGGTCATCCAAGTTGCTGTGTCTCATTTGTTCATTTCTTCTTATTGCTGAGTTGTATTCCATGTTAAACCATTCACAGGAGAAGGTTTTTATGCTTTAATATGAAGCGCCACTTGATGACTTCAGTCATATTCAGTGAATACCTGCGTCCTGGCAGCCACATATGATATGCATCAAATAAGCACTAAGGAACCTGCTTTTCCCAACTTACCTCTAAACACTGGAAACTTTCTCAATTGTCCAGTTTTTACAGTGGCAAAGACATGGGTTCAATTATGCCAGAGCCATTGTGTTTATAAGATTTTAAAAAAACCCTGAAAACATCTCAAAGTCTGTTATTATGGCACTGTTTTACACAAATTAAGATTCACAGTAAAAACTGATAGTATGGGTATACATTTAATCATGTAGAGAAAGTATTACAGACATACTACTGTCTGTTATTGTGTTGTTATTGCCAAACACAAAAGAAGTTAGCACTCCCCATTTTGGAAATAAAACTATAACAATAACAAAAATAATATTGACCGAGAAAAATAATATAGACAGGGAAATAAAGGAAGCCAAAGACAATGGAATAATATCTTCAAGGCATTGTAAAAATAAATAATTGACAACCTAAAATCTCACACCCAGTAAAAATATGAAAATGAGAATATGGAAGTGAAATATATATATATTTTAAGACAAATAACTGTGAAGTGAATTCATGACCTGCAGACCCACACCTAAGGATATATTAAAAGATGTCCTTTAAGCAGATATAAAATAATTCCTGATAGAAGTCCAGGGATACAGAGAATAATAAAGATCAATAAGAAGGGTGAAAATTGGCTTAGTCTAAATGAGTATTGATTTTAAAATATTAAAATTATGATGTTTTGTGGTGTTTGAAACATATATAGAATTATATGCCAGCATTTAGTCAGAAAGTGTATACATGAAGAGTCAGAGTTTGAAGATCTTGAATTGTCTGAGAAGAGGTAAAAGTAGTAATTTATATTAGATGTTAATAAGCTGATGAAGCATGTATAAACTTTAGAATAACAACTAAAAGAATAGTTAAAGAATGTATAACTACCAAGATAATTGAAAAGAAAGAAATAAAATCATATGTAAAATGCTCGATAAATACAAGAGAAAGCAAAAAAACCATAAAATGGATGGAACACGTTGAAACCAAATAATAATATGTTATATATATATATATATATATATATAATATTTACATTTATTCATTTATTTAACAAACATTTATTAAGCACACATTATGTGTAAAATATTCTCTGACGTTCAGAGTTATTAGGATTATAAGGGTCATCGTTGATTTCCATGTTGCCAAATTCTATGGTCAGTTTTCAACCTTTATCATATAGGGCATCACAAAAGCTCTTAACATAGCCACCTCTCCTTCCTGCATGACACACTTTCTTCATGTGGCTTCCAGGTTATATTTAAGTCTCAAAGTATCAGTAATTATGTTATAGGTAAATGGACTAAATACTTCAATTAAAAAACAAAGATTAGCATACTGCATTTAAAAAAATTATACTCTTTCATACAAAACACTTTCAATAAAGATAAAATTTGAAAATAAAGGATACAAATATATATCATGTAAATACTGACCAAAATGCTAGTATCACTATATTTAATATGAAACAAAATAAACTTTAAGTAAAAAATATATATATTACTATGGATAAAGGGAAACATGCCACAATAACATAAGGATTAATATATCAGAAAGGTATAACAATTCTAAAATTCTGTGCACTTGATCAATAGCTTCAAATTATAGAAATGAAAAATTAATAAATCTAAACAAAAGGAGAAATAGGTAAATCCATACTTGTAAGTGGGAGATTATAACAATATTTCTCTTGTTAAAGGATCTACCAAGCACAGTATAAGTAAGCACACACAAGATTTGGAAACACATTCATCAAACTTGAGTTAACTGACATAATAGAACACTATACTCCTAAACTAAAGAATACATATTTTCTTAAGTACACATGGATAACATATAATAATTGTTCAGATATCAGTTAGGCTATAAAACAAATCTCACCAAATGTCAGAGATGAAATCATATCAGAAATGGTCTTCAATCAATGAAATTAATATAGAGTCAATAATACATATATAATTCCTATATTTGGAAGTTAAGAAATATACTTCTGAATAATTCATGGATCAAATATTATAAGAAAATGGAAATATTAATAGAAACAAAATGGAAAGTATGACACCAAAATGGGTGGAATGGAGTCTGAGAGACTGCTGGGAAGCCAGGCTGGCTGATCAGAAAGAGGGAGGGGTAATCCTAGTCAGAGAAACGCCACGGCCTGCTAAAGCAAGACCATGGAGCGTCCAGTAAAAACTTTGGTTTTAGATCTTTTTAGGTATTAGACCCATTTTGAGTTAATATTTTGTATATGGGAACAAACTGTAGTCTAGTTTTATTCTTTTGCATGTGTCTTTCCAATTTTCCCAGCACCATTTTCTCCATTGTATGCTTTTGGCTCTTATGTGAAAAAATTATTTCCCCATATAGATGTGGGTTCATTTATGGGCTGTCGGTTCTGTTCCATTGGCCTGTGTATCTGTTTTTCTGCCAATACCATGCTGTTTTGATTATTGTGGCTTTGTATTATAATTTAAGTCAGGGAGTGCGATACCTCCAGCTTCATTTTTTTTTCTCAGGATTGCTTTGGTTATTCAGAGTCTTTTTTTGATTCCATACAAACCTTATAATTTTTTGTTCTATTTCTTTAAAAATTATCATTGGGATATTGATGGACATTGCACTGTATATTGCTTTGGATAATATGGCCATTTTTACCATGTTGATTTTTCCAATCCATAAACATGAATATCTTTCCATTTTATTGTATCTTCTTAAATCTCTTTTAATAATGCTTTGTAGTTATCAGTATACAGGGGGTCCTCAGGTTATTACAGTCTCGACATACAATGTTTTGAGTTTATGATGCTCATTCCCATAAAAACTTTAAAAAATTGAGATGTGTTTCAGTTTATGCCATGGATGCTTGGCAATGCTACCGGCAGATTTTGGAAAAGAAGAAGTCATCAACCTTCCAGACTAGCCTGGAACAATTCTTTAAGAAGCTAGACAGGCCTGCAACAGATCCTGTACCCTCTACATCAACTGCTTCTCAAAATGAAACACCTGTAGTACAGGTAGAATCATCTCCAGCGTCTCCTGCATGTTCCTTAGGCAATCCTGATTCACCTGACCCAGTATCTCCAGCACCTTCTGCAGGTTCTCCTGCCTCTCCAGCTTCCTCCTCCCAATAGGTCACTCTCTCCCACCTTGCAATGCTCTTTCTAGTGTGCAAGCCAACCACAGAAATAAAGGTAAAATATTTTTTTTACATTCACTTGTTATTATTTTGTGTGACTAAAGTACTGTTTATAGTGCAGTATATTTATGTCCCTTTCTTTTTTCTGTGGCTTAGTTGTGTTTTTATGTTCTAGATTATGATTTTACAACTGTGTTAGGATAGGTAAATGACTTAGGCTATGGTATGTTTCAGCTTACACCAAAATTCAGGTGACATCACTGTTGTAGGAACAGAACTGTTTTGTAACCTGAGGACGCCAGTATAGGCACTACACTTTGGATGTTGGTCTTACAGAAGCTATGACTTTGACCCCAAAGGAAAGGCAAAAATAAATAAATGGGACTATATCAAACTAAAAAGCTTCTGCATAGCAGAAGAAACCACCAGCAAAACAAAGAGCATCCAACCAAATGGGAGAAGATATTTGCAAACAATAGATCAGACAAGGGGTTAATACCCAAAATACATAAATAACTCATATAATTCAATACCAAACAAACAATCCAATTAAAAACTGGGCAGAGGACCTGAACAGACACTTTTCCCAAGGGGACATACAAATGGCCAACAGGTATATGAAAAGATGGATGCTCAACTTCACTAGCTATTAAGAAAATGCAAAGCAAAACCACAATGCAATTCTACCTCACATCTGTAGAATGGCTATTATCAATAAGACATGTAACAAGTGTTGGAAAGGTTGTTGAGAAAAAGGAAGCCTGACCTGTGGTGGCGCAGTGGATAAAGCGTTGACCTGAAATGCTGAGGTCGCCAGTTCGAAACCCTGGGCTTGCCTGGTCAAGGCACATATGGGAGTTGATGCTTCCAGCTCCTCCCCCACTTCTCTCTCTCTCTGTCTCTCCTCTCTCTCTTTCTCTCTGTCTCTCCCTCTCCTCTCTAAAAAAAAAAGAAAAAAGAGAGAGAAAGGAACCCTCATTCACAGTTGGTGGGAATGTAGACAGGTACAACCATTATGAAAAACAGTATAGAGATTCCTCAAAAAATCAGAAATAGAGTTATCACATGAGCCAACCACCCCTCTTCTGGGTATCACCCGAAAAACTTGAAAACATTTATTTCCAAAGATATATACACCCCTATCGTCATTGCAACATTATTCATGGTGGCCAAGACATGGAATCTGAAGTGTCCTTTAATAGATGGTTAGATAAAGAAGATATGCTACATATATACAATGGAATACTACTCAGCCATAAGAAATGATAAAATACTACCATTTGTGGCAACACGGATGAACATTGAGAATGCCATGCTTAGGGGCTACAAGTGTGAGAATGTAGAAGTAAATTTCCCATTCATACCTTGAATAGTTTTTTGTTTTGTTTTTTTATTTTTATTTTTATTTTTTGGTATTTTTCTGAAGCTGGAAACGGGGAGGCAGTCAGACAGACTCCCACATGCGCCCGACCGGGATCCACCCGGCACACCCACCAGGGGGCGATGCTCTGCCCATCCAAGGCGTCGCTGTGTCGCGATCAGAGCCACTCTAGCGCCTGGGGCAGAGGCCAAGGAGCCATCCCCAGCACCCGGGCCATCTTTTGCTCCAATGGAGCCTCGGCTGCAGGAGGAGAAGAGAGAGACAGAGAGGAAGGAGAGGGGGAGGGGTGGAGAAGCAGATGGGTGCCTCTCCTGTGTGCCCTGGCCAGGAATCGAACCTGGGACTTCCGCACACCAAGCCGACGCTCTACCACTGAGCCGACTGGCCAAGGCCGACCTTGAATAGTTTTAAACACAGTATTGAATAAAACAGAAAGGTAAGTAGTACATTTTTAAAAATGGAAATTAAGCAGTGGAATTGAAGGTTTGAGAACTACATGGCAGTAAGTGGGAACAAAGATTGATCATAAAATGCTTATTTGAAAGCCTTTCATAATTTCTGAATTAATGTGCATTTATGGATATAAACCTAGTCCTTTGGAATACTTGATTTTGACTTTGTTTCAAAGAAGCAGGTGCAATTAAATTATTTATTCATTTTAATTCACAGCAAACAAATGGGAATTAATGTAAAAGTATACCAAAACACAAACAGGCAACAATGTCAGCCAATATCAAGTTATTTGACTTTTATATTTTTTAAAAAAAATTATAAATATATCTCTGCATCTCTGGAACACACAATTTAATGTTCTTAAATACAATACCACATTCTGTTATATAGTATAAAAGAGCTAAAGGCTAATGCTTCAAGCTGAGCATTTCAATAGCTAGGGACAGTGATATAATCTAACATGAGATTTCATTATTAGAAAGTGCAATTGAATTTAGTGAATATCAAAAGCAATTACTATATTAACATTTGACTTTATTGGTAAGAGTTCTAGAAATAAGAATTTGAGTGTGGCAATTTAAGCAGTTTATTTTCCTTAGAAACACAGAGTGTGACTTATCAAAACTGACCCATGCATTCACTGTTCCCGCAAATGTTGTGTTGATATTTGATGACCAAAATGAGAAGAATGTTCTAATCAAAGAAGATGGTGACTAATTACCATCAATTATATGGAAAACTATATAAATGATTTCACAGAGTAATAAATCATGTTATTGAATTCTTCAAATCAGAATATGGCTCTTTCAATTACTAATGTGTGTCTTTTTACAATTTATAATTATAGAGACATGATCATTGTCTTCCAAAGAATTTCTCATTGCTGTTCATTTACCTTTCTTTGGAAAGCAGGAGACTAAATAGTTCTGTTAGCTAGTATATCTCAAATCTGTTACTGACACAGAAAAACCTTGAATGCAGAAATAAGCATGGCACTTCTTTCAAGCTCCATTTCTACTATTTTACCAGTATGTGTGTGTGGGGGTCTTATGAGAATTGATCAATGCAATATAGTTTAGATTTATAGTCTCTCAGAAAGGGTAAATATAATAAAGTGAATACCAAATGCTCAGTATTTGTTCCATGCCAATTGCAGCCAGATTTTTTTTTTTTTTTTTTAATGGGGTGACATCAGTAAATCAAGATACATATATTCAAAGACAACATGTCCAGGTTATCTTAAAGTTCAATTATGTTGCATACCCATCACCCAAAGTCAGAACAGCCAGATTTAATTATAATAGAAAGACTAATTTTATAGCCATTCTAAAAATATAAATAAGGCTTTAAAACTGATTCAGGAATTATATTTTATAAATAAAACTTTGATTTTAATCTAAACAGTTCTCTCGCGATATGATACACATTATTCAGAATGTTCTGCTTTTGTTGTGATTGAAACAGTAGTGATAGCTCAGGACACCGGGGACAAAAACATCCATTTCTTACCAAATTATATCTCCGAATCTTTATAATAATTTTGTGGGCTAGATTAACTTTAAAATGTAAATATTACAATATGTTAAAGTTTAAATTATTCAATAAAGATTTCTTTTCAAAATGGCAGTGCAAAATGTGAACCAAAATACAGCATATTCTTACCAATTTTAGTTCCAATACTTCTAATAATAAAGCACATATCAAGCATCTACATTAAAAATGCTTTGTATAACATATGTTAATTTTGGTTCTATTGCAAATATAATGTTTAATTATTAAAATCTGGAAAATAAACAATACATAAAAATTTAAAACTCATTAACAAATGTCAATGATTTGATACATCTCCTTCAACACACCTGCCCATCTGGTTAGCTATCTATTGATCTTTACCTTTATCTATAGAAAACTAGGATAATACTAAACATATTGCATAACTTGCTTTTTTATTAATATCAAAACTCTTGAGATTATATTTTAAATGGAAAAGAAATCAAAGATCTTTAAAATATATGTCCTCTTCTGAAAGAGTACCGTGCACACCAAGCTGCACCAGGAGGAGAGGTGTCGGTGGGACCCGGGGCAGCTGCGGGCTTCCCGGGGAAGGAAGGAGCCGGGGAGGAGTACAGTAGCTAGCAAAGCCCTCAGCGCTCCGCAAAGTCACTAGTGGGAAAAGAACAAAGGCCTTTCCAATGCAACTAACACAGATGTGCCCAAAGGCAGACTGTCAGAAACAGTTAAGATGACAGCTACTCAGAGTTCATTATTTCCTTCTCACAGGTCACTGGGTGACAAGCTGGGTCAGTGTGCTCTGTCGGCTGTCCCAGTCCTTCCCCACCCCCTATTCAATCTAAATAAGGGTAAAGGGATCCATTGGATAAACTAAGATAAACAAACACATTCCAGCCACTTAAAGATGCCTGCATCTGACATTTATTTTATCTTGGACCAAACTTAGAATCAAACACACACATAACTTTATCCAAGCAAGAAGAGAACCACATTCCTATTATCTCACTAATAAAAGAAGCAAAAAGGTTCTAAGTGTAGCTAAATCAAACAAAAAAATATATAACCAATTATGAACTAATAAGAACCTTCCATTAAGAACTTTACACAATAAGAAATTTTCCTTTTTCTTCAATAGAAAAAAATTTTTTTCCACATTACAAAAAAATGGATCAGCAATCGGATTGCTTTCCACAAGTGTTTGAAATGTAAATTAAATGAAATGATTCTGAATAGATGAGAGAGCCTGGTTTGTGGTGACTATTGTAGTTTTAAGAATTTAATTGAATACAATATACAGATCAAAATGGCAAAAGGGTAACCAAATTTCCTATGCTGTAAAACCCATTAAATTCTTGTAATGACTCATTATGGCTGCTCAATATGGACACAGTGTTATGAAATCAACAGAATAAAAACTGCTAGTTATGAAGAAAAAAAAACAGTGGGCTATAGACCTAAATGGATGTAGGTTTGAATCCCATCTTCCCCATTAACAAGCTGCATAAATGGGCACATTACAAAACCCTCTGAACCTCAGTTGCTGTATCTTGATGGATTGTAAGAATGCCTCTGTCATCATGTTATTAAAACAATAAGTAAATCAATCTATCACATTGTTATAAGTAACTATGTAGCATAGTAGTTGGCACAGGGTATAAGTATTCAACAAATGGCAGCTATCAGTTACCTGTCACCAAATTTAGTGTATACAGTGTTGACCTGAACCACCATTCAAGGTGTGTGTGAAGTACCTTAGCTAATCGTGACAAGTTATATAACACATAGACACAGCAGCATGGTGATCGCAGGAGAGAAACAGGGGTGGCGGCAGGTGGCGGTGGGCGAGGCGGGACTAGTCGGGACAGAAAGACCGATTGGCTGGCCGATCGGCTCAGGATGCAGTGCGCAGATGATGTTTTGTTAAATTGTACATTTGAAACCTATACGTTTTGGGGACCCAATGTCACCCCAATAAATTTGATAATAAAAAATTGCAAAAAGGGGGGGAAAATCTCTAATCCCTTCAAATGCAAACCTTTGTAATTCAGTAAATCTAGACTATTGGATTCAACAAGAAATCAGGCATTCACAGTCTCCTTTAATGTGTTCTACTTCATGTTGTCTTTGCTGAAAGCTGCATTATACAGTGACATGTTTTATTAATCCCTTTCTAAACTGTACCACCTTACTTAAAAGTCCCTTCCCAAGATACCTACTCAAAAACAAGAGGCCCCATTTGAAAACCTGAAGATTTGAATAATCGCTAAGATCAGAACATGAATGGTCAGGCAGAACACAGAAGCTAAGCCTAAGACTTTGGGCTCAGAGAGGCCTGTGATAAATAACTTGCTAGAAGGCCTTAGTCAAATAACTTAATCTCTCTTGTGCCTCAATTGCCTTATCAGGAGAACAGAGATTAGTACCTCACAGGTTACTGGGAAATACTGCACATAAAGCCCTCATGCAAAGTCAGTATATGTTCACTAATAACGGAATGTTATCATTCATTTTCAAGTATTACTGCCACTAACTACCAATCTGTCTTTCTTCCCCCAATCTGGCTACTTGTGGTTCTCTCCTTCCCTGTCTACCTCTAAGGAAGGAAGTAAATTTATATCTCCTTTTTTTTCTTCTTTTCAATTACATGTTCTTTATTCATATTATTGACTAATTAATATTTTCCCTGTTCTAAAATTCTACTTATTTTTCAAATATCCACAACTCAGATAATTTTACATTATTCCTTTATTTTTAGCAGTAATTTTATTTTTTATTTTTGTAAAATTATCCTTGATAAAAGCAAGAAAAAGTTTTTATCTTCTCTTGGGGGCAAAGTGTGGGTGGGAAGAGACTTTGCATGGGGTAGGGGGGTGTGACGTCATGTGTAAAGGGAGTTATATTTAGTGGGACACTTGATACCATGTCAACACACACACACGCACATGCACGCACACATACAGCAAGAAAACGTAAAGCCCTCACTTGAGGCTGTGCTGATCTCCTTATCTTTGGGAAGCCTGCAAACCTAACAAGACAATCTAAGGTTTGAAGTAATCAGTATGCCAAATTCAGTACCAGGTCCTAATTGTGTCCAACAGTTCCTTCCAAAACGGGAAGAAAGTAATTGCTTTAAGCCCTGACTCTTTACTCAAAATAACTTTGTTAAGGAACAGAAAAAGAAGGAGAGAAACTGAAATTACATCTATTGTGGTGCATTGTGGGGAAGGAGAGAAGAATGCAGATTAATCCCTGGGGCTTGAAGAAAAAAAAACAACGAAAAGCAGAAGCCAGAAGAGCTGCTGCAGCCTGAGACACCGACGCTGAGGAGTGTCCTGGGCCCTGGGCAATAGCTTATAAAACCCCAAATGTATTTACCAGTCAATTGGTATAGATTACCACAAATCTAAATAGAACCCCCCTTGAAAACTTTTATGCCTCTACTTGTTTTCAGAACATTTTTGCAACTATTACTGAGTGCTTACTACATTCCAGGAAACTTAAAGACAGCATTGAATTCTGACAGCTCAAACAGGTATCCCGGTATGTTAACTGACATTAGCTACTTTGTTTGGGGGAAGGGTGCCCTCACATTTCCTATTACTGTGTTTCTCTCGGTCCCACCATCAGACTACATTGTTTCAGGGAGAGATGAGAACACACAACAGACACATCCCTAACCCACCCCATGTCCTCAACCCTCAGAGAAAACATTTCTAGGCTGGGGAAGAAGGGAGTCATAGAAAAGTAGGTGGGTTATTCCTGGGGTGCCCACACATAGACTCACCCAGACCAGGGCCAGGGCCAGCACAGGACAAACACAATAACACCATGTAGGCTTCAGAACTCTGAGAGTAGAAGGACCCTGTGCCTCTGAGTATAGGTAGAATGACAAGCCCCAGCATTCTCTCAAAAAGGAATGGTTGCCAAATGAGTTTGTAAAGACGGGTCAATAACGGCCTCAGAAAACGGTACTTGAGTTCCCCAGTGCCCCAGAATTTCCTGAGTTCCTGTTTTACATGGAAACTTCAAACACTGCTCCTGAGAGACTTAGAGCTAGCGACCTGGACGGAGGGTGTCCGAGATGTCCAGCAGCAGCCTTGTGGTCCCGTTGTGAAGCACCAGTGAGTTGAGAACATTATGTCTAATTAGAGAGCAAGCAGGAGAGAAAGCAGACCTGGAACCCACGTTTACATGCAGTTCCAGGAAACCCCCACGTTCTGAGGCAGTCAGGTTCAAAGTCTGTTATTTTCTTTATCTATGCCCTTTCTTACTAAAAACAACAAAACCAGAGGATATGAGGTTACATTGAACAATAAATTGAAGAGTCACTTTCATTATCAGGAAAAAAACAAGTGGTCTCTTCCTGTCAGATTCAGCGGCAGGGCTATGTAAATTCAGACTATAAGGCAGTTTTGAATTGAAATAAAAAGTTGTCATGTTGCATACACTTACACACTGCTATATGTCAACTGTGTGTATCAAAAAGCTGGCTGAAAAAAAGAGCTTTAAAAAGAAAACAAATATTGTCATTATTTTGCATGCAGTTGACACTTCTAGCTACAGTTAAAACATTTAAATTTAGGAATTCTCTTAAACTTTAATGAGTTGGTAAGAATTGTATTTCTTCTTTAAGAGTACTTCGATCAATTGTCAATTTCAAACAATTATACATTAAAATTGCAGGTTACGAAGTCATTTTGCAATTTATAACACCACACCCCAACAAAATAATAATAAGTGCTATTTTTCTAATTAAATAAAGAGGATCAGAGACAGTTTTCATCTTCCATCCAATTGCTTGGCAAAAATCACTGATTATTTTTTTCTAGTTCTAGAAAATATGCCAATTAGTTAAATTATCACTACTTAAGACCATCTATTGTGCACTCATCCTCACGTATAAATATAATATTCTCATGTAACACTTAAAGGGTGTTTCTGACGATAGCTTTCTTAAAGACCTCTTGGTATTTCCACAATTGTTTATATGCTTAGTACTGTCTTACCCTAATTATGTTATTTCAGAGTATTTTAGTGAGACCCAGGACAGCAACCCTTCCTAAGTATGCTTGTCAACAATACCATACATTGATCTTTAATGAAATACACATAAATGTCACCTCTCTTGATCAAATGTGACCTGAAAACTGCTGTGTTTGAAAGCCAAAGGGCTTTTGAGATATTTCAATAATTGTCAAGAAATCAATCTTACATGAAACTGAAGGAAAACATGGAATGTCATTGAGCAATAAAGCTCCGTGCTGGCGGTGCCCTACCTCTAAGCAGGAGCCCTGGGATGTTTCTCTTCCAGTCCCCTCACGAGTGCCACCGCCAGCCGCCCTGTCTCCCCAAGAGAACCTTCTGGCATTAAATGGGTGTCTGAGGGCTCTGGCAGTTGCTTCAAACCAGGGATGCTGGCACTTTTTTGCAAAACCTAATAAATAAAATATAGAAATAATGTAGCTAATATTCATTGAGTGGAAACATCTAAACTGTATATGCCAAAAATTTAGCATTCAACTTCTCGTGGTCCTTCCTCAGTCTTCTTCATCCTGCAGATAAATTATTTGCATTCGGCCAGAACTAAAGACGGCAGTCAGAAGGAGAGTTAGTGTGTCACTATCGAGTTCATAAAACAATGTTTATATAAATATGTATTTATGTAAATATTAATGTACATATCAGTATATATATCCCGTGTATGGTTTTAAACAATCTGAAGACTATACTTTCAGGGATCATTTTTATAGTTTGTTAAACAATCTGTAACATGAAGCTGTGCTTTCTTGCTTGCCTCCTGAAAACAACTTGAATATTTGTCTCTTTTCAAAAAACTTTTTAGAAATCTGTTTCTGTCTCGCCTCTGGCTCACCACACTGACCTCTTCTGCTAGGCTGCTGCCATGTTCCGGATGAGCTGTGGTCCGGACACCACGGTGCCTGCGATACTCTGTCGGGGTCACATCCGTTTGCACACTGAGCTCCTCTAGATAGGTCAGAACGAACTGAGGATACGCCTGTAGGAGAGGGGGGAAAATGTAATACTAGCCCTGAAAGCAACAGCCAAAAATCTATACAACCAGAATGATGGGAGGATAAATTAGATTAATAGTACAAACGTGTGGCTAATAAACTTGGCGCTTGGTTATCAACTCCAGATCAAAATAAAGCAAATAATTTTAATACTATGATTTCTAATTAGTTGTTCAATCTGATCAAGTTTAACTGGATCAAGAATCTTCACCCTTAGATAAGATTAAAATACTAAAGCCATGTTATATATTAATTATAACAGCTAGTATTTATTGAGTTACTTCTACATAAAAGGTATTGTAAAGACATAGCATATATGTAATATGCAGTTGCTGTATTGTTTGGGAATATTCAATTCCACTCTGGAAGACAAATGGGACGAATGAAATTCATTAGCTGCATTAAGCACATATGATTAAATTAGTAGCCTGAGAAGTGTCAGACAGAAAGTAAGGAGAGCTAGAGCATATGTATATGAACATAGATAGAAAGGAGAAGAACAAAAAATACACATTTAATAGTCATGATTTACTAAATGACAAAGCAACAAGAATTTATGTTATACTCTAAACATCAATGAAGCACGTGAGACCCATAAAACTCATGAGATCTTTAAGTGGCCACCCATTACTGACTCTCATTTTGGATCTTCTGCTGGATAAAATCCATAGCTGCCCCTTGGGCTAACTGGGGAGCACAGTTACGGGCCAAGTGTGTTTGCCATGCAGCTCTCTGGTAGAGCAAATGTGTCCCTGCCTCAGGCACCCTTGTGCAAATTTCAACTCTGGTGCTTGTAACCCCCTCGTTAGCAGGGCAGGGTAATGCCCCATGAAGAGAGGATATGTGGGTATTGCAGAGAGGCAGGCAGCATGGCCCTTCAAAACCCACCTGCACCTTAAGTGTATTAACCCAGCCATCTCTCTTCCCATACATTTTGTTATATGTTTTAAGTCTGATTTGAGAGTTTTAATTTGATCTATGTACCGTTTTGTTCCATGACCTCTAAGATAGCATATCTAGGAGTATATGTGGAGAATACCATTGTATCAAAGTAATTTCCGAC
The DNA here is from genome assembly GCF_036850995.1 of Saccopteryx leptura. Taxonomy (NCBI): domain Eukaryota; kingdom Metazoa; phylum Chordata; class Mammalia; order Chiroptera; family Emballonuridae; genus Saccopteryx; species Saccopteryx leptura. The sequence goes on along the minus strand of NC_089503.1, from coordinate 30,910,753 downwards.
ATGACAATATATTTACATTCTAATCCTTGCAACAGCCCTTTGAAATAAGTTTTATTATTGTATCCATTTTAAAGGGAAAAAAAAACAGACAAAGGGAGGTTAAGCAGCTTGCTCAGTGTCCTCCAGCTTGTACTAGGACATAAAGTCTAGATGTGTAGCCTCAAGTATAATATAAATTTCTTTATTAAAATTCTAATAAAATATATGAGAAGGTGTTCAGTGAATAATTAAAGGGCACTAAGGTCCTTATATTGTTCTAGGAAAAGAGATATTGAAAAATTAACCTCCATTAGAAAATGTGCAACTGCCTGACCTGTGGTGGCAGAGTGGATAAACAGTTAACCGGGAACACTGAGGTCGTCAGTTCAAAACCCGGGGCTTGCCCGGTCAAAGGTATGTACAGAAAGCAACTACTACAAGTTGATGCTTCCTGCTCCTCCCACCTCCCTTTCTCTCATGCTCTCCTCTCTCTAAAATCAATAAATAAAATCTTTTTTAAAAATGTATAACTAAATGTGAATGTTAAAATTGTAAGAAACTCCAAATCCGTAAATGCGTGTTACTAAGTGAAAAAGCCAACTTGAATAGGCTGTATATTGTATGATGCCAATTATATGACATTCCAAAAATGGCAAATCTGTGGACACAGATTTGTGTAAAAGAGATCAGCGGTTGCTGGGAGTTAGGAGGGAGGGAGGGATGAATAGTGAAGCACAGAGGATTTTCGGGCAGTGACACTATTCTGGTTAAAATTATAATGGTGGATACATGTCACTATACATTTGTCCAAACCCATAGAAGGTGCAACACCTAGAGTGAAACCTCCTGTAAAGTATAGACTTTGGTAATGATGTGTCAATATAGGTTCATCCGTTGTAACAAATGAACCACTCCAGTGCAGGATGTTGATAGTGGGGGAGTGTGTGTGTGGGGGGGTGAGTGTGTGTGTGGACATGGGGTGTATAGGAACTTGGTACTCTCCACTCAATTTTGCTATGAACTTAAAACTGCTCTACAAAATCAAGGTTTTTTTAAAAAAAAATGTAACATCACCAAAAGTAGAAGTGAAAAAGAAGATAAATTATACTACATAAAAATTAAAAATTTTTGTACCATAAACAATGTCACCAAGAACATGAAAAAACAACCTACACAATGGGAGAAAATATATGCAATAATATGTCTAATAAGGGATAGGTATCTTAAATAAATAAAAATCTTACAACTCAATAATGAAAAGACAAATAACTCGGTTTGAAAATGAGCAAAGGATCTTAGCAGGAGGTATTCCTTCAAAGGAGGCATACAAATGGCCAATAAACACCTGAAAAGATGTTCAAGGTCTCTAGTCATTTAGAAAATACAAATCAAAATCTCAGTGAGATACCATTTCACACCTACTAGGATGTCTATAATCAAAAGACAAAGAATAACAATAGTTCATTAGGATGTGAAGAAGGTGGAAGCCAGCCTCATATGTTGATGGTAAGAATATATTATGGTGTAATTGCATTGAAAAACAGCGTGGCCAGTCATCAATGTTAAACACGGAGTTATCATATGACCCAGGAATTCCACTCCTAGTTATATATATGAGAAAAGAAAGCATACATCCACAAACAAACTTCCTTACAAATGTTCATAGAAGCATTATTCACAGTAGTCAAAATAGTGGATACAAATTTTTCATTTTTTGATAATAAATAAAATGCAATATTTCCATATAATGGAATATTATTTGGCAATAAAAAGAAATAAATTATTAATGCAAGATACAGCATGGTTGAACTTGGACAACATTATGCTAAGTGGAAGAAATCAGTTATCAAAGACCACATACTGCATGACTCCATTTATATGAAATGTCCAACACAGGTAAATCTATAGATGCAGACAGGGCTGGGATGGGAGATACAAAGAGTGGAGGAAAGAGGTGTGTGCTACAAGGTATATTTTATGGAGAACAAAAATGTTCTAAAATTAGACATGGTGATAGATGCACAAACCTGTGAATATACTGAGGAATACTAAATGGTGCAGTTCAAATGAGTGAATTACACAGTCAAAAGCTTACGTGTGTGTAGAAGAGACAGACCTTCCAGCCTTGTCAAGTCTTAGGTTGACTGAGGCCTCATGAGAGACTGAGTTGGAACTACCTGGCTATCCATCTCCAGGTTCCCAGCCCCCAAAATGGTGAGATAATAAATGTCTGTTAAGTTACTATGTTTGGCCCTGGCCGTTGGCTCAGTAGCAGAGCGTCGGCCTGGCATGCAGGAGTCCTGGGTTCGATTCCTGGCCAGGGCACACAGGAGAAGTGCCCATCTGTTTCTCCACCCCTCCTCCTCTCCTTCTTCTCTGTCTCTCTCTTCCCCTCCTGCAGCCAAGGTTCCACTGGAGCAAAGTTTGCCCCGGCCTGAGGATGGCTCTGTGGCCTCTGCCTCAGGCACTAAAATGGCTCTGATTGTGGCAGAGGGACGCCCCAAGATGGGCAGAGCATCGCCCCCTGGTGGGCATGCCGGGTGGATCCCGGTCGGGCGCATGCGGTAGTCTGTCTGACTGCCTCCCCATTTCCAGCTTCGGAAAAATACAAAAAAAAAAGTTACTATTTTGGGGATAATTTGTAATATAAATGTACTAAACACATTTGTAATACATGTATAAATGAGTGGTTTTTTTCTCACAATCTTCATCAACACTGGATGATTTCCCCCAATAATAGGGAGAAAAATACTATCTCACTGTTTTACAATTATTTAAATTCTAGTGAGGCTGAATTTTTTAAAATTTTATTTTCAACTACAGTTGACATTCAGTATTATTTTGTATTAGTATCAGGTGTACAGCATAGCGGTTAGACAGTCCCAGACCTTACAAAGGGATCACCCTGGTAGCCCAGTACCCACCGGGCAACACACATAGTTATTAGAATATTACTGACCACATTCCCTGTGCTGTACTTTATGTCCCCATCACTACTTAGTACTGTAACTACCAATCTGTACTTCTTAATCCCTTCACCTTTCTCACCCAGCCCTTCCACCCCCATCTCATCTGGCAACCATCAGTGTGTTCTTTGTATCCATGAGTCTGTTTCTATTTTGTCATTCTTTAGATTTCATATATAAATGAAATCATATGGTATTTGTCTTTCTCTGTCTAACATTTCACTTAGCATGATACCCTCTAGATCCATCCATGCTGTCACAAATAGTAAGATATCATCATTCCTTTTCATGGCCAAGTATACATGCATATATATACCACTACTTTTTTATCCACTCATTTATTCATAGGCACTTGGGTTGCTTTCAGATTTTAGCTATTGTAAATAGTGCTGCAATGAACATAGGGGTGTATATATTTTTTTCAAGCCAGTGTTTTTGGTTTCTTTGGCTATATACCCAGAAACAGAATCTCTGGGTTTTAAGGCATTTCCATTTTTAATTTTTTGAGGAACCTCCTTAGTGTTTTCCATAGTAGCTGCACCAATCTGCAATCCTACCAGCAGTGCACAAGGGTTCCCTTTTCTCCACATTCTCTCAAACACTTGTTTGTTGACTTATTGAAGATAGTCATTCTGACAGTTGTGAGGTGAAATCTCATTGTGATTTTAATATGTATTTATCTGATTATTAACGACATTGGGCATCTTTTCATATGTCTATTGGCCATCTTCGTCTCTGAACAAGTGCCAATTCAGGTCCTCTATCCACTTTAATTGTTTTTTGGATGTTGTAAGTTTTTTGTAAATTTTAAATATTAACCTCTTATCTGACATGTCATTGGCAAATATCTCCTCCCATTCAGTAGGTTATCATTTGTTTAAATGGTGGTTTCCTTTGCTGTGCAAAAGTGTTTTAATTTGATGTATTCCCATTTGTTTATTTTTTTTCTTTCGTTTCCCTTGTCCATGGAGATATGTCAAAAAAAAATGCTGTTAGGAGAAATGTCCGAGATTTTACTGCCTGTGTTTTCTTCTAGAATTTTTATGGTTCCAAGTATTACATCTACATCTTTAATCTATTTTGAGTTTATTCTTATATATGGTGTAAGTGATCTAGTTTCATTGTTTTTTACTATATTGGTTCAGTTTTCTGAACACCACTTTTTGAATAGACTGTCTTTATCTCATTGTGTGTTCTTGTTGAACTTTTCTATTTGGTTGGCTATTTTACTTTTTCTTCGATCATACATTTCCTTTTCATGTACTTTGCCTGTTTTTCTATTGAATTGTTTATAATTTTCTATTGTTATGTCGGGCTTCTTATATATTAAGTATTATTCCATTTTCTGACATTTATATTGTAAAGATTTTCTCTATTTGCTATAGTTTTTCTTATGCTATTAGAGATTTAGAACTTTTTAAATTTTTATATATTCAGTCTTTTTATTTATAGATTCTATCTTTGCATGCTCAAAAAGATATCCACTCACAGTACCATGTGCTACATTCTTCAACCCATGCTTTCTTCTCATTATTTTATGGTTCCATTTTTTAAGTTTAAATATTTAATTTAGCTGAAACTAGTGGTTTGTATAATGGAAGTAATCTAACTTTATCTTATTGCAAATTAATAGAAGGATGGTTAACATTAAAAGCAAACAAACAAAAGAAAATAAACCTACCCAAGTAAAAACAATGAAATACTATATTTAAATTTGTTCAGTCGTATTATCATTAATAGCTACAAATTATTGATTAGCTAGAATCAATATGCCAGAATCTGTTGATAGGCCAGAATCCATGCCAAATACTCAAAATGCTGGTGTGAGTATCTCTATTTTGCAGACAAAGAATGTGAAGCTCAGAAAGGTTAAATGACTTGCCTAAGGCCACACAGCTAATCAGTGGTAGAGCCAAGATTAGTTATTAATATCCTAAAGCAGTAATTCTTTTTAAAAAAAAATGAATGGAATGAGCTCCATTTATGATCCAGCTGCAAATAATTATCAAATTATCTTCCATTTTAGCCTTAACTAGATGGATATAGTTTAGATATGACTAAATTTAGATCTAATTAAAATTTCTAAACCTCCATAAGAATGAAATGTTTCATTAGAAAATAGTTTTGCTCTGTGAAACTGGAATAACTAATTTTAAAAATCAGCATTTATGTTTAGAAATTTAACATTAAAATTTTTAGAATCAAAATTCTCTCTAAAATAACATGCTTGGGCCTACATATATTGACACAGTAGATAAAGTGTTGACCTGGAATGCTGAGGTCACAGGTTCAAAACCCAGGCTTGCCTGGTCAAGGCACATACGAGAAGCAATTGCTACCAGTCGTTGCTTCCTGCTCCTTCATTCCTTCCTTTCTCTCTCTCTCTCTCCCCTCTCTCTAAAATCAATAAATAAAATCTTTTTTTAAAGTAACATGCTTGAAACACAAAATATGTATTATTTGCTAGATATTAATACTACTATTAGGAATAATTAGAAAATTATAAATTGTGAAATAAGGAGAGGGGAAAAAACAGCACAGTAGTAGTAGATGTTTTAGTTATCTTAATTTGGGAAGAGAAAAGAAGAAAAAGACACTTAAATTTTGGTCCTGCTCTTCTATGCCTGTTGGTGGGAAGGAAGACCTTACAGAAGACAGAGTTAACATTATTGGGTAACAGGAGTCAGCTCCACACAGGTATCTAAGAAAGAAGTCCCTGCATATGGGTAGAGGCCAAAGAGGCAGAGGGATATTTCAGCACAGTCCACACATTTTACTTTTGATTGGTACTGAAATATACAAGCTTTGGTTTCTCTGCGATTCTCATTCCTCCACCCAAGAGCCTCACTCTAGTTCCGGAATGCAGTGGAGTCAGAAATAGGATAAGGGAAAGCAGGGTGAATCTCAGAATGAATTTAGAATAATAAAATTTAACAATGCTTTGACATGTGATGGCTGCGTCTAATTCCCTGCTTTTGAATGAAGCTAAATGTATATAGTCCTCGTTGAATAAGTGAGTGGGGTTTGGGAGTTTAGCTAGTGTGCCAACAAATAACCACTCAGGAAAATGCTGTTATGATACTTTTAAAATTTAAACTCCATCAGACTCTCTCAATTTCTAAAATGCTGGAGGTTGTCATGAAATGATAGCTGAACTATGTAATTCTAGAGAAATAAAGCTACTATGTTTATCAGTCAGGGTCCAATAAGGAGATAGAAACAGCATAGTAATTTGAACAGGACAAATACAATTAGTAACAGAGAATTAGAGTGACAGCATTGGCCAGTAAGAGATAAAGAGGACGCTAATGAACATCTGACTAGCAGACAGAGGAACAGCCAGTATTTCTAGGACTGAGACAGCAGCCGGAGGGGAAGGCCTGCCCCAAGGCTGAGATCAGACCCCATCGACGAGGGCCCAGCCCTGGCTCACAAGAAGTCACAGTCCCTGAGGTGGGCTTTGTTAGATTCAGGGAGTACTGGGGCTGCCAAAGAGTGTAACTATTGAAGGAACAGTAAGTGCTGATATGGCTCCTGTGAGGCTGGGAACAAAGAAGGTCAGAGACCGTTATCAGAAGTTTAGGTTTGAAATTCACCACTAAGCTAAAACCGGCCCCTGTTGCTATGCCGGCCCCTGTTGCTATGCTGCGTGTGACCTCCCTAGCCAATAGCTAAACTGCCACATCTGCTTCTGTATATGCTTACTCACTTAGGATATATAAGGGCCTGGCTGTAAGCTCCAGGTGTGGCTTCCGTTTGCAGCTCCTCGTGAGCACGGTGTCTCCAGACATCTTGGGAGTTCGCCCCTGCGCAGGTTAAACTGGCCAATAAAGTAACATCTAAACTCCTGAAAGTCTCTGACGTTTGTTCTCGTACCCGGTGGATGCTACAGGCTTCACAGTAAATCTGCCTTCAAGGGAGCTGTCCACAGGAGGGACTAAGAAGCCACCCAAGAGAAATATGCTCCAGGAAACCATTCATAAGAAGGTGCCCCACGTTATCAGGTGGTGGTGCAGTGGATAGAGCAATAGTCTGTGATGCTGAGGACCCAGCTTCGAAACCCCAAGTCACCGGCTTCAGCATGGGCTCACCAGCTTGAGTGTGGGGTCACTAACTTGAGCGTGGGATCAGAGACATAACCCTATGGTCACTGGTTTGAGCTCAAAGGTTGCTGACTTGAAGGCCAAGGTTGCTGGTGTGAGCAACCTTACTTGCTCTGCTGTAGCCCCCTGGTCAAGGCACATATCAGAAAGCAATCAATGAACAACTAAGGTGCTGCAACAAAGAATTGATGCTTCTCATCTCTTTTCCTTCCTGTTTCTCTCTCGCTAAAAAAAAAAAAAGAAGGTGCCCACTGGCAGTACTCTGTTGTGAAGCTTTCTAAGTTGGTGCCAGGCAACAAACAGTACATCTGAAAGTGAGGGGGACAATATTGATAACCGGCATGCTATGTGTTAGAGGTTGAATTGTAACTGACCCCCAACCCTGGTACCTGGAAATAAGGTCTCTGCCGATATAATGAAATGAATACTAACTAGGTCATTAGGGTGGGCCCTAATCCAATATGACCTGTATGCTCATTGAAAGAGGGAAATGTGGACACAGACGTACACAGAGAGACACCATGTGAAGACTCAGACACAAACGGAGATGCCACGGGAAGGTGGAAGCAGAGATCAGAGTTTTGCAACCACACATCAAGGAAAGTCTGAGATGACCAGAGATGAAGAGGTTAGGAAGACTCCTCTCCTAAAGGATTTAGATGGTGCGCTGCTCTGCTAACACCTTGAGCTCAGGACTCAGTCTCCCAGACAGTAAGAGGATAAATTTCTGTTGTTTTAAGGCCCCAGTTTGTGGTACTTTGTCATAGCAGCTCAAAAAAATCAATACACGATGTATTCCATTCATTCTAGTAACTTAGCATTTCTGAAATAATGATGGTGAAATTCTGAGACTAACACTAAAGATACCTAATGATGTGAATCTAATGTTTGCTTTTCTGAAGTACAAATGGTTGATCAACATTCCACGTAGACTTGGGATCACAGAACAGGAAGGAAATCATGAGAAGTCAAGGCCAGTCCCCTGATGACCTGAAATGCTGGTTGTCTCACAACAATAAATTGCAGAAAATTATTTTTGGTTTTGGAAAACTAGTGTTTTAAAGTCAAACAAAATCTCAAAGGAAAGTACTGAATTAAGTTAAAACAATAAACTTCTAGGTACAGAGTAAAATCATTTGTGCACAAAGAATCATTTCTTGCTCTCAGAAATAGATAGTGGCTTTTATACAAATCTGGGAACAGAAAAACTGAGAAATCAAAGCTGTGGCTTAGGAAGTCCTTACCTTAGAATAAATGCAGCCGTCAGTTCCAAACACCCACCTCTGAGAATCATCTTCTTTATGTCTGTAGTGAAAATGTAATTTAGAGATTGACAACTTTTCTCCACACTGAAACATCCTGTAGGTTTCAAATAAAAGCATCATTTTTCATATCGCCTGGCAGGGGGACTGCCTACACTCTGCCTAGGATTCCACTGTCATCACTGCTACCTCAGTAGCTAACGCCTTCCCTAAGACAGCCGATTTCTTTGGTACCCAAAGTGCTGCGAAGTCTTGTGTCAGGGGAGGGGAAATGGCGGTGTTGTGTGTGTGTGTGTTACACCGATGGCAACAGTGATTAAGAATTTTAGAGACTAAATAAAATCATCAAGAATAGAATAGAAATTTCTGTCCCCTCCCAAAAAAAAAAATCTTCAGTAATATAGAAATTAAGTCTAAGGATTAAGAAATGGGGTGGGAAAACATACCATGGAAAATTAGAAACCTCAGGCACCTGTTTCTGAAACAACCAGAAAATTTCATTAAGAAACATCACATTTTCTGAGCTAAGTCTGAGAAAGAAAAACTAAAATGTGATGAAGTTAATCATGCCTAAATTAACTAATCGGGTATTTATTAATGTTTAGAAATCTTACACAAGTATATAGAACAAACGAATGAAATTAAGGGTAAGGGGATGTTAAAGAAGACTATTCTGATTGCCTCTGAGTTTTGACAGAATCATCAATGGTTGAGAAAAAGTTGTCAGGTAATGCTTAAAGCCAGGAGCTCTATGATCTGGGCAGAACAGGGAAACGCAGCAGTCCAAAACTGTTTTAAAGAACACTAGCCTTTCACCCACATCTAGTTTACAGAAGAACATGTGAACAACTCTTGCGCATGTCTCAGACTTTTATACCCTAGGAATCCACAGTCATAGATACTGCAAGTGATTCTAATGATAAGAACTCTGGGGAATCTGGATTTGTGTAGACTATGGTCCAGCTCTTCAAAAACACTGAACAAGAATGATGAGAGCAGGTAAGTAAGAAAGAGCTACCTACATCAAATATTATGAAAGCAGAACTGACTTGGTGATTGACTAAATGGGGTGGAGGTTAGAGAGAACAGATTGGTTAATTCTTAGATGTCAAATCTGGTTAATAAAGAGAACCATGACACTACTAAAGAGAGTGAAATTTGAATGGAGGAGTGGGAAGCAGAGATGTGAGAATAATGAAGAGTTCTAATATTAGGTAAAATATTTTTTATGGAACATCATTCAAAGTTTAACTGATATCTAAGCTAAGAATCCCATTCTCAGGCTTTAGACAAATATAATTGTTGCTCACTTTCAGCATTGGGTAGGGTGAGAGTTACCAGGGGAGGCAGTCTTTCTAGAGATCTTTTTATTTCTACTTACTAAAGGGGAAAAAAAGAAGCTCCACTGTTATCTAAGAAGACAGTTTTCCTTTGAAATATTCCATTAATCAGAGGGTAGGAGCAAGAAGGCATCCCACAGCCACATCTCAGTTTGGGGGCAATGTCATAGGCTCATGGTCATCGTTTCCCAGTTAATTGTATGGAGGACTATCCCCGTGCTTCACAGTTACAACTCTATCTTCCCAGACAGCTTCAAATGGCTCTGGTATCTTCCAATGCCAGCTGGAGAAAAAGTAGGATCCACAGAGGATGGGGGAAAGGTATTTCCACTTGATAATTCTCAACATAGTAAGAGTAAAGTTTCATCCATCAATGCACATGCTATGAAATTACACATGGGTAATTTTCTACTTGATGTTGGCATTTCCAATGGTGTTGTCTATATGTTTAAATATTACTTAAGTGTTCCAATGCATGGCAAACAGCCCTTTCTACATTGTGTACTTGAAAGAGTCTGTCACTCTGCTTCAACAGATCTCTTAGTCCCCTAAACTTTAAGACTGGACCAAGGAGATAATTTCCAATCTCTCTGATACCTGGTGATGTGCTGTCTGTTTACTTGTCCATCTTTCTATCTGTGTACTTACCTACCATTACACAGATACCCTTGTTCGCTGTGTTCAATGGTATTTGTTTAAGAAGTGTTTAACCTAGTCTAGATTAATGTTGGCCAGTTATCATTCTATTTCCAGCAAGACCTCAGTGGGGGAAAAAAGTAGACACAAAAAAGTGTAACAGAAAGATTAACATTGAAATAAGAAAACCAGTCAAGATTTCTTATTGAATGCAGGTAATGGAAATGAATAAAGCAGACCAGAGCTAGTGTGAGGCTGGTATTGGGGTTCATAGAGAATACAGCACACTGGAGGGTGTTTGTCCTATCCAAAGGGGAATCCATCCCTGTTTGAGTGGTGTCATGAGAGAATGAAAGTCCAGAGCAGCCCACTCTTCTGACTTCAAAACAGAACAGAACAAAACAACAGAATTATGTATTTTTGTGTGAAATCTCTCTATATCTATAGGCTTACTAATTAGAAAACTATAATAATGTGCAGGCCAAACATAATCTATAGGTCCCTAGTATTTAGTCTAATTTAACCTCTGTGTGTGTGTGTGTGTGTGTGTGTGTGTGTGTGTGTTGCTTTAATGAGTTTAAGAATTTAACACTATGGCCAGATCTTACATACCACATTCTTTAAAAAATTAAGGAACATTAACATGTAATGGTGGCCTAAAGAAGAACTTTAGCTTTTTGGTTTGTGCATAAGATGATCAAAAAGTCTTCAGGAGAAAAAATATCTTTGATTTTGAAGTTTATAATTTTCATAATTTTTATGATTTTCCGATTACTCGGTAACGACATCATTGTTCTGCCTTTCATCTACGCATGGTCAGATGCACATCACAGAAAAATACTAAAGAGACGAACACATGCCAGCACTTGCTTTATTGAATAAGAATCAGATGAGTGACACCAAATGAGACACAAATGAACTAATGAGGCATGATATGTTTACAATATTCTTTGTGAGTTGTCAGGTTGCTACTGTAAGTGCTAGTTCTATTATTGTTAGCATATAAAAGCTGTGTCTTGATTTATAGCTTTTGTTAAAATTACATTATACTACTTAGAAGAAGAAAGAAAATGTCTCCAGAAGTTACTGTCACTTGAGAATATTTATTATTATTTATAATGACATATGGCTATGTTAAAAAAAAAAATGTCACACAGGCACTTCAGATGCTCTGGGAAAGGAACACATTTCAAAGTATTAATATATACCCGGAGTTGAGGTACGTCTTGGTCTTCATTGCTTTTTTATTTTTTTCCTTAACAGAGACAGAGAGAGAGTCAGAGAGAGGGATAGACAGGGACAGACAGACAGGAATGGAGAGATGAGAAGCATCAATCATTAGTTTTTTGTTGCGACACCTTAGTTGTTCATTGATTGCTTTCTCATATGTGCCTTGACCGGGGGCCTTCAGCAGACCGAGTAACCCCTTGCTGAAGCCAGCGACCTTGGGTCCAAGCTGGTAGGGTCTCGAACCTGGGTCCTCGGCATCCCAGTCCGACGCTCTATACACTGCGCCATCGCCTGGTCGGGCTTCATTGCTTTTTAAAAAACAAAATGTAGCTTCACAGTTCATGAGAAGCTCTAGTTTTCCAGTTTCTGCTATTTTGCCTCCAACTTACAGTAGATTTTGCTTCTCAGAAAAAAGCAAGTTGCACTAATGAAAGGAAAATGATCCTCATTTGCTCAGGGATGCTTTCTCCTGTGCATCCCTCCTTCTCTCTCTCTCTCTCTCTCTCTCTCTCTCTCTCTCTCAATCTCTCTCTCCTTTCCCTCCTTTTTAAATAAAGTAAACCTCATCCTTTTTTGGAAATAGCTTTTTTTTTTTCAAATTACATTTTTAATGTTTTAGATTTTCCTCTCTTTCCTTTTCCATACTCTGTTCTCCATAGGCAAAAAGAACATCAAGTCCGGGGCTTCAGTCCTACCCAGTTCAAGGACAATGCTAGCCAGAGTAGGATGGAACCTTCAGTGGTATAAGACCACATCAGTGCTAGATTGAGTATCCACTCAGCTCAGGGAGAGCCTGGCTGTGAAGCACATGTTCATCAAGTGATCTGTAAAATCTTCCAAAACACCCGCCATTTTGAACTAAACCATGGACCAGCTCCCCCGCTGAGATTGGTCTTCCCTCACCGTTCCCCTCTCAGGTAATCACTTACTGCTTATCCATCAATTTGATTTTTTGTTTTGTTTTCTTTGAGCGTTTTTTTGTTGTTGTTCTTTTTAAAAATAACCACTGAAAAATAATTAACATACAATATTTACAATATTATAAATACTGTACAATTGATAGGTATATATTTAAAATGTAAAATTTGCTGTTTTGAAACATGTTATACCTGCTAAAGCATCAGAACAGTCAAGATAATAAACATATCCATATCCATCACCCCCAAAAAATCACCCCCAAAGTTGCCTTGTATTCCTTCTCTATCCCTCCTTTTCCTCCCTACCCATCTTTTTATCTCTGAACAATGACCTGCTTTCTAGATTAGTTAGCATTTTCTGAAGTTCTATATATGTGGAATAAAACAATATATACTCTTTTGGGATTTACACCTTTCCCTAAATATAATTACCTTGAGATTCACTCATAATTGTTGCATATATCAAAAGTTCATTCTTTTTTATTTGCTGTGTAATATGCTCTCAAATAGATCTACTATAACTTATTTACCTATTTACCTGTGGATGGACATTTATCGGGTTGTTTTTAGTTTCTACTTTTGGCTTTATAAAACTGCTATGACTATTTGTGTTCACGTCTTTGTTATGACATATGTTTTCATTTCTCCTGTGTAGATTTCTAGGAGTGGAATGGCTAGGTAATAAATTAGATTCATGTTCAATATGGAAAACAGTTTTCCAAAGTGACTCTGAACCATTTTATATTTCTCCAACAAAGTCTGAGTTCCAATTGCTGACATCCTCACCAGCATTTGGTATGGCCAGTCTTTTAAGCATTAGACATTCTGCTACATATGTAGTGGTACTTCACTGTGGGTTTATGTTGCATTCCCCTAATGATTAATGATGTTGCACATCTTTTCGTATGTACACCTTCCTTGTTTAAGTATCTGTCCAAATAATTTATTTGCTCATTTTCTCAAGATATGCACATGTGAATTTTGCAAATGTACACTATTTGCAAATATTGTCTCCTTGTATGAAGTTTGTCTTCTCATTCTCTTGATAGTGTCTTTCAGAGTAGAATTTAAATGAGAAGAGGGGAAACAGAGAGACAGACTCCTACCTGTGCCCCTACTGGGATCCACCCAGCAAGCCCCCTACCAGGCATGCTCTGCCCATATGGGGCCATTGCTTGGCAACCAAGCTATTTTTAGCACCTGAAGTGGAGGCTTCAGGGAGCAATCCTCAGCACCTGGGGCCAACTCACTGGAACCAATCAAGCCATGGCTATGGGAGGAGAAGAGAGAGAGGGAAGGTGTATGGGGAGGGAGTGGAGAAGCAGATGGTCGCTTCTCCTGTGTGCCTTGACTGGAAATCAAACCTGGGTCATCCACACATCAGGCTGACACTCTACCCATTGAGCCAACCAACCAGGACCAGAATTTCTTAATTTTAATGAAGTCCAATTTATCAACTTATATTTTTGTGGATCAAAAATGTCTTTCTTAATATAAGACCATAAATATTTTCTCCTATGTTTTCATCTAAAGTATCTACAGTTTTAGATTTTAAATTTAGGTCTGTGATTCTTTTTGAGTTAATTACTCTCTATGGTGTGAGGAAGAAATCAAAGTTCATATATATTTTTTACATGTGAATATGCCAGTTGTTTCATCACCATTTGTTAAAAAATCCTTTCTCCACTGAATTTTCCTTGGATTTTGTCATAATCAATTGACCATGTATATGTATGTCTGTTCCGGGACGCTCTGTTCTGTTCCATCGATCTAAGAGCACACCAATTTTAATCACTGTGATTTTATAGTAAGTCTTGTCAAGTACAATAGGTCTTCTCACCTTGCTCTTTTTCAAATTGTTTTGACTATTTTAGGTCTTTGACTTTCTACACCAATTTTAAAATTAGCTAGACAATTTCTATAAAGGAACCATACTGTGGTCTTAATTGAGATTGCACTAAATAAATAGATCATTTGAGTAGAACAGACATATAACAATACTCAGTCTTCCAATCCATGAACACACTATATACCTGCATTTATTTAGGTTTTCTTAAACTTCACTCAATAATGTTTTGTAGTTTTCAATGCACAAGCTTGCAACATATTTTGTTTGATTTATCCTTAAGTATGTCACACTTTTGATGTTATTGTAAATGGTATTCTTAAATTTCACTTTCCAATCATCTATTGCTAATCTATAGAACTGTAGCCAATATAGGCATGTTAATCTCAAGCTCTCAAATTTGAGAATATATTTATTAGCTCAAGAACTTCTTGTAGCTTTTACAGGATTTTTTTACATGAAAATTATGTCACCTGAAAATACAGACAGTTTTACTTATTCAACTCTTATCTAGAAACCTTTGCTTTCCCTTTCCTTCTTACAAAGGCTTAACATTTTCATGCAATGCTGAAGAATAATGCAGGGTAGACAACCTTATCTTCTTTCTGATCTTAGGGAGGAAGCTTCAGTCTTTCATCATAAGTATGTTAATTGTAGGTGTTTCATAGATGTCCTCTGTCATATTGACAAAGTGCTTTTTTATTCAAGTTTCTGAGAGCTTTCATTAGAGATGGATGTGTTGACTTTAGTTGAACGCTTTCTCTATATCTATTTGGGTATGCATATTATTTTTCCTGCTTAGCTTGCCAGTGTGGTGACTTATATTGATTGATTTTCAAATATTAAACACATGTTGCTTGCCTGGTTATCGTTTGGTCTTGTCATTATCATCACAAGGTGACTCTCAATATGGCTCCAGTTGATAGCATTGACTCTGCTCCAGACATCTTTTATCCCACTCCCCAGACAGCGCCACATCAAACTGAGACTTGCTTTGGGTTTGTTTATCCTTCTTTGGGAACTGTGTGCTTAGGATGCTACTAGCTTTGGTTGGTTTGTGCGCTGCCAAGCTAATGTCTGTGTTTCTCGATTAATGTACCCTACTAATCCACTGAGATATCTGTGGCTATACTTGGCAATCATTGGCAATTGTCTGACTAGCCTTTGACATGCAGGCAGTGTAGTATTGTGGCTAAGACTAAATTATAGAGTCTGACTGCTTATGCTTACATTCCTGCCCAACCACTCAGTAGGTATGATCTTGAGCAAATGATTGACTTCTCTGTGCCTCAATTTCCTCTAGTATAGAGGTAACAATAACAAACCTTATCAGTTTGTTGTGAGAATTAAATGTGACCATATCATCTAAAGAAATTAGGATAGTGTTGGGCTCAGAAATTAATTGTTGCTAGAGTACAAGATATAGCAAGAATTTACTCAGGTGAATTTGACTCTGTAGAACATATTCCTAATCATTATGTGATATTCTAATACTTGTTGGACAATCTGTTTTGAATACTGGAGACAATTCACCTTCTGTATTAGTGGCTAGGCTAGGTTCTCTGGTCTTTAAATGCCTTGGTTCTGGTTTCATCCCTAAGCACAAACTAACTGCCTATCCATCCAGAAGCAGTTGGGTAATAGTTTTCTAAGTCTTGAAGTACAACAGGACTTATTTTTGTCAACACAGGTGAAATCAGAAGACAAATGAGCAAGGAAAATGAAAGCATCTAGAAACAATATTTCCAAACTGTTGAATATAAATAAATTTTCTTCCTCATAGCTAAATTTTTTTTAATTTATTTTTAAATTTTCATTTTATAATCTCAAATCAGGAAAAAACAAACAGGACACTTTTAGTGCCTTGTCTTACAAGCTAGTGATATTTTGTTTCCTTGACTTTTCTTTCACAATTCAATATGATACATTTAGAAGATGGAGGAAAGGTTAGGAAAACACACAGAACATTACAGTTTTTAATTAGCAATCAAAATAGATATAAAGTAATTAGCTCCAATAATTATAGTGTAAAGCAGCAGCTTGTCAGCAACATAGGTACATATTGAAGGCCAACATTTCGCTTTTCAAAATGTCTACGGAACACTCCCAAACTAAGTGGGATACGTTTTTAAGTTGATTTTAGGTTAGAAAAATTAATAATGATACTATGAACACAAGTTTAAACACCTGATGAATATTCCATTTAAGCCAGGCAGCTCATGACCTGACTGCTCAGATATCTCAAAATTAACATTTCCTGTTTTGAGCTAAATAACGTATAAGTATGACCTTTTCTGAAGGGTTAATTTATATCCTTCTAGTGATGTTCCCTCAGTGGCCATGACTCTGATTGGATGACCAATAGCGAGGCAGCCCTGAGTAATCGCTCGGCTCAAGATCATCCCAGCCTTCCAATGAATAGAGAGGGGAGAAAGGTCTAAATAAGTTAAAAGAACCAGAAAATTCAACAATGTGTCACAAATAGTGAGGTCATTATGCCTGAATAACCCTGGATATTAACAGTTGCCGAAAGTGAAACACTACCCACAACTTAGCAGTCAGTGAGCCATGCTCAGAATCAGTGATCTTCCCTGTCCGACAAGGGTGGCATTTTATAGTTCAGTGCAAAATAAAACAGACTTTGATATCTTCATATGTCCTTTTCTCTGTGCATATTTCACAGTGCAGCGATTTGGGGTCCATCACATGTCACTTGTTATAACTACAGAGCTTACTGGAAATATGTATGCACGGAAAAAAAGTGCAGTGAACTGAAAAAGACTGAAACAAATCCTTACCCTTCCTACCAATTTAAAGTTTTACTCCAGGATTAAATACCATGGGTTAAACATTTTAAGGTGGTTTGGGAACTGCCTTTGTTTTAACTGTTAGAATTCTCTAATAAGGAAATTGATTGGGCATATTGTCTGACTAGCCATGTAACAATTTTCTTAGTGAATCAACTTAACATTTTAAATAAACGACAACTGAGGAATTTATTTACACATTTGAGAATTTGTGGCAGGCAAAATTCTCCATCTTAACAGGTAAAAAAGATTCAATTTTTTTTTAAAAAAAAAGAGAAAAAACATCCAGAACATCCAATCTAAAAATATTTTCAAAATTGTTTTCTTGTTAGCATGTCCTTTTTATTTCTCAGTGTTTTGTTGTGTGGGAAAGAAATAGATGATGACTGAAGAAAACTATTCTTTGTTAAATTTTGGTTCTAATAAGCACTGAATGGAACCCTTGTTTGATCATGCTTCTCCGTGCAGGAAGTGACCTGCTTGGGGGTGAGGAAAGTGTCACCATTTATTAAGCACTTTCTGGGTCCCAGACACTATGCTTGACCTTCACACATGCTTTCTCATTTAATCCTCACAGTAACTGTGCAAGACAGGTGTGACTAACTTCACTCTATAGACGAGGTGGCGGTGGCCCGGTGCAGCTGGGTAACTTTCCCAAGCTCGCACCAGCCAGTCCGGTTCTGATCTAATGCTAAAACCCATACTTTTTTCAGTAAGCATTTCAATTATTTTTAAAATTTTTTCCAAGTACAAGTTTTTCAGCATCATAAAATTCTAGAAACAGATACCACAGAATTAAAGAATTTGAGATCTAGGAAACCCTGAGTCTAACTCTTCAGGCAAGAAGACTACGGTTCTGACTGAGGTCACGCACCTGAACTCACACAGGTGTTCAGAGGCAGTGCTAAAATTCAAGTGCTTCTACCGTGCTCCTAAATTGGTCACAGACAGAGCGGTGTGCTTTATTACAGTGAAAAAACCTGGGTTTTGAAGTCAGAAAGACCAAGGATCTTTTCTATGCCACTAACTAGACTCAGGTTTTTCAGCTAGATAATTAAAACCTACACAGTTTATATGAGGTTAAATAAAGGTGGATATGATGCCTAAATATAGAACATGCTTAATAAAATGGTATATAGTATTATTAAATCAGAAACAAAATACAACTTTAAAAGGACTAGTAGTTAGAGTCTCCAGGTTGGAAGCAGATTTAAGAAATATCTCATTTAACCTCTTTCAGCCTTGTTACTTAAAATGAATAATAGTTTTTAGTACCTTTATGCCTTAATTACTCTACATATTTGTTTTTAACTCTCAGAGAATCTAAAAATAACAATAAAGGGAAGTCTAAAATTTCATTTGAGAAAAGAGTTTCAATCTCCTCTCCGCAACCCCAAACTAAGCAGCAGCAAACTTGCCCGGATGACTCTACACCACGGAAGTACTAAGAAGAAGCAAAGTCAGTCTATAGTAAGGGGACTACAGAAGACACAAGAAGGTGGATACCAGCTGCACCATCTCTCTACAGACATAAATATTTGGTGGCAGTCACACAACATATTTCAATAGTAAGGGGGGGGTCAATAATATGTTCTCAATTTAAATTAGATCCAAAAGTAAAATGATAAAGTAAAAAAATTAAGTAGTGCTGATATGTGAGTATTAATGTGTATTTTATACTCAGAGATTTCTTCTACATTGTCCTTACGAAGACCGTGTGCTGTCATTATACAGAGCTAATCCACCAGGCTCTAGGAAGCGCAACAGTGAAGACAAGGAGTAGAAACAAATGACCTCCAGACACATCTCATGAAAATGGTCAGTCAGCCTGTGGACTATCCATAAGCTCTATTCTGGGTTTAAATCTACTCTGGAGTATAAACTAATCAGCACATCTGAAAGTGAACTGAATGCTCACATGGAGATCTACAGAATTCCTCTGCACCAGACGAACCAAGTGCAGAGAAGTAGCATTCTTAACGGGCAACAATTGCTCATGCTTTCGCTTGCATGTCGTGTGCGTGAGCAGTGGGGACTGGAGCACGTGGTGAGCTGGCGAGCATGGGCAGTCACTCAGGGAGAGCAGACAGTCTTGGGTACCTTCGTGATCAGCCACACGCTGGCTGCAGGCCACAGGGTCGATGGCACCTGCTGACACCCACTGCTCACTTCACTCTTTGAGGAACCCCACTTCCCAATGGAAACTGAGGCATAAAGGATGAGATTGGGATCCACCTGCACCATAAGAACAAGAATGCTTTTTAAACTTAGAATCTGAAAATGACCTTTCCTTCATACACTTGCCCAAAAATAAGTTATCCTGGAACATTACGTTTCTGATAGAGAGGGCTCTTTTGAAAGAGTAGTGCACAATTCCATTTGATTCAAATCGATTAATAGTTGTTGAGCCCCAGTTCTATCTAATAGGCAAAGCCCTGGACTACGTGGTGTGGGATATTATAAAATACTCAGTGGAACAGAAGCAGCTTCACAGTTGTTCAGGTGAAAGATGATACAATAACTGATGGACAGTAAGACGAGAATAAACTCTGTGCCCCGTGTACTCACAACTGTAGACCTACTTTGGCCCCACCCTGTATTTTTCCTGCCCTAAAGAAACTCACAACAGTAGAGACAATGACACACACACGCACACCTGCACACACACAAATTTTGTGTTAAGTTCCAGATGGATGATTAAATAGTACTCTAGATATTCAAAGAATGGTAGGCTTATTTCTGCTGGAGCCACAAAAAGTGGAGTATCGTGAAAGAAGTGACGTCTGCACCAGGCCTGAAAGGGTGAAGACAGTTGGATAGGAAGACTAAAGATTCCTACGAAAATATTCCATGTAAAGGCAAGGACGTTATGATCGATGTACCTTAGGATTTTTTGATAGGCTCAAAAAATAAATTTGGCCAAACTATAGAAGATGTCAAGGGTAAGGCTATGGAGTTAGATGTCAGTAGGGAACCAGTGAATGCCATCAAGCAGAAGAGGCTGGATTACAGCAAATTTTAGTAAGGTTGATCTGGCAAGGGTAGACATAATGAATCACAGAATGGAGACATCAAAGGCAAGGGGAACAGTTGGGAGCCCACACAATCTCCTAAGGATAAAGGGATGTGAGTTGAGACTTTAGTGAGAGTTGGGCGAATGGACAGGAGGGGACTAATTGGGAAGACGCTGCATCTGTGTTTGTGAGCAGATTACATATGTCACAGGTATTGTGCACATTCAACCATTCTTCACTCAGACTTGATTGTCAAATTAACAGGCATTCACATCACCTGTGGGAATTCTATTCCCATTTAATACTGTGTCTCCTAACTTACATGATCACTTTCTGTGAGTTGTCATGCTAAGCTTGTAAGTCCCAATATTTTTTTGTATAGGATTATGGGAACATGCCTGTTTCTGCTTTAAACCCAATAAATGATGTTGCTTCAATACCAATTTAAATCATTTTCTAATACTAAAAAGTCTATTCTGAATCCATACTAACACTAAAATTTTGTTGGGTGGCAAGTTATTTTTTTTAAATACAAAAATTAGATGATAATTTAAAGGGCAATAGTTTTGAAATGTGATCAGACCATAGCAAGAATACAACTAACATATTTGGTAATTATTCTATAATGGAAGATAGCTACTTCTCAAAAGAAAAAAATGTTGTAGGATCCCTACATGTGAAAATAAAAATTTTAAAATACAGCCACCCCACCACATAAGCAGATTTGATTTATAGCTCTTTGAGTGTGTATTCTTCAGTTAGCCAATTGTGGCTGGATTCAGGAGGGGAATCCCCCACAGGTTCTGAACAATGATAAACCATATTCTACTAATCCATCCGCCACAGGACTCAGCATTTAAAGTAACACTCTTACTCAACCTCCTAACTTCAAGTTGCCGTCACACTCAAAACTCCCCTCTGCAACTGGGAAGAAGATTGTTTTGACTGGAATTAGTCAGACAGAAGGAACGTCCTGCCAACTGCTTCTTTGTACAGCACCTGCTGCCAGCGCCTAAATTCTTGTTATCTCCACAACATGGTTTAATCTTTTAACAGTTGGCTTATTGCTGAAGAGCGAAGGGGTCCTTTGTGTCTGTCTTGGGTTGGCACCCAGTATCAACACCATGCTGTTCTTTGAGAGAGACTTTGCTGGACAGTTCCCAAGTGATTCTACGTAGACCAGACACAGCCAGGACCACTTACTCAGCTTCACTTTATGTTATAGAGAAAATAAATATCCTGCCAAGTCGGAGGTTCTGATACACTGAAAACTGACGCTGGCCAGGACGTTTCTCTTTGCAACTTCACCTTCTTTTCTCTTTTTAATTTAATCTGATAGCTTAACTTTAGACCAAACATTGATGAAGGCGGGGAAGATAAAAAAAAAAAAAAAACTGTGAAAATTGGAATTGAGAAAAACAAAAGTGCTCTGACAATCTGCTACATAATATGCTTTGTGTGTGCGTGTGGGGGTGTGTGCATGCACACGCCTGTGTGCGCATGGATGGGGATATGTATAAAAAGCATTGGTGTTAAGACTAGTTTCTAAATACATGCGATCATATATCATTAGAAAATCTTTTTAGGTCCTTTTGAGAATCAAAACAGGACATTCCTTTCTATTCTTTTGAATATTATATACATAACTGCCTTTAAATGACCACCATGATATTGCTATCTGAATAAACTGTGCTGATATAGAAGCTACCAGTGATAAAAATGATGTGTGCACATGCTGGGCCAGTTAAAACTTCTTAATTTTCTTTTTCCAAAAAGTGGAGTAGCCTTCAATATTTCTGTGCAAATTTGAAACAGTAAAGGAACCATGTGTCTTTTCTTACTGATCTCCTAAGAAACAAAACACACACAAAAAAAATTTTTTTCTTGAAAGAAGAAGCTCATAGGTCAATCACAAACCCCATTCTAAACAAGATGTGTTTACTACATAGAAATTTAATAAAATTTTATACTTTTAGTAAAGAATTTAGGGCCAAGTTAAATAATCTGATATACAAATTAAAATCACAACTATAAGAAATGTTCTCAAATCTCTTTCATCCTGTCTCTGATGTTCACTCTTATATTTCCTGTTCTCTGATCTATAGCTGATCAATACACAAACTGGAAAAATGTGAAAGCAGAAAACATCAGTGAGTACATAATTATGCTTCCAAATAAGGCAACTTCAAGATCTAGGGAAGCAGTGCTTAAATACCTTCAGCAATTCATCTAAACATCAGGAAGGTGGGCTCTCTTACCCACCCCTGCTTCCCCAGCGTGTAACTCCTTCTCTCTAGGTCTCTCTCTCTCTCCCTCTTTTCCTCTCTCCTTTCCTCCTCCAACTTGTTTCCTGAGCCCGTTTCTTCTACAGCTCACTTTTTATACCTCTGTGACTGTCTAAATAAACACACTCTTATAACGAACAAACAAAATGGACTTGGGATTTTATTTAAAGTCCTGTCTCCCATTCTAACAGCAAACAGTTCAAAATTAAAATTAAAATTGTGTATTTTCCACAATATATATTATTTGTAGAAAACATTATTTTCTCATGACTTGCTCTCCAAAGAAACAGGACAGTAGGGAATGGTTTGCCTGTCCCCAGCCCCCCTGTGACATACAGAATACTACATTCTGCTAGCACCCATGACTGCTGAATTTACAAGTTAACTTGTAACAAGTATGCCAAAATTCTAAAATGGTAACTTGGTATTTTCTTGTTGTTTTCATATTGAAAATTGTCACTGATGTTCAGATGATGTCTGATCGTACCGAAACTAGGATCAAAATAAGTTTCCTTTTCACTTTGGAAAATATATGACCTGCCAAACTCCGGAGCACATTTTTCTGCTATATTTTCCCATAACCAGGCATCCCTCAAGCTATTCTCCTCATGAATGATTTTTTTCTTTTATATTAACTACCATGAAGTTTAAATCTTATCCATTTCATGGAAACATATAATTTTATTGCCCTTAAACTGGGGCAATCTAAAAATGTCACCAATTTAAATAACAATAGAAAACTGTTGGAAGATGTATTTGCCAAATTGTTCATTGTAGTAGATTTCAAACCTTTTTATTGAAACGGATAAAAGAGCAACAGGTTGTAATTGTCAGGGTTATATCTGTCTCCCACATTTCTAATAGGGATTATAGGTTCCAAATTTTTCTCTGTAGGAAAGGTTTGACTTGTCAATAAGAGATGTGAACAAACGGTAAGGGGTTGGGCACTGATTTCTCTATCTCAAGCCAATTTCAAAACATAGCCATCAAGAATATCGGCTTTTGCCTCCCTCCTCTCTACCCCTGTTGTAATCCTCTTAGTGTCCTCTTGACTGCAATGAATAGCAAGAGTTTACCATAAAATACCCTCTAGATAGCCATCTCCTCTGCCTGAATCTCTCTTTAAAAGTGCTCCTTTTAAGTCTATTAAACTTCTATTACAAATGCAAGGATCACCTCTGTCTATATATTCCAGGGGTTCCCAAACTACGGCCAGCGGGCCGCATGCAGCCAACTGAGGCCATTTATCCAGACTCCACCGCACTTCCAGAAGGGGCACCTCTTTCATTGGTGGTCAGTGAGAGAAGCATAGTTCCCATTGAAATACTGGTCAGTTTGTTGATTTAAATTTACTTGTTCTTTATTTTAAATATTATATTTGTTTCCATTTTGTTTTTTTTACTTTAAAATAAGATATGTGCAGTGTGCATAGGGATTTGTTCATAGTTTTTTTTTATAGTCTGGCCCTCCAACGGTCTGAGGGACAGTGAACTGGCCCCCTGTGTAAAAAAGTTTGGGGACCCCTGATATATTCAAAGATGGTATTCTAAAAGAACTTTAAAGGTTTCATAGCTAAGGGAAGGCCATTATTCTTTGAAAGCTTCTATTTTCTTGCCAGTTTACAAACCTTTGTATTCTTATACTACTATCTTGGTTGGATTGAAATAGGCCAAAACTTGGAGCATTAATTAAGTCATTTTTTTAATCATGCAAAAATAAAATGCTATGAAAAAAACAGCAAATTCAATGTTAGTATAAATGGCACAGAATGGATGCAAGGGGGGAGGGAAGGGTACCAAGGCCAAAAGCATCCTAACTGGTTTGGGGGGAGGGTTGGAGTAAAGAAAGCTTTTATGAAGCAGGCACATATCAGATAAGGCTAGAATGATGGGCAGGATTTCAACAAGCATTTATTGAATGCCAACTATATGCCAGACATCATGCTAGGATATGGCACAAGGGTGAAAGAGAAGGCTAGGGGTGGTGGCAAAGAAAAAGAGGCTGAATTCCAGGCAGAGGGATCCACATGGGTATAATAACAGAAATCATGGAGAGCTTTCAGAAAACAACAAACGAACAGTCTGGCTTGGCTAGCACACAACATATTAGACAATAGAGAGCCTTGTAAGATAGGCTATAGCTAAATTTTAAAAATCACTCATAAAATGTATTGTGTACTTGCCCTACATTCCAGAATACAAAGATAAATAAGACATAATGTCGGAATCCATTCTCAATTTAACAAAGGAGAAAGACACAAAAGCAAATAAATGACTCTCCAAAACGCAGAGTCTAAGAATAATTTTAAAAGGACAAAAAGAAATTCTAAGAATATAATTTGAGGTTAATTCTCTTTGGAGGATCTGAGAAGGCTTCATGGAGGAAGAGGAAGTGGAATAAAGCCTTAAGGCATCAAAATATTAATGATGATGAGTATTTCCTAGGCCAAGAACAACATATGCTAACACTGTCTCTTGGAAATTAAGAGTGAAGACCAATTAATGAGAAGTCCTACTTTCTATGGACATCTCTAGCTTTATAAGTGCCTTTGGTTTTGATCTGATGAATTTAAAAACTAAAGCTTATATAGCTGAAATGAACATAGGTCATTTCATAGTCCTTGCTGAGAAAAACAAAATAATCCTTCCTTTTTTGTATGCATGCTTAAAATACCTTTCATAGCTCAGTGGGAGAACAAAATTCTTTACTAGCAGGATACCTAAGTGGAAATTAATAAACCACCTTCTGGATTGGCTTGTCATGAGTTGGGTTTTCTGAAGGACTCATGTTCCTTAGCTACAATGACCCAAGAATGAATAGATCAGATCCTAAAGTATAGAGAATTGCCATCTTAAAGTTATTTCTTAAATAACTCAAACTTATTATTGATATGGTAAGTATAGAAAAAAAATATGCTAAGAACAGTACTTAAATGACATAATTCAGGTAAAATTTTCTCATGTAGGAATGCTATATATTGATTCCGTTTAAGTTAAGGGTAGTCAACCTTTTTATACCTACTGCCCACTTTTGTATCTCTGTTAGTAGTAAAATTTTCTAACCGCCCACTGGTTCCACAGTAATGGTGATTTATAAAGTAGGGAAGTAACTTTACTTTATAAAATTTATAAAGCAGAGTTACAGCAAGTTAAAGCATATAATAATAATTACTCACCAAGTACTTTATGTCAGATTTTTGCTAAATTTGGCAGAATAAATCTTTATAAAACAACTTACTATAGTTAAATCTATCTTTTTATTTATACTTTGGTTGCTCTGCTACCGCCCACTATGAAAGCTGGAACACCCACTAGTGGGCAGTAGGGACCAGGTTGACTACCACTGGTTTAAGTGCTTAATTAATAGACTGTAAAGACTAATATTTGCCTTGACATTTGTAAAATAATTCATAGTTTTTAAAAACTTTTACAAATATCCACTCAGTTACCATGTATTGATTGAGAGTCTAATACATAAAATATCCACATTAATTATAACATATAATTCTAACCTTGTGTTGTAGGAAATGGTTCTCCGAGTCTACCTTTTCAAATTGGTCAGGAACCTGTTGACTGCTGGCATTAAAATTCATTGGAAATCTCTCACAAACTTCCCAACTAAGAAAAGTAAAACATTTGATTATTTTTATTAGAATAAAGTATATTTTATTATAATATTCTTTAATCTACTATAATAAAAATTTAGGTACTTTATAGTCTCCTAGTGAAAAATCAATGTATAGTTTAGTTCATAATCTTCTAAAACAAAATTATGTAAAGTGTTTTGGTATATATAATTGGGAAAAGGAAAGCTTTAAATTTTTACCTTGCAATTATTTATGACATCAAAAATTATCTTTATTTTTACAGAATCACTCATAGTTGAGGCCACCTTCAATGTTAAACTTATGTTTTAAATACAATGCACTATGAATGATAAAGGATGTTTTTATACTTATAATAGATGTGTTGAGCATTTTGGTTTGGTATTTTTAAGAATGCCTTAAAAGGCAGTACAGCCTAGTGGGTTCACTGAAGAACCACAGACTGGAGATGTTGGGTGTCATTCTTAATTCAGCCAAGTCAATTATTTTAAAAGTGAGCCAATCCTTACCCTAAAGAAAACTACTTGGTTCAACATTGATGTCATACCATAGACATACCATAGAGCATGTTGCTATTTAACAGAAAACAATTCTGGGGCTGGTAGTATTTTTTTTAATACTCTGAGAAATATAACCAAGAGTATAATTATTAAGATCTCACATGATCCACTTTAGAGTATAGAAATAAAATTCAAATGGAATCTAAATATTAAGTAAATTATCTTCAAATAACTTTGTGTTCAACAAGGGCAGTTTCATATTGTTATTCTTTTTTTTTTCTGTATTTTTCTGAAGCTGGAAACGGGGAGAGACCATCAGACAGACTCCCGCATGCGCCCGACCGGGATCCACCTGGCAGCCCACCAGGGGGCGACGCTCTGCCCACCAGGGGGCGATGCTCTGCCCCTCCGGGGGCGTCGCTCTGTTGCGACCAGAGCCACTCTAGTGCCTGGGGCAGAGGCCAAGGAGCCATCCCCAGCTCCCGGGCCATCTTTGCTCCAGTGGAGCCTCGGCTGCGGGAGGGGAAGAGAGAGACAGAGAGGAAGGAGAGGGGGAGGGGTGGAGAAACAGATGGGCGCTTCTCCTGTGTGCCCTGGCCGGGAATCGAACCCGGGACTTCTGCACGCCAGGCACACTCTACCACTGAGCCAACTGGCCAGGGCTATTCTTAAGGAGCTAGATCTAATTTGAATCTACTCAGTAAAACAATATTTATTATACCTGGCATGCAGAATTAAAAAGGGGCACATAAATTTAAAAAATAAACTCCTGGTTAAAAATTAAAGGTAAAAGGACTAGGGAATTAAACAACTTGGAGAGAGATTATTACACATGAAATAAATCTCATAAATGGAAATGCCTATAAAAAAAGAATGCTGATGAATTATTTTCTATCTATAAGGAAAAAGAGAACAAGACAAATCTTGACTGAAAAGTGACAGGCAGCCATTGGGAGATAGAGTTGTTTAAACAACTACCAACGAAGACCAAAGAATATGTCTTTGTAGACATATTTAGCAATAGGTTGACAGTAGACTGAGTGACCTCATCAGACTGCTTTTGGTTTTCTGGTTCTGCCCTCTATTTTAGTGTTTTTACTATATTTTAAGGAAAGTTGGAATTTGTTAAATTATAAAATACTAAAGCTAGATAGGCCCTTATAGATAGATCACATAATCCAACATTTCTACTTCAATGTCCAACATGGTAGCCACTAGCCACATATTCCTATTTAAATTAACATTCACCTAACTTAGAGAAAATTAAAAACTCAGTTCCTCAGTCACATTAGTCATATGTCAAATTCTAACAGTCATAAAGTAGGTTTTCATCATCACAGAAAGTTCTATTAGACAGTGCTGGATAGCAGTTAAAGCCTCAGTTAAGAAAGACAGTCTAGCCTGACCAGGCAGTGACGCAGTGGATAGAGCGACGGACTGGGATACTGAGGACCCAGGTTCGAGACCCCGAGGTTGTCAGTTTAAGCACAAGCTCATCTGGCTTGAGTAAAAAGCTCACCAGCTTGGACCCAAGGTCGCTGGCTCAAGCAAGGGATTACTCGGTCTGCTGAAGGCCCACGGTCAAGGCATATATGAGAAAGCAATCAATGAATAACTAAGGTGTGGCAATGAAAAACTGATGATTGATGCTTCTCATCTCTCTCTGTTCCTGTCTGTCTGTCCCTATCTATCCCTCTCTCTGACTCTCTGTCCCTGTAAAGAAGTAAAAATAAAAAAAATAAAAATAAAGAAAAAATAAAGAAAGACAGTCTAGCTTAGAATCCTAGCTCTCTCATGTACCAGTTGTGTGACTGGGAAAATTACTTTACACTTCTGTTCCTCAATTTCTGTGTCTATAAAATGGAGTAAAAATAGGATAACAGGTAATAACGTGATTAAATACTTGTTTTGAGAATTAAATAGGTTCTTCCCCAACTCATTTAGAATTGTGCTTGGGCTATGGTCATCACTCAGTAAATTCTGGGTTTATTATTTACAGATAAGATACTGACATTCACCCTGGCCAGTTGGCTCAGTGGTAGAGTGTCAGCCTGGCGTGTGGATGTCCTGGGTTCAATTCCCAGTCAGGGCACACAGAAAAAGTGCCCATCTACTTCTCCACTCCTTCCCTTCTCACTTCTCTCTCTCTTCTCCTCCCTTTCTGCAGCCATGATCAATCGGAGCAAGTTGGCCCCAGGTGCTGAGGATGGTTCCATGGCTTCTGCCTCAGGCACTACAAAAAAAATGGCTCCAATTGCAAAGGAGCAAGGGCCCCAGAGGAGCAGACCATTACCCCCTAACAGGCTTGCCAGGTGGATCCTGTTCAGGGCACATGTAGGAGTCTGTCTCTGCCTCCCCTCCTCTGAAAGAAAGAAAGAAAGAAAGAAAGAAAGAAAGAAAGAAAGAAAGAAAGAAAGAAAGAAAGAAGAAAGGAAAGAGAGAAAGAAAAGAAATGAAGGAAGGAAGGAAGGAAGAAAGGAAGGAAGGAAGGAAGGAAGGAAGGAAGGAAGGAAGGAAGGAAGGAAGGAAGGAAGGAAGAAAGAAAGAAAGAAAGAAAGAAAGAAAGAAAGAAAGAAAGAAAGAAAGAAAGAAAGAAAGAAAGAAAGAAAGAAAGAAAGAAAGAAACTGATACCCATCTGCTCCTGGACAGTCTTAAGCAGCATGGGGCCAGATTCCCAGATCCTTTAACTCCTGCTCTTCTCCTCAGTGTCCTACCAAGCTTCAAGCGCATTGCTTTGTTTTCCATTTATTGTCATCAAATGAGATCCTTAATGTAAACACTCATAGGAATAAGTATATTATTTACTCTTTTAATGATTCCATTCAAAACTATTAATTTAGGAACATCCAATAAAAACAGATTTTACACTTCAAATAAAATTATATCTGCAAAGCAGAAACTATAATCAGCTAATTACCCCATACAATTTTTTGAAACTCAAGGAAAGTTAATGATAAGTCTTTTAGGAACTAGCTCATTATATCATGAAATAAATCAATAAAATAAATAATTGTTTATGTAAGACGATTCAAAGACTATCTATTTGATTATGTTTCAATCCCTCACTCTGGGATACCTGAAATTAGGTGACTCAGATAACCTACTTGTTACATCCAGGAAGCAGAACAGCATTAGGATCCAAGAAGGGTTTATACACAATTGTAAGGCCACCTCTGACAAATGCAGTCACTTGGTCAAAGGCCAAACTCAAAACAGGGTTCAGTGGAGATCTGAAAATTTTTAAAAAGAATCAAAGTTATCTGAATAATTATGCAAACAGTGAAATAAGCACAAAGTAATAATAAAACATAAACTATCAGTGTCTAATAAAACCCAAAAATCCTAAAATGCACATTTTACTTTATTTGACTGATTTATAATATGCCCAAAATAGTCACAACACATGATATTATTTTAAATAATTTCAATAATAAAAGCAAAGTATTTAGTGTATACAATGTTCAGGTTTTAATAACTACATTATGTATAACTAAATGATGTTCATTTTAATGTATAACTACAATGTAATATAACAATAATAAATGTTGAACCTGATAATCAAATTAATCTTTAATATTTGACTAAAACACAACCATTTTTTAATGAGCTCACTAAATGTTATGCTGATTTGATTTTTTTAATATTACATACTGTTAGGTACATTGTTTTAGGTTAATTTAATTATTTGAAAATGAAAATCAAATAAAAAACATCTTAAATAAGAATGGCCATT
The DNA here is from genome assembly GCF_036850995.1 of Saccopteryx leptura. NCBI lineage: Eukaryota > Metazoa > Chordata > Mammalia > Chiroptera > Emballonuridae > Saccopteryx > Saccopteryx leptura. The sequence goes on along the minus strand of NC_089503.1, from coordinate 30,880,530 downwards.
ATGTCAAATATGAACCATTTTTTTCTAAATTGGTGACAAAGACTCATTAATTGACTTTATAATTATAGTATTTTAATGATGACATCACTTGTGTAGTATTATCAAAAATATTTAAACTGAATCTAATCATGAGAAAACACTCAGACAAATCCAAAATATAGGGCACTCTACAAGTGATGAATTCTTTTTTTAAAAAAATCAATGTCCTAAAAAGCAAAACAGAAAGTGGGGGAATAGTCTAGATTAAAGAGAAATAAAGAAAAGAACTAACTGTATGTAATACATGAAGCTTCTTCGGATACCAGATTTCAAAAAGCTCCGAAGCACATTTTGGTGGGTTTGCATGTAACTTGAACACTAGATGATACTACATTATTGTTGACTGTGTTAGATGTTATAATGTGGTGATATAGAAGAATATCTTATTTTTCAGTTATGTAACCAGAAGCATTTAAGAGTAAAACTTCAATGATTGTCTGAAATTAATTTCTAACCATTCAAAAGAGAGCAAAGGGAGATAAAAGAGAGGTGAAATAAATGTGGCAAATTCTTTAAACTATTGAATCTAGGTGGAGGCGATATAGGTATTTGTTGTACTATTCTTTCAAGTTTTCTGTAGATTGAATATTTTTCACAATAAAAATATTGGGAGAAAAATAATGAAAGGACTCAAAATAAAAGCAGATACTAGCAATGCATCTTTTGTAAGTGAGTAACTTGAACCCCCTATATCAACACATATTAGGCAAGTTAAAACTATTCCCTGAAAATAAACATCATTTACTTAGCACATATTGCAGATTTTCTCAATTTATTTTTGACTGAATGGAAATAACTTTTTAGACATAAATTTTATAACTTCCAATTCTAGTGCTTCATACTGAATTTAAAACCAGAAAAGAATACATTATTTTATTAAAATAACAATAGTGTACAAACAGATATACACACTATGTATTCCTCTAGCTACAACCCTCAGTTGGTTTTGGAATATTTCAGATACTAACCATTCTATAAATGATTCCACAAATATGATCCAATTAACCAAAACCAAGTGTTTGATCTCATTAAAGTACAGTATTACAGCCAACATTAAAAACATCAAAATTAGTCAGTCACTGCTTTCACTTTCACAATAATATTTAAGAAGAAATTATTAGACACATGTTTTACTAAAGGCTTTCTTTGTAATAAAATTCACTGCTGGTTTTATCATGGAAAAACAATTCTCAGTGTAATTAAATTATATTTGACAATCTGCCATTGGAAATAAAACACCATTCCTTACAGATATTTGTATTCTCTAAATTTCACAGAATTAGAAATTATTAAGTACTTTCATTTTACTCTACTGAGACAGGTGAAACAGAATTTTGGAGTATGTTACCCACAACTAATCCTACAAACTTCTTTCAAAACCTTCACGGAGTAGATGTATGTCCGTGGCTCAAATTTTGACTATTAGAATATATAGCAAATCCAATTAGCTTCTAGTTCTATCTAGACTATTTTCATTATAATTATGATCAATTATAGTCTATAAACAAAATTATTTTCCTCTATGTCCTCTATTCTGTTCTACAGATAAATAAAGAGCTTAAAAGATTAGGAGTAGGCAGAAAAGTGTGTTTAAGTTTCCTGACAGGCGGTTTCAGAGTTCATCTGGATGGGTACTGTCAAAATATGCATATATTCCCAAGCTATTCCACACACAGCTCAGCCCCTCAGTGCCTGTAGACCGCAGCCTTTTTTCTTTTCCCAGAAACGCAAATAATTTTATGCAGGAATTTACCAATCTGCAAAAATTTACACAATGCTCAGCAATAACCGGTAATTACTGTGGGATAATCTAAGTCGCTTTTGAGGAATATAACGTTGATAGGCTAGAGTTTACCAGCTTTACCAGTTTATCTCTAGCTGTCCTGTCATTGGTGCTTAAGAGGTTAAGACTTTATTTGTGAAAACACAGAGAGATAGTGGGGAATCATGTTGTCTACAGCTTCATAAACCTTGCTTAAAATCCTTTTCAATTACCATCCATTTCTCCTTTAAAAAAGGACAAAAAAATAGAGGAGTGGAAGCAGGTCAGGGCAGCGTGCGACAATGACAGTGTGATGGGCTTGGGCCCCCCGTGGCGTTTCCATCTGCTATCATTAAGGTGACTACTCAGACATGAACAAATCCCACTTGCTGTGCTGACAGGCAGACTTCAAGAACTATGACAAGGCATTAAGACAGTAAAGTCAGAAAGAGAGAAGGAGAGAGAGAGAGAGAGAGAGAGAGAGAAAGAGAGAGGAGAGAAATGTCATATTCCACAAACAATACTGCCACACACACACACACACACACACACACACACACACACACACAAAAGGGCTCTAAACATTTCATTGGAATTCATAATTTTTTAAAATTTCTATCAAGTGTGCTACTTGGCTTCACAACTCTCCTTTTAAATTAGTTTGCCCCGAGCAAGCCTGAGGACAGACAGAGAATAAACACCTCGCTCCTACCTGCATGCTTTACCATAAGACACCCAGATTTTTTGCTCATTCTTCAGCAAAAGTGGATTCTTAATCTCTTGACCGTGCTCGTCGAAAGCGGGGCGGAAGAGAAACTGAGGCCCGGTGGGTTCACAGAAGATCCGTGAAGCCTCTGATGGATCCTGAGAAGTAACTGGTGGTGGGCGGGGGGCGGGGGGGGGGGGGGAGAGAACAATGAAGAAGAAGATAAAACAGAGAATGTGAACATCTGTAATAAACTGTCTCTACTCTGCAACAAAGGCGTCCAAACAAATGGTAATTAAATTCATATAGAATGTTAAAAGAAGTGTGAAATGACGGCAGTGTGCAGCTCGGGGTAAAGGAACAAAATGAGCACGGGCTTTTAACCAGCAGGGGGTGCCACAAGCTTGTGATTGAGCTCTGACCCTTTGGCACGGGGACTGAAAGCAGATGTGACAGTCTTACAGCAAGAGCGTTTAGCTTCTACACATGGTAACGGTCCTCTTTGATCAGGGTTATGCCTTTCTTGTCGGAGCTACACATTTTCTTAGGGTCTTTCCAGAGCACGTTCAAGTTTTACAGCCAGCAAGCTCCCCATCTGTCCCCAACTAACCGGAGATAACCAACGCTAGGATGATTCACCGCTTACACGCTTGCAAAAATACATACGACTCTCAGCCTAGGTTGGGCCGCTTAGAAGAACTCTTTCTGGGTGTATTTTAATTAACAGCCCTGAGAAAGCTTTTGAGCCACTTCAAGAAGAGACATTTTCTAGTCGGGAATAAGATATAATTGAAGTGCGAAGTGTGACATGCTGTCATTTCATATTTTAAATACTAGCCCTGTCCGTGTTTGCTTCTATCTTACCTTTCAGGTTTCTGAATTAACACAATATTTCTAAGTCAAGGCATGTGTCAGATGAAGCTAAAGCCCCCCGAACTGCGCTGCATATGGAATTTTAAAAGACTTTTTCATTGTTTTCAGTCATCGCTGTTTGAGCGTCCGGGCCTCTCTCCTGCTCGGTGCCCCGCCCTTTCCAGCACTTTGCTCCCGCCCAGCCCGCTGTCATAGGCTTCCTTTTCTTCTCCCCCTTGTCAGTTCTCATGTCTCTCAATTTCTTGTGACTCTGTCATCCCGGCAGGGATGTGGATTCAGCTGTGGCCTCTCCTGGCTTACTTAGCTCTGCTCAGCGTGCCCCCTGTGCTCCTTGTATTAATTTTCATTGAAAGAGAACCGAGAAGAGCTAAAGGCGGAGGCTCCAAGGAAAGAAGGGAACGTTGCAGCCATCTCACATGTGCCGGTTTCCCCCCTATTGGCTCTAAACTCTTGACCAAGTAGAACATTTTCTTTGACCAGCAATTACATTTGTAGAACACCTAAGAATTAGGCTTCGTTCTCATGAGAGATAAACAATCGTATCTCCAACTTTTTTTTAGCTCTACACTGTTTTCAAACGTTGTATGGTGACCAGATTTCTAGCCTTGAGCATCAGAAAGGATGAAAACAATAACTCATTTTTCATTTCATTCAGGTTCGTTTTTCTCATCCAGCATAACCAAGTCCTTGGGATTAAAAATAACAACTACTATTTTCTTTAGGAATGTAATAGGCAACAACAGTGTTAGAATAGTAAAAATCTGCATTAAAAAAATAATAATAAGGAACCAGCCTGACCTGTGGCAGCACATTGGATGAAACATCAACCTGGAACACTGAGGTCGCCGGCTCAAAACCCTAGGCTTGTCTGGTCAAGGCACATATGGGAGTTGATGCTTCCTGCTCCTTCCCCCCACCATTTTCTTTCTCTCTCTTTCTCTCTCTCTCTCTTTCAAAATGAATAAACAAAAATCTAAATATGGGGAGATGATGTCAGCGTAATGGCGCGGTAGGAAGCGATACCGATAAATCTCCACCAAAACTCAACAAGATCTTCAACCAGAAACAGAAAAACCTATCCTTGGAGCCTCCAGATGTTTTTCAATACACCCAAAGGTATGGTCGAGCGAAAAATTGGCTAAATATATAATCAAACCCCGAAGGAAATAGGGAGTAAGAAATGCTCCGCCTTCCTCACTAACCTTAACAGGGCAGCTTTCACTGGGAACTGAGAATATAGAAACTAAGGTGGGCAAAGGGGGTGAATAGATCCAGGCCGTGGCACAAATGGCCGAACCAGGCTGTGGCACGGAGTTCCAAGCCGAGGAAAAACTGTTCCTGTGGCAACCCAGGCAATACAAGCTAACACTCGCGCCAAACCCAGACAAAGAAAGACAAGTGGGGCAGCCATTTTCCCCGATCTCCTGGTCGGCGTGCGCAGATAGTGGGCGAGAGAGTCCTCCGACTGCCTCAGCAGTGGGCGCTCGTGTTATCTCACAGAGAGGCAGAGTCAGAGCCTTTGTGTGGGCTGAAAGCGGAATCTCCGGGCCGCCCCAGCGCCCTGAGGGAGCTGCGCATGGGGAGGGAGCAAGAGCCGATTCCAACGCTGCAACTTTTCTGTGTGGGAGGGGGATTCACTCAGAGGGTGAGGCGGCCGGCCTGATATCCTGGTCTGCGTGCAAGGAGAGAGGGCAAGAGATTCCTCCCAGCACCTCAGGAGTGGGAGCCCGTGTTATCCCACAGAGGGGCAGAGTCAGGGGCCTTTGTGTGGGCCAAAAGCGGAATCTTGAGCCGCCCCAGTGCCCTGAGGGAGCCGCGCACGGGTAGGGAGCGAGAGCCAATTCCAACGCTGCAACTTTTCCGTGCGGGAGGGGGTTTCACTCAGAGGGTGAGACTTCCGGCCTGATATCCTGGTCTGCGCGCGCAGATAGTGAGCGAGAATTTCCTCCAAGCGCCCCAGGAGTGGGTGCCCACCCGTGTTACCGGACAGAGTGGCAGAGCCAGAGGTCTTTGATTGAGCGGAAGCCCCACCTGATTATGCTAGCAGCTCTGACTGACTGAGCCTTACCCAGAGCCCTGTGCTGAGTGGGAATAGAGTGGGGAGTGGCCAGCTCTTTGAGCCTCTAACTATCCAGGCAGAGGCAGCAGCAACCCCATAACTGGATTATCAGGCTACTAATTGAGGAAGGAAAGACTAGGAGAGAGGCTCCAGGAACACGGACTCTCTCACTGTCAGAGCCTATAAATGCTAATGAGCCTCGACTGCCAACGAGACTGAAGCACAATACATGAGATCACCATAGAGACTTATCAACTGCAAACCTCTACCTGAGCGTGCCAAAGGGGTAGAACCCGGGGTACAGAGTCACCAACCAGGAAGAGGGAGAGAAAAGAAAAAGCAAGAAGATAACCTCTCAAAATCAAGAATAATCTGCAGACTTTATAACCTATCCCATTTTATTATATTTGTTCGTTTCTTTCTCTTATCTTCATTCTTGATTTTTTTTTCTTTTTTTCCTCCTCCAATTTGGTCGTTTAACTCTCTGCCGGTCTTACTCTCTCCTCTCCTTGAACTACACTACCCATAAGTGTTACATCTCCCATTATCTTTTCTTTCCTCTTACTTTCCCTCTATGAGGGTTGCACTCCAAAACCCTTAACTCTCTCTCTCTCCTCTTCTTTCTTTTTTCTTCTTTTAGTAGTACCCTCTTTTTTTCTCTCTCTCTCTCTCTTTCTTTTCTCCCTCTATATTAGTTTCTTCCTTTCTCCTTTACATCTCCTCTCATTCAAACCTCAATAACAAACAAAGTATCTTATCTGGGACTCAAACTTATGTTTGTGGCATTTTGGGGGGTTTTTACTTCACCTTTTTAACTCACTAGCAGTGCTCCCATCCCTGGCTCTCCATTTTATCTAGTTCTTGTTCCACTAAATACAATAGTAATTTTTTAATTCCCCCCCCCCCATTTTCCTGTTTCCCTCTTATTCCTCTCATCATAACTCTTAGTCAACCAACACCTAAAAGCAAATCATTTTATTCTTGACCCAAATTTTTTCCTTACTTGCTTTTTGTGGGTCCATACCGCCTTTTTTTTCTGGGTTTTTTTTTTTTTTTTGCCCCTTTATTACTTCTCCCCAATTCAGGCCCTCCAGTACAGGCATTGTTTGTTCTATTTAGTACAATATAACTCACAGTTCACCACAAGATTTTCTCAAGAAAGAGGGGAGAGGAGAGGAGAGAAAAAAAAGAGGGGGGGGATAATTTCCTTTTTCTTTAATTTTTTATTTTATTTTATTTTTCTTTATTTAATTATTTTTTTAAATTCTTCGATTTTTTATTTTTATTTTTTTAACTTTTTATTCTTTATTAAATCTCATTAATATTATCAACAAAACCACCCTCAGATGCCATTAAGGAAGAGAAAATCAAATATCATGGATACAAAAGAAAGAGAGGTAACACAGATAGATGAGGAAAAATCTATGGAGAAAAAATTTAATATATTGGAAACCTTGGAGCTAAATGACAGAGAATTTAAAATAGAAATCCTAAAAATACTCAGAGATATACAAGAAAACACAGAAAGGCAATTTAGGGAGCTCAGAAAACAACTCAATGAACACAAAGAATATATTACCAAGGAAATTGAAACTATAAAAACAAATCAAACAGAGATGAAAAACTCAATTCATGAGCTGAAAAACGAGGTAACAAGCTTAGCTAATAGAACAGGCCAGATAGAAGGTAGGATTAGTGAAATAGAAGACAAGCAATTTGAGGCACAACAGAGAGAAGAAGAAAGAGACTCAAAAATTTAAAAAAATGAGATAGCTCTACAGGAATTATCTGACTCCATCAAAAAGAATAACATAAGAATAATAGGTATATCAGAGGGAGAAGAGAGAGAAAATGGAATGGAGAACATACTCAAAAAAATAATAGATGAGAACTTCCCAAGCCTGTGGAAAGAACTAAAGCCTCATATTCAAAAAGCAAACAGAACTCCGAGTTTTCTTAACCCCAACAAACCTACTCCAAGGCACATCATAATGAAATTGGCACAAACCAACAGCAAAGAAAAAGTTCTCAAGGCAGCCAGGGAAAAGAAGAATACAACATATAAAGGAAGGCCCATTAGATTATCATCAGATTTCTCAACAGAAACTCTACAAGCTAGGAGAGAGTGGACCCCAATATTTAAAGTCCTGAAAGAGAGGAACTTTCAGCCATGAATACTATACCCATCAAAGCTATCCTTCAAATATGAAGGAGAAATAAAAACATTCACAGATACAGAAAAGATGAGGGAATTTATCATCAGAAAACCTCCACTCCAGGAATTACTAAAGGGGGTTCTCCAATCAGATACAAAGAACAAAAAGAAAACAAAGCCACAAGTAAAAGTTCCAAGAAGAACACAATAAAACCAAATTTAAACTGTGACAACAACAAAAAGAAAGGGGGGGAGAAGATGGAGATTAACAGTAACAAAGGACAATGGAGTGCAAAAGTACTCACAAAATAGTGCACTACAATGAACAGGGTAGGAACCCTTTTCATTACTTAAAGGTAACCACCATTGAAAAAACCACCACAGAAGCACATGATTTAAAAAAGATAGCAACAGAGGAAAGATGTATGGAATACAACCAAATAAAAACAAAAGATAGAAAGATGAAAGAGAAGGATCAAACAAGACACAAAACTAACAGAAAGCAATCTATAAAATGGCAATAGGGAACTCACAAGTGTCAATAATTACACTAAATGTAAATGGATTAAACTCACCAATAAAAAGGCACAAAGTAGCAGAATAGATTAAAAAAGAAAATCCAACTGTATGCTGCCTACAAGAAACTCATCTAAGTAACAAGGATAAAAACAAATTCAAACTGAAAGGCTGGAAAACAATACTCCAAGCAAATAACATCCAAAAAAAAGCAGGGGTAGCAATACTCATATCTGATAATGTTGATTACAAGACAGCAAAAGTACTCAGAGACAAAAATGGCCATTTCATAATGGCTAAGGGGACACTGAATCAAGAAGACATAACAATTCTTAATATATATGCACCAAACCAAGGAGCAACAAAATATTTAAGACAGCTACTTATTGACCTTAAAACAAAAACTGACAAAAGTACAATCATACTTGGATACCTCAATACACTGCTGACGTCGCTAGATCGGTCATCCAAACAGAGAATCAACAAAGATATAGTGGCCTTAAACAAAACACTAGAGCACCTGGATATGATAGACATCTACAGGACATTTCATCCCAAAGTGACTGAGTATACATTTTTCTCCAGTGTACATGGATCATTCTCAAGAATTGACCATATGTTGGGACACAAAAACAACATCAGCAAATTCAGAAAAATCGAAGTTGTACCAAGCATATTTTCTGATCATAAAGCCTTGAAACTAGAATTCAACTGCAAAAAAGAGGGAAAAAATCCCACAAAAATGTGGAAACTAAACAACATACTTTTAAAAAATGAATGGGTCAAAGAAGAAATAAGTGCAGAGATCAAAAGATATATACAGACAAATGAAAATGACAATACAACATATCAGAATCTATGGGATGCAGCAAAAGCAGTGATAAGAGGGAAGTTCATATCACTTTAGGCATATATGAACAAACAAGAGAGAGCCCAAGTGAACCACTTAACTTCACACCTTAAGGAACTAGAAAAAGAAGAACAAAGACAAACCAAAACCAGCCGAAGAAAGGAGATAATAAAAATCAGAGCAGAAATAAATGAAATAGAGAACAGAAAAACTATAGAAAAAATTAATAGAACAAGGAGCTGGTTCTTTGAAAAGATCAACAAAATTGACAAACCCTTGGCAAGACTTACCAAGGAAAAAAGAGAAAGAACTCATATAAACAAAATCCAAAATGAAAGAGGAGAAATCACCACGGACACCGTAGATATACAAAGAATTATTATAGAATACTATGAAAAACTTTATGCCACTAAATTCAACAACCTAGAAGAAATGGATGAATTCTTAGAACAATACAATCTTCCTAGACTGAGTCAAGAAGAAGCAGAAAGCCTAAACAGACCTATTAGTAGAGAAGAAATAGAAAAAACCATTAAAAACCTCCGCCAAAATAAAAGTCCAGGCCCAGACGGCTATACCAGTGAATTTTATCAAACATCAAGTGGGATTCATCCCAGAATCTCAAGGATGGTTCAACATATGTAAAACAGTTAACGTAAAACACCATATCAACAAAACAAAGAACAAAAACCACATGATCTTACCAATAGACGCAGAAAAGGCTTTTGATAAAATATAACACAATTTTATGTTTAAGACTCTCAACAAAATGGGTATAGAAGGAAAATATCTCAACATGATAAAAGCCATATATGATAAATCATCAGCTAACATCATATTAAATGGCACAAAACTGAAGTCTTTCCCCCTTAAATCAGGATCAAGACAGGGTTGTCCACTCTCTCCACTCTTATTTAATGTGGTACTAGAGGTTCCAGCCAGAGCAATCAGACAAGACAAAGAAATAAAAGGCATCCATATCGGAAAAGAAGAAGTAAAGGTATCACTTTTTGCAGATGATATGATCCTATACATCGAAAACCCCAAAGAATCCACAAAAAGACTACTAGAAACAATAAGTCAATACAGTAAGGTCGCAGGATACAAAATTAACATACAGAAGTCAATAGCCTTTCTATATGCCAACAATGAAACATTTGAGAACGAACTCAAAAGAATAATCCCCTTCACGATTGCAACAAAAAAAATAAAATACCTAGGAATAAACATAACAAAAAATGTAAAGGACTTATATAATGAAAACTATAAACCATTGTTAAGGGAAATCGAAAAAGATATAATGAGATGGAAGAATATTCCTTGTTCTTGGTTAGGAAGAATAAATATAATCAAGATGGCCATATTACCCAAACCAATATACAAATTTAATGCAATTCCCATCAAAATTCCAATGACATTTTTTAAAGAAATGGAACAAAAAATCATCAGATTTATATGGAACTATAAAAAACCCCGAATAGCCAAAGCAATCCTAAAGAAAAAGAATGAAGCTGGGGGCATTACAATACCTGACTTCAAACTCTATTATAGGGCCACGACAATCAAAACAGCATGGTATTGGCAGAAAAATAGACACTCAGACCAATGGAACAGAATAGAAAACCCAGAAATAATACCACATATATATAGTCAAATAATTTTTGATAAAGGGGCCAACAACACACAATGGAGAAAAGAAAGCCTCTTCAATAAATGGTGCTGGGAAAACTGGAAAGCCACATGCAAAAGAATAAAACTGGACTACAGTCTGTCCCCCTGTACTAAAATTAACTCAAAATGGATCAAAGATCTAAACATAAGACCTGAAACAATTAAGTACATAGAAGAAGACATAGGTACTCAACTCATGGACCTGGGTTTTAAAGAGCATTTTATGAATTTGACTCCAATGGCAAGAGAAGTGAAGGCAAAAATTAATGAATGGGACTACATCAGACTAAGAAGCTTTTGTTCAGCATGAGAAACTGATAACAAAATAAACAGACAGCCAACTAAATGGGAAATGATATTTTCAAACAGCAGCTCAGATAAGGGCCTAATATCCAAAATAAACAAAGAACTCATAAAACTCAACAACAAACAAACAAACAATCCAATAAAAAAATGGGAAGAGGACATGAACAGACACTTCTCCCAGAAAGAAATACAAATGGCCAACAGATATATGAAAAGATGCTCATCTTCTTTAGTTATTAGAGAAATGCAAATCAAAACTGCAATGAGATACCACCTCACGCCTGTTAGATTAGCTATTATTAACAAGACAGGTAATAGCAAATGTTGGAGAGGCTGTGGAGAAAAAGGAACCCTCATCCACTGTTGGTGGGAATGTAAAGTAGTACAACCATTATGGAAGAAAGTATGGTGGTTCCTCAAAAAACTGAAAATAGAACTACCTTATGACCCAGCAATCCCTCTACTGGGTATATACCCCCAAAACTCAGAAACATTGATACGCAAAGACACATGCAGCCCCATGTTCATTGCAGCATTGTTCACAGTGGCCAGGACATGGAAACAACCAAAAAGCCCATCAATAGATGACTGGATAAAGAAGATGTGGCACATATACACTATGGGATACTACTCAGCCATAAGAAATGATGACATCGGATCATTTACAGTAAAATGGTGGGATCTTGATAACATTATACGAAGTGAAATAAGTAAATCAGAAAAAACTAGGAACTGCATTATTCCATACGTAGGTGGGACATAATAGTGAGACTAAGAGACATTAATAAGAGTGTGGTGGTTATGGGGGAAGGGGGGAGAGGGAGAGGGAAAGGGGGAGGGGGAGGGGCACAAAGAAAACTAGATGGAAGGTGACAGAGGACAATCTGACTTTGGGTGATGGGTATGCAACATAATTGAATGACAAGATAACCTGGACATGTTATCTTTGAATATATGTATCCTGATTTATTGATGTCACCCCATTAAAAAAATAAAATTATAATAAAAAGACAAACCAAAAAAACCAAAAAAAAATCTAAATATATATAGGAACTATAGACATGTTTTGAAAATCTGTACGTTGTATTCACAAAACCCTACGTTTACTTTTGTGTTTACCTCAGCCATTGAGCTTGTTTTTTGCAACTGTGCTATTATTTTGGAAACACACGTAATGCTGCTCATTTTTTAAATCACAGTGATTTTGCTTTACAGGCATCACCTCTCTTGTAAAAGTGAAAGATATAAAAGATACACGACCTAGTCCAGCAGAGCAATGTGCACACAAAGAACAGGAGTGGTGGAGCAGGGAGCAGTGTGCACACTGAGCACTTAACCAAATCACTCTCACAGGACATGCATTGCAATCTCTGTTTTCTCAACTTAGTGACAGACTGCCTCTAGGTGTTCAAAGGTGAAGGTTCAACAACATCTGGGAGGTAAAGGTCTCCATGCCTTCCATTTCTAGGTCATTGGTTAGGGCTCAGATATGGTGACCAAAAAATGTGATCATCTTCACCCATTTATCTTTAAAGCTATCATCACCAGGACTTCTCGGGATCAGAATGTGTTCAGGGACCTGAGAAGAATGTGAAACACTTGAGGCGAGTGACTGAGATGATATGCACCAAGGGAACAGATATCCCTGGGTATCATAAGACCTTTATAATGCTCCTGACTGAAGCGTGCCTCCCCCAGATTAACTTGCATATAGAAGCAAAGAATAGTCCATTTCAGCTTGCCGTAAGCCAACACAAAAACTTTCTACAGAGTAATGTCTTTCTGTGTAAAATAGTGTAAGTGCCATCTTGAATTTTAATGTGAACCAAAGAGTAAAATATCCTAATGTAAAAATGAGAAGACAAGTAGATCATTCTGGGAAGACTTCTGTATCATGGTGTCTCACAGTCAGGGATATAATGGTGAAAAGGAAACCAGCCAAGGCTCTTGAGCCTTCTCTCTCTGATCAACCAAGGTAGTATTTCCCATCTCTTCTGGGCCTAACTAATGATCAGATAAGAGTCTCCTAATTCTATGCAACTTTTGTGACCGACTGGAAAGGCCAGGTAACAGGTGCCACCAGGGAGAGGTAAGTCTAAGTGTACGGACCTGAAGAGGGGGAAGAAAGGAGCAGGTTTCTAAATGAAAGCTGTGCAACAGAGCCCCCAACACTGGTTTGTGTTGGGACGCATAACCCCAATTTGTAAACAGCGGGGTGCATTCAGAGTCTTTTCATACAAGACAAAGACCCAAAATAAAGACCCTGAACACATTGATTCTGCCTGAGAAACATCCCAATTGTCTGGAAAATAGGCAAAGGTAAGAGTGTCTAAGAAACACTAACGAGACTTGCTCCCAGTGAGTGTGGGAGAAGAGCAAAGCTGCATGCCAGCGGCTCTGGGTCTAGACCTTGGAAATACCCAGGACCCAGAACAGACCCGCCACTGCATATCATGTCACTTCTTTGCAAAGTATTAACAAGAGGGCAATCCTGGAATCCAAAGTAGACAGATTTCCTAATACAAGCATAATGAAGGTTCAGAAGCTATTCAGTAAGAGACTGGAGTTAATATACTAAAACTGAGGGCCTGAGGAACTAAAGTCAATCTATCAATATATAGAGGGCAGCCAATGATTGATCTTTTCTAAATAACTTTAAAGATGTAATGATCTAAATTAACTACAAGTATCTTGAAGGTCACTTAGAGTCATAAATATACGGTCAGTAAACTCACTTTTTCCATCATGCCGCCAGTTTGGTTTGGCCTGTAAGACCCGAGATCTTTTTTGCTGACATAAATAGAGATTTCTCCAGTGTCTTTACCAGTTTCAAATATCTGAAAAACAAGCGTATTCAAAATTAAATGCATGCAAAAAAAAAAAATTAAATGCATGCACAAACACATATGTACACATATGCATACATATATATACAAACACAAATAGTCCCGGCTTTGCACAGTGGGGAGTCTCCTGCAAGCCATGCATATGAAATCAAGGCCCTCCTGTAGAAACACGTGCACATAACTTGCAATGAAAATCAACAGGATGAAAATAGCATAGGGAAAGTCCCTTGTTTCTCCTTGTGGTTTCCATTTCTTTACACTGACCAGCATTCCCCACAATCTTAAAAGAGATGGAAATGGACATTAACAGGGGAATCACTGATGACACTGGGTGCTTCAGTGTGGCAAGCATCGGAGAAAGGTCAGCTAGTGACCAACTAACTAGCTCATTTCGTTCTTCTTGAAAAACACAAAATATGTGAGGAATGGTTGATTTCTATGTAAAATATATATCAGTGTACAGGTTGTCTTTTGAGTCACTAAAAGGAAATTCAACTTGACATGTTTATTGCATAACAGTATGACAAAAGCCATCCATTTTAACTGCATGTATGCAACAAGTGGTTGAGAAACGAGATAAAATTCATAACGTTGCATTATGCAATAGTCGCTGAAAAACAAATGCTCACAGACATTCTGGTCAAAAGCATCCAAATAAACCAGTCTCATCCAGCAATATATGAAAAAAATCATACACCATGATCAAGTGGGATTTATTCTGGGAGGCAAGCTGGTACAATATTTGCAAATCACACAATGTGATTCATCACATAAACAAAAGGAAGGAGAAAAACCATATGATAATTTCAATAGATGCAGAAAAAGCATTTGATAAAATCCAGCACCCATTCATGATTAAAACTCTGAGCAAAGGGGGAATACAGGGAACATATCTCAACATGATAAAGGCCATCTATGACAAACCCACAGTCAACATCATACTCAATGGGCAAAAACTAAAAGCAATCCCCTTAAGATCAAGAACAAGGCAGGGGTGCCCCCTTTCACCACTCTTATTCAACATAGACCTGGAAGTCCTAGCCACAGCAATCAGACAAGAAGAAGAAATGAAAGGCATCCAAATTGGAAAAGAAGAAGTAAAACTATCATTATTTGCAGATGATATGATATTGTATATAGAAAACCCTAAAGCAGGGGTCCCCAAATTTTTACACAGGGGGCCAGTTCACTGTCCCTCAGACCATTGGAGGGCCGGACTATAAAAAAAACTATGAACAAATCCCTATGCACACTGCACATATCTTATTTTAAAGTAAAAAAGAAATGGGAACAAATACAATATTTAAAATAAAGAACAAGTAAATTAAAATCAACAAACTGACCAGTATGTCAATGAGAACTATGCTCTTCTCATTGACCACCAATGAAAGAGGTGCCCCTTCTGGAAGTGCGGTGGGAGCTGGATAAATGGCCTCAGGGGCCTGCAGGCTGTAGTTTGTGGACCCCTGCCCTAAAGTCTCAGTCAAAAAACTACTGGACCTTAGTCAAAAAACTACTGGACCTCTAAGCAAGGTGGGAGGATATAAAATTAATATTCAGAAATCAGAGGTATTTTTATATACCAACAATGAACTGTCAGAAAGAGAAATTAAGGAAACAATCCCCTTCACTATTGCAACCAAAAAAATAAAGTACCTAGGAGTAAATTTAACCAAGAAGATTAAAGACTTGTACTCAGAAAATTATAAAACATTGATAAAAGAAATCAAGGAAGATACAAACAAGTGGAAGCATATATCATGCTCATGGTTAGGAAGAATAAACATCATATAAATGTCTATATTACCCAAAGCAATTTATAAATTCAATGAAATATCAATTAAATTACCAATGACATACTTCAAAAATATAGAACACATATTCCAAAAATTTATATGGAATTAAAAAGAATACAAATAGCCTCAGCAATCTTAAAAAGGAAGAATAAAGCGGGAAGTATTACACTTCCCGATATCAAGTTATACTACAAGGCCATTGTACTCAAAACAGCCTGGTACTGGCATAAGAACAGGCATATAGATCAATGGAACAGAACAGAGAACCCAGAAATAAACCCACAGCTTTATGAGCAAGTGATATTTGACAAAGGAGGTAAGAGCATACAATGGAGTAAAGACAGCCTCTTTAATAAATGGTGTTGGGAAAATTGGACATCTACCTGCAAAAAAAATGAAACTAGACCACCAACTTACACCATTCACAAAAATTAACTCAAAATGGATAAAAGACTTAAATGTAAGCCGTGAAACCATAAGCATCTTAGAAGAAAACAGAGGCAGTAAGCTCTCCGACATCTCTCGCAGTGATATATTTGCTGATTTATCTCCACGGGCAAGTGAAATAAAAGACAGGATAAACAAATGGGACTATATCAAACTAAAAAGCTTCTGCACAGCTAAAGACAATAAGAACAGTACTTTGAGACTGTTTTATTTTATTTTTTTTATTGTTGTTAGCACTATTTTAAATTAATTTTAATGGGGTGACATTGATAAACCAGATAGAAGGTGACGGAAGACAATTTGACTTTGGGTGATGGGTATGCAACATAATCAAGTGTCAAAATAACCTGAAGATGTTTTCTCTGAACATATGTACCCTGATTTATCAATGTCACCTGCCTGACCAGGCTGTGGCACAGTAGATAGAGCATCAGACTGGGATGCAGAGGACCCAGGTTCGAGACCCCGAGGTCGCTAGCTTGAGCGCAGGTTCATCTGGTTTGAGCAAGGCTCACCAGCTTGGACCCAAGGTCACTGGCTTGAGCAAGGGGTCATTCACTCTGCTGTAGCCCCACAGTCAAGGCACACATGAGAAAGCAATCAATGAACAACTAAAATGCCACAACAAAAAGTTGATGATTCTCATCTCTCTCCCTCCCTGTTTGTCCCCATCTATCTTTCTCTCTGACTCTCTCTCTGTCTCTGACAAAACAAAATAAAAATAAATAAATAAATAAAATAATAATTAATCCTTACCTGGTTTGGGAAACACTGGGCTTTGGTAGCATAGCACTTCCTCAGGCTGTAGACCAAAAAAAATTGGGAGGAGGGAGAGGATTAAAAAGAAATAAGGAGAACTAGTGTTCAAGAACTGTAGGTTTTCTCCTCTTAGAGCTTTTCTTTTTACTGATAGTCCAGGGGCGGGGAGGTGTACAGCTAGCTGTCCACTTATGGTCATATTGCACATGCTGTAATATCTGTTATTACCGGGGTTGTTTTAAATCTCTTTTCTGAGTAGAGATACAGAACAGGAAACAGTTCCAAGCAGGAAACCTCTCTGCTTTTGCAAGGAACTTTGTAAACCTAACCATGGCCAGCAAAGCTATGGGAAACCAAGTAGGAAGAGACTCTTACTGTCTCAGCCATCACAGCAGACAGACATTAAGTGATGATGATGGTCACAATTCTAGGCCACATGCGTTCTGCAAGGTTAATGTTGACAAAAGCTTCGTTTGAGGAACTTATTGATGTTCCTTTGTCAAGACTTGCTAGACATGAAATCAGAGAGCAGCAAATTACATTCTAGAAAACGGGAGTGTGAGGGCTAACGGCCAAACTGAGAAAGCGAACCAGACTGGGCCATCGCCTGCAGCATCACCCGCCCCTGCTTTCCCCGCCCCTGCTAATGACTCTTCCTTTCTATGTCTAGAAAAGTGTCCTCAAAAATGAAACAGGTATTTTAATGCTTAGTGAAAAGTTTAGGTGTTGAAGTGAAAGAAGGCTGACCTCCACCATTCATTCATATAAAGATTTTTTTTTCTGTATTCCTACAGAAATAAAAATTCCTGTGAGCCTGACCTGTGGTGGTGCAGTGGATAAAGTGTCAACCTGGAAATGCTGAGGTTGCCAGTTCAAAACCCTGGGCTTGCCTGGTCAAGGCACATATGGGAGTTGATGCTTCCTGCTCCTCCCCTCTTCTCTCTCTCTCTCTCTCTCTCTCTCTCTCTTTCTCTCCATAATGAATAAATAAAAATCTTAAAAAAAGAAAAGCTTTAAAAAAAATTCCTGTGAGAGTCTGCTATTCTTAAGGCCCAGCTTTGGTTTTTAAGGTTTGTATTACTATGCCCATTTTTTAAAATCCAAGTGTTATATTTACTTCTTTCTTCCTTTGCACAAGAAGTATTTTGATTTCTACTGTCCAATGTCTAAACAAAGAGAGCTATGTAAACAGAGTTTCTATGACTGACTGGATATAAGAAAGTGAGAAATAGTCTACACTTTTATTTTCCTGCTGCCTGATCCCTGACTTAAGAAAAACCGACTGTTGTATTAGCTTCCCAGTTGCTCTCTGCGTAGCCTCCCCTCCCCACAGCACTAAATCGAGGGCTCAGCCTTGCAGCTGGGTGAGGTAAAAGGCCCGCTGAGGCTAGTCTGGGGTCCCAAGGAGTAAGGTAATAGACCCCCAATTTTTTTTCATTATCCAGAACCTCTTGAAAAACATGCTAGCTAAATGTCTACTGAAGAACATACCTACAGATAGGAATTAACTTCTATATCCTTAGTTATGCAAAGTACAGAGTTTTAAGGAGGAGTGTTTGCCATAAACTACAGGCTTTTTACTTTCATTCATGTCAATAGTGCCATTTCTTGAGCAAGATGAAGTTGGATTCATAGCAATGTTTCATCTTAATAGTGTTAATTGATTCATTCATTCATCAAATATTTATTGAGTTCATAGCATGTGCCAAGCACTGCTCAGGAGTTTACAGTAGACCAAGTAACAGAACAAGAAAAGAAATCACAGAACATGGGCCATGCACAGCAGGTCTGTGAGGCCTGAAGTTTATACAGTTTGGAGGGCCTTCTTCACAAAATAATGCAAAATTCTGAAGAGGAAACTACCTACAAAATATTTATTTAAAATGAATAAAGATATCACAATAATTTACACATATTATAAAACTCACATAATAAAAATGTTACAAAATTCAGAAAAAGTCACAAAATATTTTTGTTAATTAGCTATCCATTGTACATATTTTAGCTGAACTGTAAAAAATTTTTTAATTGATTTTGGAAATAGAGGAGGGGGAGTGAGACAGAATCATTGATCTGTTCCTGTGTGCGCCCTGACTGGGGATCAAACCCATAACCTTCACATATCGAGAGAAAGCTCAAACAAATCGAGTAATCTGGCCAGGGCTGAATAGTCTTTGATCACCTCTTTATATGGTAATTTTATATTATTTCTATAAAGAGAGAAAGAATAGAAAAATAATGCCATATTCCTTCTTGCATGATTAATCAACAATATTTTTTATTATTGATTACAAAAACCCTTGACTTCATAACTTTGTCATTTCATAAACATATTCTAGGATTGATATCAAGTTCGGGAAAACCTTAATCAGATTTCTTTGAAATATGCACTATAAGATATGGAAGAATGTCTCACACCTTAGTTGGTTTTGCTTATTTCACATCATGTTTTTCCTCCAACACCCATATACTTTTGGTGTCAGGCACAGTCAGAAAGCAACACTCTGGCCAGCAGGAACCAGGATGGCGAGCACTACTGGAGCTATACAGCGAGGTGACTGCGGACCACTAATTACCTTCTACTATGCCCAACTCAATTCCCCCTTTTCCAGAGCTAAAAAATGCCTGTAGTGACTTTGACCATATGGAAAAGCTTGACATGAGAGGAAGTTGAAGTGGGAACAGACAATGGTCTCAAAGAATTATAATAAAAATATATTATGTTTTTGAATTTTACAGAAACACGCAGGCATGTGTACACATTCTGAGGGCCTCATGCAAGAAAGGGGCCCGAAGCTGAAGTGTCATTAGCATCATGAGACATGTACCTCTGGGGGTTTTCAAGGTGCTAAGTGCTATGCAGCGAAGAAAAATACAGCAGGGCAGGGAATCTAGGGTGTGGTATCAGGGAGTGGGATGGGCGTGTCGGCCACCATATGAAGCAGGTGATCAGAATAGGCCTTCAAGAGAGGGCAGATCTGAGCGAAGACTTAACGGTGAGAAAGTACGCTAGGCAGGCAGTTGGCAGAAGGGCGCTGCAGGCAGAAGGGGCCACTAGAACAAAGACACCAGGGCAGGGATGTGCCAGCATGTTCCAGGAGACCCGAGGAGACCAGTGTGATGGCAACAGCGTGATAGAGACAGAGAATAACTGGAGATCTGAGGGTTCAGGGGTCGACAGCAAAATGGGGAGTTTTTGCAGGATTTGAAACAGAGCAGTAACAGGGCTTAACTTACATTTTTTAAAGGATCATTGTGGCTGATGGGCAGAGAATAGACTACAGGGAGTAAAGGTCATACAAAGGGTGGATAATAGTGACTCAAACCAAAGTGTTATGTTTACATATTATGCACAATGAGCATGGTGAAAAACAGTCCACTTCTGTTGTTCACTACAGAGTAATATTAGTTGCTTTATTTATTGATTAGCAAGATTGGGAAATCACATTTGTAGCTAATCTAATATTTCTGAAACAGGATGTCTACATCTATGGGTGTAAATAAATCAGACTAAATAACTGTTCACATGCAGTATTTGTGAAGACAGAAACACATCAACAAAATACTAAAAGAATTTATTTCATAGGGACAGTGACCGAAACTTAACTTGTATGAGGAAAGACGACCTAAATGGGGAGTTTTGAGGTAATGTGGCTCTTTGATGAGTTTGTGTGGCATCAAGCTTATGACATCATTTAAGGATGTGGATAAGGTCTAGTTCGGTGCTATTATCCAGCCTTTAATGTTCGAGTCTGGTTAAGGGCACACTGTGGGGGAGCAGCAAGCTATTCCCAAACTCTCTGTAACTGCCAGGCAGACCACCCTGGAAGCTCTCTGTGCGTGAGCGGAAGGCCAAACACCTAAGCTTCAAAATGGCTCAGGATGCAATGCTGTCAAGAGGCAATAATAGGAAAATGACAGTGCAGTGTGTTGCCCAAAGTTGGATGCTGAACAGTAACAGGATTTACTACTAGAGATCTGATGAAGAAAAGGAATGTAAAACAGTCACCCAAAACTATTTTGCATATTCCAGGTGGGTATAATTAGATATGGAGAAATAAGGTTAACTGACACTTTGTCTTGGATTAGGGTTTCCAGAAAACAGACTCTGAGACCAAGATTTACTTTCTGGAAGTTTCCCAGGGAGCGTTCTCAGGAGCCACAGTGACTGGGGAGGGAGGGAGGGAAGCAGGACTGGGCAGGGGGAGGGGGCTGCTGTGCAGTTGCAGCAGAGGCCTCTGGGGGGAGCTCTAGAGCAGGGATGGCCCTTCAGAGTTCCTCAGAATGGAAGCCAGGAGCCATGCCTTTGTACCACACAACAACCAAATGCTAGATGCAGGTTGCCCTCAGAATGAGCAGCTCCTTTACACCAAGGGCAATAGTCTAAGAAGGACGTAGCTGTGACAATGGGAGGGTAGGTGTCTTAGTCCTGAAGAGGGAATCCTGACAGTGCAACATGGCAGCCGCTACGTGCACAGTCACCCAGAGTGCAGGATGCTCTGTCACACACGCTCAACCACTCAATGCTCAGAGCAACCCGATTTTACATGTGAGTCCCAAGACGGTTAAGTGACTCACTCTGGGCAGATCTATTCATAGAGGCAGGGAGAACTTTAAAAATCAAGTCCTATGATTGTTTTTCAGCTTTATGGAGACATAACTGACATATTACATTGTATAAGTTTAAGGTATACAACATGTCCATTTGATATATTTATATATTGCAAAATGACTACCAGCGTTAGCTGACACTTCCGTTATGTTACCTAGTTATCATTTCTTTTTCTGTGCTGAGAACATTTAAGATCTACTCTTTTAACAGCTTCCAGGTGTGCAATACAGTATTGCCGACGATCATCACGGTGCCGTGCAGGAGATTCCCAGAACCCACTCGTCTGCAACTGCAAGTTTGTGCCCTTTGGTCAACATCTCCCCATCTCCTATACCCCCTCGCCCTAGAACCACCATTCTACCCTGTTTCTACAAATTTATTTTATTTTTTTACTCAAGTCAAGGAACATGAAAGTTAAATAATAAAATATTTTTCTTATGTAAAAAACTAATTAGTAATATTTTTGGCTAATTAAAAAAATTTTATTCAATCAGAATTCAACGTTATCTTTGGAGAGAGAAAATCAACTCTAACTGAATGAAAATTATATATACATTAAATCAAATAAATGTATTGTACTATATTAGTTTTTCCACTTTACAAACTCTCAAGATAGTTTTAAGAATACCACATTTTATATATTTTAACAAATGTATAATACATCATATATCAAACAGTAAACATGTCTAACTTTAATGTTTAGATAAGGTAATAATAACATAGCAAATCTTAAAATGACGGGATTCAGGCAGTGAAAATCAAGTAACGAATTAGTATGTTACTATAGTACATACAAGAAAAAGTGTTTAATGCTTAACAGGATGTCTTTAAATACCATCTAACACATAAGGAGCCAGTATACATAGTTTGTCCCAGGGAATAAAAATGTATTTAAATAAAAACAAATTATATAATTGTTAAATTTCATCAATCTAAATGATACCTGGACCAAAAATCAAGTAACATTTTTTTAAAGCCCAGAAAATGTGTACTTAACAAAATAATTTATTTTAAAAGAGACATTGTGAATGTCCTCTGTAAGGTGTGGCAGAACCCCCCCCCCCCCGTTCAGATGTTCATGGGGTCTCTGTCTGCGGGAGAAGATTTTAGGGGTGGGCCGGAAGAGTGCCCGAACATCTCCCCCACACCTTACCAATACCTGGAATTCCAGCTGAGGATTTACTTCTTTGTCATAATTAAAACACCACAGAGCAAATGATATTCAGCCTCATTGGTTATTGACCCTCTGAGGGTGTGATTTTCAGTCCTAGCTCTCTGGAATCCCCCAGAGAGCCTGGGGTCAGTGTGGCTGGTGGCTAGGGCGTGGGAGTGAGGGTGTTAGTCCCGAGCAGGAGATTAAAACTGTGCGTGAGGCTGTGGGGCCGCCACCTTCCTGGCTTCGAACAGGGTAGATCTTACTTTCATTTATTTAATATGGTAGATTCCAAGAAAACACTTTGATCTAAGAAAAAAAAAATTTAACTCTCTTAGCTGGAAAGAAAGTGTGGCATGCGTATTTCCTAAGTGCAAGTTTTGAAAAAAAAAGGTGGCAGTGAGAATCTGGGGTACCTGACAGCCTGAATTGGGGGGTTGCTGGTTGGAGCTGAGGAAGAGCCATGAGAGGCCAAGAATGGAGACTCTGATAGATGGCCCTCATCAGCTTCACCGTCACCCTGGGAGGGGGTCTGCGTTCCCCCCCCCCCCACTTTAAGCATTTAAAGGTATATTCATTGTTTTGTTGTAATTTTTTAAATGTCTCTCCCCCATCCTATTTTTCTGTGTCTATTAACGGAGTGAAAATTTCAAAAACAAGGCGAATAGTTCTGCAAAAATATTCTTTTTGTATCTAATTACAATTCTCACTAAATTCAATACATGAAAATGTTCAAAGCTATCTAGAAGACAGAGGCAAAGTGAATTTACTGACATGTCATATCCTAAGCTCAGTAATTTTAATACGCCTTTTATAATAAAATGAGAATATCTCAAGGAAAAATAGAATGAAGAGCTCGTTTTTTCTAAATTAATTTAAGGCCTAAGTTTATATTAGTCAGAATTAAAACACCAGGTATATGGGTCTTGTGTGTAGCTGAGTCTAATATGATGTATAACATACCAGAACATGGTAAGGTGAAAAATCTCTGAAAATTCCTGGGCTTAATATATTTCTTCTCATAGAGAGTAAAGGCTTTTGTTTCTTTTTTTTTTTTTAATGAGAAAAACATGCTCATATTCACTAAATTCTATATTACTGGGGGAAATAAACATTACGGGATTATATATGAACTGAATCGTCAGACTTCCCCAAATTCTTAGCCTCGGAGGTCAGATACTCATCTTTAAATAGAGCATGTGTTTTTAATGCAATTCAGTTTCTTATTAAAATATACCAAAGGCTCTGGCCAGTTGGCTCAGTGGTAGAGTGTTGGCCCAACATGTGGAAGTCCTGGGTTCAATTTCCAGTCAGGGCACACAGAAGAAGCACCCATCTGCTTCTCCACCCTTCCCCCCCTCTCCTTCCTCTCTATCTCTCTCTTCCCATCCCTCAGCCAAGGTTCCATTGGAGCAAAGTTGGCCCAGGTGCTGAGGACGGCTCCATGGCCTCTGCCTCAATGACTTTGGTGGCAGTGGAGCAACGCTCCAGAGGGGCCAAGCATCACCCTCTGGTGGGCATGCCGGGTGGATCCTGGTCAGGCGCATGCAGGAGTCTGTCTGACTGCCTCTCCTCTTCTAACTTCGGAAAAATACAAAAATACAAAACAACAACAACAAAAAACTATATATTAAATATACCTGTAAATATAATTTCCCTCCTAATATGAATGAGTACTCTGGGTAACTAAAACCTACACAAAAGCTTACTAGGTATGGCAATACATTTTCATTTTAAGAAATAATCTATTTTTATCCTAAACCATGATCAGAAGTGTAGTTAGAATCTTAAGTAGGTGTAAATGCTTCGCTTCATTTGCACTACTAGAAAATCCGCATTCATTTCCACGTTCAAATGAATTGACTTGATAATATTCACAGTGAGTGGGGCTAACATAGATGTCAGTGGGTAATCCAGGGGACGGGAGCATATGTAGGAAGAGAATCTCAGCGACTTGAGCATCTCAAACACTCTGTGAAAAAGCTAATTGAGAGGTAAAAACAAATTAGCTGCTATGGAGAAGGACAATCTCCCCGCGAGAGAGTGTGCCTACAGCAGTAAGGTTCAGTGGTTGCATTTAGTCTGGGTAACTGCTGGGACCGTAATCCAGCTCTGGCCCGTGGACCTTCCCTGCTGACAGCCCACCTGGCAATTCTCTGGGCACCTTCTAGACTGTCAGGATTGCACAGGGAAAGCCTGCTTCATTACAACCAGCTCTGCGTGGGAGCTGATGTCCCAACCAATTGCTCTCCCCTGACTTTGATGCAGACGCAGTTTTTCCCTTCAGCAGGTCTAGGAAAGGAAGATTGTATCTTCCTGCACACAAAGATTTACGCCTGGCTTCTGGTGTCTGTCAGGAAATAGGCTGGGGTGAATGCATTGGCATATTCCCCTCCAGAGGCCACAGGTGGACAAAAAGAAAAGAGAAAAGGAAAGCAGAATGGAACAGATCGCTGGAAAGAAGGGGAGATCAGAGGTTTCCATGCTCGCTGCTAATAGCTGTCCTGCGAGGTGTTAGAAGACATTTTAAATTTCTTTCCTTTTAAAATAAACAGTCCAACATTTACCTACTAGGATAAAATCCACTCATGAAAATCAATTATCTCTTTCACATTTTGCCCAACATTTACTGAATGTTTTCTTGAAGTCACAGCCATATCACAACTTTTCTACTCTACCAACAAATCCTTTGAAAATGAATGTAAAGTTGGCAGGTTTTACTACTTATCCATAAGACATACCCTAAATTTGTTTTCCCACTGTTTACTCAAATACCGTAGCAGTTCAGTTGTTCTAAAAACATATGTGGGAAAAACAGTTAAACGGAGAGACAAAGATCAAGGAATATACACTAGAAATAAGGACATAATAAGTATGCAGAACAGTGACAAGGACATCCAAAAAAGTAAATCTTTCCACAACTTTATGGATAATTGACCTCAGTTATATCCTTCTATATACGTAATTGTTCTATGGATTCCTAAGTATTTAAATAAACTCACTATTAATACATAGGATTAGAGGAATTCAAACTTTTTAAAAATGGCCACAATATAGAATGCAAATCTCAGATGGTTTCATGGTGCTCCTGTGTCAATGGGTGAGCCAATTCAAGCGTCCAAAGCATAGGAAAGGCCTAAAGGTATTAGGGATAAAAATTAGCCTTCTTTTCTGTCATCAACCTAATTCCCCCATTTTCTAACTATAAACATGTCTGTAAATTAAAAATGATGAAATTGCAAAAAGCTAAGAAGACTTACACATTAGTCTTACTGCCTTCAAGATATATAACATTTTTCTAATTCTATGAAAAAATCATGGGCTTGGATCAACAAGACCTGCCAGGCTTCTTGACATCTTCCCACATACCCAGCACAGTGCCTATGAAAATATCTATGTGATAATGACTCTATTAGACTATTCACTTAAAATTGTTTTTTTCTGTCATTGGAAGAATAAAAATTGTTAGATGCATATTACCCAAAGGATGAACTACATGCTGGACATAGACACTCTTTTTGTGTGTGTGTGACAGAGATAGAGACAGAGAGAGGGGTAGATAGTGACAGACAGACAGAAAGGGAGAGAGATGAGAAGCCTTGCTCAAACCAGATAAGCCTGTGCTCAACTGGCGACCTTGGGATTTCAAACCTGGGTCCTCTGCATCCTAGTCCGATGCTTTATCCACTGACCACCTCCTAGTCAGGCTGGACATAGACACTCTTTAAAAAAATAAATCTGTGCCTGACCAAGTGGTGGCGCAGTGGACAGAGCATCGGAGTGGGACACAGAGGACCTAGTTTCGAAACCCAGAGGTCACCAACTTGAGTGCAGGCTCACCAGCTTGAGCGCAGGGTCACTGGCTTGAACGTGGGATCATAGACATGACCCCATAGTTGCTGGCTTGAGCCCAAGGTCACTGGCTTGAGTAAGGGGTCAATCACTCTGCTGTAGCCCCATGGTCAAGGCACATATGAGAAAGCAATCAATGAACAACTAAGGTGTCACAACAAAGAATTGATGCTTCTCATCTCTCTCCCTTCTGTCTATCTGTTCATATCTGTCCTCTCTCTAGCTGTCCCTCTGTCTCCATCAAAAAATAAATAAAAATAAAAAATCAATTTGTGAATTACCATAAAAAAATCTTTATTTTTTTATGCTGTAAGAAAACAGTATAAAGCAAGAAAGTCTAGCAAAACCAAACCATGGCCCTCTGAATTTTTTTATCCAGGTTACTCAATTCCACCATATTTCCCTTGCTCACAGCCAGAGTGGACTCACGTGACATCAATGGAGATGAAGCTTCAGGACCCTTACTTACTCCAGTTCCTAACAGGCCAGAAGTTGCTGAGAGCCAGAGAACATCACAGATGGGGAGGGGAGGCCAGAAAGCAATTAGGGAGTATTTCTACGTAAGTATTTCTGAAAAGGTTCTTAAAAAAGGTCTAGAA
This sequence comes from Saccopteryx leptura, assembly GCF_036850995.1. Lineage (NCBI taxonomy): Eukaryota > Metazoa > Chordata > Mammalia > Chiroptera > Emballonuridae > Saccopteryx > Saccopteryx leptura. Next base: position 30,853,529 of record NC_089503.1, on the reverse strand, counting down.
GGAAAAGATCCAAATTTCCAAGTCTTCATTTATTTATTGTGATTTACTCTGTCATTCTACATAAATACCCACTTTCAGGCCCTTCTTCGCCTAATTTTACAAGCTCTAAGCCCCACCGAAACCCGATCTGCCTCTACTGGCAGCAAACGGAAGACAACCCACCGAGCATCGTTGGCCAATTGTGTGTGAAAAGCACTAATTCCAGTTGAAAGGACGTGCCTGTACCCATTTTCCACTCGCTCCCCTGTGCTTCCTCCCTCCTACTCACACATCCCACACTCCCGCTCATCAATGCTGTGTCAGATCACCCACCTTCCTCCCAGTTTCTCCACCCACCATCCCCTATGGATTTGCTAATGCCCTTTCCTATCAGGCCTTTCTTTCCTGCTCTCCCAGGGAAACGCTAACGTTTCTGACAGCATCTCCATGGGGATGAAGAGGAGGAGGAGCTGCAGGGGAAGAACAGGACTGGGGAGGCAGAAGTCACTGAGCCATGGCCATAGCAGATGTTCTCACAGCGGCTGGGGGTGGTGGCAGTGACAAGGAATCTGGGGTCAGAGAAGATTTGGAAGAGTAAGCAGTTGCTCCAAAAAGCTGTTACTTGAAGAGCTTCGTAAAGTGTGTTGCACGTTGAGTTTGACTAAAAGATACAAACAATAAGAAATCTCATCCACTTTAAAGGTGCTATGTTGCAAGAGAATGTACCAGAATATTAAAAAAAAAAAGCCCACGCTGTGGTTGGGACAATAGAGGCACATGAGTGCATATGGAAATGATGTGCAAAGGTGAGGATGATCATACAGCAGACATGATTACGGGTATATAGAGCTTTCTTCTAAATTTCTCTAATGTGTTTCATCTTTTTTTTTTAACAAGGAACTTACTCATGGTGGTACAGACATCCAAACTTAGGCTGTTCTCAGCTCTTTATCTTATCTGTGCATTTAAACCTGGTACTGTATTATGCCCAGTGATTCCAAAATGAGACCGAGGCAATATGAAGCACAGAAAGTATGTCCTTTTAAGAAGTGATCTTCTAACACTAAACCTAACTAAAAGCTGCTGTTTTTAAATCATCAGTGAAATATATGATGAAGATGAGAAGGTCAGTGAAGAAGTGAAAGCAACCATATACAATATGAAAAAGCACCTCAGGAAATTTTGAATCACACCCCGCATCCAGCTCCTGGTGAGAACCAATGCTCTAGAAAATGATGATGATTACAGTCAGTTATTTTGGTTCTTGAAACTGAGCCATGAGCTTACACATATATTCAACAGACTGATAAGAGTCATCAAATAGAGCAAATTAGATGATCATCAGAATTCATTTTTTTTATTTTTTAGTGATAGAAACACTGACAGAGAGAGGGACAGACAGACAGAAAGGGAGAGAGATGAGAAGCATCAATTCTATGTTGTGACACCTTAGTTGTTCATTGATTGCTTTCTCATCTGTGCCTTGACCAGAGGGCTCCAGCTGAGCGAGTGACCCCTTGCTCAAGCCAGAGACCTTGGGCTCAAGCCAGTGGCCTTGGGTTTCAAGCCAGCAACCTTTGGGCTCAAGCCAGTGACCATGGGGTCATGTCTACAATCCCACGCTCAACTCAGCAACCCCACACTCAAACTGATGAGCCCACACTCAAGATGGATGAGCCGCACTCAAGCCAGTGATCTCGCGGTTTTAAAACTGGGTCTTCTGCATCCCAATGTGACACTGCGCCATCACCTGATCAGGCCACAATTCATTTTTATCATATCTAAGATCAAAATGAATAGAAAAGGAGGAAAATAAGTTTTAGCAAGCCACCCCTTACAGTTATAAATGGAAAATATACTTGCTTATTGAAATGTAACCTAACACTTTGCATAGTACATGCCGTAGGTGAGATAAAGTTGCTCACAACCAGAAAAGACATGGCCCTTGCGCACAGTGAGTCTGAAGTGACTGGGTTAGAGCTGGTGCTCCAAGGAAGGGCAGCTCGTCTACAACATACAAGATCTTAGTGCTTGGCCAGGGAACTGATCCAAATGGTTTCAGGAATTTACAAATGATGGTACTATAGCCTTTGCTCAATGTCTCTTCAGTTTGAATTAGCAAGTTCTCCCTATGTAAGAAGTACAGAAAAAGCCCTCAATTCTAAGATATTTGCAATTCTTAAAATCTAGGGTACAGTTTTGTCCTATTATCTGGCTGTTTCAGATATGAGAACTAGTTTAGAAAACCACAGATCTGTTTTTTTGGTTTGTTGCCATTATTCCAAACATATACTGACTTCCAACAATGTGGAGATTGGGGAAAAGGAGAGAATGAAATACCACAAATAATATATAATACTTTATTTACAACATTTCATTTAATTTTATACAGGAATTAGGAATATGTCAATCTCTTTGGCCTTCCATGACCAACTTCCCTTTCTATTTTAATCCCTACGAGCCTGATACAGCACAGGACTCTGACCTTTCTCCACTCACTGGCTACAGGCAGTTGAATTAGTGTCAGGGACCTAGTCAAGACTGGACTGACCCAAATAGATTCTCTCCTTAAAGATTTGAACCAGGAGGCACAGAGACTCTTCTCAGATGATGATTACCATTTTAACCTAAAGGTTGGAGTAAGAGGCCATAGTTTTCCTCCATGTACATACAAAGAAGTAAAAAGACAGGCCCAAATGGCTGGCTCAGTGGTAGAGCATCAGCCTGGCATGTTGATGTGCCAGGTGTGATTTCTGGTCAGGGCACAGAAGAAGTGACCATTTGCTTCTCCACTCCTCCTTCCCCCTCCCCTTTTTTCTCTCTCTCTCTCTTTCTCTTCCCTTGCCCAGCCATGGCTTGATAAGTCTGAGTGTATCAGCCCTGGATGCTGAAGATGTCTCCATGGAGCATCCACCTCAGGTGCTAAAAATAGCTCAGTTGCGAGCATGGTCCCAAGAGTGCAGATCACTGGCCACAGACAGAGGTCGCTGGGTGGATCCTGGTTGGGGCACTTGTGGAAGTTTGTCTCTCTATCTTCCCTCCTCTCACTTGGAAAAGAAAAAATAATAATAATAAATTTTTAATAAAAAGACAAAACCACTTGCAAAAAAAAAAAAAACCAACAAATTTAATAGCTCAGAAAGATACAAAGAGGAATGATGATGGGGCTTCCAGAGAACTTAATAAGGAAAAGTAATCACTTTCATGTGAGACTCTGCTAGGTCTCCTGGTTTTCATTAACATAAAATTCCATATATGTTTTCAACAAATCCTGTTTTTATTTGAGATGGTCTGAGAAGTTTGTGTTGAAGGCAATCTGAGTTTTCATGTAAACAAAGTACTAACATTATCAGAGCTGATGAGAAAATGAAAAGCTTTGAGAGGGCAGATTGAAAATGAAAGTTCCCTTTACCTAGGCCTGGCCCAGCTCTCAGAGGGAAGACAAATGGGGAACTCTCACAAGGAAAGTCACACTGTTTGCAGGAATCTCGGAAATGGATCTCCGAAAATGCCCAGGAGCTTTTCCCATCCCTGGAGCCTATTACTGCAATTCAAGGTGGCCACCACTAGAGAGCGCTGTTGACAAACTACGAGTACAGACAAGCCATTAAGGCTCCTTTCGCTAACAGTTTTCTGAAGTAAAGAAATTAATCATATTAGAAAGCTTTCTCTTTTTTTTAAGCAAAACATAATATTGACTGTTTTGTAAATTTCTAATAACCAAAAGAACTATGTTTAGAAGTAAGACCTAAAGAAATTAAAATTCAAACAGATGAGGTTATTTCACAAATACATTCCTTTGCACTATTGGAATGTTCCTGGATATATGGTTCCTGTCTATCTAACCTTCAGAATCGGTTGCCTCCCAGATTCTGTTTGAAGGAAGCAATAATTTAAATCTGTCCCCAGATTTCAGCCTACACAGTGTGATCTAGCCGGTAACATAACCACCAGAAAGAATTTAGACTAGCTGTGAGTCTAAGCACATTAGACCTGAGTAACTTCATTTATTATTACTGGTCATTCAGGTCATTCTGGTCACAGAAGTCTTTCCATGTCTTCGATCTCTATTTTTCCCTCTGAAAATATGCCATGGAAAGGAAACATAAAAAATACTAAATAAAAAATATAAAATTATTCATCTGGTAGATATTGTTTAAAAGAAAATCTTCCCTTTCTTTAATTTTGAGATGAATGATTTTACAGATAGACTTTCCTACATTCCTCTACATTGATAGAGGGAAAATTTCGCTAATCAACAATCTGGAATGAGAATGTGTGTGTGTGTGTGTGTGTGTGACTATTGGCTATGTTTTAAACGTTGCTTTAATAATTCTGCTGTGGTTCTCAACCGTGTCCCTACAATGCAATTCTGCCCTGAGTGTGATTGACATTTCATCCATGTTAATAAGGCAAAAGTGAAATAAGGAAGATATATGTAGGACTGATCTTGTTTTTTTATTTTTTTCTAAATCAGATCATAATTTTTATATACTGGAAGAATACTTCAACTTTTTGTGCTATTCACAATGTAACAACTACTGAAATTGGACACCTTTATATTTAATCTGAATTGTAAACATTTTTTCCAGCACTTTAGTCAGAACAGGGGTTGACAGACTTTCCTGAAAAGGACCAAAGACTGAACATTTTAGGCTTCTCAAGTCACATGGTCTCTGCCTCCACTACCCAGCTCTGCTATTATAATGTGAAGGCAGCTATAGGCAATCCATAAACAAACAGACAGGCTGAGTGCCAGTAAAACTTTGTTAACAAAACATGCAGATTTGGTTTATAACCTCTAGTTTGCAAATTCCCTAGTCTAGATGGTCAACAGTAAGGTACCTCTAGTCCATATGTGCAAATTTCAGACTATGGCCAATTACTAGTTACAACAAGCCATCACTGAGCATAAACTTTGGGAGGGATAGATCAGTGTGTATCAGCACACTGATACACAGAGTTTCCACTAAGCAGATAGGTGTGAATAACTTCAAGGAGCTTAAGGAAATCAGTAAAATGTAATAAAATAATTAGGAAGCAAAAAGTATTTATTATATTTGTTTTAAATATGACCTATTTAATTGTAAGTTTAAAAACTTTAGTTTCTACCAATGACTGTATTTATTAACTGGCTCAAAAAATTCCTGAAAATTTAACATCCAGCACTCTCAAGCTGGTAGAAGCCATCTTCAGCATAATTAGTCAATTTTTTAAAATTTATTCATTTAAGAGAGGGAGAGAGAGAGAGAAAAACATCGACTTGTTGTTCCACTTATATATGAAATCATTGGTTGATTCTTGTATGTGCCCTGACTGAGGATCGAACCTGCAACCTTGGCATATCGGGATGATGCTCTAACCAACTGAGCTACCCAGTCAGGTAACCAAGTCAATTAAATCAAAGCCCCTGGAGGCAGAGGTATTGGTGTTTTTAAAGCTCTCCAGATGACTCTAACATGCCACTGTAACTAAGGCTTGAGGGTGGGGCTCACGTCCAGGTTTCTTGAAATATGGGAAGAGGAATTTATTCTCCAAGAGAAATTAGATATTAGACAGGGGGAAACTAGAGAGAAAGGGGGGAGGAGCAAATGAAGCTGAATGCTTACCCAGGCAAGAGTCCTCAAGAAGAAGAATGCCTTGGAGGAGGAAGAGAAAATTCAGACAAGACTAGGGTGGAACGAGGTTTCCTGGATGTGGCATGTTCAGTGCTGAAACCAAGAAAGTCCTAGGCACACCACCGGTGGCATTGGATTGTTATATTTTAATTACCTTTTTTATTAATTTAAACTTAAATAACTACATGTGGCTAGTTGCCACCCCCATCAAGGCACATATGAAAAAGCAATGAATGAACTAATGTGTCGCAACAAAGAATTGATGCTTCTCATCTCTCTCCCTTTCTGTCTGTTCCTATCAGTCCCTCTCTCTGACTCTGTCTCTGTCAAAAAAAAAAATTAAAAATTAAAAATTAGAATTAAAAATAAATAAATAAACTTAAAAATAGAACTACCATATAACGCAGTATTCCACTTCTGGGAATTTATGTGAAGAAAGCAAAAACACTACTTAGAAAGATATATGCGCCCCTATGCTCACCACAACATTATTTACAATAGCCAAGATATGGACACGCTAGGTGTCCACTGATAGACGAATGGATAAAGAAGACATGGAATATTATTCAGCAATAAAAAAAAAAAAAACAACAAATAAAATCTTGCCATTTGCAACAGCACGGATGGCCCTAGAGGGTATGCTCAGTAAAATAAGTTGAATAGAGAAAGACAAATACCATATGATTTCACTTATATGTGGAATCCAAAAAAATAAAAGAAACAAACACACAAAACAAACAGAAACAGACTCATAAAAAAACAGAGAACAACTGACAGTTGCCATGAAGGAGGAGATGAGGGGGGTGGGTGATAAAGAAGAAGGAGAGTAAGAGGTGCAAACTTCCAGTTATAAAATAAATAAGTCACACGGATGTAAAGTACAGCACAGACAATATAGTCAATGATATTGTAATAACTGTGTCTAGTGACAGAGGGTTATTAGTCATTGTGGTAATCACATCATAAGGTATACAAATGTGGAATCACTATATTGTATACCTGAAATTAATATAATTAATATAATATTGTATACCTGAAATTAATTAATATAATATTATATTAATATCATATTATAATTTTGATAGTATAAAATAATATTTACTATCAAACCCATGTATTTGATGTGATAGAAATTATTCAGAAATATTCAACAAATTTATGAAGAAAAGAAAGTTTTTCTTTTTTCCAGGCCATATGATATTTGCTGACACAAATGACTGGGGATCAGGGCACTGAAGTACCACGCTCCCTCACCTAGTTCCTCTCTTAATCAGTAGCAAGTACTTTGCAAAAGGGCAGGAGGGATTTGTGACCAAGTCAAAAATCTGGAGAAGAACAATACTAGTGGACTATAAAAACCCTTGACCTAAAAACAAACAAAAAAACCCCTTGACCTTGATGTCTTGAACATCACTTCCTAAACCTTTAGCTGACTAACAAAGACTATGAGAAATAAATTACCATGGAATTACATTGCTGGAAAAGTCAATTTTTTTTTTTTTTTGTATTTTTCTGAAGCTGGAAACGGGGAGAGACAGTCAGGCAGACTCCCGCATGCGCCCGACCGGGATCCACCCGGCATGCCCACCAGGGGCGACGCTCTGCCCACCAGGGGGCGATGCTCTGCCCCTCCGGGACATCGCTCTGCTGGGGCAGAGGCCAAGGAGCCATCCCCGGCGCCCGGGCCATCTTTGCTCCAATGGAGCCTTGGCTGCGGGAGGGGAAGAGAGAGACAGAGAGGAAGGAGGGGGTGGGGGTGGAGAAGCAAATGGGCGCTTCTCCTATGTGCCCTGGCCGGGAATCGAACCTGGGTCCCCCGCACGCCAGGCCGACGCTCTACCGCTGAGCCGACTGGCCAGGGCCAGGAAAAGTCCATTTTTAAATGGTAATATTCTTATTCAAAACACAAACATGGGAATGCCAGTAAAAGAAACAAGTGATAGACAAAAAATATGATGTTTACAATGTTATTTTCAGTATAAAACTGAACGTTAAGAGAGAACTGTAGAGATAGAGGCTGAGAAAAACACAATTACTTTGAACATTATCATTCAAATTAAATATTATTAAAGGAAATGAGTTGGTTGAGATGTAGTAATGGTTCCTTAAATGGAAAGGGGCCATACTTTGGATAATTCAAATTTTAACAATTATAGTCTCTTGAAATGTGGGATGTTAAATTATAAAATCATATAAACTTGACAGACTTAACATGGATACTATATTGTGATTAAAGTATTTAAACTCCCTAAGCTTAAGTCATACCTTAGTCAGGTATGACTGATGATTCTTTCCCTCCTCTGAAGATGCAATAGAAAATAGCAGTGTAGGGCATTTAGCCATCTTGTTCTGACAAATAACCAATTCACCTTTTTGCCCAGTATATTCTTAAGTATTGATTTTACCAAGTGAACTCAAGACCTGTGTCACACTTATCCAATACAGAGTCTTTTTCTTGGAAATGTAGTTTGAACATCAATCAGCCACTTGGCCTTTCACCTCTAATTCCTACTGCCACTGTCTGTCAATTATTAAATCTTTCTCACTTCTCCAAATAACTTGTTTTTAAAAACTGAAATACATAATGACTCCTGTGAAAACGATGTTTCTTAAAAACTTTGCAAATGTTCACCAGAATTCCTTTCCTGGATTGAAAACTAGTTAAAGTTTCTAAACCCACATTTCAAAAGCCTCTGGGTATTTTCTTTTAAAATACATTCCCTGAATGGTAATATTAGCACTTGGAAGGCAAACTCCAATTTGAGGAAGACTACATAAAAAGAAATTCAAGCTGAGCGGCATTGTTACAAGGATCTTCAAATGGAACAGAATGTTTTGTCTCGGTCTGAATCCCATGCAACACACAGAATGACACCCACCTTGAGCTGCAGGCCTCTTGGGAGAAGAGTGTTTGCTGGAAGGCTTTTAATGTGTTGGTAGACATAAGAGGAGAATTGCTCCTGCTCAGCCTGTAATTGGGGGCCAAGTTTAGAGAGATGACCTCTGTTGTTTTTGATAGCTGTCTGCAATTCATCAATCAGCCTGCTCACCTGAAGGGGTTAAATTACAAGAGTTGTTAGCAACAAGTAATTGTTGATGTCACACCTATTAGATTTTTGAGTACCTAGTTTGATGGGGGGAAAATTACTTCAATACAAGGATTTGAGTATAGATCTATCTTCAAGTAAAGAGACTAGAAGAAATACACATTCCTTCATAAACAAATTTCAATGATGAGGTCTTTTTGCACTTCAATAATATAAAATAGGTAGTTATTTACAATTGTCAATTAAAAATATCTCTGGGTGTTAAAAAACATGCATCTGATAAGTTTGCAAAGGACTTTAAAATGGCTTAGCAGAATAAAACCTCTTTAAGGCTTTAAGTAACCCATATATATGCCAACATTTAGTATATGTATCTTCCTTTTAGAATATCTTATTTGATCATCTATATGTGATATTTAAATTTTTAATATTAAATTTATTAACATTTGTTAGCCTTTTAAGTAAATCAATCTGATATCTTTCTTCCAAGTATACCCAATATAATTTTCTAAACTTTTGAAATACAATTTTCCAAAATAACCACTCTTCAAAGACGAGCTCTATTCTAGACAATATTTTGAATATGTGTCAATTTCTGAATAATACATAGAACATTTCCAGAAACAGCAAAGGCTTAGCAATATGTACTCTTTATTTTTAAATTTCTAGATGTATAATCACATATTTAAGAGAGATAGAAATTTGACCTATGGATGATTAATAAGACATGCTGAGAATATAAAAATAATAAGTGAATGTTTTAAATTCATATAGTTTACAAATTAAAAATTATTACCATCTTTTGATTCTTCACTGTTTTATAAATTTATATTCTCTCAAATGGATTGAATTCTTACATAAATACTGGTCAATATTGGGTAGTGACAAAAAAATGAAAAGGAGAAATTCACTTTATATAATATACATATATAATATTCTACTATATATTATTACTTCAACTATATTTAACTTTCCCTAAGAATTTTAGAACCATTATAACAAGCTAGTTAAAATGGTTTCTATTTTTCTTTATTCTCTCATATCTCTCTTATTTGTCCCTATGGAATAAATCACCTTCTCTCTTTAAATAATACTTTCTTCAAAATAAAAGATTGATACACTTTTTCTCTTTAAGGGCCAAATAATAAATATCTTCGATTTCAGGGGATAAATCATCTCCATTAAAACTATTCAACCTTCTAGTTGTAGTTTGAAAGCAGACACAGACAATATGAAAACAACATATTCCAATAAAACTTTATTAAGAAAGACAAGTGGCCTGACCTGTGGTGGTGCAGTGGATAAAGCATTGACCTGGAATGCTGAGGTTGCCGGTTCAAAACCCTGGGCTTGCCCGGTCAAGGCACATATGGGAGTTGAAGCTTCCTGCTCCTCCCCCCTTCTCTCACTCTCTCTCTCTCTCTCCCTCTCTCTACTCTAAAGTGAATAAATAAATAAAAATAATTTTTTAAAAAAAGAAAGACAAGTGATGGGCTGAATTTGGCCAGGACTGTAGCTTGCCAACCCTTCTTCTAAATACATATATTTTCTCTCTTTTGTTTCTTTTTTCTAAGCACTACACTGGTCCAAACCATCATTTCCTCTTCATCGCCCCTTACTTAAAGTATTAAAACACCTACTGAGTGTCCTCCCGTCCCTGGTTTCTCCCACTCTAATCCCTGCTGCCATCTCAATTGAATAATCTACCTCCAATAGCACACTGAAACCTCCAGTTGCTCCCCCAGATTCCTCAGCTCGGTAACCAAGATTCAAGACTTTTTTCTCTTACTTTCTGAAACAAATTTCTGTGCTTTCCATAGTACTCTTAAACCTTTAAGAAAGTTGTAATATTTAAAATACTGGAAATGATGAATGATTCACTATTAGTCAATGTTTTCAGCCTCATCTTTACCATACTATCTTCTAGTAATGTTATAGTAAAAAATGATGGATAATAATATTTATCATTCCAAAATTAGAGACCAAAACAGTCCAGCTGACTTGTCCATACACGTATCTGACAAAAATTAAAATCCAAGAATCTTTATTTAGAAAGGCTTCATTTCTGAAAAGCACTGATCCTCTCTTTGAACCTATTTTCAGTGTTTTATAATTCAGGAAGGTATAATTTTCTGTAGTCCCTAAAGAATACTAAGTATCATACAATGTATTTTGCTAGTTAGTAATACTACTCTCTTTAATTTTATGTACTACAGCTTGTGCAAGCCACCAAAAAGAAAGAAAGAAAAAAAGAATTTTGGCCTTTGATTTGAGAACATTTTTATACATGACTGGCTTTACTGTCAAAATCCATAGTCTTTCACCAATAGGAGATTTCATGTGACATCAGAAATCAACCAACCATACAACTGATGATGTCATTTGCAGTCTAAAGGACTGTTGGTTAAAGCCTTAAAAGTTTCATTTCCTATGAATTCTTCATTTCCCCCCAAAAATTCCTCTATGATTGTTGCTATTTTTATTGACTTTATGATTATTTATTAAAGTATTTCCAACTTAATTTTATCAATTATCACCTGTTTATTTTAAAAATAACTTAAAACCATCAAATAAAATATTCTAGCAAAACTTAATATACCTTAAACACACTAGAAAATATAAAAAGAATCCTGCCACTGACATTTTGATAAAATTCCATCCAATTGTATTAAACTTTATAACTTTACATATTCATAAGGTCCTTTATCCTCAAAGTGCTACATTTTGTTCTGTTATTATGATGACTTGTTACCCTTAAAAATAACCCTACACATGAACTAACTCGTATACCAAAATAGGGTAGGTAATATAATACTTCTGAATTACTTTACTTAATATAATTTTTTTTCAAATCACAGATGTTGCTAAAAGGGGAAAAATGTTCTTTAAAAATTTTCATCATGAATCTTTTTTTTCTGCAAATCCCTTTTCCCCCCTCTCTACAAAAGCAATGTGAATAGGGGTAAAAGAAGACAAAACTTGACCTTTTGTGATCCCAGCATTAATGGGTCTGTTCATAATTCAATCTATGTGTGTGTGGGAGCATCCATGTGGAAACATAGAGGCCTGAGAGACATAAAGCCTTTCCCTTTAAACATTATCTGACCCTATCAGTCCCATTCACAAAAGAAGGCTTACGTATGCATATGTTGAAAAAAATGCACCATCTCATTGTGCAGCGGAAAGCCTACACATTCTACTCTTCACTCTTCGTGGACATGCTGCATGGAAGTGACACTTGTACAGAATTTCAGAGAGTGACAAATGAACAGAAGGTAACAAAAAATGGAGTATTTGGAGGAGGAAACAAACTAAACTTCTGAAGGAATGCAAATGTACACCTGTCTGTAAATGTACACGGAGGTTTTTCTAGAACATGTAGGGCGGCCTGGTCATGCGTTGTGTTACGTTCATGAAACCCTTGCCTTTAATACATTCACAAGATGATTTAGAGCCAGCACGGAATATTTTGTTTGTAATTATTCTAAAATGTGTGTATGTGTATATATATCAATGTGTATATATATTGAAGTTGTACGTTCTGTACCATACATTCTGAGTTACTGTACTTTGGCTACAGGGACTTAGAAATGCTCCTGGATTTTCTAGTGATGAGTTCAGTTGTCTGCCTGAATTCTGTGTGACCTTGAGCCTGTCATATTAGTAAGGAGTACCCTAGAGCACTTTGCACTGAACTGTCACATGAAACCAGCACAAAGGGCATCAGCCCTCATGTTAGGAATGTCATCTTGACAAGTAATACCCAGGATGGGCTCAAAGCCATGTAAGTGCTTTAACTGAAGACTAAGAAACTTCCTAATGCACAACACAACTGAGAAGAATCAATAAGGGGCATGGTGATGAAAATGAGTATTTTAAATTTCCTAAAATCTCTTCTTTATTTCAGGCCGAAGAGCACAGTGCTATTTAGGTTAAGAAGCAACATAACCCAGACTTGAAAGAATGAAGACTAGAAAAGACATGGGAATCTGGAAGCAAAATTAAGTATGTCTTGATTTGGAAGCTGCAGTTTTACTACACGGAATCCTGACATGTGTACCAGCTCTTGTTCCTATCACTTTTTTTTATAAATAAATTTTTATTAATGTTAATGGGGTGACATCAATAAATCAGGGTACATATATTCAAAGAAAACATGTCCAGGTTATCTTGTCATTCAATTATGTTGCATACCCATCACCCAAAGTCAGATTGTCTCAACTTTTTAAGTTTTCTAGACCACTTCTGAAATGTAAAATATTTTGAAAGGAAATCTATCTTGTGTCCCACCATAGGTCCCTCATGGTCTGCCTTTAGGTTTATTCATGAATCTAACATGCCTATCCACTCAAGGGGGGAAAGGTGATTAAAATAGAGATATTTAGTCTTTTTTATTCACCCGGCAATAGGACTATGTTGATGGCAATGACAATGTTGTCAACTCTACCTTCTGAGGAAGCAATAAGAATGTGCCTCACTGACCTCTGTCTACAGAACCATAACTGACCAAGAGTTGCAGCTACTGTGCTCTGAAATTCAACACCAAGTTGGTAGCAATGGCTGAGAAGACTAAGGCAAGTCTATCCCAGGGAGTCTCAGGACTTGAGCCAATTTTAGCTCGGATATGCCACCAGATTTGCTGGACCATCCTTAGACAGCACAACAGTCTAGGAGGCTTCCACCCAGTCCTCCATTCCTCTTTCCTTTTCACATGTTCACTTCAGTCTAACATGTCTCCCAGCCTTAACACAGCTCTCCCTATTTTCTCACCCAAGCATTTCTCTTAATAAAATTCAGTCCCATCTATTCCCACCTTGTTATTTACTTTTCAGACATTCTGGAATAAAATACACTTTTAAACCAACAAAAATAAATTACATGCAGATTGCCGGCAGACTATTTCTAAAAAGCTTGATGTAGTTTAATATAAGCCATCACTTCAAAGTGGTCCTATGATGAATGCATTATTATTATTCCTAGTTTCCATGTGGAAAAATTACATGAAATCAAACCAGATTTTAATATAAAACTATCGGTAATTATATAAATCTATAACTCAGGTTTTGCGATGTTTATGTTTTAAAATATCTAAAAATAGAGTATTTTTGTAAAAAAAAAGTGAATTGTGGACAAAGATAAATATTAAAATAACCTTTCCTCCCTAATTTTATATTTCTCTTCCCCATCACAACTTCATATCTCTGTATATGAATTAGGACCAAAACTAGATGTCATTGGCTTTTTCTAACTAAAATACTAGAAATTACAAATCAGGATCAGTCTAGTCACTTTCAAAGTAATGATGCAGAAATTATTCTCATAGTGTATGGAATATATTTAGAGGTTTTTCCAAACACATGTGCGCACACACACACACACACACACACACACACACACACACACACACAAAACATACTCCCTCTACTGTGCATTTGCTTTCTGAACCAAACAAGAGGCATTTGGAGCCACAACTGATCATGTAGCTCTAAGTTCTGTGCAGGAAGGATGGTGAAGTATATAGGTACTAAGTAGACATTAAGATGATAGTAAAGAAGAAATACCAAATATGCACAATATTGCTGGATTTTCCAGAGAAGATAATTTTCTTGTCCACTGTTACTAACAAGGTGGCATTCAAGATAGTATATTTAGTCCTATTATCATTTTTCTGGGCTACTGCAAATTTTCAGTCCCATTGAAACTGTAATTTTGCATAAAATATACAAGAGCAAAACAATTACAATATTTAAAAGGGAAACTACTGAATTTGTTCATTCTTTTACTTTTCATTTCATCTCTAGTCATACTTTGTGTTATAGATACAATTTTAATTAAACTAATTAGAGATATTTATTTGCATTTTCTAAAGTTTACTGTATCAAGAGACATGGTGATCATTTTAAACTTACTGTAAAAATGTAATAAAATTATCCAACTGTTATTAAAAAACACTTTTCAAATGAACAGAAGATGTTTTTAAAATTTATAATTAACAACCTACTCTTTGAAATTATTAATATTATGTGTAATGAGTCATAACTATAACTTAAGTCTATACAATTGTTATTTGTTACATCTTAGTAATTACTCAAGTTGAATTTTTTTATGAAATATTTTCTACTGAGGTTATCTATCAATGATTACAATATAGTCTTTAATACTGGAAATATATACCAACCAAATATTAACGTAGCCTCTGATGAAAGACTTAAATTCACTCAGGAAAATTTTTTGACGCGTAGGTAGCAAAAGATATATAATCAAAATAAGAAAATATTAAAACTGCAAAGCTTGAGTAGATTTATTTGCTAAATGTCAAAAGAGAATTACATGAAAATTTAAATTTTAAATACTCATACTTTCCTAAGTTGCTTGTACATTTTATTTATTGACAGGGTTACATGGAAATGAACAAATCTATGATCTTTTTTCAGAAAGATTAAATGCTTTTGTATTTCAGGAAACTACATAAGAGTCATTTCCCCCTTTTGTCTAACACCAATTTTGTATTAAAATTTCATTTATGGACTATGCTGTCAGCTTCACAGCATGAGCTTTGGAGAGAAGAAGGCTTGCTTTAATTGTCCTTCATTACAATATTGCCAACAGCACCTTCTGACTAGCTCACTTAGACTTGGCATTTGTAAACTACAGTTTTTCCTCTATAAGAGATAATGTTGTTAGCATTTCTAAAATCTATCACAATAATTCTATTCCTAGAAAGTCAGAAAATAAAAACAAGATGTAGTACTTAAAGTTCAATGATATTTTAATGGTTCTTTTGTTAGCATATTTTTATAATTTCCAGATTCAAGTCACATGTAATAATTTCCTAAATTAGGAAACTAATGAGAAATTATTTATAAATATGTTTCAGAATATTATATATGACTTATTCTTTCAAGCATAGAATTATTTTTCAAGCTGCCTATATCATTAAAATGATTTCAAGTTTTGACCAATTTTTTTTCCATTATGTTGTTATCCGGTAACTATAATTGGTGCACTACTAGACCAAGTAAAATTTATCTTAATTTTAAAGGCAGTGTTCATTGTGATGTCATAATATAGTTTAAAAAGTAAGTTCCTTACTTCTTCTTGTGCCTTATAGTGTTCCTTTGCTGTCATTGAAAGAATGAATTTTTCAGTAATTTTCTCTTTCTGTTCACCGATGGCCAAGTTCAACTAGAAAACAAACAAACAAACAAATAAATAAATAAATAGGCACCTATTTAAACCTAGTAGTAACATTCATTCAAATAACTAATTTAGCATAATCATGACAGATAATTTCAAATTAATTTGTCACAGACTTGTGTGAAAATGAATTATATTGAAATTAAGTTGAATGTTCATTTTTATATTTAAAACATTTAACATTGACTTTTCACTTCCACTCTTGGTTGCCTTTAAATTTACTAAAATATGACTTGGGATGGAATCTTTCATTGCAGACATTTGACAATGATGAGAATTATTTAAAGGCAATTTATTAAAATGAGCATAGCAGCTTTTTAAAACGAGGCTGACATTTCCTAGTAAAGTCTTTTATTGTTAGTAGGGAATAAATTGGCTGCTGTTACATCAGGATAAAAATTCAAGGACATAAACCAAAAGAAAATGTCGATTCAAACACTCTAGAAAGTACAAAATGGCCCATAATATTTCACGACAAAGGATAATATATCTTAAATACCTGAACAGTTACCTCCGATCCGCTCCATTTACAAAGCCAGATAAAGGTCTTCTGCCTCTGCCACTAACACTCGTTATAAAAAGGTGAATGAAGCCTACTCTATACTTTTTCATTACATTCCCCATGGAACCAAATACTATTTTCAACAACAGGAAAAAGCTAAACTCACACAATAATATTCACTCAACAGATTGGCATTAAGAGAGAGAAAGAAAATAGCCTGTCTTCTGAACTAGAATCTTGAAAAATTCTCAGGCAATGGACTTGCCATATTGTATCTCCTTATTGAGGATTAAAAATGAACAATCACCATGTTTTTTGCTTGGTTTTGGTAATGTTGTTGTTGTTTTAAATAGCTTTCTCAATTGTATGCCTGACAAATTATGTTAGAGTTAATGTGAATCTTTAATCTACATTCTGCCTGAAGACCTACCTGGGATAAAATTGGGGTGGAGTCAACAATATGGTTTCCTCAATTTAACTATGTATGTATGTTACACGAATAATATCAAACCTGTGAACTCTTCATCCACTGATGTGTGATATAGCTCAGTATAGCCGAGATTGTGTTCTGGTAGAAGGGGAAGGCCTTAGGAATCTTTAGGTGAGTCTGATGACCAGCCTAGATAAGTAGTTGACAAACATTTCTGTAAAGGCAAGATAGTAAATATTTTAGGCTTGGTGGGGGCATATAGTCTCTGTTGCAATTACTCAGTTAAGACCTTAGAACTTGAAATAGACAATACATAAGTGAATGAGTGTAGCTATGCCTCAATAAAACAAGTGGCAGGCTGAATGTGGACAGTAGGCAATGTTTGCTGATTCTTGTCCTAGATTGAGAACTACTGAAAAAAAGCTTTTAAAAAATCATGTAATGTACCACATGATGACTATAGTTCACAAGGCTGTATGGTATATTTGAAAGTTTCAAGAGAGTAGATCTTAAGAGTTCTCAATGCAAAGTAAAAGAAAAACAAAAAACATTGGGTTTTTTGGTATCTATTTGAAGTGATGAATATTAACTAAACTTATTGTGGTTATTATTTCACAACATGAAAGGCATATGCTATACACCTAAATCTTACACAAGGTCATATGTCAATTATATCTCAATAAAACTAGGGGGAAAGTATCATGGGAGACTATTTTTAGACTCATTCTCCCTAAGGAATATTTTTTCTGTGCTGAAATAATACGTAAGACATAATATTACAAAAAGCCAAATATCAAACTCAACTTCCATTCGTGGAAGCCAATCTGTAAACCCTGGTGCACCATACCACGTCAAGGCTCCATGGTCATTTCCTTATTGGGGGAGTCTCACTGAAAAAGGAGAGAAGTGTGTTGGAGTGTGACTGGGGAACTATTCACCAAGCTCATCCGGTCTTCACAAAATTAATTTTCAACGGCAAAAGCATCCACAGCAGATATTTTTGAAGGGAAGCAAACAAAACGAAGCATAATAACAGGACTCTTTGATGTCACAGTAGAAAGTCAGATTCTAACCCTGATATTTAAAACTGCTTCCAAGGAACTTTTATTATAAAAAGTTGGAGATTCTTTACCTTTGAAAGAACTACATTTGGAAAACTCACCTACATTCTCAAACTCAACATTCTAAGAAATACTGTATTAATCTACATAAACTTGAGGGGGAAAAATATCAATGTTACTGAAAAATACTATATTCATAGTACCAAACAGAGAATTTAGCAAGATACTAGAAATGAAATGGTCAACCAAATATAAGGATACACACGTGGGCCTTCTAGGGAAACAGACCAGCCATTCATAAAAAGAGAGAGAGAGAGATTTAATAAAATCATTTAAGGAAAACTATTGAAAGTAAAAAATCAAATTCAGAGAGTGCATTTTCACCTTGAGGTATGAATAATATGCAGTGCTAATAGCATCTCTCCCTCAAGTCCCAGGACACGACCTTAGTAGGATCCTTCTCTCCTATCACTTTAGATGGGAGCATATTGTTTTTTCATTGAAACAAAACTAGATGCTTTTGATCTGCTGTTCTCATCTAAATACATATAAAATATTATTTTTGTCAATGGGTTTGAAATTTCTGAAACTAGATTTTTTTGTGCATAAAGAGAGTGTATCTGTTACATGCCACTGAGTGGGCCCTGACTCCTGGTGACTCTACGGATAAGTGATGTCCACAATATTCTGCACTCAGAATAGAAACTTCAAATTAAAAAAAAAAAAAAAAACAGAAAATATAAACCTTGAGGGCATTACCCTAAGTAAAACAAGTCAGACAGAGAAAGAGAAATGCCATTTAAAGGCTAATTGTGTAAACCTTTCAACATAAGATTTTTTAAAATTCTATTTTATAGGAGAAAATACTGCTAAAGTAAACATCAGAGTCTAATCATTAATATCTTTAGAAAATGTACAGCAATCAAATAAGCTGGTGTGTTCTGTCTACCTAATTCATATTGACATTTCCTTTAAGTACTAGCCAAACAGGGAAGAGCCTATTATTCCAACCAGACTCTCAGCGTTCTGAACCGTAGTTCTGCATGTAGTTGTCTCTGTATTCAGAAAAACAATTAATGGTTCAAATGTGAAGTAAATAAAATGTGTTGTATATAAAGTCCTTAATAAATCAACATAACCCAACAAGAAAAATTAAATTCATCTTTCTATCAAAAAGCTAAGTTTTTGACCAGTAAATATTGATTAATTAATAAATGATTTGATCCATATTTTACATGCAGATCAATACAGGCAATACAGTTTAGCATAAACAACAGGACAATCAGCCTTCATATATATTGACAAGTTTCCCAATGGTCTGTTAATATACAAAAGACTGGGACAAATTACTTATTTATATATACAAAACATGGTTATAAAGGCCAGCTGCAGGTATTTTTTTGGAAAGTGCATTTTAATAAGGTCCTATTCAGTTAAGGAACAAATGGGGAAGAAGTAGTTTGCACTACAGAGTTGAGCGCAAGAGCTTTCTCTTTTTCTAACCACGAAATCAATCATTTGTCCAGACTGTGGGAGTCAGAGTTAGTTACTGAAAAGAGCTCCGTATATAAACAAGTCAATAACTCATTGTGTGTTATTGTCGAGCTGAAGAAGTCGGCTTTCAAAAAGCTGCCCCTGCTTCTCTCAGAATGAATGTCACTGTATTCAGGGGCTGGGAGAGAGTCCTTTGTTTCCAGCCATTGCTGGCTGCCATTTATGTATGGGAACAGGAGGTGGCTGTGAGGAGTGTGAGGAAGCCACTGTCTGGTATCATGGATGACCAGGAAAAACTCTGAATTTTGTCAACTTAAATAATTGTGTCTGGAAATGCACTACTGAAATCAATAAAGAATGACCACACACATACACACACACACACAAAATTTGGTAAAGGAATTAAATAATGATGAATCTGTATCATTTTAAAATGGATCCGGTTAAAAAATAATAATAAAAAAAAATAAATGGGTCAGGTTGATATTTTTGGTTTTCTACATGTCAGCTAAGATGAAACCAAAATATTAGCAATGGTTAGAAAAATTCAAATGCACAAAATCAAACTTGTCAAATACTATATGCTCCTATATGCCATAAATATGAAGGGTGATTCTTGGGACTCTCAAATGTGGTTTTATAAGTGAGAGAGAGAGAGATAGAGAGAGTGAATGTGTGTGTGTGTGTATGTGTGTGTGTGTGAATTTGTTTAAGAAATGACTTCATGTATTCAAGAGTTGTAATCTGTTAAAGAAATTTGAACTACTTTTGACTTAAAATTAATTTAAATATTCTTCAGAACTTAACCAAACTTAAAATTAGTAAGACATGAAAATATTATTAACATCTTATTTATTTCATCTTAAAATTTATTTAAAATCAACCATTTAATCAGAATCAAATGGGAGACTATGGAGAAACACCAGACCAAGGTTCAAAGTTTATAATAATATTGAGCAAATACAAAAATACATGTGAATATGTTTTTTTAAATGATCCTCATGGCATGGGTGCTCTCTGGAATCTTCAAACAACAACTTAGCCTTCATTAAAGTTGGAGTTGTAGGAAAGAAGAAAGTTGGGAACTTATACCTGAATCCAGCTGATCCCATGTCCTCTCATCATTGAGAAAACCACAACGTTAAATACTGTAACACACAACACACTTCCACAGGCAACAACTGAACTAGATATTCCTTTTTTTTTTTTTTTTTTTTTTTTTGGAACAGAGACAAGGACAGATATGGACGGACATACAGACAGGAAGGGAGAGAAATGAGAAGCATCAATTCTAATTCTTCATTGAGGCATCTTAGTTGTTCATTGATTGCTTTCTCATATGTGCCTTAACTGGGAGGGCTACAGCAGAATGAGTGACACCTTGCTAAAGCCAGTGGCCTAGGGTCAAGCCAGCAACCTTTGGGCTCAAGCCAATGACCATGGGGTCATGTCTATGATCGCACACTCAACCCAGTAACCCTGAACTCAAGCTGGTGAGCCCGTGCTCAGGCTGATAACCTCAGGGTTTCGAATCTGAGTCCTCTGAGTCCCAGTCCAACACTCTATTCACTGTGCCAACCCTGGTCAGGCTAGACATTCTTACAGGTACAAACAGGTCAACATCAAAGTGAGATATGTCCAAGAAACAAAAGCAATAGAAAATGACAATAAATGACATGAGGTAGATCACAATTAATTGTCAAATGGAGGTAAGAACAATACAATTCACAAGTATAAAGAACAGAAATATTATTTGGATACAGAGTGGTTGGAGATGGAAGGAAAATGATGGGTAGTATCAAGCTAGGAAGAGGAGAAGTGATGATATGAAAGGATATTATTAGAAAATATTAATTAATATTACAACTCAGTAATTAATTACATGATTAAATTCATTCTCAATAAAATAGTGAAGTGACTTGACATGACTTTGGGAAGCGGAAAAGAGAAGACCAGCTGAGCCCTGCAGGGTAAGCAGAGAGAAAGGGTATAGCTAATGCAGGTGAGTCAGTCTAAGGCGATGGTGTGACTGGAAGGAATCTTTCATGCTGGGAACAAGAATAAGATAGTTATTGTGACCCCACCTCCCATATCAAAATTTATTTCTGAATTTAAATGTGAGCTGAAGGTAATATGCAAATGAGGGCATAATGGAGGACTTCGTTCTTAGCGTTGCCTTGGCTCAGCCCCATCCTTTCTACCTATTTATGCTTAACTCAGCTCGTCTTGGAGATCCCTTAAGTAAATTCTGACCTAGCCCCCACTTCTGACCAGACTGTCTCACGTAAGTACTTTCAATAAAACAAAACACTCAAGATTGCTACTATGGCTTGACCAGATGGTGGCACAGTGTATAGAACATCGGCCTGGGACACTGAGGACCCAGGTTCGAAACCCTGAAGTCACCGGCTTGAGCATGGGCTCATCCGTCTTGAGCACCAGCTCACCAGCTTGAGTGTGGAGTCGGCAGCTTGAGCCTGGGATCATAGATATGACCACTTGGGCGTTGGCTTGAGTCCAAAAGCTCTCTGGTTTGAAGCCCAAGGTTGCTGGCTTGAGCAAGAGGTCACTGGCTTGGCTGGAGCTCCCTGATCAAGGCACATATGGGAAAGCAATCAATGAACAACTAAGGTGCCGCAACTAAGAATCGATGCTTCTCATCTCTCCCTTCCTGTCTGTCTGTTCCACATCTATCTGTTTCTCTCTCTCACTCACTTAAAACAAAACAAAACAAAACAAAAAAAGCTTGCCTTTTTGGAGTAGAGAAGAAACAGAAAAACAGGATATTTCAGTCAAAACTGGCTGTGGCTTCCGACTGCCGCAGATGAGCTCTGAGACATTGGGCAACAGTCATGGCTCATACAGCCTGGGCCTTCCAAAGCCAGGGACTCCTCGCCGATCACTGATAATTCTTTTAAAAAGCTACTTTTACCACAGCATGTTGCTTACAGAGGACATTTGTTTTAAAGGTGAATTTATAAGAGAAATATTCATAATATTTGAAACTAGGAAATAAGCACATAAGCACATCACAATCATTTTAAAATAACATCATTCAAAAATATTGATAGTTCAGCTCAAAGTCTAGAATTATATGCCATGATCATGGCTTTTCAGCAGTTGCCATATTCCCCCTTTAATCTATATACAGACAGCAAATATTTACTTACGGTGTTTCAACTATAAAGACTGCGGTCTTAGGGACAAATGCTGATGAACTATTTCAGCAATTCCTCCTTCTTAAAAGACTTGTATGTCAACATAGAGCTCCATGTTTTATAGGACATACTCGAGCTCACTCCATGCTCCCCGGAGCTTTAGCACAGGGGAATGCCCTTTTTTTTCTTTTTTTTTTCTTTTCTTTTTTCTGTATTTTTCTGAAGTTGGAAACAGGGAGGCGGTAAGACAGACTCCCCGCATGCACCCGACTGGGATCCACCCGGCACGCCTACCAGGGGGGGATGCTTTGCCCATCTGGGGTGTTGCTATGTTGCGACCAGAGCCATTCTAGCGCCTGGGGCAGAGGCTGCAGAGCCATCCCCAGCGTCCGGGCCATCTTTTGCTCCAACAGAGCCTCGGCTGTGGGAGGGGAAGAGAAATACAGAGGGGAAGGAGAGGGGGAGGGGTGGAGAAGCAGATGGGCGCTTCTCCTGTGTGCCCTGGCTGGGAATCGAACCTGGGACTCCTGCATGCCAGGCCTACGCTCTACCACTGAGCAAACCAGCCAGGGCCTAGGAATGCCCTTGTTGATCAAGCTACCCAAAAGAAAATTATTTGGAGCAACCATGACAGATCGAGCAATTCAGTCTCATACTATTCATCACCAAAACGCTGCACCCCTGTGTAAACAGTTTCAACTTTCTCAGGAAGCAGAACGGCAGATTGGGAAATCCTGTCCAAGTGATCCTATATTACAATCTGCCCCTTTATTTGGAGTTAACCCTCAAGGACCCATACCAGGACAACTTTGGCAAATGGATGTTACTCATATACCTTATTTGGCAAACAGTCCTATGTCCACATTACAGTGGATACCTATTCTGGATTTATAGTAACCTCTGTCAGAACAGGAGAGGCTGCTAAGCATGTTATAGCTCATTGTCTGTATGCACTGTTCTATTATTGGATTTCCTAAACTGGTTAAACTGACAATGCTCCTGCATATGGAGCAAAAGCATTTACTGTATTTTGTCATTCTTACAATCTTTAAAGTCAAGGTATTATTAAAGTGTACCCAGAAAATATTTTAAGGTCAATTTAAAAAAATTTAAAAAGGGGGAGTCATATCTTGGAACTCCTATGGGTCTACCATATCATGCTTTTCACTTAAAAAAATTTTAAATTTCTTTTGAATGCTGATGAACGGGAGATGCCAAATCTTTTTCTTCTGCAAACTACTACCTTCTTTATTTGATCCAGCTAATAACACTGTTTTGTCTTTTTCCAAATAGCTCCAGATATATGGAAAAGATTTATATAGGCAGATGGGGATCCTCAAACCCCTTAGAGAGATCTTCTGAGCATGGCTTTTAAGATATCAAGAGGCAGAAAAAGCCCAATAGAGATCAGGGGAACTACCAGCTTTTAGGATACATCTTTAAAGGCTCCAATGCCCCAAAGGGGTCTCACAGGATGCCATCTGGGTCCTGCTTCAATAGTGGAAAGGAAGGTCATTGAGCTAAAGCCTGCCAGGCTTACATGCCTCTGCTGTGAGGAAACAGGGACACTGGAAGGTAGGCTTCTCCCTCGCTCCTCTAAGGGAAGGTTCAGTCTCTTCCAGCCCTGTTCCAGCCACCTATGACCTAACCTTTCCCAGAATGCTGGGGTTTGCCACTGAAGGCTGAAGGTGCCCAGGGCCATCGGCCCCATCTATGACACTGTGGACGAGCCCAGGGTATTTCTTCCAAGAAGCAGGTAAACTGATCTCATTTGCACAAGGGCCACTTAACTATGTTTTGCCTGAATAGTCAGGTTTTTTATTCTTCCTTCAAAGATCTCTGTTGTGGGTGTTGATAGTCCTATTTTCTGCTGCTTTGCTTAATATATAGTGTTTCCTTTATTCCTCCTACCTCAATGCCCCACTCATATTTCAGGCTGGGACCTACTCCTAATTTAGAGCTCTCTCTCCCCCTTTTGCCAACTTCTCTTGTGAATTTACCTTTGCCACTCAGCTTAGTGTATCCCAAGGTTCTCTTTACCATGCCACAGTCGCAGAGCTCCAGGGAAGAGCACCCTGGTCTCATCTCTCCAGGCAGAGGAGAACAGAAGCTCCATCTCCACGCATGCTGCAGATGGCTTTTCCAGTCTACCTGGATCATTACCAGCTAGAAGCAGCGGTCATTGGAACTTGGACGTGAGCTGCAAAGTATAGAATTGTGTCAACAATTCCAGTGTCAGGTGGACTTTTCCTGAATCTGAACTTTTTCTGGACTCCTGCTTCCTTGTGATAGCTCCTAACGGACTGAACTGGGGTTGGGTTGCATTCGCAGGGATTTGGAATGGTGTTGGTGCCAACTTGGACTTGGTGAACATGTTAAGGACACTACTCTTTTATGGATTCTTGCTGTATTGGCCAAGAGTTTGCTTAAAGGCTTTAATCACTGTAAAAAAAAAAAAAAAGAAAACTGGATAAAGAAGATGTGGCACATATACACCATGGTATACTATTCAGCCATAAGAAATGATGACATTGGATCACTTACAACAAAATGGTGGGATTTTGATAACAATATACGGAATGAAATAAGTAAATCAGAAAAAACAAGAACTGCAGGATTCCATACATTGGTGAGACATAAAAACGAGACTAAGAGATATGGACAAGAGTGTGGTGGTTACAGGGTGCGGGGGGAGGGAAGGAGGGGGAGGGAGAGGGGGGGAGGGGCACAAAGAAAACTAGATAGAAGGTGACGGGGGACAATCTGACTTTGGGTGATGGGTATGCAACAGAATGGAATGACAAGATAACCTGGACATGTTTTCTTTGAATATATGTACCCTGATTTATTGATGTCACCCCATTAAAATAAAAATTTATTTATAAAAAATATATATATTGATAGTTTGTCTAAATGCATGTAAAAGTGAAATCTCCATAATATTTTATCTTCAATCTGTTTAACATTTAAAGAAACTTCAACTGCCTTTAAAATCTTTCTTTCTTGTGTTTTAAAAAAGTAACCATGAAAAATTTTAGCCCTTCAATGTCCTTCAGGAAAGTGGTGCTGAGTTAGTCCTGACTCAGTAGCCAGATTAAAAATGTTCAATTTAAACGTTCTATCATGACGGGAATTGACACACGCCCTAACCTGATTGGACCCTGCTCTCTCAAACCAGCTGACTCTCTCCTCTATTTCTTCTGCTACCGCATGCAGTTTTGGAGAGACAGTGCCACGCTGGCCAGGGAGTCGACCTTTGACCCCCAGACCAATCATCCTCTCTCTTCAGAGATTGAGTCAGGAAGGAAGCTGCAGAGACAGAAGCAGTTGGAAAGAACCTGTCCTATAAACAGTAACAAGAAAAAAACTGTCTCTTAGATCCAGATGTCTGGACCTCTTACAGTTACCTCTACAGCCCCTTCTTTGATCTTTCCTTAAATTCTGTATACTAACACCTGCCATCCCATTAAATTATATTTTTGCCTAAGGCAGCCGGAGACAGATCCCATTGATTGCAAACAATAAACCGTAAAAGTTATGTCTTGTATGTCTTCACAGTAAATGCTTCACTACTCTATGAGATCGTAACGAGTCTCTATTTGTTGCAGCTCAAGGTATCCAATTCAAATACACTGCTCACAAAATGAGGGGCTATTTTAAAGCTTCATATTCATTTTGAAATAAACCCCTAATTTTTGTGAGTCGTATGTATACCTTTATAATGTGTCATGTTAAAGTTGCCCTTCAGGTATTAAAATGGGTAATGGAACAGGCCTAATGATTTAAAAATTGTCAACAGGCTTTTCTTTTTTGTCTTCCAAATATGAGCTGCCCAAACTGTCCCAGGCATCCCTAGAATTTGTCACAATAAGATTGTTTCTGATATGTATAATATAATAAAATCGTGCAACAAAATGATATCTTTGCAAACAAGTCTGTTGGTTTGAGAGATTCTTCCCCTCAAGAAAATCCTTACTCTACTCAGTCAGCATCTCAAAAGCTAAACTTGGGAGACTCAGCCCATTTCCCCTTATAAATGAGGAGTATTTACATGACTGACAGCCTTTGCTGGAATCAGGAATGTGTAGAAATAAAATAAAAGCCTACCTCCCTCTGACCTACAAGAAATAAAAGAAGAAGTCTCAGAGATCCAGGGAATTTAAAAAGCCAAAGGAGTTAAGTGCTGAGTTCCCTTTCTATGGGGTGTCATGTCTGGGGGAGCGGGAGACAAGCTCAAAGGTACTAAAAGTGGAAAAGTCCTTGGGCAGAGGGGTCTCCTGTTCCTCTCCCCTCAATATGGACATGGGGAGGCTGCTCTGTGGGAACATAGGACACAGTCACATTGACTGATGGCATGGGACAGGCAGGCAAAGAGAAGTCGAAAGTTTGGATTTCCCCAACTACCCTTGGTTTCTGCGTGTCTTGGCACAGGGAAGTAGCTGAGTGCTAGGCTGGGAAGGTTGGCGCAGTGAGGGGAAGACGCCTCTTAGCGAAAGCAGCACTGCAGAGCACTGAAGCCAGGGCTGAATGGGTGTCTCAGTTACCTCAGAAGAGGAGCCCTCATCCCAAGGAAGTCAAGGTTAGGTTGGATCATGAGAAGCACCACCATAAAGAGTGCCTGAGCCACATGAGTGGGCTACAGGTTTACAGACTGTGGGCCAGAAGAGCATCCAGCCACCGTGTGAACATGGGACATCCTTCCACTGGCCAGAGCTGCCATGCATGGCAACCCATGCACTCTAATGGGCCAGCACAAGGCCAGGAGTGCCTTCCCCCAAAGCCTTCAGAATATCAAAGCACACAGCCCCTTCTTCCATGTACTACCTGAAAGACACCAACAGGGTACCGGAGAGTGAATATGAGAGACAGAATGACCGAAAATAATTACTTAAATTATCGTATCTGACAAAGTTTTAACTTGAATTGGGCTTTCAGTTATTTTTCCCTGAGGATCCAGTGGACAAGGGCTCAGGATGAGAGCCCTTGTTAGAAAATAACTGAGTCACTTACTTATTTGCACACAAATTGTGTACACACATGTGAGAGAGTCTGTTGACAGAATGAATCAAGGAACAAAGAAAAAAGCAGGATTTATACAAATGGAGAGAAGTAAAAACACAATCAGACTGTGCATTTTTCAGGGAAACTGATGAGCTGGCACCTAGAAAATTGATTAGGCCAATACAGGTTTCAAAGAAAAAATTTTATTTCTTTAGACATTATCCAAAAAACCTGAAAGTTCATCTAGGAAGCCTTGTGACAGGCTGCCTCTGTATTATGTCTGTTTATACTACCGCTTTAATTAGACTGGGGCAGCGCCATGTCCCACCCCAGAACATTCCGTTGTTTTAGGCAAAGTAATGAACCATATTTCTCTTACCACTTCTATGTGAATCAAAGAACACCTTTACAACCACAGCTTGTATTCTGGGGCCCAAACAATAAGCCAGATAGACCACTATCCTTATAGAACAGTGTTTGAATATGGGTTAGGTTAGGTGTGATGCACCTGACATTTCCAATAAGTTTATTTCCAATTCTTATGTTCTGCAGTGATAGCTAAAGTGTCCTCATCTACTCTTTGTGGCCTAACTTTGGTCCAACCTCATCTGTGAAGCCCACACTGGCTCTCTCCCAATAGGCATATATGAGCCAAAATATACTGCCATACAGTATAGATAGTGCCTCTCCATCCTCTCTCCTTTCTTTCTTCTATCTGGTATTATTATCGAATGCCAATGCCGACATAAGCAATGCCCAATACTGGTTCTCCATACAAATGTCAGTTAAATGCCCTTGGACCTGCAGAGGACCAACAGTTCACGGAGAACTGCCATTCAGCAGTCAGCATTTCCTTAATTGTTTTCCTGTATTTGTCCCTGGGGTAAAGAACTGTATCTTATAATTCTCTTACATCCAATGAACCCAACCATAACAGGCAGCCAGCTGACATTCAATAAATACCTGAGGTGGATTAGTAGTGATAGATGAGAATCTTCAGATTCTAATGGATTTTATTTTTCATCAACTGTTTCCTTAACTATGTGTTGGGTGTTAGCTGATGGGGTTTCTGTGGTCAAATAATGTTCTCAAAAGGTAGTATATGGATTTCATTATAGCATGGCTCCTAAGAGCCTTTAATATGCTGACATATACAATTAATGACCATGAGAGCACCTCAGGAGTGTCCAGCCAGGTATACTTCTAGAAATGCGTCAAAAGACCAACGATTCTCAAACTGAGTTGAGGATGAACCTCTAAGAGTTTATTCAAGAGTGTGTACAAGAGTGCTCAGTACCCAAACACAGGAGCATCATCCTGTCCATCTATCAATATAGCTCAACCCTGCTTGCTGTGCTTTCCTCAAATTAATCTACAATTCTCTCGTGTACTCTGATTGGACCTTGATAAAAGCATTCTTTAACCCATCTAAAAATAGTGACCAAAAATTTAGGGAAAAAGAAGAATAAATAACAAAACTAATATCTCTATAAACTAAATATTCTATAATATAAATACATCTATATGCATGAAACTTATCATTAAAAAAACAGACTTTGATTAATATTGCTCCTTTTCTTGTTACTCACCAAGTATCTTTCTTACTACTCAGTTTTAAAATCAGTTCTCTGTTGCCTGACCTGTGGTGGCGCAGTGGATAAAGCGTCAACCTGGAAATGCTGAGGTCGCTGGTTCAAAACCCTGGGCTTGCCTGGTCAAGGTACATATGGGAGTTGATGCTTCCAGCTCCTCCCCCCTTCTCTCTCTCTCTCTCTCTCTCTCTCTTTCTCTCTCTGTCTCTCCCTCTCCTCTCTAAAAAAATAAATAAATAAATTTTTTTAAAAATTTTTTTAAAAAATCGGTTCTCTGTCCATATTTGCCCCAACATAATTGTCTTTTCCCTCATTTTATCTCAATCTTTAAAAGATAAAATATAGTTCAAAAGACAAAAAGAAATTTGCAAAAAAATAAAATACTCTTATCTTTGCTTTTAAAATTGCTAACAGCTTACTAAACGTTTCTGAGGGAATGTGTAGAGAGCAATGGGAGCTTTATGGATTTTTATTAATAACTGAATTGAGCTGTATTTACTGCTCCTTAAAAGTGAACTGAGATGATGGCAAAGCTGGGTTGAGCTGGAAGGATGGCTCTCACTGTCTACTCTGTCCCACTGTTTGGGACATGGCAAATGCACTGTAGCATTCAATCCTCTAAAGAGCTTCTGGAAGTTGTGTCAATGATGTTCAAAGAGGTTAACTAACTTGCTCATGAACACAAAGTAAAGAAAATTGAAGAACTAGTATTCAAATCCAGGCATGTCTGACTCCAGCATCTGTGATTTTTAATAATGTTTTGGGTACATCAGAAGATATGATTAATAAATGGAGGAAACAGCTAGACAGTAAAAAAAAATGGCAAATGTTTCCTTCATACATATGATTCTGAAAGCCCAGAACTAAAACAGAATTCTATTAATATGAATTGATTTTTGATGACATTAATAAGAAAACTAATTGCAGTTGGAGACTTCAGTCTAGTAGAATTTAGTTTTGAGTTTGTTACAAAACAGGAACTGTGTTAAGATTCACTGACTGTCAGCAATTATTAATGAAACAAAGTCATTTGTTAATAATTCGTTACCTAACTTGCACTTCACGTCTGGAATTACTCTGTGAAATAACTCAGAGAAAGACAAATACTGTATGACTCCACTGATATGTGGAATCTGAAGAAAAAAATAAAGGAACAAACAAACAAAATAGAAACAGACTCATGGATGCAGAAAACAGACTAATGATTGGCAGAGGAGGGGTCTGAGGGGCTGGTTGAATAAGATGAAGGAATTAAGAAGTACAAATTGGTGGTTATAAAATAGTCATGGGGATGTTAAAGTACAGCATAAGGAATACAGTCAGTAATATTGTAATAAATGCGTATGGTGTCAGTTGAGTACTTGAAATATTGGGGGGAATTACTTTGTAAAGTATATGATTATCTAGCCATGATGCTGCACACCTGAAACTAATACAAAATATTACAAGGCCATTGTAATCAAAATAGTCTGGTGCTGGCCTAAGAACAGGCATACAGATCAATGGAATAGAACAGAGAACCCAGAAATAAACCCACGCCTTAATGGTCAATTAATAGTTGACACAGGAGGCAAGAGTATACAGTGGAGTATAGACAGTCTCTTTAATAAATGGTGTTGGGAAAATTGGACAGGTACATGAAAAAAAATTAAGCTAGACCACCAACTTACACTGTTCACAAAAAATAAACTCCAAATGCAAAAAAGACTTAAATGTGAGTCGCAAAACTATAAAAATCCTAGAAGAAAACATAGGCAGTGGAATCTCAGACATCTCTTGTGGCATTATTTTTGCCAATATATCTCCTTGGGCAAGTGAAATAAAGAAAATAAAATAAACAAATGGGACTACATCAAAATAAAAAGCTTTTGCACAGCAAAAGACACCGCTAACAAAATAAAAAGACAACCCACTATATGGAAGAATATATTCACCAATACATCTAATAAGGGGTTAATAACCAAAATTCATAAAGAATTTATAAAAACACCAGGAAGACCAACAATACAATTAAAAATGTATAAAGGGCCTGAATAGACACATCTCCAAAGAGGACATACAGATAGATATTAATAGGCACATGAAAAAATGCTCAATGTCATCAATCATCAGAGAAATTCAAATTAAAACCACAATGAGATATCACCTCACACCTATCATTAACAAATCAACAAACAAGTGCTGGCAAGGGTGTGGAGAAAAGGGAACCCTCCTGCACTGTTAGTGAGAATGCAGACAGACTCACGCAACCACTGTAGGAAACAGTATGGAGTTTCCCCAAAAAAATTAAAAAAAAAAACTGCCTTATGACCCAGGTATCTGACTTCTAGGAATATATCCTAAGAGTCCCAAAAACACCAAATCAAAAGAAGATATGCATCCCATGTTCATTATACCATTATTTACAATAGCCAAGACCTGGATACAGCCCAAGTATTTGTCAGTGGACAAGTGGATAAAAAAGCTGCAGTACATTTACACAGTGGAATTCTACACAGTCATAAAAAGAAGGAAATCTTACCCTTTGCAATAGTATGGATGGACCTGAAGGTTATTATGCTAAGTGAAATAAGCCAGGCAGAGAAAGACAAATACCATATGATCTCACTATTATATGGAAGCTAATGAACACACAGTTTACTGAGGAACAAAACAGAAACAGAGGCAAGGTGACAGGGAACAGATGGACAGCTGTCAGAGGGAAGAAGGAAGAGGGAACTGGATCAAAGAAGGTGAAGGAATTAGTCAACAAATATACACAGTACACATATATACAGACAGCTGGGTAGCAACAGCCAGAAGGAGGGGTGGAAGGAGGAGGTAGGATAGACCCGAGAAAATGGGGGTGGAAAGAGACTTTGCATGGGGCATGGCAGGGCATGATGTGGTGTGTAGATGGTGTTACATTGAGTGCAACACTTGAAACCATGTCAACACATTAAGTTAATAAATTTAAGAAATATGTATAATAACACTGGGGAACTTTTTTTTTTTCATTTTCTGTTGCATGAGGTTTTAGAACTATTTCTTTATATTTCTGCATCGCTGATTCCAAATCTGAAATCCGTTTTTTGGTGTGCGCTCTAGTTTTTACACCATTTTAATTTCTTTTTGTTACAGTTAATGGTATACATTGTTTTTAAATTGGAGTTAAAGGGCAACAACTCTTGGATTGAACATAACCACAAGGCAATTAATGTTTTACAAACATTACTTTTACATAATTGTAGTTGTTTTTAAATGTAAAAAATTATTATCTGATAAAAACACCCTCTTATTTTGTTTTAAGATTGAATCATGGCTTCTTCGAGTAGGCGTAAATGTAAGAATACTCCTGACACCTTCTGTTATATATGTGGCTGTTACACTTTTCAATGTCAAAGGAGCAATATTTCATCATTTGTGACACGTGCATATATTGCCTATTTTCAAGTTCCCCTTGGCGATCAAGACAAGAATTGGGCTCCTCATACTGTGTGTCATAATTGCGAGAAAATGCTTTGTGACTGGACAAAAGGAAAATGCAAAGGAATACCTTTTGGTATTCCCATGGTTTGGCGTGAACCTAAGGACCACAGCATGACTATTATTTCTGTCTGATCCATACTAAGGGCATCGGCAAGAAAAAACGGCATATGATCACATATCCTAATATTCCTTCAGCAATACGACCTATCCCACACTCTGAGACACTGTTCCAGTTTTCAATGGTTTTATTTCTTCTAAGGATGAAGAAAGTGAAAATGGTGAACAAGTGTATTTTGATAAGATGCATGAGGAAATGCTTGTAGAATCTGAAGAGTCTTCTTCTGATGCCAAGCAGTCATTAGCCCCTCAGTAGTTTAGCCAACCCGATTGAATGATTTAGTAAGAGATTTGGGCCTATCAAAGAAAGCAGGTGAGTTATTAGCCTCCAGCCTTCAGGAAAAGAATGTACTTCACTGGTCAGCTAAAGTATCCCATTTCAGGAAGCGAGAACAAATTTTTGTGGACTTTTTTTCCAAAGACAAACACTTTGTTTACTGTCATATCAGTAGTCTTCTCAGTCAGCTAGGTGTTACCATTTACAGTCCAACAGAATGGCAGCTATTTCTTGACAGCTCTATACGGAGTCTGAAATGTGTTCTCCTACACAATAGTAATGTTTATGCAGCAGTTTCAATTGGTTATTCAACTCATCTGCGAGAAGATTATAATGACATAAAAATTGTCCTCGCCTTTCTGAAGTATGAGGAGCATAACTGGATCATTTGTGTGGATCTTAAAATAGTAAATTTCCTGCTAGGACAACAGAGAGGTTTCATGAAGTATCCTTGCTTTCTGTGTTTGTGGGACAGCCAAGATTGGGAGAAACACTGGACACAGAAGGAGTGGCTGAAACATGAATCTCTGGAAGTAGGGATGCAAAATATTGTGAATGAACCTGTAGTTAATCGAGACAGGATCATTTTTTCCCTACTTCACATCAAACTTGGCTTTAATAAAGCAGTTTGTTCAGACTTTGCATGGAGAAAGTGAATGCTTTCAACATATTATTTCTGCTTTTCCCACCTTGTCTTTTGAGAAGATAAAAGCAGGTGTATTCAATGGACCTCAAATTCGAAGCCTCATACGCAATGAAGAATTTGCCAGGAAGATGGATAAGGAGGAGAAAGCAGCATGGCAGTCTTTTGTGGCAGTTACAAAGAACTTCCTTGGCAACATAAAAATAGAAAACTATGAACTTCTGGTTCAAAGGATGCTGTTGGCTTTCCACAACATTGGATGTAACATGAGTGTTAAGATTCACTTCCTGGCCTGACCAGGTGGTGGCGCAGTGGATAGAGCATTGAACTGGGATGCAGAGAACCCAGGTTCGAGACCCCGAGGTCGCCGGCTTGAGCGTGGGCTCATCTGGTTTGAGCAAAAAGCCTACCAGCTGGAACCCAAGATTGCTGGGTCCAACAGGGGGTTACTCGGTCTGCTGAAGGCCTGCGGTCAAGGCACATATGAGAAAGCAATCAATGAACAACTAAGGTGTTGCAACGCGCAATGAAAAACTGATGATTGATGCTTCTCATCTCTCTGTTCCTGTCTGTCTGTCCTTGTCTATCCCTCTCTCTGACTCACTCTCTGTCTCTGTAAAAAAAAAAAAAAAGATTCACTTCCTGAACAGTCACCTTGATAAGTTTCCTGAAAATCTTGGAGCTCTTAGTGATGAGCAGACGACTGCTGGAGCATCAAACGAGATTGTCCTCAACAAGTACACAAACGCAAAAGCTACAAAACGCAAATTTTTGACTGAATAGAATTTAAATAAGTTTTGCACAAATTTTATGATTAAAATAAGTGTTTTTTATAAGTTCTATTTTGAAATTGTAGAAAAATTATGATACAATCATATCTTTTAGTGTATTCGTGTATTTACTGCATTATATAAATTATTATATTTTCACAAAGATGATGCCCAAGAAGACATTCTACTTCATTATGTTAAACTAAATGTTGAAAATTTTACAATAAGATGTAAACATAAAATCTTGAATTGCAAAAAAACTGTAGCTTACAGAGAAAAACTAATGTCAGATTTGAGATCAGCACACTCGAATTAGGTAAGAACAAGTGTTTTTGTGGATACAACACAAATTTTGTTCTCCAGTGTAATGATTGAGTACAATATTTTGTAATACAGGTCTACTAATGAAAAATGAAATTCTCTTCGGGGGGGGACAATATTTCACTGAATTGGAGTTTAAACCTAATGTTTCCTATGATCAAACAAATTGCAGATATATACCTGTGAAAACCATTCTTAACTTGTGAGTCATAACAAAAATAGGTAAACAGTCAGATTTTGGGCATGGGCTATAGCTTAACAACCCTTGTATTATTACGCTGTAAACTCTGAGAACTACACTTTCCAAAAGAGATCTAATGTGAGGAATATTTGTAATCTTAAATTGTCACGTAGCCACCTTAACAAAGAAAGTAAAAAAACAGGTTAATTTTAGTACTTTATTTAACCAAAATATTACCATTTAAACATAAATCAATACAAAAATATTAATTAGATATCACATCATCATTTTTTGTACTAAATCTTTGATTTGTGATGTGACTTTCACATTTACAGCATGTCTCAATTTGGACTAGTCATATGTCAAGTACAGCAGTTTTATGGGTCAGGTCTGTGTCAGGCACTAAAAATGTATAAATAAAATAAGTGGATCACATAGAACCTATATTCCACTAACGAGGCTATAAATCCCACAAATTCTATGTAAAGGTGCAACTATCACTCAGTTCCACAAAAAAACTGTCATGTGGAGAAGTGGTCCAATGTATTACCAGATGTTCCAGATTTTCTGAGAAACAAACAAGCAAAAAATCTAGAATTTAACATAAAAATCTGATATCTAGATGTTGGTAAGTAACTTCTTTAAAATCTATATACACTCTACAGGGCAAATAATTTAATTTGGCCATGGCTTCCTCCATGTTCATGTCTTCTGTCCCTGTCTGTCTTTTCAGTGTTTAAACTATAATGACACAAGTGCTCAAAAAATTATGGCTTTTAAATTAAGACAATAACTATTTGCAAATAAAATTGGCATGTCAAAGGAATGATGATTAATAAAAAAAGAATAATTACAGAAATATATCAGAACATTTTACCCAATTTATACAAATGAGTTTACCTACTGAGATTATCAATGCTTACTATAAATAAGGAAAATCTTCAATTAAAAATAGTCGTGCTGGGAATCGAACCCGGGAATCCTGCACACCAGGCCAGTGCTCTACCACAGAGCCAAACGGCCAGGGCCTAGGAATGCCCTTGTTGATCAAGCTACCCAAAAGAAAATTATATGGAGCAACCATGACAGACCGAGCAAGTCAGTCTCATACTATTCATCACCAGAACGCTGCAGCCCAGTGTAAACAGCTTTAACTTTCTTGGGAAGCAGATTGGGAAATCCTGTCCAAGGGATCCTATACTGCCCCTTCATTTGGAGTTAACCCTCAAGGACCCCTACCAGGACAACTTTGGCAGATGGATGTTACTCATATACCTTCACTTGGCAAACAGTCCTATGTCCACTTTACAGTGGATACATATTCCGGATCTATAGTAACCTCTGTCAGAACAGGAGAGGCTGCTAAGCATGTTATAGTTCATTGTCTGTATGCATTGTTCTGTTATTGGATTTCCTAAACTGGCTAAACCGAAAATGCTCCTGTATATGGAGCAAAAGCATTTACTGTATTTTGTCATGCTTACAATCTTTAAAGTTGAGGTATTATTAAAGTGTACACAGCAAACATTTTAAGGTCAATTTAAAAAAAAAATTTTAAAGGGGGTAGTCATATCCTGGAACTCCTACGGGTCTACCATATCATGCTTCTTACTTAAAAAAAAAAAATTTACATTTCTTTTGAATGCTGATGAACAGGAGACACCAAATCTTTTTTGCCTGCAAACTACTACCTTCTTAATTAGATCCAGCTAATAACACTGTTTTGTCTTTTTCCAAATAGCTTCAGATATATGGAAAAGATTTATATAGGTGGATGGGGATCCCCAAACCCCTCAGCGAGATCTTCTGAGCATGGCTTTTAAGATACCTAAAGGCAGAAAAAGCCCAATAGAGATCAGGGGACCTACCAACTTTTAGGATACACCCTTAAAGGCTCCAATGCCCCAAAGGGGTCTCACAGGATGCCATCTGGGTCCTGCTTCAATAGTGGAAAGGAAGGTCATTGAGCTAAAGCCTGCCAGGCTTACATGCCTTTGCTGTGAGGAAACAGGGACACTGGAAGGTAGGCTTCCCCCTCGCTCCTCTAAGGGAGGGTTCAGTCTCTTCCAGCCCTGCTCCAGCCACCTATGACCTAACCTTGCCCAGAATGCTGGGGTTTGCCACTGAAGGCTGAAGGTGCCCAGGGCCGTCAGCCCCATCTACGACACTGGATGAGCCTAGAGTATATCTTCCAAGAAGCAGGTAAACTGATCTCATTTGCACAAGGGCCACTTAACTATGTTTTGCCTGAATAGTCAGGTTTTTTATTCTTCCCTCAAAGATCTCTGTTGTGGTGTTGATAGTCCTATTTTCTGCTGCTTTGTTTAATATATAGTGTTTCCTTTATTCCTCCTACCTCAATGCCCCACTCATATTTCAGGCTGGGACCTACTCCTAATTTAGAGCTCTCTTTCCCCCTTTTGCCAACTTCTATTATGAATCTACCTTTGCCACCCAGCTTAGTGTATCCCAAGGTTCTCTTTACCATGCCACAGTCGCAGAGCTCCAGGGAAAAGCAACCTGGTCTCAACTCTCCAGGCAGAGGAGAACAGAAGCTCCATATCCATGCATGCTGCAAATGGCTTTTCCAGTCTACTTGAATCATTACCAGCTAGAAGCAGCGATCATTGGGACTTGGACGTGAGCTGCAAAGTATAGAATGGTGACAACAATTCCAGTGCCATGAAGACTTTTTCTGGATGTGGACTTTTCCTGGACTCCTGCTCCCTGTAACAGCTCCTAACAGACTGAACTGTGATTGGGTTGCATTTTTCAGGAATTTGGCATGGTGATGGGGCCAACTTGGACTTGGTGAACATGTTAAGGACACTACTCTTTTATGGATTCTTGCTGTATTGGCCAAGAGTTTGCTTAAAGGCTTTTAATCACTGTAAAAAAAAAATAGAAGACTGGATAAAGAAGATGGGGCACATATACACCATGGTATACTATTCAGCTAGAAGAAATGATGACATCGGATCACTTACAGCAGAATGGTGGAATCTTGATAACATTATGCGGAGTGAAATAAGTGAATCAGAAAAAAACAAGAACTGCAGGATTCCATACATTGGTGGGACATAAAAACGAGACTAAGAGACATGGACAGGAGTGGGGTGGTTACAGGGGGTGGGAGGAGGGGAGGAGGGAGAGGGGGAGGGGGAGGGGTACAAAGAAAACTGGATAGAGGGTGATGGAGGACGATCTCTCTTTGGGTGATGGGTATTCAACAGAACTAAATGACAAGATAACCTGGAAATGTTTTCTTTGAATACATGTACCCTGATTTATTGATGTCACCCCATTAAAATAAAAATTTATTTATAAAAAAAAAATAGTCATGATCACAATAGCCAAAATGTGGAAGCAACTCAAATGTCAGTTGACATTGAATAGATAAACAAAATGTAGCATACAGATGTAGTGGAGTATTAGTCAGCCCTAAAGGAAGGAAATGTTGACACGTGCTATGAATGGATGAACCTGCAAAAACACTACGCTAAGTGAAATAAGACATGCACAAAAGGACAAATATTGTGATGACACACGTATTAAGTACCTAGAGGAGTCAAATTCATGGAGGTGGTGATTGACAGCAGCTAGGGGGAGAGGCGAGTGGGGCATCAGTGCATAAGGGGTGCGGAGCTTCAATATGGGAAGATGAGAGTTCTGGATGAATGGTGGTAATGGTTGCAAAGAAATGTGAATGTATTTAAAGAATCAGAACTACATGCTTAACAATGGTTGAAACGAAAAAAATTTAGGTTATTCTAGCTTACCACAGTAAAAAGAAGCCATAACATAATTTTAATAAGGAAAATATTTATTTTGCCTGACCAGGCAGTGGTGTAGTGGATAGAGCGTCAGACTGGGACACGGAGGACCCGGGTTCAAGACCCCGAGGTTGCCAGCTTGATCGCTGGCTCATCTGGTTTGAGCAAGGTTCACCAGCTTGAGCTCAAGGTCATTGGTTTGAGCAAAGGGTCACTCAGTCTGCTGTAGCCCCCCCCCAGTCAAGGTACATATGAGAAAGCAATCAATGAACAACTAAATGCCACAACAAAGAATT